>NC_142464.1:121613228-122267394 GCF_049115385.1 Moschus berezovskii
TTTGATGGTGAAAATGATTCAAAATCTTGAAAGCAAAATGGAGTTACAGATAAATAACCTGGAGAAAAGGATTGAGAAGATGGAAGAAAGATTTAATAAGGACTTAGAAGAAATAAAAAAGAGTCAATATACAATGAATAATGCAATAGATGAGATCAGAAACACTCTGGAGGGAACAAACAGTAGAATAACAGAGGCAGAAGACAGGATAAGCGAACTAGAAGATAGAATTGTAGAAATAAATGAAACAGAGAGGAAAAAAGAAAAATGAATTAAAAGAAATGAGGACAATATTAGAGTCCTCTGGGACAATGTTAAATGCTCCAACATTCGAATCATAGGAGTCCCAGAAGAAGAAGACAAAAAGAAAGACCATGAGAGAATACTTGAGGAGATAATAGTTGAAAACTTCCCTAAAATGGGGAAAGAAATAATCACCCAAGTCCAAGAAACCCAGAGAGTCCCCAACAGGATAAACCCAAGGCGAAATACTCCAAGACACATATTAATCAAATTAACAAAGATCAAACATAAAGAACAAATATTAAAAGCAGCAAGGGAAAAGCAGCAAATAACGCATAAGGGGATTCCCATAAGGATAACAGCTGATCTTTCAACAGAAACTCTTCAGGCCAGAAGGGAGTGGCAAGACATACTTAAAGTGATGAAAGAAAATACCGTACAGCCCAGATTACTATACCCAGCAAGGATCTCATTCAAATATGAAGGAGAAATCAAAAGCTTTACAGACAAGCAAAAGCTGAGGGAATTCAGCATCACCAAACCAGCTCTCCAACAAATGCTAAAGGATCTTCTATAGACAGGATACACAGAAAGAGTGTATAAACTTGAACCCAAAGCAATAAAGAAAATGGCTACGGGATCGTACTTATCAATAATTACCTTAAACGTAAATGGGTTGAAATTTTCAAAAAGGCTAGGAAACAATTCTCATAGCCATCAATAGTTCAGTGTTGAGTTCATGAATAGTTTTTAAAGTTTGGGACAAACTGTAGTATTTGCTATTTGAAGTACTATTTGTAATTGGCATATTACGATGTAACATTGGTCTTCATTTCCATCTTAAAATGCCTAAAAATGCCTAACAGGTTTTTAGATTTGTGAATTTTAGTTGAAATGTATTTTACGATGTTACTAAACCTGCAGAAATATTGAAATATTTCAGAGAACTTATTCACTGTACATTTAATTTATTTTATTTATAAAAGTTATGAACTGTAGAAAGTTTTACTTGTTGGGTCAAATGCTTGTTGCTTCAAATGCTTGTTGCATTTGAAGTGCTAGTTACAAGAAAATCAAATACCTTCAATGTATAAATGCTATTAAGTTTTTAAAGGACTCTGGAGTATAAGTAAGTTTGTTTAAAGAAATTTAGTCTGTTCAACTTGAAAAAAATAAATAAAATTGGAAAAAAAAAATGAAATAGAGTTCAAGCTCAGTACACATAGAATATGAAAGATACTATAGGCTGTGTTGTCTTCTACTCAGTTTTATTTTTTTCATGAGTTATCTTTATGATTTAATCCTAACAATATGTTCTTTGATAAATGTATTAATTACATTCACTGTTTAATGCACCTAGAAATTTTACAAAGTAGGTCACTTTTTACTATATTCTTAAGCCCATAGTATCAATGCTTCATTGAATGTCTAGATTATTTCATATAATGTCTAGATTATTTCATGCCTTTGTTGATTTCTGAGGACAAATGGACTTCTGTTAAATAAAAAAAATGTTGCTAAATGAAAAAAAGAAAAAAGAAAAATGTAGACATCCTAGTAAGACATAATGTTATCTTGTAATGGTCTTAATTTTCATTAACTTATGACTAATGATGTTGAACATCTTTATATGCGCTTACTGGGCATTTGTGTATCTACTTTTTCAAAGCAACATTCCAAGGCATTTTCCTAAAGGAAATGAGAACCTCTGTGCACAAATAGTCTTATGGCAGAAAGTTCATGGCAGCTTCTTCCACAATGGCAAAAAAAATTTTTTGATTAAAAAATAAATAAACCACCCGAAGTCTTCCAGCAGATAAAGAAATAGTGGAATATTAGGTAATGGAATATTACTCAGCTTTGAAAAAGAAGAAGCTGTTAATATGCAACATATTAATAAATGAATCTTTAAAACCCTGCATTGAATGAAAGAGGCCAGATACAGAAGGATGCATATTGAGTAATTTTGTTAAGAATTTCGAGTTCAGGCAAAATTAGTCTGAAGGTATAGGAGTTAGAACAATGGTTGTCAGGGGAGATGAATGAACAAGGGTAGGAGGGAACTTCCTAAGGTGATGGCAATATTCTATTATCTTGTGTGGGCTATTGGTTACACAGGTGTATATATTTGTCAAAACTCATCAGATTCTACATTTAAGATCTGTGTGCTTTACCCTATATAATTATACCTCAATTTCAAGAAAGAGAGAGAAAAAAATATCCAACACAAAAGAATGCACTGCTAGTAGTAGAATTTCAGAGATTAGCAAGAGAGGTATTATATGTTGGAAGGCCACACCTTCCGGGTCTCTCTGCCAGGTGTGTGTCTGGTATGGAAGGCTGTGGGACCCCCTTAGAAATTTGAGTTCTGCTTTGCTTAGGCATCAGTGCAGGGCAGCAGGTCACCTTTGAGATCTGAATGAGATCCGAACTCTTCCTGATGCATTCGTGACCCAGAATTCTTACTCTGATACCATGGAAACCACACAAGCTTTCCTCTGTAGGCCACACAAGTGACCTCGCCATTGATGTCACCAGCGGAGATACTATTAGCTATAAGTGGGCTGTATTTGACTGCAAGACTCACAGTGAATAGGCATATGTGACTTCTCAATGTGCTAAGTCACTTGAGTCATATTAGACTCTTTGCGACCCTATAGACCATAGCCCAATAGGCTCCCCTGTCCATGGGATTCTCCAGGCAAGAATACTGGAGTGGGTTGCTCTGCCCTCCTCCTGGGGATCTCCCCTACCCAGGCATCGAGCCCGTGTCTCTTATGTCTCCTGCATCGGCAGGTGGGTTCTTTATCACTGGCGCCACCTGGGAAGCCCACGTTACTTCGCAATACTAAGAACTTAACCCAATAAGTTCAAGGTTCTCACTTTCTCACATCGATGTCCCTGTGAAAGTCCTCTGGGAACAGGGTCAAGAGGTCATTAACAAGAATGGCTAGATGAGAACTGGGATTATTTTCTCAATTTTGAGATGGCTGTATATTCGGGGATTTAATGACCTAGAAATAGATGACATTAGTAACCTTTGTTTAGAACACAGCAAAATGTGTTAATCCTCCCTAGGATTGCTGGGGCTGCCCTGTTAAGGGACCTCAGATTCAGGGCTTAAACAACGGAAACTTATTTTCTCACAGTTCTGGAGGCTGGAAGTCCAAAATCAAAGTGCCAGCAGGTCTGATTTCTTCTGAGGCCTCTCTCTGTAACTTATATGGCTGTCTCCTCCCTGTGTACTCATGCGGTCTTCCTGCTGTGTGTCTGTTTCTTAATCTCTCTTCTTATAAGGACACCATTCACATTGGATTAAAGTCCACCCATCGTGCCTAATTTTAACTTCATTAGCTCTTTAAAGACCCTGTCTCTACCTATCATCATCTTTTAAGATACTGAGAGTTAGGAATTCCACATATGAATTTGGGGGCATACAGTTTAGCCTATAAAATCAGGGGAAGTAGGCATTCACCCCACCTTGCTCATAAGAAAGGCAAATCTCAAGAAATTAAGGGACAAGGTCAAGACTGGTAAGTAGGAAGGACGGGTGTTGTGGACAATGTCCCTTGGGCCTTATCATTTGAATGCTGCCAGGCTGACTTCAAACTGCTGATTCCTGAACCTCATCCACAGGGGACTCTCTCTGAAGCTTGGAAGGCCACTTTGCCTGACTCTCAGCAAGAGGCACCCCAAATTAGCAACCCCAAGGCATAGTCCTCAATCCACTACTGATGGGAGCAGGTGTATAAATACCCCAGCCCCCTCACCCTTGATTGGGAACCTCTGAGATAAGCATTGATGCAACCTTTCTCATTTGCCCAGAGAGATTAAGCTTTTGCTGGTGTCTGTGGTGGCTGGCTTGATAGCATACCAAAGTTGGCTGTCTTCCTTTCTCTGTGTCACTTTCCCAATGAGTGTATCCTTCACCTGCCAAGTAAATTCCTTGACCTTGAGTTCTTGTGTCAGAATCTGGTTCTAGGGAACTCAAGCTAAGACCTTGAGTTTGAAACCTAAAGCTTTCTATTTCAAGATCTGTTCTAGCACACTATAAGTTACAGGTCAAGCTACTTGGAATTGTGTCATTTGACCATTTTTGACCTATGAATATGGCAATATTATGCAGTTCAGCTGAATCATAGTGGAGGTGTTTGTATAGAGTATATGTATAAATAACCACATGAAAATGCATGCACAGAAAAAACACGCATATGCGCGTGTAATATAAACATAAAGTATGCTTTATAATATAAGGAGGCCAGCCACTTGGTCTTTTTGTTTTATTGGAGGCAAATTACTTTACATTAATATATTGGTTGGTTTTGCCATACATTGACATGAATCTGCCCCGGGTGTACATGTGTTCCCCTTCTTGAACCCCCCTCCCACCTCCCTTCTCCCCATATCCTCCCTCTGGGTCATCTCCGTGCACCAGCCCCAAATATCCTGTATCATGCGCCGAACCTGGACTGGTGATTCATTTCACATATGATAATATACATGCTACAATGCCATTCTCCCAAATCATCCCACCCTCACCCTCTCCCACAGAGTCCCAAAGACTGTTCTATATACCTATGTCTCTTTTGCTGTCTCGTATACAGGGTTAAGGTTACCATCCTTCTAAATTCCATATATATGCGTTAGTATGCTGTACTGATGTTTTTCTTTCAGGCTGACTTCACACCAGTCAGAATGGCTGCTATCCAAAAATCTACATGCAATAAATGCTGGAGAGGGTGTGGAGAGAAGGGAACTCTCTTACACTGTTGGTGGGAATGCAAACTAGTACAGCCACTATGGAGAACAGTGTGGAGATTCCTCAAAAAACTGGAAATAGAACTGCCGTATGATCCAACAATTGCACTCCTGGGCGTACACACCGAGGAAACCAGAATTGAAAGAGACACATGTACTCCAATGTTCATTGCAGCACTGTTTGTAATAGCCAGGACATGGAAGCAACCTAGATGTCCACTTCGTCTTTTTAAAGCAAAGGTCTTTGTGTCTCTCCTCTTCTTTAAATCCTTCAGTAGTTATATCACCACCTCAGCAGAATTTAAGTTCCACAAAATGATATTGAGATCCCACGATTTTCTGGCTCCAGGCCTTTTTCTCTTCTCTGATCTCTGCCCTCTTTGTTTTGTCTTCATATCACTAACCTGTGTAGAATTAAATAAAAAATGAAAGAGGAAACAGTGTACTATTTTGCAAGTTTTTACACTTCCCCACTGGTAAATCCTCTTTGCTCTTTAACAACTCACCAGCCAGAAGCTTTTTCCTGGGTCCCTTTTCCCACATGTGTCCAGCTTTCCCGGGACCACTTCTCTGTCTTGGAGATGAATCCACAATTGCACTAATAACACTGAACTGCAGTATTTTTATTCGCTTGACCATCTCCTCTCTCAGAAGACAAGCTCCTGAGGTCAATGTTTGGTTTTGACCGCTCGTATGTCCAACATCTCTCATAGCACCTGGTGAATAGTAGGAACTTATTAAGTGATGTTAAGAGATGTCAGAACTTGAACTTTGTTATCTAGGCTTTAGTAAAGAGCATTGTGCAGAGATACATCAACAATGCCCATTTCTTTAGGTTGCGTAGAGACGATCAACTCAGAAGGTAAAATTAAAGATGTGTAACAGTCTGGATAAATTAGTAGGAGTATAGGATTAATAGATAAAGACTACTATACACAAAATAGATAAGCAACAAGAATTTACTACAGAGCACATGGAACTATAATCAATGTCTTGTAATAATCTATAATGGAAAAGAATTTGATATATACATATATATATATCAGATTCTTACATATATATCAGAAATACAAATATATATATATAAAAGAATATATATATATCCAAATCATTTCTGGTATACCTGTCATTGTTCATTTGCTAAGTCATGTCCAACTGTTTGCAGCTCCATGGACTACAGCACACCAGGCTCCCATGTCCTTCACTATCTCTAGAGTTGGCTCAAATTCATGTCCATTGAGTCAGTGATACAATCTAACCATCTCATCCCCTGTTGTCCCCTTCTCCTCCTGCCCTCAATCTTTCCCAACATCAGGGTCCTTTCCAATAAGTCAGCTCTTCCCATCACTTTGCCAAAGTACTGGAGCTTCAGGGTTAGCATCAATCCTTCCAATGAATATTCAGGGTTGATTTCCTTTAGGATTGACTGGTTTGATCTCCTTGCTGTCCAAGGGACTCTCAAGAGTCTTCTCCAACACTACAGTTCAAAAGCATCACTGAAGCTAACACAATATTGTAAATCAACTGTGTTTGTGTTTCAGCCACCCAGTCATGCCTGGCTCTTTTCGACCCCGTGGGCTGCAGCACGCCAGGCCTCCCTGTCTCTCCACTGTCTCCTGAAGTTTGCCCATGTTCCTGTCCATTGCATCGGTGATGCCATCCAGCCAGCTCATCAACTATAAAGAGGGCTTTGAGGAATTACTTAATCAATCTTTCTTTTTCCTGGATTAGCTGTTTAATTCAGTGCTTCACAAAGTTTTTATATGTAAACAAATATTATATTTTTAGAAAAGAGGAGGTGATGATGGGAAATCTTGGAGAATGATAAATGGATCTACTCCTTGTGGAACTTCTCAGGACCTTTGATATGCTAATATATAGACAAAATCTCTAATAGGAGGTAGGAATGACTGCATACTAAACTAGTGTGAGCATAAAGTTCTTTAATCACATAAGATCCTATAGACAAGTGTATTATAAGATATACTTTGGGAAATGATAATTTTGTAACTCCAATACTTTGGCCACCTCAAGTGAAGAGTTAACTCACTGGAAAAGACTCTGATGCTGGGAGGGATTGGGGGCAGGAGGAGAAGGGGATGACAGAGAATGAGATGGTTGGATCACATCACCGACTCGATGGAGGTGGGTTTGAGTGAACTCCAGGAGTTGGTGATGGACAGGGAGGCCTGGCGTGCTGTGGTTCATGGGGTCGTAAAGAGTCAGACACGACTGAGCGACTGAATTGAACTGATTTTGAGAATCAATAGACTCAAATTCTTGTTTCCTTCAAGATATTATTTTTATATTTAACTTTAATACCGGTCACATTTTTTTTGAAGTGACTTGAATTTCAGCTCTTACAGTGTAAGCTAGATCAGTCAATAAGTATTTATTGAGAACTTACTTTGCAAAACTGGCAGGTCTAGCTAGCAAGCTTCTGAAGGTACACGTCAGCATGTATGTCGAAATAAATGTGTCCTTTCTTATGCTGAAGTCTTATGTTCACTCACCCTTCTGAATTTTACATTCAAGAATTGCCATGTTTCTTTCTTATTATATAATTTGAACTCTCTTCAGTGCAATTTCTACTGGACAGAGATCTAAGAGCTTGTCAGCTCAGTATCCTCACTGTAAATGAGAACAGTGAGACAGAGGAGAAGGCCTGATCCAAAATTACAGAGCAGTGGCAGATGCAGGTGGGCTCCAGCTTAAGGCCACCCACCACCTTATTCTCACTCCATCAGCCTGGCCTTCCCTTTGCTCCACTCTGAGCTCTCCATGGCTTAACTCAAATCTTTAGGTTATAGAGTCCACATTCGTAGAGCCTGAAAGATTCTTGGTAGAATGTAAAGAATTGCTTGTAGTCCCAACACCCAAAACTTTAATCCACAGAAAGTGGCTGGAATGGAAACAAGCATGGCTTTAAACCCCGTCTCTGCCACTAACTGAACAGTGAGAATGGGACAGGTTCCTTAATCCCTGGGCCTCCGTTTACTCATCTCTTGAATGCGGACAAAACCACCGACGACTACTACAATAATAATGAGGCTGTGTGTGCTTGCTTAGTCTCTCAGTCTGTCTGACTCTTTGCAAGCCTTTGGAATGTAGCCTGCCAGGCTCCTCTGTCCATGGGCTTCTCCAGGCAAGAGTACTGGAGTGGATTGCCATTTCCTTCTCCAAGGGAATCTTCCTGTCTCAGGGATGGAACCCAAGACTCCTCTGCCACCTGTGTTGCAGGCGGATTCTACCTGCTGAGCCATCGGGAAAGCCCAATAATGAGATGACAGGAACTGGGAATGAAATACTTGGCTTTAAGAGCAGCTCAGTAAGTAGCGCTGAAACGAAACATCCTTCAGATCATTTAATGAGTTCGCTAGGTTTAGTCTCATCCCCTGTGACACATAGGATCTCAGGCAAAGCTGGTCAGTACTTGGCCAGCAGGTTGCTTCTCTTCTCAGCAGAACCCTTTCCTGGAGCTACTCTGGGAGAAGAGGGGAAAGAGAGTGAAATCAAGATGCAGGTTAACACCTCAACAAGCTGTCCCATTACACTCTGCAGTCAATCATTGTTTCACTGTATAGCTGTGTACTTGGCTTATTTTTAAGCCCTTGAGAACAGGAAATATGTTGTGTTCCTTTTTGTATTATCCAAGCATATTACATAAAACCGCTCTTAATACAGAGCCTCCCATATGCTAAGCTCCTATTGCCTATCGGCTGGAAGGAGGAATAAATTAATGAACGAATGAGGCCCACAGCATCCACTCCCGTGCAGTCCTTCTCCAGCCTCATCTCCCCTGCGCCGGCCTGTGGTCTTACGTACCAGGCCTCCTCCCTTCCCTGTAACCATCTGCTTCTGTCTTCTACCGGGCAGTTTTGTTTTTCTCCTACCAGCATTGAATCAACGCTTGCTACAAACCAATGCAGCCAAGCGACACTTGGGTAAAGAATTATCTCCAGCATCTTAGCAGATCCCAGCTAAATAAAGCACATCATACATTTGACAAAAATGCAAGATTGTGTCTATCTCTCAAGTCGCAGTGAATAGAAGGGCCTTGAGACATGAAGAAGAGGAGAAAAAAGAAAAAAAACTATTTGATACTTACACACTGCAGACCATCAGGCCAGAAACTAGAAAACGAGAGTGATCTGTTCTTGAGGGATGTGTCACACCAGGAGTGCCTGCTGTCCCTGGAACATCCGTCTACAGATCCCACTCCTAGTCTATGAGGAAGGCTGCCAGCCCCTGCCATCTGAGTCACTGCTGACACCTGGGTGCTGCTTTCTCTACTTTATGTTTATGACCAAGTCTCCAATAACTAGCCTCTGGGACTTGGGCTCTAAAGACATATGCCTGTAATTTCTCTTGCCATCTTCCGGGAAGTGAAGGTTAGGCGTGGTTACTGTCAAGGGAACTGAATCAGGGCAGTCCTTTAGAAAGATGCTCCAAGGACACGCTGCTGTTTACAGGCAGGCTGGCAGCACACAGAACAAGTCCCTTCTTACACAGTCTTGCCTTCCGAACTTCTTCCTGGAGTCGGGTTCATTCACACGCCATGTTTACACACCTGGGGGACTGTCATATATCTGGGTAATTTTCTAGTTGCTCTGGCTCTGTAGTTAAGACCCAGCAAGTCCTCTCTCTGCCTTCCAGGCTTTCGCACAGCAGCCGAAGTATCGGCCTGGGAGACCTCTGAATTGCCTTGTCCCTGTGGGACTTCAGAGCTTAGAGAACTTGAACTCAAAGTGCAGGTCCAACACTAATGACTGAGCTGCCTAACATGTGGAAACTGGCTGAGCATCCCTTCCTGGGGCAGGGGCAAGGGAGGAAGGGGAATCATCTTGTCCATGCCTGCATGCTAAGTTGCTCGACTTAGCATGCCCGACTCTTTTCGACCCTATGGACGGTAGCCTGCCAGGGTCCTGTGTCCATGGGATACTCCAGACAAGACTACTGGAGTGGGTTGCCATGCCCTCCTCAATTAAGTCCAGACAAAATAATTTGTGATATAATGGAATGATTGGAAACAAACCAAATGTCCCACAAGGGCTGATTATGAAAATTATGGTGCACCCACACCTGGGGAGCTTCTTCTCCATTTCTGATTTTTTGTTTGATGTGGAGGGTGCTCACAGGGACAATCTCCATCCTTCCTGGTCCTCTTTTCACACTTCCATGGGAAAGGAGGAATGACTCTCTAACTGGTGATTTGGGGAGAATAGACAGGGCAGCCCGCACCACCCTCTCTTAGGAATGAGAGGTTTGTAGGAGTCCATCTCCATAGAGGCAGAACCTGCCTGTCCAGCACTGCCTGGGGTTCAATATCACGAAGGCTGTGTGCGTGCTTGCTAAGTCACTTCAGTAATGCCCAGTTATTTGTGACTATGGACTGTAGCCCACCAGGCTCCTCTGTCCATGGGATTCTCCAGGCAAGAACAGAGGAGTGGGTAGCCATGCCCTCCTCCAGGGGATCTTCCTGACCTGAGATCGAACCCACATCTCCTGCATTGACAGGCAGGTTCTTTAACACCAGTGCCACCTGGGAAGCCCTTAAGGAAGGCTGCTGCTGCTAAGTCACTTCAGTCGTGTCCGACTCTGTGCGACCCCATAGACGGCAGCCCGCCAGGCTCCCCCATCCCTGGGATTCTCCAGGCAAGAACACTGGAGTGGGTTGCCATTTCCTTCTCCAATGTGTGAAAGTGAAAAGTGAAAGTGAAGTCGCTTAGTCGTGTCTGATCTTCAACTGTTGGCTACCTTGCCCGATGGCAGCCCCATGGGGGTGAAGGTGACACTTATGTCTCAAATAGCTCACAGCTCAGGTAGGAAAGATATTGTCTCTTTTGAAGGTGTTCTCAAAGCTCCAACATAATACCATGGAATAACATGCAAGAAGCTTAAAACAATAGGCATATATTTCTTTATACATGTTAATAGATACGGAATGATAGAATGACATCATTATACGCTGTTATAGGAAAAAAATACGAAGTAGAATGTGTGCTGAGATTTTGGTTTTGTTTAAAGTACATACATTTATTTGCATGTAACATTTCACAGTGGATCAAAAGCCTGAAATGGCAGCATGAACCTTTAACAGCAGTTATCCTGGAGTGGTAGAATAATGGGTGTTTTAGAAATAATCTTTTCTTAGATTACATATACTTTTAAAAAGTCTGCAATAAAAGTATATTCCTATTTTATTGATTAAAAGTTCCAGAGTTATTTATTTCCTAAAAAATAGAAGCCATTCTGAAAATCATCAAAACACAACTGTTTCACAATTACCTTTTCACGAGCTCATCGCCTGGTTTGTTAGCTCAAATCAGAAGCAATTGTATATTTGGTTGGGGACCATCTGGTGTCACTGACTTGCAATGGGCAAGTTTCCACAGGCCTTAAATCCCTTTGAGTTTCAGAACAGTCAAGAGGGGAAAAAAGCTACTTTAAAATCTGAATAATTCTACATGCTCAGTATGTGTCAAGTAAAAGAGAAGGAAGAGGGTGATTAATAAACAGAACCCATGAAAATGTAGGATCATCTAACTAGAAAGAAACTTAGAGCTGCTCTAGTTTACTGGATGGAGGCCCTGGGCCGTTCTTTGCCTGTTTCCCCACGGCAGATGTTGGTAATTGGTAACTCCCTCTTTCAAAGCCAATGTGTGTCCCGGTCACACCCTGCAGTCCAAGAAAGGACAATACATTTATCAGCTACGGTAGGACGAAAGGCACTGTGAGCCCATCTCTTCAGTGACCGAACCCCCGAGTTCACAGATGAGGAAACTAAAACAATTTAGTTCAGCGATTAGAGTCACACCGCTGACAGCAGAAAGTGAAAGTGTTAGTGGCTCAGTCCAGTCCAGCTCTTTGTGACCCCATGACCCGCTCTCTCCACAGGAATTCCCAGGCAAGAATACCAGAATGGGTAGCCTTTTCTTTCTCCAGAGGATCTTCCTGACCCAGGGATAGAACCCAGGTCTCCCGAATTGCAGGCAGATTCTTTATCGTCTGAGCCACGAAGGTAGTCTTGATAACAGAACAAGATGCCAAGCCTCAGTTCACCCAGTGAAAATGCTTTTACTGACCCTTTGTGTGAGCAAATCGCCATCTTAGGCCTTGTGGAGCTGCCTCGGTGAATAGGGCATCTATCTGCCCTGGAGAAGTTTACAATATACCCAAGGGAGTCTTTGATGCATGACAGAAGGTAATAAAATCATGTAGAACAGGAAAAAAAAAAATGACGTGTAATCAAAGAACGATGGAAAGAGGAAAAGAAACTAATTGTGATCGAAAGCATTCAGAAGCCCAAGGATCGAGCCACTATACTGTGAAAAATGCATCCTGCAAACATGGGTCAAGGAACACCAATTGAAGAAGCTAGTAAATGAATATTAAAAAGGATATAATCTATAAGAATATATATTATGTATTTAGGCTGCAAGATAAGTATCCAAAATAAAAACACTACAATAAGCATGTATATTCGTGAAAAAAAGTAGCTATCAAACTATCATGATTGTTTCCAAATTTTTTTTGTGTTTGCTATTAATTTGTTTTGTTGTTTTGCTAGCCCTCACTATCCAATAAGTTAGTGAGTTAAAGAAAAATAATAAAAATTAAGAATATCTTTATACTAACTTATTTCTTATCCTTTATGAATGAGAAAAGACTATTCATTCACTTTTGGCAGTATAATAACATTTACTTTAATTACTTATTGGTTTTAAAATATTATTTAGAGTCTTCCTATTACTATAGAATCTCTAAGGATATGCCATTATAAATTTTTGAAGCCTTAGAGGTGTTGAAAATACAATATAATAAGTTTTGATGACCAAAGAAAAATGTGAGAAAGTATTTATTAAATGGATGAAATTTTAACTGTTAATGATTTTGGCATTGTGCTTTGTTCCATTTATCCAGTTCAGTTCAGCTCAGTCGTTCAGCCATGTCCGACTCCTCACGACCCCATGAATCACAGCACGCCAGGCCTCCCAGTCCATCACCAACTCCCAGAGTTCACTCAAACTCATGTCCATCGAGTCGGTGATGCCATCCAGCCATCTCATTCTCTGTCGTCCCCTTCTCCTCCGGCCCCCAATCCCTCCCATCATCAGAGTCTTTTCCAATGAATCAACTTGTCGCATGAGGTGGCCAAAGTATTGGACTTTCAGTTTTAGCATCAGTCCTTCCAATGAACACCCAGGATTGATCTCCTTTAGAATGGATTGGTTGGATCTCCTTGCAGTCCAAGGGACTCTCAAGAGTCCTCCAGCACCACAGTTCAAAAGCATCAATTCTTTGGCGATCAGCTTTCTTCACAGTCCAACTCTCACATCCATACATGACTACTGGAAAAACCATAGCCTTGACTAGATGGACCTTTGTTGGCAAAGTAATGTCTCTGCTTTTTAATATGCTATATAGTTTGGTCATAAATTTCCTTCCAAGGAGTAAGCGTCTTTTAATTTCATGGCTGCAATCAGCATCCGCGGTGATTTTTGGGGTCCCAAAAAATAAATTTAAATAAATAAATAAAAATAAATGGATGAACTACAAAGTTTAAAAAATCTTAATACATAAACAGCTTCTACAAATCAATAAGGAAAAAGATACATTTTTTTTCCTAAAAAGTGTGAAAATCATAAATTAAAAAACAGAAAAGGCCATGGTCATAAAACGAACGTCATTTTGGTATTAATCAACTAATGGAATTAAAACAATGAGATATATTTTTAATCTAATCAGATTTTCAATGATTGAAAACTGTCTCCTGTTGGTAAAGGGGAATGGAGACACCATTTCACATACCTGAGGGATCTGGCAACTTATATCAAACTTCAAATGTTCAAACTCTTGGATCCAATAACTTTACTTCTAAGAAGTTATCCAAAGGAATCAATAAAGATTATGTGAAAAGATGCTTAGTAGTAATTGTGAAAATAATAATGAAACAATCCGTTCCGTTCCGTCACTCAGTCGTGTCTGACTCTATGCGACCCTGTGGACTGTAGCCTACCAGGCTTCTCCGTCCATGGGATTCTCCAGGCAAGAATACTGGAGTGGATTACCGTTTCCTTCTCCAGAGGATCTTCCCGACCCAGGGATCGAACCCCAGTCTCCCGCATTGGAGGCAGACGCTTTAACCTCTGAGTCACCAGGGAAGCCCTAATGAAACAATAGCTAATATTTATTGAACTAGCTACTAGTCACTATGATATTCAGTTTCCATTCATGACCTATTTTAGTTCCTAAATATCTTTGAGATAGATATTGGTATTATCCCCATTTTATAATTAAGAAAACTGTTTCTTAGAGAAGTTAAAATATTTAACAAACTTCCTTGGGGACTGTGAATAAAAAGTTATTGCACCCATTTTTTATAATAGCAGAAACAAGCACAACCTAAAAGATTAGGTGGTTAGTTTAATAAATTAAAGTACATTTACACAATAGGATGATACTACTGAAAAGAATGAAGTGGATATCTATATACTGACATGAAGAAGGAACCGCAATACATTATTGGGTGTGAAAAGGAGATTACAGATACTATCTATTTGTTTAATATACATAAACATTTCATTTATGTACTTGAAACTATTCACAACAATTATTTTAAGGGGAAAGGTTATGAAATCTACATCATAAAATGTGTATTATTTTTAATTACAATAAATAGCATGTGATACTACTGATATTCTCCTGGAAGAACGTCCCCTTTCTCTGAGTCCTATACCAATTGTGAAATATGACAAAACAGTAATGAAAACAGGGCCCAAAATAACATCACCGTTACTGTGAAGTTCATATCAGAGGCTCCAGCCTTCCCCATCCCCCAACCCTGGGACATAGGTTTTAAGGCTAGGATTATTGCATGTGAGGAGTTAAGCCAAGATCACATCATTCTCCTTTCACATTTACCAACCAGACTAAGTCATCTTTTGCCCTCGGCTGGGACAGAAAGAGTGAGGGGCCAGAAAGAGCTGAAGGTGATGATGGGCAAGTAAATCAAGTGGGGAGTGTCTCCCTCTTGCAGAGGCTGCCTACCCAGCGCGGGCTGAGTGAGTGTCCCCAGACATGTTCAAATCTTAAATTCCCAGAACCTATGAAAGGGCTTTTCAGATACGGTTAAGGATCTGGAGATGGGGAGACGGACCTAGAATAACCCAAATGTGCCTTAAATGTAATCACGTGTCCTGGGGAGGCAGAGGGAGGTTAGAGACAGAAAAGACCACATGGCAACAGGCACAGTGGGAGAGAGAGAGAGAGTGGTCTGAGGGTGGGGTACTGTGATCTGACAGTGGGGTACTGTGATCTGAGGGTGGGGTACTGTGGTCTGAGGGTGGGGTACTGTGATCTGAGGGTGAGGTACTGTGGTCTGAGCATGGGGTACTGTGGTCTGAGTGTGGGGTACTGTGATCTGAGGGTGGGGTACTGTGATCTGATGATGGGGTACTGAGATCTGAGGGTGGGGTACTGTGATCTGAGTGTGGGGTACTGTGATCTGAGGGTGAGGTACTGTGATCTGAGGGTGGGGTACTGTGGTCTGAGGGTGGGGTACTGTGGTCTGCGGGTGGGGTACTGTGATCTGATGATGGGGTACTGTGATCTGAGGGTGGGGTACTGTGATCTGAGGGTGGGGTACTGTGGTCTGAGCTTGGGGTACTGTGGTCTAAGGGTGGGGTACTGTGATCTGAGGATGGGGTACTGTAGCCTGAGGGTGGGGTACTGTGGTCTGAGCGTGGGGTACTGTGGTCTGAGTGTTGGGTACTGTGGTCTGCGGGTGGGGTACTGTGAGTTGAGTGTGGGGTACTGTGGTCTGAGGGTGGGGTACTGCGATCTGAGGATGGGGTACTGTGGTCTGAGCATGGAGTACTGTGATCTGAGGGTAGGGTACTGTGGTCTGAGGGTGGGGTACTGTGGTCTGAAAGTGGGGTACTGCGGTCTGAGGGTGGGGTACTGCGGTCTAAGTGTGGGGTACTGTGGTCTGAGCGTGGGGTACTGCGATCTGAGGGTGGGGTACTGCGGTCTGCGGGTGTGATACTGTGGTCTGAGGGTGGGGTACTGTGGTCTGAAAGTGAGGTACTGTGGTCTGAGGGTGGGGTACTGTGGTCTAAGTGTGGGGTACTGCAGTCTGAAGGTGGGGTACTGAGATCTGAGCATGGGGTACTGTGGTCTGAGGGTGGGGTACAGCAATCTGAAGGTGGGGTACTGCGATCTGAGGGTGGGGTACAGCCATCTGAGGGTGGGATGCTGTGGTCTGATGGTGGGGTACAGCGATCTGAGCGTGGGGTACTGTGGTCTGAGGGTGGGATACTGTGGTTTGAGGGTGGGGTACTGCAGGCTTTAAGGACTGAGGACTCGGACTGGAGTCAAAGTACTGCAGAGGCCCCTGGAAGCTGGAAACGCCAAGGCAACAGGTTGTCCCCTCAGACCCTTCTCAAGGATCCAGCCCTGCCAACACACTTGACTTGTGCCCAGCAGACTTCTGACTCCCAGAAGTGTAAGTCAATATTTCTATGGTGCTTAAGTCACTTAAGCCTGTGTTGTTACAGTGGCAGCAGGAAACTGATACATGCTAATAATTAAAAACAAAAAAATCATTTACCATGTTCGCTTGATTACCAAAAGTATTCAGGGAACTCTGTCAACTGTAATTTGGCATAAAATAATCCACCTCCTGTCTCTTTCTTACAAATATTCCTTATGCTTAAAGAAGGGATTTCCTTCTCTCAAACAGTGAGATGTTTACCTGACCAAGTGCATCATGGAAAGAGCATATCAAGAAGTTGTCCAGATACTGTAAACCCCCAAAGTTGAACATTGTGCTGTGCTGCTCTAAGCTTTTCTTAGAAGAATCATATACTCCAGGTCTTCTTCAATGTATCACCCTGCACAGATTTGACTCTCCATTTTGTTTGTAATTGAGCTCATACATGTGATTGCATAAATTAGAACCTGTGTGCTCAAATGTCCATAATGTCCTGAGATGTAATATCAACTCAATCATCAATCATTTCAAATTCCCCCATAACCTCTATGGTGTCTGAATTCTCTGGCCAGATCATTGCGATTGCTTTGTCTTCTTCTTTACTCTTGAAATCCTAATATGTCACCACACTCCTGCTTCTATGCTGTGGTTAGCTAGAGCAATACTGGAGTGGGTTGCCATTCCCTTCTCCAGGAGATCTTCCCGACCCAAGGATTGAACCCGGGTCTCCCGCATTGTAGGCAAACGCTTTACCGTCTGAGCCACCAGGGAAGTCCTTAGCTAGAGCCAGCACTTCTTAATTGCTATTTCTAATGTACAGCAAAACAGGAAATCAGAAAACCAAGCTTCTAATGATATTTTCTGAAATAAATAAGAGCTCAGCTTTCTAAGATGCTGTCTTGTGAGTGAAGTGCTTCTATCTGAGTAGAAAACATGTGCTTGGTTATGCGAAGGTCCAGTGGACCAATTATCAGTATCTGAAATGATCCCTTTGTCTGTCTGCCAGGCTATAAGCACTCTGAAGGCAAGAGTTGTATCAGCAATAAATCTTAAAGTAGTAAATATTTAATACGTTCCTACTCTGTATTAGGGGCTTCCCAGGTGGCTCCATGGTAAAGAATCTGCCTGCTAATACAGGAAACTCAGGTTCGATTCCTGGGTCAGGAAGATCTCCTCCAGAAGGGAATGACAACCCAGTCCAGTATTCTTGCCTGGAGAACCCCATGGACAGAGGAGCTTGGTGGGCTATTGTCTATGGGATCGCAAAGAGTCGGATATGACTTGGAGACTAAGCAACAACAACTATGTATCAAGCATTGTATAAAATGCTTAGAAATCTCATTTAATACACGCACGCGCGCACACACACACACACTTCCTAGGTAGTTATCCCGTCCTTATTTGACAGAAATGGAAACAGAGATCAAGAGATGAAGTGGCCCATCCAGAACTGACAGGGAAATGCTACCTTGTGGTGGGCACTGCACCACACTGGGGTCCCTGTGAGAAATGCAGTTCCTAGCACTCAGTAGGTGCTCAGCAAATGGTGTTGGAGAACACGCCGCATGACTCCAACCTCCTCTCTCCTTGGAGCGCATTCAGGAGAGTGAACGGCCCGTAATATCCAACTCAGATGTTTGTGAAATGAAAAAACTTGAATCAAGCCTGTCACTGCATGCCTCTCCTTCCAATGGTGCAATGAAAGGGCAGAGCATTCACCGCGGATTCCCGGGAACAGAAACCGCTAACAAATGTATCTTGTTAGTCTGCTGTCAGGAGCAAGATTTTTATCAGGAATGTTGTATTTCTGAAGACACCAGAATAATTTCCTCCTAATAAATTTCCATCTTATTCGGAGAAGCTAAGATTCTGCCAGGAGCTCACAGTCTCCTGGGGGCAGGGCTCGCAACTTTCACGGGCGGATTAGATGTGCCTGCATGGCTCTGAAAGGCAGGCAGAAACCCAGCCATCAAGGCACGTGGGTCATTGAAAACAACAGCTCAGAGGCACACGCGGCGTTGGTCTGGGTTCCCAGCACCCTTCTGAAAAGACCTGAAATGTGGTGAATTGGCTTTCTTCCCTTCCAGCAGAGGAGGAACTGAGTTTGTCTGCCGGATCATTCTTGCAAAAAGAAAAGGAAACATTTTCCTGTATCTTTTTTGAGATTTGATTTATTGAAGTTTGAAGCACTGTTAATACTGAATTTTTATTTAATTTTCTATTTTTTCCATAAATTCCTGGTTTACACTAGCAGTTACTCCTGATAGGAGGGAATTTCTAAAGGTCCTAATGGATTAATTCTTGCAAAGATTGTACGATAGTTTTAATTGTTAAATGCAGATGCCATTTCTTTAAATAGATAAGTTCAGTCTCTCCCTTCTCTTATGTTTTCAGTCTCCCCCTCCAATTTTCTAATAAATGGAAGTGAGTCTTAGATTCCTTTTCCTCTTTTTACTGATTCCAAACTATATTTAAACCCTAAATTCTTTTCTCTGTTTCCCAGGGATCAGTAAACAGCCTCCTCTGAACAACATGAAGGCAATGAAGAGAAATGGGGTGGAATTTTTTTTTCTTAAAAAAAAAAAAAACCCATTCCAGCCAGCAAACTGATTCCATTTGTGATTTAGAGAGACTTGGCACCTTTCCGCCAGAACCCTCCTGGGGAAAAGGATGAATGGCCATCTCAGTATCACATGAAAATTTGTATCAGGCCACAAATTATTTGACCCTATTAGAGTTTTCTTTTAAGTAAATTAAGGTTATATATCACCATCTTCCAAGAGGTTTGGGTGCTTTGAATCCTCCAAGTTAAGAGAATTTTCAAGATTTCCTGAAATCCAGTAGTAAATATGATTCAAAGACATGGATGTTACAAATACAGCTTCCTTTTTGTGGCAGCCTCACTTAAAAAAAACAATAGAAATGAGATGATGAATCTTATAACCAAAGGATTTTCAGCAAAGAAAAGAGATCATATGGTCAGCAAATTATGCATCAAGAGCCCACCTCCAATTCCCTAATCCATCAGGTCACCAGGAAATTTAGGAGAATACGCTAGTGTGTGTGTGTGTGTGTGTGTGTGTGTGCGCGTGCGTGTGTGTGCACGTACGTGCTTGATTCAAACAATCCAAAGGCAGTTAATATTTCCTCCAGCCAGACGCATTCGTATTAATGTTCTGTCTATTTCTTCAGTAATCAGGTTTAAGCCCAATTTTATTGTGTTTTCTACATCTCCCAAGTAGCAAGTTGATATTAAACTCCAGTATTCATGCACTATTGAGGAATCTATACATTACTGCCCAGCATGGAGACTACACCTTTTCCATTTCCTCTTAATTTCAGAAAAAAATTTTACTAGTTTAGGTGGAAAACCTACTTCATGGATCGTCCCCCAGCCTCGGCAATGATTCCTTTCCGGGATCACCTTCACTCCATTTCCCAGGATTCCCGGCCCCGCTCCCTCCCCATCTTTCTGTTGAAAGTTTCATCAAGGACTATTGCCTTCTGCTTACAGTTTCCAGCTTCACTTATAAAAGGAGGTCTGTCCTTCCAGCTGCTCCCCGCCCCCCTCCTCCCCCCATGCCAATAGTCAATATGATCAATAGTATTCACTGATTATTTTAAAGGAAGAGAGGGGAGAGAAGCATCAGGTGGTCTTTTCCTGCCGTTACTCCTCTCTGCCCACATCAGCATTCGGAAAGCCCGTCCATCACAGGCTACTGCCCTCAGGCCTCCCTGGATGGTGTCAGGGGAAGAGCCCTGCACTGGCACTAAAGAGAATTAAGCCTGACGTCCTGTTCTGCCACCAACAGGCAGAACTAAACTTACTGGGACCTCACGAGGCTTAGACCTGTACACGGGGCTTAGACCTGCACACGGGGCTTAGACCTGCACACGGGGCTTAGACCTCACTCCCATCAGTTCCTCTCATTCCTAGGGTGCTTCAAGGCGTGGATGCAGCTGCTAACTCCATGTCTGACCAGGAAACGGAGTCTCAGATTTCCTCACGGGGGTCTCTAAGACTTGAATCCAGTCATCAGGACCCAACGTTGCTGCCTGCAAGTGGACCTCACCAGCCCCAGTGCCTGTCTGTGAAATGAGAATGTTGACCATTCAGCCTCATTTCCACATTTCCTGGCAGCTCTGAGAGTCTGTAAAATGCTCTGTCTCTCTAGTTTAAGTCACTTTTTAGAGGGCTTCCCTGGTGGCGCAGACTGTAAAGAATCCAACTGCAATGCAGGAGACCTAGGTTCGATCTCTAGGTTGGGAAGATCCCCTGGAGGAGGAAAGGACAACCCACGCCATGAACAGAGGATCTTGGAGGGCTACAGTCCATTTGGTTGCAAACGGTCAGACACGAATGAACAACTAACACACAAGTTTGTGAAATTCTCTCTCTAGTTTTAAGTCAAATTTAAACAGGAAGCCAAAGATCTAGTCATGCTTTGTGAGAAACAGCTCCACGCTCAGGGTCTACAGTGAAGTTCCCAGAGGTTTATGTATATATTCTCAAGACCAAGACATTAACACAAATCCCAAGCAAAATGTAGGATTAAGAAAAGTGCCCAATGCCAGCTGATAATATGCATAGTGAGATTACAGATGTTTTCGTTCTTCATTTCTGACTGCTGAAAAAACACATACCACATTTGCAAAATCTTTTTCTAAATGTCTTACATCAGAGAACTGTGGATAAATAACATTTGCTCATTTTTCTAAAAAATCATTGTTTCAACACTTAGAAAAATAAAGCTCCAGAAAGATATATAGCATGTTGTAGACATTTTCTCTGGGTAGTCAGGAGCTTGACAGTGTTTTGTTTATTTATTTATTTTTGGTTGTTGTACCTAATTTTTCCATGAATTTGTATGACTTTCATAAAAAGAATAAAGAACAATAAACTAAAAAACAAAATCACACAAAGAAGAAATTTGCTCCTTTCCCCCATGTCCTAAATTCCTACAATTTCAAATTGAGGAAGGAAACAGGATATGGAGCAGTGGGTGGGAGAGAAATTTCCCTGAGATTTAAACCAAAATGCACAGATTCCTAATGTGTTTCATTGAGCAATGTTGTGATGGGGAGAGAAAGTCTTGGAAATTTTCCCCAAGATTTTTCTCCAAGACAGCTGATGGCCTGAAAATGAGATTATATAGTCTTCTTTCTTTTAATTACACACTGCAGCTTCACAATCCCTTCTTTAGGACTCTGAAATCTCAAGTACTCTGAAAATTTGGAAGCCTTCTTTAAAACTCATATGGCTGCATATCTAACTACTACTGAGGGTCTTCATCCCACTTAGGGTGGTTACTAGTATGTTTTCCTGCAGAAATAGTCAGGTTAGGATGCTAAGTCCTCATAATTTCTGCTGTTGTCATTTGCTTGTTCTTTAGTTGCTAAGTCATGTCTGACATTTTTGAGACTGCATGGACTGTATCCCTCCAGGCTCCTCTGTGTATGGGATTCTTCAGGCAAGAATACTGGAGTGGGAAGTCATTCCCTTCTCCAGGGGATCTTCCTGACCCAGGGATTGAACCTGGCTTCCTCCATTGCAGACAGATTCTTCACTGTCTGAGCCACCAGAGTTCAGTACTCGTTAAACCTTACAAAAGAAAGTAGCTCCATCAGGTACCTTCAATTCTCTCTTGACTTTTCTGCTGAGGATATTCCTCATGACACACATGATATTGGACTTGTTGAAGAAAAACAATGCACAATCTTGGGAGGATGGGACCTAGGGGGAGAACTTCTGTGAACAAAGCAAAAACTTTAAGACCAGTGAAAAATAATTGTCAGATGAATAAACCACTTGTTTTCTATCTTTGCTCAGGAAATAGCCCTGCCTTTCAAATCAGAACTGCCCTCATGTGTTCTTTCTTTAAATATGCTTTTCTTTGATTGGCGATATTTTTCAAGGTGTTGATACACATAGAGGGTGACAGAGTTGAGTGTATTTTTATAGATGGGTGCTCTAACCTTCATAAACATTCCAGGTGATTACATTCACTAGGATGCCAGATCACAGATCAAAAAGCAAAATCACTTTAAGCCTCCTAACTTGGGTAAATGAGTCTCTTTTATCAGATATTTATTTTTCTAACCTTGCAACACAAATAATGTAGTAGAAGAAAGATGTTTCTGAGGTGGTACCAATATAGAACAGGCTGTTCAAGGAGAAGTAGGCATTCATCTTGTAGTTGACATCTTTAACAAAATTGAGCAGATTCCTGGGCATTTTGTCCTATCAGATCACCCATCAGAGTAATATTCAGTCACAGATCAAGCCAGGACTGGCCTCCTGCTTACCTCAATGAACCTTCTGTAAGTCAAGATAACAGTAAGTAAAGATCCAATTTAAATTATTAAAAATCGGCCAAGGGGATTATTATGGGCTGAATGTTAATGTCTCCTCAAAATTCTTATATTGAAAATCTAGCCCCCATAGTAATGTCATTTGAAGGCAGGGCTTCTGAGTGTAATTACGTTTAGATGAGGTTATAAGGGTGGGACTCCCATAATGGGATTAGTGCCCCTATAGGAAAAGGAGGGAGGAGGGACAGAATCCTCTCTTTCCATCATGTGAGGGAAGAAAGGCAGCCCTTAGCAAGAGAGCTCTTGCTAGGAACCAGATCAATCAGTCCCTTAATCTTGGATTTCTTGGACTCAAGAATTAGAAGAAAGAAAGTCTACTTTGTAAGCCAACCAGTTTATGGACTTCTGCTGGAGAAGCTCCAGTTGGCTGAAACAGGGTCTGTGCCTTCAGAAAAAGATTCACTCGCTGACCTTTCACAGAGCAAAATTTGGTGATGTGACTTCTTGAGAGCTAATCGCCTTGTTTTTTTTCTTCGTTGCCAAACTTTGCAAAAGCAAAAACTAGAAAACAAGCAAGCAACTGAATATTACCTCTTAGCTCCACCAATGGGTCTCCAGATTGGTTAGCTTTCTTTCACTCAGAATATGTGAGCCCCAGGGCTTGGTTTAAATACAAGGAAGGAACTGTGAGGAGGAAAGAATTGAAGGGACAGGAGAAGGCAACTGAGGCATCTTAGCAGAAAGAATTTCTAAAAAGAGAAGGTAAGGGATTTCCCTGGTAGTCCAGTGGTTAAGACTCCATCTTCCAATGCAGGGGACACGGGCTCCATCCCTGGTCAGGGAACTAAGATTCCACGTGCCTCGGGGCAACCAAGCCCCCATGCCACAACTATGGAGCCCACACACAGCAACAAAGAACCCATGTGCCAAAAAGAAAGATTCCTTGTGACACAGCCACAAATCACTGAACATTAAAAAAATAAATAAAAGCCATCTTCTCTAAAAAAGAAGAGAAAAAGGTAAGAGCAGGGCCCTTGCCATCAAGAGCATCAGGAGTGTCTGGGATAAATCCTGGCTCTGAGACCTGAAGGCTGTGTGTCCTTGAGTTGGTTATTCACACCCTCTGAGCAGCTTTCCCATCTTTGGAATGAAAGCAAGGGTTAAATAGGATCATATATGTAACATAACAAGCAAAGCGCCAGGCACGTAAGTGAGAACTCAATAATTTGCAGTTTTATTATTTCCCCTAATACCCCAATCTTACCCCTTCCCCCATACCTCCTGCCTTGCACTTTTAAGATTAAAGAAATGACAAATCATAGTCTCAGGCTTCCATTTGTGGGTGAGCAGAGCTAATCTCTCCATGATTCTCGCAGAAAGCCTCACAATTAAAAACTAAAATAAAATGTTCACACTCCAGATTTTATTTTAACCAGCCCACAAAATTTTTTATCCATCTTTGCTTTTCAGAAACCCTGCAGCTGATGGCAGGGAAGTCAGCAGAGCCGCCTTTAGATGTCTCAGGTTCTTGAATTTTCTGCTGCTCATTAGAATTCCATCTCACCCATTGCCTGATCCCACAGGCCCCTGACGGCAAAGCCTGCTGAGCTGAGCCCGCTCTGGTTTTATTCATTTATTCATCAAACATTTATTGAGCATCTTCTACATGCCAGGCTCCACATTAGGCTCCAGACCAGCAGTGGATAAGACAACATTTGTATTCTCACAGCAGGCAGGGGAGTCAGACATATAAAAAAACACAATGAAGAAGATGCAGTGATTGTTTATCAGGAAGCAGAGAGGAGAGGGCTACAGATGATACTCTTCAAAGGATGGGGGAGGGTCAATAGGAAAGAAGCTTTAGGACAGAACATATTATGTGACTCATCAGAGGAGCAAGACTTGCCAGTAACCTCTCCCCTCAGTCAAGGAGAGTCCCAAGAAAATGCCCCCTTTTTTTCCTTTCTTCTTTATTCTCATCAGTTATCACTACCCCTACTTTCTTTCATTCACTGCCATACCTTTAGCATCTTAGAACAATGTCTGGCACATGAAGATGCTTGTCACGGTCTGAATTGTATCTCTCCCTGCCCCATCCCCAAATCACATATTGAAATCTCGTAAGCTGTGTGCTCAACTGCTGGGTCATGTCTGGCTCTTTTGTGATCCCAGGGACTGTATCCCGCCAGGCTTCTCTGTCCATGGAATTCCCCAGGCAAGAATACTGGAGTGGGTAGCTATTCCCTTCTCCAGGGTATCTTCCCGACCCAGGGATCGAACCCATGTGTCTGGTGTCTCCTGCACTGGCAAGCAGGTTCTTTACCACTTGCACCACCTGGGAAGCCCTGATGAAGTCTTAACCCCTCAGGATGGCAGAAAGTGCTTGGAGATAGGATCCTTATAAAGGTTATTAAGGACAAATAAACTCATCAAGAGAGACCCTAAAACAATCTGACTGGTGTCCTTATATGCAGATGAGATTAGGACACAGGGAGAAGATGACCCTCTACATGCCAAGGAAAGAGACCTCAGGAGGAAGCAACCCTTCCTACACCTTGATCCTGGACTTACAGCCTCCAGAGATGTGAGGAAGTAAACTTCCATTGGTCTGTGGTATCTTGCTGTAGCAGCCTTGCTGCTGCTGCTGCTGCTAAGTCACTTCAGTCGTGTCCGACTCTGTGTGACCCCATAGACGGAAGCCCACCAGGCTCCCCCGTCCCTGGGATTCTCCAGGCAAGAACACTGGAGTGGGTTGCCATTTCCTTCTCCAATGTGTGAAAGTGGAAAGTGAAAAGTGAAAGTGAAGTCGCTCAGTCGTGTCCGACCCTTAGTGACCCAACGGACTGCAGCCTACCAGGCTCCTCCATCCATGGGATTTTCTAGGCAATAGTACTGGAGTGGCTTGCCATTGCCTTCTCCGTAGCAGCCCTAGCAATCTCATAAAATGTTCAAATCGTGTTTGTTGAGTAGATCAATGAGTAACGTTTGTGTTATTGTAACTGAGTTAGTTGGACCATAAAGAAGACTGAACACTGAAGAACTGATGCTTTCAAACTGTGACGCTGGAGAAGACCCTTGAGAATCTCTTGGAAGCAAGGAGATCAAACCAGTCCATCCTAAAGGAAATCAACCTTGAATATTCACTGGAAGGACTGATGCTGAAGCTGAAGCTCTAATACTGTGGCCGCCTGATGCAAAGAGCTGACTCACTGGAAAAGACCCTGACCCTGGGAAAGATTGAAGATGGGAGGAGAAGGGGGTGACAGAGGATGAGATGGTTGGATGGCATCATTGAATCAATGGATATGAGTTGGAGCAAACTCCAGGAGATAGTGCAGGACAGGGAAGCCTGGTGTGTTGCAGTCCATGGGGTTGCGGAAAATCGAACATGACTGAGTGACTAAACCACAGCAAAGATACATAAACTTGAGTCCTCATTTAAGTCAAAAGTACAGTGTGAGCTACATGAAAAAGCTCTCGGGAAAATGTGAATCTTTGCTTCACCTGTACAGTTCCAGAACCCTGCAGGAAAACAGGGTGCTGGCCCTAGAGAGTCAGGGTGCATGTCCAAGGAATGAGTTCAGGGAGCCCACATGCCTGCATCTTCCCAGGAAGGGAGGATCAGCCCCTTCCTTGGAAACCTGAGTCACCACATCTGAGAACTGGGCATGACTGTAAGACCTCTGGCTTTCCTGCGTGGTGCTGGGCAGGTCTCTTGCACAGACCCTGAGCCAGGGGCCGCTCTATTTCTTGCAACAGTCCTGGGAGGCAGACCCTCAAGCTACAAAGGAAAACGGAGTCCCTGAGAGGTCAAATGGCTTGCTCAAGGTCGCACAGCAGGATACAGGAGAGCTGGGATTTGAACTCAGGCCAGCGGGTTCATAAGTACAGCCTGCAGGACACACTGGCAGCTAAGTGTCCTTGCTGTCCCTCCCTGCCGCTGTCCCTCCATTGCAAGGTGGCCAAAAAGTGCCACGCGAAAGATGCAGCAGATATCAGAGAGCAGAGCCGAAAGGCAGCTCTTCTGAGTGAATAACAAACATACTAAGAGGCTGGCAAGCAGCCACCGGGCATTGCACAAAGCTATGGGAGAGGAGCTGTCTCTACGGGGAGCTGACAGAGCACGGTCTTCACATACACGCCAAGGGAAGCAGCAAAGAACTCTGACTTGCCCAGGAAACGAGGGAGCCCGCTGTTCACAAGCTCCTCAGGGGAGTGAGCTGTGACCATCACTGCTGTTAAGTGTGAAAAATGTTCCCCAGCTCCCTTAAGTTGGCCCTGAATTCCCACCGTGTTCACTTTGCCTGTTTACCACTTCCCCTATTCTCCTTCCAGTTAGGAAGGCAGACTGCTCTCCCCCCCTCCCTCTCTCCTGTTAATCCAGGCTCTCAGGATTTCATCCCCAAGAAGTTAATCAACGGCATTTTCCCCAATAAGTCAAGTCTCCCTTAAGATGCATTCCAGCGCCAGCTGTTCCAATCCCGCGCGTGTCCACCTGCTCCACACTTTTACAGCGGCTGTTGTCTGCGTGTGAACGTTATCTGCTTTGTTACATGAGCCTGGGCTGCAGCGCTAACGCTCAGGAGAAAGATCAAACGGGTTCGTCTTGGGAATCTGATCTGAATCGCTCCTTCCTTTTCCGGAGATGCAGATGAGCTCGGGCTGTGGCTGCATCTGGAAGGCCAGTCGGCGCTTCTCATAGAAGCCAGGATGCCGTCTGCTAAGCACAGTGACCAGCAGGACAGTGCGGGGGTCAGTGCCCAGGGACGAGATGGCAAAACAAGAGCTGAGCCACCCCCTCCGCCCGCCACCCAGGAAAGATGTCAACTGGAGGTCCACATCTAAGAGGGGCTGCCAAGGGAGCCTGTGCGTGCGTGCGTGCGTGCTAAGTCGCTTCAGTCATGTCTGACTCTTTGCGACCCCATGGATTGCCATGCCCTCTCCAGGGCCAAGGAAGCCTACCTTCCTATGGAGCAACAGGCAGTGAAGGTGAAGGACGGTGTCTTTAACAGAAGGACTCAGCCAGGACTCTCAAAACCATGCCACCTATATATACATTATGGAATACTACTCAGCCATAAAAAGAATGAAAGAATGCCACTGCAGCAACATGGATGGACCTAGAAATTATCATACTAAAGTGGAGTGAGCCAGACGCACAAAGATAAATATCTTATGATATCATTTGTATGTGGAATCTACAAAAAATAAAATGATACAAATGAATTTATTTACAAACCAGAAACAAACTCGCAGACATAGGAAACAACCTTATGATCATCAAAGGGGAAAGAGGGAGATATTAGGAAAATGGGATTAACAGATATACATGACTATTTGTAAAAATAAACAACAAGGATTTACTGTTTAGCATAGGTTACTAAATTCAATGTAGTAACTTCCTTTATGGCTTCCCTTGTATCTCAGTTGGGAAAGAATCTGCCTGCAATGCAAGAGACCTGGGTTCGATTCCTGGGTCGGGAAGATCCCCTGGAGAAGGAAATGGCAACCCACTCTAGTGTTCTTGCCTGGGGACTCTCATGGACAGAGAAGCCTGGTGGGTTATAGTCCATGGGGTTGCAAGAGTCGGACATGACTTAGCGACTAAACCACTAAGCCACTATATTCAGTATCTTGTAATAACCTATAATGGAAAAGAATCTGAAAGAGAATAGATATACCTGAAACACTGCAAGTCAACTATATTTCAATTTTTAAAAGTCATTAACTAATAAATAAATAAAATCACGGCCCTTAGACACAACCCAGTTTCTTACAATGGAGACCAATCAAGATTGAAGAAGATAAGGATATATCTGTGGAAAAGAAGGAAAACACCTCATCAGAAGTGTGATGAGCTCGGACTAGAAAGTTCTTTTTCGTGAAAGAACCTTTCACTAAAGACTAGCATTTTAGTCTAGTCTCCCTATGTTTTTCCTCTGTTCATGGAATCACAGATGTATTTCTTTTTCCTTAAGAGTTGAAAAGAACCTTAGAAATGTAAATCATTCATAATATTTTGCAGAAAAAAGTAAGCCCAGAGAGGTAAGTGACTTACCCAAGGTCACTCAGCTAGAAAAGGGCCAGGCCAGGATCATGTGTCCTGACTCAGTTCAGGTCTCTCAAATTTGAGAATTTCCAGACTCAGCTTGAAAAAGTAGCCCCCTCCTCCAATGAAGAGGTACAAATCCCCCTCCCTGCAGATGATAAGATCCTATTTCCCCTGATGGGGCTTCCCTGTTGGCTCAGACAGTAATGACTCTGCCTGCAATCTGTGGGTTGGGAAGATTGCCTGGAGAAGGGAATGGCTACCCACTCTAACTTCAGAGTAAATGCTCATCTTTGTTTACTAGAGGGACTGGGGTTCAGAGAATTCTAGAGACCCGCAGTAGGGCTCCAGGAGGGTGTGTGAAGGGACCAGATGTCAACCTCAAGGAGACTCACTGCAAACCAACCCCAGGCTGAATATCATCCCCATCCTCGTCTGCCTGGATTTCCCACACACCAGCTGTCACCTTTTGCATCCTTTCTTGTAGCCGCTTTAGGTCTTTCAATACTGGCACTTGAAAGGCCCTGAAAGGGAGTGCCTTCTACATTTTTTTGTCCTGGGCACCTCCCCAGCCTCCCCAAGTCCCAGCTCTGTTGCCACGGCTTCCTGCCATTGCGCCCCTTATCCATTCTACCGGTGGAAAGGTCTTTGCAAAATTTAGTTCTCTGCCCTGCTTAACTACACCACTTCTCCCCTTGGTCCCGGGCTAGAGTCCACATTCCTTTACTCAGTGTATGAGTTCATTGAGGAGCCCCTGGAGAGGACAGGAGGTCTCCGCTGCAGTGGCCCATCTTCCCCCCCACGGCAGGTCCAGGGACACCCCTGGTTCCCAGGAAGCTTGATCACAGCTCATCCCTCATTCTCTGTCCCTCACGCTTCTGTGAACCTCTCTAGATGGCCTTTCCTCCTGACAGGCCCGGCAAAAGCTAGCAGCATCACTCCTCCCCGCAGGCTTCAGTTTTCTTCTGAGTGTCTGGTAGATAGGGGTTCCCTAACAAGAACAACAAGAAAAGACCTCTTCCCAAGAGATAAATGGGGAACGTGGGGGCGGGCGCCATCCTTTGTCTTACCAGGTGCCAAGTACCCGTCTCCCACAGTCTGCTCTTGACCTGTCTGCAACTTTATTCAGTTTTCCCGTCATTATCTTAATAGGCATCTACCTGTCATTTACCAAAATGCAGTTAAGCGGGGTGATCATTTTCCTGAAGATAAAAATGACATCTCTCTCTTCTCTTTTTCTCTCTTTTAAAGGTGATGCTTGTCCATTATCTTAACTCAAGCTCTTTGGGGCTCTCTGGGGTGGTTCCATGTTCTGGCTTTGTCTGTAAAACTTGGGGAGGCAGAGAGTTAAACCATCAACTAGAGAATCTGATCACTGCAGACCCAGACTCCTGGTAGTTCAGTGCAAATGAAAACAACAAGTTTCTTTTAGCCTTAATTGTCTGTGTAATTGCCTTAGCTCAGAGGGACAGAGGCTCAGACTCTCAAGAAAGGTGGATTTCTTTTCTTCAATCAACAACATTTATTATATGCCAATTGTATGAGGCAACTCTACATTAAGTCTTGAAGGGAACCTAGGAGGAGCATTATAGATGCTGCTAATGAACCTGTAAATAACCTAACTATAGAATCAAGTTCATTGGAATGCTTGATAAGTACCAGGCAGTACACCAAATGCAAGGATTCAATATGGGGAATTAAGGCTGATTGCAGCCATGAAATTAAAAGATGCTTACTCCTTGGAAGGAAAGTTATGACCAACCTCAGTTCAGTTCAGTCGCTCAGTCGTGTCCGACTCTCCGTGACCCCATGAATCACAGCACGCCAGGCCTCCCTGTCCATCACCAACTCCCAGAGTTCACTCAAACTCATGTCCACAGAGTCGGTGATGCCATCCAGCCATCTCATTCTCTGTTGTCCCCTTCTCCTCCCGCCCCCAACATTTCCCAGCATCAGAGTCTTTTCCAGTGAGTCAACTCGTCGCACAAGGTGACCAAAGTATTGGAGTTTCAGCTTTAGCATCAGTCCTTCCAATGAACACCCAGGATTGATCTCCTTTAGAATGGACTGGTTGGATCTCCTTGCAGTACAAGGGACTCTCAAGAGTCTTCTCCAACACCACAGTTCAAAAGCATCAATTCTTCGGTGATCAGCTTTCTTCACATGACCAACCTAGACAGTATATTAAAAAGCAGAGACATTACTTTGCCAACCAAGGTCCGTCTGGTCAAGGCTATGGTTTTTCCCGTGGTCATGTATGGATGTGAGAGTTGGACTGTTGGAGGAGAAGGGGACGACAGAGAATGAGATGGCTGGATGGCATCACCAACTCGATGGACACGAGTTTGAGTGAACTCCGGGAGTTGGTGATGGACAGGGAGGCCTGGCGTGCTGTGATTCATGGGGTCGCGGAGAGTCGGACACGACTGAGCGACTGAACTGAACTGAAGCAAGAATAAAGGGCGCAGGAGCCTGGTGGGCTGCAGTCCGTGGGGTCACTAAGAGTTGGACACGACAGCGATTTCACTTTCACATTTCACTTTCACGCATTGGAGAAGGAAATGGCAACCCACTCCAGTGTTCTTGCCTGGAGAACCCCAGGGACGGGGGAAACTGGTGGGCTGCTGTCTATGGGATCGCACAGAGTCCGACACGACTGAAGCGACTTAGCAGCAGCAGCAGCAGCATACCCTTAATAACTCCATTGCAATCAACATATAGAACTTCTTAATTTCCTCAGAATTTTCCTTTCTGACCTTTTCTGGATCCTCTCTTACATCCTGTTTCCCAAATCAGGGGATCTAAATAGTTTGACTCCATGGATTATTTCTTAGAATCTGATGAAAGCTGCAAATCTTTCTGCACTGAGTCAGGGGAGTGGGAGTATGTGAATTTATCACAGATTAAGGACCCCAGGGAAGTTTTATTAATTCTTTTATTTGTTCATTAAAAAATCTTTATTGAGCACTAACCAGGTGCTTGGGAGAGGTGTTGGGCAGACAGTGGGAAAGAAAGAGAGCATCATTCTCGCCTCCTGGATTCACAGCAAGGAGAAAAGTAAGAAATAAGAAAGCAAACCAATAAAGATAGAGTTTCATACTGTGATAAATGCAATGAGGGCAACTGTCAACCCAGGTGTAGTGATAAAGGACAGCATGATGAGGCCCTTTTAAAGATTCAAGGAAGGCCTCTCTGAGGGGGGAACTGTTTGGTGGAGACCTAGACGTGAAAGGAAGCTGGCCGTGCAAAGAGGTCCAACTGATTGCTGCTTTCCCTTTATCCACTCAAGGCTAGAAGCTGCATTCTTAGTCGTGTCAGACTTTGTAACCCCATGGACTGTAGCCCACCAGGCTCTTCTGTCCATGGAGTTTTCCAGGCAAGAATACTGGAGTGAGTTGCCATTTATTTTTCCAGGGAATCTTCCCAACCCAGGGATGGAACTCAGAATCTCTTGCATCTCCTGCATTGGCAGGCAGATTCTTCAGCACAGGCACCACCTAGGAAGCCGATCCACACAAATTCTATCCTAAAATAGAGAATGGTAATTTCACCCACTTACAAAGCAGTCCAAATGTTAAAAGAAAATTTATATTTTCACATGACTTTATTTTTAATTACTATGAAAGTAGTTTTATGTCAGTGCTTTCCTCCAGGAGTTTTATAGTATCTGGTCTTATATTTCCATCTTTCTTCCATTTTGAGTTTATTTTTGTATATGATGTTAGAGAATGTTGAATTTCATTTTTTTATGTGTAGCTGTCCAGTTTTTCCAGCAGTATTTATTGAAAAGACTGTCTTTTCTCCATTGTATATTTTTGCTTCTTTGTTGTAGATTAGTTGACCATAAGTGCATGGGTTTACTTCAAGAAAACTGAATTTTAAATTTAAAAGCTACCAAAAAAGAAATCTCCAAGCCCAGATAGTTTTATTGTAAAACTCTTCCAAATGTTTAAAGAAGAATAAACAATTGTACACAATTACTTTCAGACATAAAAGAGGAAGAAATAATTCTCCATTTATTTTATAAAGTTAGTATTAACAAAACCAGAGACAGTACAAAGCAGAAAACTGTTGATCAGTATTCCTCATGCACACAAGCACAAAAATTCTTAACAAAATATTAGCAAAGAGAACTAAGCAATATATAAAAATAATTATACAACATGACTAAATTGGGGTTTATTCCAGTGATACAAGGTTGATTCAATACTTTCAAATCAATCAATGTAATCTACCACACTAACTAGTCAAAGAAGGAAAAAAAAGATCACATGATCTTATCCGTTGATGCAGGAAAAATATTCAACACATTTCAGCATCTTTTCATGAAAACACACTTAGAAAGTTAGGATAGAGGGGAACTTCCTCAATTGATAAAGAACATCTGAGGTGGAGAGAGGGGAAACTATTATCACGATACTTAAAGGTGAAAGGCTGAATTATTTTTCCTTAAAATCAGGAAGACAAGGATGTTTGTTCTCACTTCTCTTTTCAACAAAATGGTAGAAGTTACTCAGTGTCACAGAAAAATAAAACAAAGGGCACACAATTTATTTGGAAAGCAATAAAACTTTCTATTTGAAAATGATATAATTTTCTATATAGAAGAACCCCAGGAATTAACTTAAAATTTTCCTAGAACGAATAAGTGATCAATCTGATCACAGGATAAAAATAAGCATACAAAACCAATTATATAGCTATATCATACCAATGAACATATAGATGCCAAAATAAAAAATACAGTTTCACTTATATTAAAAAAAATTAAGGAAATATTTAGATGTAAATCTAACAAAGCATGGGCAAAATTCACTTGATGAAAATTACACTGCTGATGAACAAACTCAAATCACAAATAAATGGTGAGATGTCCTATATTTACGGATTGGAAAACAACATAGCAAAGATGTCAGTTCTTCTCAAACTCATATATAGGCTTAACAGAATTCTTGTCAAAATTTCAGCAAGATGTTTGTAGAGATGCAGATCATTCTAAAATATATCTGGAAAAGTAAAGGAGCTACAATAGCTGAAATAAGTTTGAAAAATAGAAGGAAATAGACTTGATTTCATGACAACTATAGCGGAGCCTGGTGGGCTGCAGTCCGCTGGGTCGCTAAGGGTTGGACATGACTGAGCGACTTCACTTTCACACATTGGAGAAGAAAATGCAACCCACTCCAGTGTTCTTGCCTGGAGAATCCCAGGGAAGGGGGAGCCTGGTGGGCTTCCGTCTATGGGGTCACACAGAGTCGGACATGACTGAAGCGACTTAGCAGCAGCAGCAGCAGCATAGCGCTATAGTAGTCAAGACTGTGTGATAAGGGTGGACGTGAAAATGGATGAAAAGATCAACAGAACAGAATAGAAAATCCAGAAATAGACCTGCACAGTTATAATCAACTGATCTTCAGGGAAAAAAAATACCAGAGGAAAAATAGCCTCTCTAACAGATGATTCTGAAGCAGTTGAAAATGTATAGGCATAAAAATTAACCTGTACCTAAATTTCAGATCTTATACAGGAAATTAACTCAAAGATGGTTGTGGAATTATATGTAAAACCATAAAACTTTTAGAAAAAAATAATTAGAAAATATTTGGAATTTAAGGCTAGAAGGAAAACTGATTGATTTGGACTTCATCAAACTTAAAAACTTTTGCTGTATGAAAGAGCCTGTTTAAAGAATGAAAAGGCCAGACGCATTTGAAAGAAAGTATTTGCAAGCCAGATATCTGAAGAGGGGCTAGCATTTAGAATATACAAAGAACTCTCAAGCTTGATACACACACATGAAGAAAGCACACAATCCAATTTCAAATGGGCAGGACACATGAAGGAACATTCACGAGAAGAGATGTTGTGTTGAATTGTGTCTGACGCTTTGTGAACCCCTGGACCGCAGCACGCCAGGCTCCCCTGTCCTTCACCATCTGTCTCCCAGAGCTTGCTCATACTCACGTCCATTGAGTAGGTGATGCCTTCCAACCATCTCATCCTCTGTCGTCCCCTTCTCCTCCTGCCCTCAATCTTTCCCAGTATCAGGTTCTTTTATGATGACTTAATTCATTTTTTTCATTTTTTTTTGCATCAGGTGGCCAAAGTATTGGAGTTTAAAGCATCAGTCCTTCCAAAGAATATTCAGGGTTGATTTCCTTTAGGATTGACTGACTTGGTCAGCTTAGCTTAGCCATGGCCAGACTCCTAACACACAGAAACTGTGAGATAATGATGTGTTCTTTTAATGTACTAAGTTGTGGTAATTTGTTACACTACAATAGATAAATAATGCAGGTAGAAATTTGAATGGATTATCCTTCCTTCAGATGACAATTATAAGACATACACAAAATGTTCTTTAAAATCACCATGAAATGAGTTAAACATGTTTCAAAATACTGTTATCTACAAAATATGTTTTCTAACCACAATAATACCTAATTAGAAATTAATAATAATAAAACTGTCATACTTGGAAATTAAACCATATATTTTTAAGTGGTCCATGAGTCAAATAATGAATACAAAATGTTTTTAGTCAAATAAGTCTAAGAATGTATCAAAAATTATGTGAGGCAATTTGTGGCAAAAATATATCTGAAATTCTTACATAAGAAGAAAACTCAAATCAACTATCTAGTTTCCAATCTTAAAAAGCTAAAACAAACAAGAAGAGGAAAAAATGAAACCCTAAGAAAGTGTAAGAATGGTTAGATCATAGTCGATATCAATGAAACAGAAAACAAACAAGGGGTAGAGAATATTAAAAAATTAAAACATGAGTTTCTTAAGAAGATCAATAAAATTGATAAATCCCTATGGACACTGATCAATGTAAAGGAAAATATATAGATAAACAATCTACTATGAAAGAGAAGGAACTTCTGAAAACTATATACATGAAAAGGAACATAAGAGAACATTATGAATAGCACAATGCCAATAAATGTAGCAATGTTGATGAAAAGATGAATACCTTAAAAAAAATACCACTTAACAAAACTGACAATAGATGAACTACAAAATCTGAATAGACATTTTTATTAGAGTAATTAATTTGTTATGAAAAATCTTTTTACACTAAAATATCTAGGAGCAGGTGACTTCTATCAAACAAGAAAAGGACTCCACTTTAAAGGAGAAATGATAGTAATTCTATGCAAACTCATTCAAATGAGAAGAAGAGGATGGAATACATACTTACTTATTTTATTGCAGCAGCACTATTTGATACTAAAACCTGACAAAAAATGTACAAGAAAAAAATACACATCAATATCCCTTATGAACACAGATGCAAACATACTTAGAAATTGTAAATAATATAAAAATATAAACACATTAAAAGGATAATATATTATACTAAGCAGGGCTTAAGCAAGATTGATTTAACAGTTGAAAATCAAAGTAATTTACATTACAAAATAGAGAAAAGCATGGTAAACTCAATAAACACATAAGATTTTATATTCAGTCATAATAGTAACTCTTGGAAAATTAAAATCAGAAGAGAAATTCCTCAATATGTTAAAAGGCAACTATGAAAAATCTACCATCATATTTAATAGTGAAATATTAAACTAATTTATCATAAGTTCAAGAACAAGGTAAAGTTACTCACCTCTTCCACTGATCATTGTACTAGAGGTCCTAGCCAATTCAATATAGCAAGAAAAAAGCCCACAAAGATTAGGAATTAAGAAATAAAACTTCCCTATTCATTTTTATGTGGAAAATCATAAGTAATCAACCCTTCTCCCTCTCAAAAAAACTAGAACTAGTAAGTGAGTTTAGCAAGATCTTACAATACAAGCAATTTCAACATCCAACCACTACTTTTTTCCTATGTACTATTAACAAATATTTCAGTTCACTTCAGTTCAGTTTAGTCACTCAGTCGTGCCCGACTCTCCACGACCCCATAAATCACAGCATGCCAGGCCTCCCTGTCCATCACCAACTCCCGGAGTTCACTCAAACTCATGTCCACAGAGTCGGTGATGCCATCCAGCCATCTCATTCTCTGTCATCCCCGTCTCCTCCCACCCCCAACCTTTCCCAGGATCAGAGTCTTTTCCACTGAGTCAACTCGTTGCATGAGGTGGCCAAAGTATTGCAGTTTCAGCTTTAGCATCATTCCTTCCAATGAACACCCAGGATTGATCTCCTTTAGAATGGACTGGTTGGATCTCCTTGCAGTATAAGGGACTCTCAAGAGTCTTCTCCAGCATCACAGTTCAAAAGCATCAATTCTTCGGTGATCAGCTTTCTTCACAGTCCAACTCTCACATCCATACATGACCACGGGAAAAACCATAGCCTTGACTAGACGGACCTTTGTTGGAAAAGTGATGTCTCTGCTTTTTAATATACTATCAAGGTTGGTCATAACTTTCCTTCCAAGGAGTAAGCGTCTTTTAATTTCATGGCTGCAATCAGCATCTGCAGTGATTTTGGAGCCCCCAAAAATAAAGTCTGACACTGTTTCCACTGTTTTCCCATCTATTTCCCATGAAGTGATGGGACCAGATGCCATGAGCTTTGTCTTCTGAATGTTGAGCTTCAAGCCAACCTTTTCACTCTCCTCCGTCACTTTCATCAAGAGAATTTTCAGTTCCTCTTCACTTTCTGCCATAAGGGTGGTGTCATCTGCATATCTGAGGTTATTGATATTTCTCCTGGCAATCTTGATTCCAGCTTGTGCTTCTTCCAGCCCAGTGTTCCTCATGATGTATTCTGAATATAAGTTAAATAAGCAAGGTGACAATATACAGCCTTGACATACTCCTTTTCCTATTTGGAACCAGTCTGTTGTTCCATGTCCAGTTCTAACTGTTGCTTCCTGACCTGCATACACGTTTCTCAAGAGGCAGGTCAGGTGGTCTGGGATTCCCATCTCTTTCAGAATGTTCCACAGTTTATTGTGATCCACACAGTCAAAGGCTTTGGCATAGTCAATGAAGCAGAAATAGATGTTCTTCTGGAACTCTCTTGCTTTCTCCATGATCCAGCGGATGTTGGCAATTTGATCTCTGGTGCCTCTGCCTTTTCTAAAACCTGCTTGAACATCTGGGGGTTCACGGTTCACATACTGCTGAAGCCTGGCTTGGAGAATTTTGAGCATCACTTTACTAGCGTGTGAGATGAGTGCAATTGTCCAGTAGTTTGAGCATTCTTTGGCATTGCCTTTCTTTGGGATTGGAATGAAGACTGACCTCTTCCAGTCCTGTGGCCACTGCTGAGTTTTCCAAATCTGCTGGCATATTGAGTGCAGCACTTTCACAGCATCATCTTTCAAGACTTGAAATAGCTCAACTGGAATTCCATCACCTCCACTAGCTTTGTTCGTAGTGATGCTTTCTAATGCCCACTTGACTTCACATTCCAAGATGTCTGGCTCTAGGTCAGTGATCACGTTATCGTGACTATCTTGGTTGTGAAGATCTTTTTTGTACAGTTCTTCTGTGTATTCCTGCCACCTCTTCTTAATATCTTCTGCTTCTGTTAGGTCCATACCATTTCTGTCCTTTATCGAGCCCATCTTTGCATGAAATGTTCCCTTGGAATCTCTAATTTTCTTGAAGAGATCTCTTGTTTTTCCTATTCTGTTGTTTTTCTCTATTTCTTTGCATTGATCACTGAGGAAGGCTTTCTTATCTCTCCTTGCTCTTCTTTGGAACTCTGCATTCAGATGCTTATATCTTTCCTTTTCTCCTTTGTTTTTCGCTTCTCTTCTTTTCATAGCTATTTGTAAGGTCTCCTCAGACAGCCATTTCGCTCTTTTGCATTTCTCTTCCATGGGGATGGTCTTGGTCCCTGTCTCCTGTACAATGTCACGAACCTCTGTCCAGAGTTCATCAGGCACTCTGTCAATCAGATCTAGTCCCTTAAATCTATTTCTCACTTCCACTGTATAATCATAAGGGATTTGATTGAGGTCATATCTGAATGGTCTAGTGGTTTTCCCTACTTTCTTCAATTTCAGTCTGAATTTGGCAAGAAGGAGTTCATGATCTGAACCACAGTCAGCTCCTGGTCTTGTTTTCGCTAACTGTATACAGCTTCTCCATCTTTGGTTGCAAAGAATATAACATAATATTTATACAGAACCGTAAATGACCTAGAATAACCAAATCAGTCCTCAAGAAGAATATAACTAAAGGACTCACACCATGTTTTCTAAGTCTCCCATACTGCTATACTCATCAGGAGAGTTAGGATTTGAAAAAGGATAGACAAATCAATGGACCAGAATGAAATTCAGAAACTGATCCTTTCATGTGGTCATTTAATTTCCCCAAAGGTACAAAGCAATTCAATAGAGAAAGAAAAGTTTATTCAACAAATGGCACTGGAATGAATAGATATCCATTTCGAAAAAGAAATGCTTACATTCTTAATTTATACCTGTATGCTGTGCTGTGCTGTGCTTAGTCACTCAGCCAAGTCTGACTCTTTGTGACCCCATGGATTGTAGCCTGCCAGGCTCCTCTCTCCATGGAATTCTCCAGGCAAGAATACTGGAGTGGGTAGTCTATCCTTTCTCCAGGGGATCTTCCCAACCCAGGAATCGAACCAGGGTCTCCTGCATTGCAGGCAGATTCTTTACCAGCTGAGCTACTGGGGAAGACCCTCATACTAATATACATAAAGTTATACTTTTTTTTGAGAAAGATTGTAAATCTAAACATAAATGTCAGAAAGGTAAGTCTTCTAGAAGAAAGCATAAAAGAAACTGTTCACAGCCTTTAGGTAAGCAAACATTTCCTTGAGGGGACATGGAAATCATGAGTCATAAAAAAGAAAAAAAAAAGGTAAGCTGTACTTCATCAAATTAAAGCCTTCTATCCACCAGTACGTGAACCAAGAACTTCCAGATGTTCAAGCTGGATTTAGAAAAGGCAGTGGGACCAGAGATCAAATTGCCAACATCCGTTGGATCATAGGAAAAGCAAGAGAATTCCAGAAAAAGCATCTACTTCTGTTTCATTGACTATGCCAAAACTTGAGTGGATCACAACAAACTGTGGAAAATTCTTCAAGAAATGGGAATACCAAACCATCTCACCTGCCTCCTGAGAAACCTGTATGCAGGTCAAGAAGCAACAGTTAGAACTGGACACGGAACTGGTTCCAAATCGGGAAAGGAGTACGTCAAGGCTGTATATTGTCACCCTGTTTATTTAACTTATGTGCAGAGTACATCATGAAAAATGCTGGGCTGGATGAAGCACAAGCTGGAATCTAGATTGCTGGGAGAAGTATCAATAACCTTAGATATGCAGATGACACCACCCTTATGGCAGAAAGTGAAGAAGAACTGAAGAGTCTCTTGATGAAAGTGAAAGAGGAGAGTGAAAACACTGGCTTAAAACTCAACATTTGAAAAACGAAGAGCATGGCATCCAGTTTCATCATTTCATGGCAAATATATAGGGAAATGATGGAAACAGTGACAAACTTTATTTTTTGGGCTCCAGAATCACTGCAGATGGTGACTGTAGCCATCAAATTAAAAGACACTTGCTCTTTGGAAGAAAAGCTATGACCAACCTAGATAGCATATTAAAAAGCAGAGACATTACTTTGCCAACAAAGATCCATATAGTCAAAAGTATGGTTGTACCAGTCGTCATGTATGGATGTGAGAGTTGGACTATAAAAAAAAGTGAGTGCCACAGAATTGATGCTTTTGAACGTGTTGTTGGAGAATGCTCTTGAGAATCTCTTCAACTGCAAGGAGAACAAATCAGTCAATCCTAAAGGAAATCAGTCCTGAATATTCATTTGACAGACTGGTTGAAGCTGAAGCTCCAATACTTTGGCCACCTGATTTGAAGAGCCAACTCATTAGAAAAGACCCTGATGCTGGGAAAGATTGAAGGCAGGAGGAAAAAGGGATAAAAGAGGATGAGATGGTTGGAAGGCATCATCGACTCAATGAACACGAGTTTGAGCAAGTTCCGGGAGACGCTGAAGGAAGGAAAGCCTGGTGTGCTACAGTCCATGGAGTCGCAAAGAGTTGGATAAGATTGAATGCATTCTACTTACTATTTAGGTCTTAGATCTTAGCTGCTATGGTGAGCTTCTCTGACTCTCCAGGATTGATCAGGAGCCTCAAGGTTTTTGCACAGAAAAACAGGCCATGATATTTCAAGGTGAGCTTACTTGTCAATACTGATTTAGACAGTGGCATTATGTACCCTCCTTAAAATCTTCCTACCTTATTTATTCAGCTAATCACGTTCCCTCTGCTGTTACATGCACAGGGGATTCAGTGGTGAACCAAACAACCAGATATCTACCTACCCAGGACAGGGCAGACAGATGATTAAAAAACAAATGATGTGATGATAAGTATACAAGAGAAAAATAAGGCCAGAGAGGATGTGAAATATGAAGAGTAGGTTTGACAATAGCATCTAGTGTTCAAGGAGGACCTCACTCAGAATGTGACTTTGAGTCAAGATCAGAAGGAACCACATGAATACACGCAGGAAAATTGTTACAAGGAAAGGAAAGAGGATCCTTGTTGATGGATCAAGGGCAAAAGCAGGGAGAGAAGCGGTCAGGTTTAAGATCATTTTGCAAGCCCAAGATCTTTCTTGCAGATGGATCAGATATGGGAGACAGCAGGGATGTGGAAAAGGAAGAAGAAAAAGTGGCTCTCAGCTTTCTGCTTTCAACTAATCGGTGAACGGCAGTGGACTTTAGAGGGAGGAGAAGGGCCAGGGGAGCTTATGAAGGTGTACACACTGGCTCAAGGGTTCATATTTGACCCGTCAGTTAGAACTGTTAGGTACCCAGTGGTCACCCATTTTAACTCTGAGAACGTTCGGGCTCTCAGAGTATAATTTACTTGCTGAAGTAGATTGTCTATGTCTCTTCACTTGCAATGTGACCTTGAGACACTTCTCATCAAGACAGGAGTCTATTTCTCCACTCTTTGGATGTGGATTTAGTTATGTGACTTGCTTTACCAAGTCAGGCGTCAGCAAATACAACAAAAAGTGGAGGTTTGTAAAGGCATGTTGCCTAGACCAGGACCGCCTCCATGGGGATGAGCTGGGGTAAACTGTTGGAAGGCAAGACATGCATCACCCCATCACCCCAGCTGACATCACTGAGGTCACTTTAGACCGTCCAACCCTATCAGACCCAGCCCAGACTAGGCGGTGAGAAATAAAAAGCAATGTGCTTGACTCTCTAAATCTTCTGAGCAAAACTTAATTGATACACTTGTTTCAGATGGAGAGCTGGTGCATGACCAAGTCAAGACTTGTGGCTTCCTTCTCCTAAATTCACTGTTTCTCCATCATTCCTGGACGAGTCTCTTTGAATAGTAGCTCATGCAATGAGAACCAGGAACATTCTGGGGCTGTGGCCTCCAAGCTGCCGTCTTCAGCATGTATGCATTAAAATCCACACCTTTGTTAACTGTGCAATCTCTCCCCTACCCCCCTGCCCCCGTCGCTGAGACAATGTTGCTGTAAAAGCAACCAACAGAAATCCAATTCAATCTCTGGGGAAATTTATAGAAAAAAAAATCTTGCTATGCCAGTGCTTTTTCCATGGCAATATGAAGCATATGGGATCTCAGAAGAAGCATCTATCACAATATGTTGCATTGCAGTGCAGGAATTGGCATTTTTTCCAATTTCTCAAAGCATTGCTAAGAGCAAACTAAGGGTATGAGGTCCAGGCTACTGCTGACATGCTGTCCCTTTCAACCATTCTGCTGGCTTAGGGAAAAGGAAAAATAAAAAGCAAAAAGCAAACGAAAAATCTCCCAAGGCCCTCAAATGTCCATCCCAGAATTCTCTCTGAGCTGAAACGAACCTTCACAATAGCAAAGTGTCAAAGGGGGGTCCCTGCAGTGCTGGGGCTGCAAACAAAACACAGGGGCTGAAGGACAGCATCCCAGGGCCCCACAGGAGTGGGAAGGAGGGAATACAACCGCCCACCCTGGCGCTAGAAATGAGGAGTCCCGAGTGCCAGCCTTCCCTTTACTGCTACACAACCGCATGACGTCAGACGAGTCTCATAACCACAGAGATAACCCGTGAAGCCATCACTAACCACGAACACTCTAGCACGGGACTCTGTTTGCAGCAAGGGGTGAGCAGAGGGCTGCATCCCCAGGGCAGGGGACGGGAGACTGGTACATTTTGATGTAATGGGAGAGGGATGTGGGAGGATCTCCTGGCAGCTGAGAACACACGGAACTGAGCCCTGTCAAATTAGCCAGAGCCCACCTGGAGAATGTTGGGTGCTTAGTTTAGATGCTGAAAGGGAGGAGGGCAAGAACTGCGGGGTGTGGAGGGAGCCTTCCTGCTGGTCACCACGGAGAGGCCTGGGACCTAATAGATCCCAACCAGTGCGGGGACCCTACTTTCCAGTAAGGAAACTGAGTCAGAAGGAGGGAAGTGATTGGGTCCCGCTCCATAGCTGGTGAGTGATGGAACTTAGACCTAAACTCAGGCCTGCCTGTCTCTAAACCCCATGCCTTCCATCATTTTAATCTTGGAATACAAGACTGGAAAATGATACCTGTGGATATCTTCTAAACTATCATGGAAAGAATAACAAGGCCCTTTCAGGCAGAACACAATGCTAGTTTATTATAAAACACCTTTTTAAGGGATGAAATGGGTTCTTCCTCTTCCTGCACCCATCCATTGAGTCTCAAACAGCTCCTCTCTCTTCTCCCGTTCCTGTGATCGAGTGTGGATGGGACAGAGCAGTGCCTGGGAGTGTAAAGGCCCAGAATGTTAGATCCTGCCTGATCATCCCAGTGATCAACGTCTCAATACTGAAGCAGCAGCACAGCCCTGGCCTACTGCCCAGCTTCCCGGGAGATCAATCCTGACGCTTCTATACAAGGAGAGAAATAACAGCCAGAAGTACTTAGAGGTGGGAATCACTGCGAAGAGAGACCCGCCCCCGACCCCAGCTTCTTTTTAAATTTTTAAAAAATTTAAAAGAAAAATGGTTCATTTATAATGCTGTGTTAATTTCAGACATGTATATATATTCATATATCCTGGGTATTCATTGGAAGGACTGATGTTGAAGCTAAAACTCCAATACTTTGGCCACCTGATATGAAGAGCTGACTCACTGGAAAAGACCCTGATGCTGGGAAAGATTGAGGGCAGGAGGAGAAGGGGACGATAGAGGATGAGATGCTTGGATGGCATCACTGACTCAATGGACATGGGTTTGGGTGGACTCTGGGAGTTAGTGATAGACAGGGAGGCCTGGCGTGCTACAGTTCATGGGATCGCAAAGAGTCAGACATGACTGAGTGACTGAACTGAACTGAACTGATATATTCTTTTTAGATTCTTTACCATTATAGATTATAGCTTCTTTTAAGATATTGAGTATATTCCTGTGCTCTACAGTAGATCTTGGTTGATTATTTTATATATACTAATATTTCATATATTATATATATTTTAATACCAAACTCCTAATTTATTCCTCTTCTCTATTCCCCTTTGGTAACCATAAGTTTGTTTTCTGTGTCTATGAATCTATTTCTGTTCTGTAAATAAATTCATTTGTATCATTTTCTTAGATTGTGCATATAAGTGATATCATATATTTGTCCTTCTCTGACTTATTTCCCTTAGTATGTTCATTTCTAGGTTCCTCTGTGTTGCTGCAAATGGCATTATTTCATTCCCCGAGTCACTTAAAATTATATTCCAAATCTTCTCATTAATATTTGACATTAAGTGAAATGGTTTAGTTCCACCTATTTGTGTGTGTTTTCTGTAAGTCAAATTAAAGGTAAACCAACAGAAACTACTCAAAATTTAAAGACTATAAATCCAAAAGTTTTCCCAAACAAATATAGTGTGTATCCAGTAGGTGGGACACACAGAATGACCAATGAGATTTAAAAAATAAAAAGAAAGAAAAAACCCTTGATGGCAAGCAGAGGTCAATGGGGTTATAAAGGGCAGCCCAGGTGTGTGTTAGGATGGAGCTGGGCACTGGAAAGATGCAGAAGAGCAAAATCAGGGTCAGCGGGAGGGGCAGGGATGGAATGCCTACCAGGAGTTTCAGAAACGGTGAGTATACAAATCCAGTGAGGTTAGATGAGCATTCCAAGAAAAGCTTTACCAGAGAGTTCAAAGAGGGAGAAACTGAATTTCAGCTTTATCACGTGTTGGACCTGTGATACCGGCAACACAACCTCCTTGAACCGCAGTTTACCCCTCCTGCCCTCCTGACAACTGGGGAAATGCTTATCACTTGCCAGGGGAATTAGAGAAATAAATGAGCTAATGCTGTTTCTCAAACTCCCCTTTTCAGAATGACCAAGTTGAGGAGCCTGTCCAAATATGGACCCTCAGAAATGTAAATCAAAGCCACAATGAGGTACCATGTCACACCAGTCAGAATGGCTGCTATCAAAAAGTCTCCAAACAATAAATGCTGGAGAGGGTGCAGAGAAAAGGGAACCCTCTTACACTGTTGGTGGGAATGCAAACTAGTACAGCCACTATGGAGAACAGTATGGAGATCCTTTAAAAAACTGGAAATAGAACTGCCATATAACCTAGCAATCCCACTGCTGGGCATACACACCGAGGAAACCAGAATTGAAAGAGACACGTGTACACCAATGTTCATCACAGCACTGTTTACAATAGCCAGGACCTGGAAGCAACCTAGATGTCCACCTGCAGACGAATGGATAAGAAAACTGTGGTACATATACACAATGGAGTATTCAGTTCAGTTCAGTTCAGTCGCTCAGTCGTGTCCGACTCTCCACGACCCCATGAACCACAGCACGCCAGGCCTCCTTGTCCATCACCAACTCCCAGAGTTCATTCAAACTCATGTCCACAGAGTCGGTAATGCCATCCAGCCATCTCATTCTCTGTTGTCCCCTTCTCCTCCCGCCCCCAACCTTTCCCAGCATCAGAGTCTTTTCCAGTGAGTCAACTCATCGCATGGAATATTACTCAGCCATTAAAAAGAATGAATTTGAATCAGTTCTAATGAGGTGAATGAAATTGGAGCCTATTATACAGAGTGAAGTAAGTCAGAAAGAAAAACACCAATACAGTACATTAACGCATATATATGAAATTTAGAAAGATGGTAACAATGACCCTATATGCAAGACAGCAAAAGAGACACCGATGTAAAGAACAGTCTTTTGGACTCTGTGGGAGAAGACGAGGGTGGGATGATTTGGGAGAATGGCATTGAAACATGTATATTATCATATGTGAAAAGAATCGCCAGTCCAGGTTCGATGCATGAGACAGGGCGCTTGGGGCTGAGGTACTGGGATGACCCTGAGGGATGGGATGGGGAGGGAGGTGGGAGGGGATTCAGGATGGGGAGCACATGTACACCCGGGGTGGATTCATGTCAATGTATGGCAAAAACCACTACAATATTGTAAATTAATTAGCCTCCAATTAAAATAAACAAATTAAAAAGAAATTAACTGGATTGTTGTTAAATTAAAAAAAAAAAAAGGACCCTCAGGCTGCTTTCCTGAAGTTTCTGGGGCCGGGGACAGTGTTTTCAACAAGTGTTCCAGAAGCTTCAAAGCCAAAAGATGGGACTAGGGTTTTGTCCCAATTTTTCCTCCCATCTCCAGCAAACTTCCACCCTAGTCACTTTGAATCCACCTAAATATTATCATTTTTTCTTATTTTTAACTCTTCACTTCGAAATAATTTGACTCATAAAAATAGTTGCCAAAGGAAAAAAGATAGGAATTATCTTATTCTTTACATTCGGCTTCGCCAAGTATCAGTCTTCAGTTCAGTTCAGTTCAGTCGCTCAGTCGTGTCCGACTCTTTGCGATCCCATGAACCACAGCACGCCAGGCCTCCCTGTCCATCATCAACTCCCAGAGTTCACTCAAACTCATGTCCATCGAGTTGGTGATGCCATCCAGACACCTCATTCTCTGTCGTCCCCGTCTCCTCCCGCCCCCAGTCCCTCCCAGCATCAGAGTCTTTGCCAGTGAGTCAACTTGTCGCATGAGGTAGCCAAAGAATTGGAGTTTCAGCTTTAGCATCAGTCCTTCCAATGAACAGCCAGGATTGATCTCCTTTAGAATGGACTGGTTGGATCTCCTTGCAGTCCAAGAGACTCTCAAGAGTCTTCTCCAGCACCACAGTTCAAAAGCATCGATTCTTCGGTGATCAGCTTTCTCCACAGTCCAACTCTCACATCCATATATGACCACGGGAAAAACCATAGCCTTGACTAGACGGACCTTGGTTGGCAAAGTAATGTCTCTGCTTTTTAATATGCTATCAAGGTTGGTCATAACTTTCCTTCCAAGGAGTAAGCGTCTTTTAATTTCATGGCTGCAATCAGCATCTGCAGTGATTTTGGAGCCCAAAAAAATAAAGTCTGACACGGTTTCCACTGTTTCCCCATCAGTCTTATGTAGCCATAATATTCAATACAATAATTAAAATTAGGACATTGACATTAATCCAATCCTCTATACTCATCCACAGCCCTTATTTAAATGCTGCCAATTGTTCCATTCATGCCCTTTCTCTGGTTTGGGATCTAACCCTGGCAAATTCCAATAAATTAAATATGGTGTGAGGCTAGGAAAAACCTCTTTGAGACAAGTCCCCAGCAGCCCTGTAAACAGAAAGTTCTTCAATTCCATTTTACAGGGACCCTCTAGAGCTCCCCTGATACCTCACATGGCCCTTATAATCAAGAAATCTAGGTAAACATTGAGATAACGATTTTGATGGTCTTGGCCCAGGTTAGTAGGATAAGTAGAAGCATACAAAAAAACACTATCAGTATATAAGCAACCAAGGAAAGGGTGGCGAAAGGCAGAAGTAAACTTTCATCGAGAAGAGCCTGAGATGCTATGGGTGTTACCGTGCTTCTCCCTTGAGCAGTGTCACCTCCGACCCTGACCATCACCACGTACAACCTCGCCTGCCAGTCAAGGTCCATTCAATGGGGACTTCCCTGGTGGTGGTCTAGTGATTAAGATGTTACCTTCCATTTCAGGGGGTATGAGTTCGATCCATGGTCCAGGAACTAAGATTCTATATGCCTCTCAGCCAAAAAAACAAAAACAAAAAACCTAAACATAAAACAGAAACAACATTGTAACAAATTCAATAAAGACTTTAAAAATGGTCAACATTAAAAAAAAATCCATTTAATCAGATGATGCGTGGAAAGGATTTAGTTCATGAACACATGAAGAGGACTCAATGAATGTTGCTTCCAGTGTGTTTCTCTTTTCAAACCACTCTCTTCTTGAAATTTCTGGATTCAGTGCAAGAAGGGTGACACTCCCAATTTGCAACCCCTTTCTGTTCTTTGAGTCTTTCATGTAGCTCTGAACACATCCTGACTTATATTGTAGTTATCTGTGTACAGCCGCTCCAGCAAAGTACAGCCGCTGTACCTTACCTTGGACGAGGGGTATCTCCTCAAGGCCGCCCCTCCTGACCTTGAACGTGGAGTAGCTCCTCTCGGCCCTCCTGCGCCCGCGCAGCCACCGCCTGTTGAACATGGGGTAGCTCCTCTCGGCCGCGCTTCTTTGCCTGGTTGTTGTGCTGGGGGGCCGGCGTCTCCCGAGTCTGTGCCGCCAGGGACGGCGTCTCTCACGCTGGCGCCTGTGAAAGATTTTCCACGACCAAGGTAAGAGAAACCCAAATAAGAGGGTAGGTATTGCGAGGGGGCATCAGAGGGCAGACACACTGAAATCATAATCACAGGAAACTAGTCGATCTGATCACATGGACCACAGCCGAATGTGGTCCACTGGAGAAGGGAATGGCAAACCACTTCAGTATACTTACCTTGAGAACCCCATGAACAGTATCAAAGGGCAAAATGATAGGATACTGAATGAGGAATTCCCCAGGTCGGTAGAGGCCCAGTATGCTACTGGAGATCAGTGGAGAAGTAACTCTAGAAGGAATAAAGGGACCGAGCAAAAGCAAAACATATACCCAGTTGTGGATGTGACCGGTGATAGAAGCAAGGTCCGATGCTGTAAAGAGCAATATTGCATAGGAACCTGGAAGGTTAGGTCCATGAATCAAGGCAAATTGGAAGTGGTCAAACAGGAGATGGCAAGAGTGAACATAGACATTCTAGGAATCAGTGAATTAAAATGGACTGGAATGGGTGAATTTAACTCGGATGACCATTATATCTACTACTGTGGGCAGGAATCTCTTAGAAGAAATGGAGTAGCCATCATGGTCAACAAAAGAGTCTGAAATGCAGTACTTGGATGCAGTCTTAAAAACAACAGAATGATTTCTGTTCCTTTCCAAGGCAAACCATTCAATATTACAGTAATCCAGGCCTATGCCCCAACCAGTAACACTGAAGAAGCCGAAGTTGAACGGTTCTATGAAGACCTACAGGACTTTTTAGAACTAACACCCAAAAAAGATGTCCTTTTCATTCTAGGGGACTGGAATGCAAAAGTAGGAAGTCAAGAAACACCTGGAGTAACAGGCAAATTTGGCCTTGGAGCACGAAATGAAGCAGGGCAAAGGCTAATAAAGTTTTGTCAAGAGAACGCACTGGTCATAGCAAACACCCTCTTCCAACAACACAAGAGAAGACTCTACACATGGCCATCACCAGAAGGTCAACACTGAAATCAGATTGATTATGTTCTTTGCAGCCAAAGATGGAGAAGCTGTATACAGTTAGCAAAAACAACACCAGGAGCTGACTGTGGCTCAGATCATGAACTCCTTCTTGCCAAATTCAGACTGAAATTGAAGAAAGTAGGGAAAACCACTAGACCATTCAGATATGACCTCAATCAAATCCCTTATGATTATACAGTGGAAGTGAGAAATAGATTTAAGGGACTAGATCTGATTGACAGAGTGCCTGATGAACTCTGGACAGAGGTTCGTGACATTGTACAGGAAACAGGGACCAAGACCATCCCCATGGAAGAGAAATGCAAAAAAGCAAAATGGCTGTCTGAGGAGGCCTTACAAATATCTGTGAAAAGAAGAGAAGTGAAAAGCAAAGGAGAAAAGGAAAGATATAAGCATCTGAATGCAGAGTTCCAAAGAAGAGCAAGGAGAGATAAGAAAGCCTTCCTCAGTGATCAATGCAAAGAAATAGAGGAAAACAACAGAATAGGAAAAACAAGAGATCTCTTCAAGAAAAATAGAGATTCCAAGGGAACATTTCATGCAAAGATGGGCTCGATAAAGGACAGAAATGGTATGGACCTAACAGAAGCAGAAGATATTAAGAAGAGGTGGCAAGAATACACAGAAGGACTGTACAAAAAAGATCTTCACGACCAAGATAGTCACGATAACGTGATCACTGACCTAGAGCCAGACATCTGGAATGTGAAGTCAAGTGGGCCTTAGAAAGCATCACTAAGAACAAAGCTAGTGGAAGTGATGGAATTCCAGTTGAGCTATTTTAAATCTTGAAAGATGATGCTGTGAAAGTGCTGCACTCAAAATGCCAGCAAATTTGGAAAACTCAGCAGTGGCCACAGGACTGGAAAAGGTCAGTCTTCATCCCAATCCCAAAGAAAGGCAATGTCAAAGAATGCTCAAACTACCGCACAATTGCACTCATCTCACACGCTAGTAAAGTCATGCTCAAAATTCTCCAAGCCAGGCTTCAGCAATATGTGAACCGTGAACCCCCAGATGTTCAAGCAGGTTTTAGAAAAGGCAGAGGCACCAGAGATCAAATTGCCAACATCTGTTGGATCATGGAGAAAGCAAGAGAGTTCCAGAAGAACATCTATTTCTGCTTCATTGACTATGCCAAAGCCTTTGACTGTGTGGATCACAATAAACTGTGGAACATTCTGAAAGAGATGGGAATCCCAGACCACCTGACCTGCCTCTTGAGAAACCTGTATGCAGGTCAGGAAGCAACAGTCAGAACTTTGCATGGAACAACAGACTGGTTCCAAACAGGAAAAGGTGTACGTCAAGGCTGTATATTGTCACCATGCTTATTTAACTTATATGCAGAGTACATTATGAGGACCGCTGGGCTGGAAGAAGCACAAGCTGGAATCAAGATTGCCAGGAGAAATATCAATAATCTCAGATATGCTGATGACACTACCCTTATGGCAGAAAGTGAAGAGGAACTCAAAAGCCTCTTGATGAAAGTGAAAGAGGAGAGTGAAAAGGTTGGCTTGAAGCTCAACATTCAGAAAACAAAGATCATGGCATCAGGTCCCATCACTTCATGGGAAATAGATGGAGAAACAGTGGAAACAGTGTCAGACTTTATTTTTTTGGGCTACAAAATCACTGCAGATGTTGATTGCAGCCATGAAATTAAAAGACGTTTACTCCTTGGAAAGAAAGTTATGACCAACCTTGATAATATATTAAAAAGCAGAGACATTACTTTTCCAACAAAGGTCCGTCTAGTCAAGGCTATGGTTTTTCCCGTGGTGACGTATGGATGTGAGAGTTGGACTGTGAAGAAAGCTGATCGCCGAAGAATTGATGCTTTTGAACTGTGGTGCTGGAGAAGACTCTTGAGAGTCCCTTGTACTGCAAGGAGATTCAACCAGTCCATTCTAAAGGACATCAGTCCTGGGTGTTCATTAGAAGCACTGATGCTAAAGCTGAAACTGCAATACTTTGGCCACCTCATGCGATGAGTTGACTCATTGGAAAAGACTCTGATGCTAGGAGGGATTGGGGGCGGGAGGAGACGGGGACGCCAGAGAATGAGATGGCTGGATGGCATCACCGACTCTGTGGACATGAATTTTGTGAACTCCGGGAGTTGGCGATGGACTGGGAGGCCTGGCGTGCTGTGATTCATGGGGTCACAAAGAGTCAGACACGACTGAGCGACTGAACTGAACTGAACTATCTGTGTACTTCCTTATCTGTTGACGATTGCCCCAGTTAGATTGTAAATTCTGATCCTTCTGTTGCCTGTGTGGATCATACTGTGGCTAGCTGGCTTCCAAAAGCACTGGGACATCCAGCCTGCAGATTCTCTTATTTAATTTATTGCCAACTATCTAGTCTTTAACTTGTCTTAAGCATCTTCCCATAAACCTGCCACTCTGCTCAACGGAGGAGGTACCTGATCTAAACTAGCCTCTTACAGGAGGCAAATCCTCTCCTCTGCAGGAAAAAAGGCTCACCCCTGTTCAGGTAGACCTTTTATTAATGATGAGACTTTGGGGCATGGTCTGTACTTTGGGTACTGCCCATTGCCCTTAGGTAAAAGAGAGGCAGAAAGTTTAAAGAGATTGATGACAGTTTCTAGCACATTGGTGCTTCACGCCTTCAAAGCACTTTACAAAAACCAACTAATGAACACTTCAAATCACACAGCATGTTGTCTCCCCTGGGGATTTGGAGGCTCTAGGCTTCAATTCTGCAGCCAGAGACGTGAAAGGAGTGGGCAATTTCAAGTTAACAATTGCATTTATGATTGTGCTCCTTTAAAGACAGGCGATCACATCTCCTGCCTTTCACTGAGCAAGTTCCTGACTGGATGTTTGCTGACTGACTGAATCCCACTGATAGCAGATCCTTAAATGAGGCTCTTCCTCTGCCCTCCTCCTTCCTCAGGTCTCATCCAAAGGCACAGGACAAGTTCATTCTAGAAAATTCTTTCCAATGCTGCATTAGATCATTTAGTGTAAAGTGTCTAGGGCCAAGGTCCATTATAAAAATTAGGTGCAAGGTCTGAAATTTGTTCCCAGGAAAACACTAAGTGCACACAGCATTTGCTTCAAATGTTCATGTGATTTTGCAGCACCCTCTCTGAAACCCAAACTCAGACTCTGCTTCAACAATTGTTTGGAAGCAGCCAGCTTAAAAAGGATCACCTATGTCCAGTTCAGGGAGAAATAATCTATTCTGCCAAGAATACTTTGGTTCCACTGGTTTAAAAGCTAAATTTATAAGTGCAGTTGCCCTTTTCAGACAAGGCATCAGGAATATTTTAAAATGTTCTATGACTGTGTTTCGTTTAAACATTATTAAGTGAAATCGTGTGCTTTCCGGTCAGGGCAATTTGCAATGACCTTAAGGACTTGTTTTTCTTCTTCTCAGTCTCATTTAATGGCAGAGTCTCATATTTGGGAAAATAGGAAAGGTTCTGCCTGTCTTCTTAGTTAGAGAATGTGTCGTTAGGAGAGAAAACACTTCTGAAAACTCCTTGGCAGTGCCCACAGTGATGTTAACTAAATTCTCCATAAATATCCCCCAACAGAGCTCAACAAATGATGTCAGGTAGCCCTGACATCCCAACACCTAATTCCAGCCTTATTGAAAATCAGGAAGGAAAATAAATTGTAGGCATTTGATGGAAAAGAGCCTCACTTTCTAGGAAAAGTGAGCATTTTGAGGTGGAGGCTTCCCTGGTGGCTCAGATGGTAAAGAATCTGCCTGTAATGCAGGAGACCTGGTTTGATCCCTGGGTTGGAAAGATCCCTGGGAGAAGGAAATGGCAATCCACTCCAGTATTTTTGCCTGAAAAATTCCATGGACAGAGGAGCTTGGTGGGTTACAGTCCATGGGGTCGAAAAGACTAAAGTGACTGAGCACAGCATATATCTGTATATATACACACATATATAGGTATATAAATGTATATGTAAATATATATTTATGTATATACATTCCACTCTTTTTATATTATTTTCCCATACAGGCCATTACAGAGTATTCAGTAGAGTTCCCTGTGTGCTACAGTAGGTTCTTAATCTACTCCAATACTTTGGCCACCTGATGGGAAGAGCTGACTCACTTGAAAAGACCCCGATGCTGGGAAACATTGAGGGCAGGAGGAGAAGGGGATGACAGAGGATGAGATGGTTGGATGGCATCACTGACTCAATGGACATGGGTTTGGGTCAACTCCAGGAGTTGGTGATGGATAGGGAGACCTGGCATGCTGAGGTTCATGGGATCGCAAAGAGTCGGACATGATTGAGTGACTGAAATGAACTGAACTGAACTAGTGTGTTATGTGTTAATCCCAGTCTCCCAGTTTATCACCCCTGTCCCCTTTGCCCTCTAGTAAGCATAGTGTTAGTCGCTCAGTTGTGTCTGATTCGTTGTGGCCCCATGGACCATAGACCACCAGGCTCCTCTGTCCATGGGATTTTCCATTCAAGAATACTGGAGTGGATTGTCATTTCCTCCTCCAGGGGAACTTTCTGACCCAGGGCTCAAACCCACATCTCCTGTGTCTCTTGCATTGTAAGGCAGATTCTTTACCACTGAGCCACTGGGATAAGTTTCTGGTGAGGATTAAATAAGGTAGTTAAGTATATGGAAGTATACTTCCCTTGTTTCATAAAAAAAATTGCAGTGGTACACTTGCCCACTCCAAACACACATTAAATTAAAAGAAAAAAAAGAATTCAAATGAAAACTATTAAAGACTTAACTAATATGATTTTCAATTAAAATTAGATGTGCAGGAGCACAGGAAGATGGCGGAGGAATAGGACGGGGCGACCACTTTCTCCCCCACAAAATCAGCAAAAGAACATTTGAACGCTGAGTAAATCCCACAAAACAACTTCTGAATACCGGCAGAGGACATCAGGCACTCAGAAAAGCAGCCCATAGTCGTTGAAAGGAGGTAGGAAATAGTATAAAAGATAAAAAGAGAGACAAAAGAGGGAGGGACGGAGCTCCTTCCAGGGAAGGGAGGCTTAAAAAAAAAAGAGAGGTTTCCAAACACCTGGAAACACTGGCGAGTGGAACCTCAGAGGGCCGCATAACGGAGAGAAAAGACATAAATAATTAAAACTCACAGACTAAGTGCCCAGAGGAAACTCTCAGCAGAGAAGTGGCGCAGACACCCACGCCCCCGACTAGCAGGCGGGGGCTGGGCAGGGAGGCGCCTGCAGCAGCGCTTAGAGGGAGAACCGGGCTTGAACATCCCAGGGCAAACTGAGGGCGTGAACTTAATATAGCAAAGCAGAAGCTGCAGGTAAAAGGCAAAAAGGCTAGGAAAAGCCTGCGAAAAGCCCCTACCCAGGACTCTGCCAGCCTCATCCACAGAACAGGGCGCTGAGCAGAGGGAGCCGGCAGTGGGCGGGGAGGGCGGCCAGCGCCGGGGTGGGGGCAGCCGAGGCCCCAGAGAGGCTTCCCGTGCCAAGCTGCGGGTAGGCTCCCTTGCTGGCCAGGACTTCTTGGGTTCGGGCCGGTTGATATCCGCCTGAGAAACCGTGCCGGTTGTACTCCCAGAAAACCGAGCAGCAGGGACCGAGAAGGTGATAAGTTGCAGCGACTGCGCTCGCCAAACGCCTGGTCACCTGAGCTGCTCAGACCAGGGAAGGCACAAAACGCACGCCCAGCCAAGTCTGCGCCTTTGTCGAGTACCCGAGGACCTGAACCTGAGCCGCTCAGACCTGGGAAGTGCATGCAACCCAGCGCCAGCCGCGGACAGCTCCCAGCAGAGCAACCTAGAGCCTAAGCAGCATAAACAGGGAAAGCACACACGCGAGTGGGAGCATTCCCAGTGTAGCCGAGACACTACAAGCACTCCCCACAGATGCCAGGGATATTAGTTAGCTGTTCCTCCCTCCCCATAGCAGGACTGAACAGGTGAGCTGGGAAAAAAAAAAAAGTGTCCACCACCGCATCCTGGTGTCAGGATGGGAATTAGACACTGAGGAGACCAGAAAACAGAAGAGCTTTTTCAGCAGAAGGAACTGCCTTGGAAGTAACAGAGGGAGAAGCCTTGAGCCTACTGCAAGAATAAGACTGAAAACCAGAGGCAGAGGCTTAAGTCCAAACCCTGAGAACACCAGAGATCTCTTGTTCCAGAGAACACTAATTGATAGGTACTCATCAAATGCCTCCATACATACACTGAAACCAGGCACCACCCAAGGGTCAACAAGTTTCAGTGAAAGACTTACTACACAAACTATCCAGCAACACAGGAGAATAGCACTGAGCTTCAATAAACAGGCTGCCGAAAGCCACTCCAAACCCACTGACATCTCAAACTCATTACTGGACACTTCATTGCACTCCAGAGAGAAGAAATCCAGCTCCACCCACCAGAACATCGACTCAAGCTTCCCTAACCAGGGAACCTTGACAAGTCACCCATCCAACCCCACACACAATGAGGTAACTACATAATAAAGAGAACTCCACAAACTGCCAGAAGATGGAAAGGCCACCCCGAACACAGCAATATAAGCAAGATGAAGAGGCAGAGAAATACCCAGCAAGTAAAGGAACAGGATAAATGCCCACCAACACAAACAAAAGAGGAAGATATAGGGAACCTACACGATAAAGAATTTTGAATTTTAATTGTGAAAATAATTCAAAATCTGGAAAGCAAAATGGAGTTACAGATAAATAAACTGGAGAAAAGGATTGAGAAGAAGCAAGAAATGTTCAATAAGGAATTAGAGGGGAAAAAAAGAGTCAATATACAATGAATAATGCAATAGATGAGATCAGAAACACTCTGGAGGGAACAAACAGTAGAATAATGGAGGCAGAAGACAGGATAAGCGAGCTAGAAGATAGAATTGTAGAAATAAATGAAACAGAGACGGAAAAAGAAAAAAGAATTAAAAGAAATGAGGACAATATTAGAGACATATGGGACAATATTAAACACCCCAACATTCGAATCATAGGAATCCCAGAAGAAGAAGACAAAAAGAAAGACCATGAGAGAATACTTGAGGAGATAATAGTTGAAAATTTCTCTAAAATGGGGAAGGAAATAATCACCCAAGTCCAAGAAACACAGAGAGTCCCTAACAGGATAAACCCAAGGCAAAATACTCCAAGGCACATGTTAATCAAATTAACAAAGATCAAACACAAAGAACAAATATTAAAAGCAGCAAGGGAAAAACAACAAATAACACACAAGGGGATCCCCATAAGGATAACAGCTGATCTTTCAGCAGAAACTCTTCGGGCCAGGAGGGAATGGCAAGACATACTTAAAGTGATGAAAGAAAGTAACTGACAGCCCAGATTACTATACCCAGCAAGGATCTCATTCAAATATGAAGGAGAAATCAAAAGCTTTACAGACAAGCAAAAGCTGAGAGAATTCAGCATCACCAAACCAGCTCTCCAACAAATACTAAAGGATCTTCTCTAGACTGGAAACACAGAAAGGGTATATAAACTCGAACCTAAAACAATAAAGAAAATAGCAACGGGATCATACTTATCAATAATCACCTTAAACGTAAATGGCTTGAATGCTCCAACCAAAAGACAAAGGCTGGCTGAATGGATACAAAAACAAGACCCCCATATATGTTGTCTACAAGAGACCCACCTCAAAACGAGGGACACATACAGACTGAAAGCAAAGGGCTGGAAAAAGGTATTCCACGCAAATAGAGACCAAAAGAAAGCAGGAGTAGCAATACTCATATCAGATAAAATAGATTTTAAAACAAAGGCTGTAAAAAGAGACAAAGAAGGAAACTACATAATGATCAAAGGATCAAGCCAAGAAGAAGATATAACAATTCTAAATATTTATGAACCCAACATAGGAGCACCGCAATATGTAAGACAATTACTAACAAGTATGAAAGGGGAAATTAACAATAACACAATAATAGTGGGAGACTTTAATACCCCACTTACATCTATGGATAGATCAACTAAACAGAAAATTAACAAGAAAACACAAACTTTAAATGATACAGTAGACCAGTTAGACCTAATAGATCTCTATAGGACATTTCACCCCAAAACAATGAATTTCACCTTTTTCTCAAGCGCACACGGAACCTTTTCCAGGATAGATCACATCCTGGGCCGTAAATCTAGCCTTGGTAAATTCAAAAAAATTGAAATCATTCCAAGCACCTTTTCTGACCACAATTCAGTAAGATTAGATCTCAATTACAGGAGAAAAACTATTAAAAATGCCAACATATGGAGGCTGAACAACACACTGCTGAATAATGAACAAATCATAGAAGAAATCAAAAGAGAAATCAAAATATGCATAGAAATGAATGAAAATGAAAACAACAACCTAAAACCTCTGGGACACTGTAAAAGCAGTGCTAAGGGGGAAGTTCATAGCAATACAGGCACACCTCAAGAAACAAGAAAAAAATCAACTAAATAACCTAACTTTACATCTAAAGAAACTAGAAAAGGAAGAAATGAAGAACCCCAGGGTTAGTAGAAGGAAAGAAATTGTAAAAATTAGGGCAGAGATAAATGCAAAAGAAACAAAAGAGATCATAGCAAAAATCAACAAAGACAAAAGCTGGTTCTTTGAGAAGGTAAATAAAATTGACACACCACTAGCCAGACTTATCAAGAAACAAAGGGAGAAGAACCAAATCAATAAAATTAGAAATGAAAATGGAGAGATCACAACTGACAACACAGAAATACAAAGGATTATTAGAGAATACTATCAGCAATTATATGGCAATAAAATGAATAACCTGGAAGAAATGGACAAATTCCTAGAAAAGTACAACTTTCCAAAACTGAACCAGGAAGAAATAGAAAATCTGAACAGACCCATCACAAGCACGGAACTAGAGGTTATAATCAAGAATCTTCCAGCAAACAAAAGGCCAGGTCCAGACGGCTTCACAGCCGAATTCTACCAAAAATTTAGAGAAGAGCTAACACCTATTCTACTCAAACTCTTCCAGAAAATTGCTGAGGAAGGGAAACTTCCAAACTCATTCTATGAGGCCACCATCACCCTAATCGCAAAACCTGGTAAAGACCCCACAAAAAAAGAAAAATACAGGCCAATATCAGTGATGAACATAGATGCAAAAATCCTTAACAAAATTCTAGCAATCAGAATCCAGCAACACATTAAGAAGATCATACATCATCACCAAGTGGGCTTTATCCAAGGAATGCAAGGATTCTTCAATATCCGCAAATCAATCAACTTAATACACCACATTAACAAACTGAAAAATAAAAATCATGATTATCTCAATAGATGCAGAGAAAGCCTTTGATAAAATACAACATCCATTTATGATAAAAACCCTCCAGAAAGTGGGAATAGAAGGGACATATCTCAACATAATAAAAGCTATATATGACAAACTCACAGCAAACATTATCCTCAATGGTGAAAAACTGAAAGCATTTCCCCTAAAGTCAGGAACAAGACAAGGGTGCCCACTCTCACCACGACTATTCAACATAGTTCTGGAAGTTTTGGCCACAGCAATCAGAGCAGAAAAAGACATAAAAGGAATACAAATTGGAAAAGAAGAAGTAAAACTTTCACTTATCGCTAATGACATGATCCTCTACACAGAAAACCCTAAAGACTCTACCAGAAAACTACTAGAGCTAATCAATGAGTACAGTAAAGTTGCAGAATATAAAATCAACACACAGAAATCCCTTGCATTCCTGTACACTAATAATGAGAAAATAGAAAGAGAAATTAAGGAAACGATTCCATTCACTGTTGCAATGAAAGGAATTAAATACTTAGGAATATATCTACCTAAGGAAACAAAAGACTTGTACATAGAAAACTATAAAACACTAGTGAAAATAATCAAAGAGGACACTAATAGATGGAGAAATATACCGTGTTCGCGGATTGGAAGAATAAATATTGTGAAAATGAGTATACTACCCAAGTAATCTATACATTCAATGCAATCCCTATCTTGCTACCAACGATATTTTTCACAGAACTAGACAAATAACCTCACAATTTGTATGGAAATACAAAAAACCTCGAATAGCCAAAGCAATCTTGAAGAAGAAGAATGGAACTGGAGGAATTAACCTACTGGACTTCAGGCTCTACTACAAAGCCACAGTCATCAAGACAGTATGGTACTGGCATTAAGACAGAAATATAGATCAATGGAACAAAATAGAAAGCCCAGAGATAAATCCATGCACCTATGGACACCTTATCTTCGACAAAGGAGGCAAGAATATAAAATGGACAAAAGACAGTCTCTTTAACAAGTGGTGCTGGGAAAACTGGTCAGCCCACTTGTAAAAGAATGAAACTAGAACACTTCCTAACACCATACACCAAAATAAACTCAAAATGGATTAGAGAGCTAAATGTAAGACCAGATTCTATAAAACTCCTAGAGGAGAACGTAGGCAAAACACTCTCCGACATAAATCACAGCAGGATCCTCCAAGACCCACCTCCCAGAATATTGGAAATAAAAGCAAAAATAAACAAATGGGACGTAATTACAATCAAAAGCTTCCGCACAGCAAAGGAAACTATAAGCAAGGTGAAAAGACAGCCTTCAGAATGGGAGAAAATAATAGCAAATGAAACAACTGATAAAGGATTAATCTCCAAAATATACAAGCAGCTCCTGCAGCTCAATTCCAGAAAAATAAGTGACCCAATCAAAACATGGGCCGAAGAACTAAACAGACATTTCTCCAAAGAAGACATAAAGATGGCTAACAAACACATGAAAAAATGCTCAACATCCCTCATAATCAGAGAAATGCAAATCAAAACCACAATGAGATACCATTTCACACCAGTCAGAACGGCTGCTATCCAAAAGTCTACATGCAATAAATGCTGGAGAGGATGTGGAGAAAAGGGAACGCTCTTACACTGTTGGTGGGAATGCAAACTAGTACAGCCACTATGGAGAACAGTGTGGAGATTCCTCAAAAAACTGGAAATAGAACTGCCATATGATCCAGCAATCGCACTCCTGGGCATACACACCGAGGAAACCAGAATTGAAAGAGACACATGTACTCCAATGTTCATTGCAGCACTGTTTATAATAGCCAGGACATGGAAGCAACCTAGATGTCCATCTGCAGATGAATGGATAAGAAAGCTTTGGTACATATACACAATGGAGTATTTTTCAGCCATCAAAAAGAATGCATTTGAATCAGTTTTAATGAGGTGGATGAAATTGGAGCCTATTATACAGAGTGATGTAAGCCAGAAAGAAAAACATTAATACAGTATACTAACGCATATATATGGAATTTAGAAAGATGGTAACCTTAACCCTGTATACTAGACTGCAAAAGAGACATAGGTATATAGAACAGTCTTTGGGACTCTGTGGGAGAGGGTGAAGGTGGGATGATTGGGGAGAACGGCATTGTAGCATGTATATTATCATAAGTGACCAGTCCAGGTTCGACGCATGATACAGGATGCTTGGGGCTGGTGCACCGGGATGACCTGGAGAGGGGATGTGGGGAAGAGGGAGGTGGGAGGGGGGTTCAAGAAAGGGAACACATGTACATCCGGGGCGGATTCGTGTCAATGTATGGCAAAACCAACCAATATATTAATGTAAGGTAATTTGCCTCCAATAAAATAAATTAAAAAAAAATTAGATGTGCAATATTATATAATCATTTTTAAATTTGAGATTTGGGAAATATGTTTTTTTGCTTTGTTTTTGTTTTTTTGGAAAAAAAACTTAAGTTTTATTGGAGTATATAGATGCTTTACAATGTTGTGTTAGTTTCCGTTGTATAGCAAAGTGAATCAACTGTATATCCACATACATTCCCTCTTTTTAGACTTCCTTCCCATTTAGGTTCCTGTTGAGTACAGCTCCCTGTGCTTTACAGTAGGTTTTCATTTTTATCTATACATACTAGTGTATATATGTCAATTCCAACCTCTCAGTTCATCCCAAGCTGCTCTCCCTCCTTGGGTCTATATATTTTTTGTTGACATCTGTGTCTCTACTTCTGCTTTGCAAACACATTCATCTGTACCATTTTTCTAGATTCCACATATATGTGTTAATATGCATTTGTTTTTCTATTTCTGAAGAGAATATGCTTATATTTTAGAAACCACTTTTTTAAAAAACTTCAGAGTAAATGTATTGAAAGAGATATGAATGATATGTCACCTCCACATTCTGTGGAAAGTGTGTTAAAGTTAGTCACTCAGTCGTGTCTGACTCTTTTGCAATCCCACAGAGTGTAGCCCATCAGGTTGCTCTGTGCATGGAATTCTCCAGGTAAGAAGACTGGAGTGGGTTGCCATTCCCTTCTCCAGGAGATCTTCCCAACCCAGAGATCGAACCCACATCTCTGGCATTTGCAGACAGATTTCTTTACCACTGAGCTACCTGTAGTCATCAACTATTGCAGCTGTCAGGCAAGCTGAGCTGGTGAGCCCTGAGGGAACTCAGGAAGAAAAGAATGCAGCCATCAAACTGTATCCACTCCCTACCATGAGCCCCAAGGGAGCCCAGGACATGAAAAACGCAGCATACTGGCCCCATATAGCTGAGGGGTATATCAAAGCAATGATTTCACTGAGCTCAAACTTTTGCATATTCCTATACATAGAAAGGAGATCAGTCCTGAGTGTTCATTGGAAGGACTGATGTTGAAGCTGAAACTCCAATACTTTGGCCACCTGATGCAAAGAGATGACTCTCTTGAAAAGACCCTGATGCTGGGAAAGATTGAGGGCAGGAGGAGAAGGGGATGACACAGGATGGCATCACCGACTCCATGGACATGGGTTTGGGTGGACTCCAGGAATTGGTGATGGACAGGGAGGCCTGGTGTGCTGAGGTTCATGGGGTAGCAAAGAGTCAGACATGACTGAGCAACTGAACTGAACTAAACTGATACATAGAAAACCACTAAATTCCTTAACTTGGGATATCTGATTTTCTTCAATTTACAAAAAAAAAAAAAAAAAAATTGATGATTAGACTACTTGCCCTTTGTTGCAAAACTTCTATCTAACCTGGCTCTTCCCCTCACTTCCTCAGAGGAGTTCTCTCAAGGTGACTTGAGACACTGCCTCCCTGGTTTAAGTCCTAAGATTTCCACTGGATAAGACATAACTCTCAATTTTAACATTGGGTGTATTTTTTCAGTTAGCACCACTCTATCCTAGGCCCCTGGCTCAGAGCCCATCAGTTCAGTTCAGTTGCTCAGTCGTGTCCGAATCTCCGCGACCCCAGGAATCACAGCACGCCAGGCCTCCCTGTCCATCACCAACTCCCGGAGTTCACTCAAACTCATGTCCACAGAGTCGGTGATGGCATCCAGCCATCTCATTCTCTGTCGTCCCCTTCTCCTCCCGGAGCCTATAGCTCAGCTCAGCTCGGCTCAGTCGCTCAGTCGTGTCCGACTCTCCGCGACCCCATGAATTACAGCACGCCAGGCCTCCCTGTCCATCACCAACTCCCGGAGTACACTCAAACTCATGTCCACAGAGTCGGTGATGCCATCCAGCCATCTCATTCTCCGTCGTCCCCTTCTCCTCCCGCCCCCAACCTTTCCCAGCATCAGAGTCTTTTCCAGTGAGTCAACTCGTCGCATGAGGTGGCCAAAGTATTGCAGTTTCAGCCTTAGCATCAGTCCCTCCAATGAACATCCAGGATTGATCTCCTTTAGAATGGACTGGTTGGATCTCCTTGCAGTATAAGGGACTCTCAAGAGTCTTCTCCAACACCACAGTTCAAAAGCATCAATTCTTCGGCGATCAGCTTTCTCCACAGTCCAACTCTCACATCCATACATGACCACGGGAAAAACCATTGCCTTGACTAGACGGACCTTGGTTGGCAAAGTAATGTCTCTGCTTTTTAATATACTATCTAGGTTGGTCATAACTTTCCTTCCAAGGAGTAAGCGTCTTTTAATTTCATGGCTGCAATCAGCATCTGCAGTGATTTTGGAGCCCCCAAAAAATAAAGTCTGACACTGTTTCCACTGTTTCTCCATCTATTTCCCATGAAGTGATGGGACCAGATGCCATGATCTTTGTTTTCTGAATGTTGAGCTTCAAGCCAACCTTTTCACTCTCCTCTTTCACTTTCATCAAGAGGCTTTTGAGTTCTTCTTCACTTTCTGCCATAAGGGTAGTGTCATCTGCATATCTGAGGTTATTGATATTTCTCCCGGCAATCTTGATTCCAGCTTGTGCTTCTTCCAGCCCAGCGTTCCTCATGATGTACTCTGCATATAAGTTAAATAAGCAAGGTGACAATATACAACCTTGATGTACACCTTTTCCTATTTGGAACCAGTCTGTTGTTCCATGTCCAGTTCTAACTGTTGCTTCCTGACCTGCATACAGGTTTCTCAAGAGGCAGGTCAGGTGGTCTGGGATTCCCATCTCTTTCAGAATGTTCCACAGTTTATTGTGATCAACACAGTCAAAGGCTTTGGCATAGTCAATGAAGCAGAAATAGATGTTTTTCTGGAACTCTCTTGATTTCTCCATGATCCAGCGGATGTTGACAATTTGATCTCTGGTGCCTCTGCCTTTTCTAAAACCTGCTTGAACATCTGGGAGTTCACGGTTTACATACTGCTAAAGCCTGGCTTGGAGAATTTTGAGCATGACTTTACTAGCGTGTGAGATGAGTGCAATTGTGCGGTAGTTTGAGCATTCTTTGGCATTGCCTTTCTTTGGGACTGGAATGAAGACTGACCTCTTCCAGTCCTGTGGCCAGCACTGAGTTTTCCAAATCTGCTGGCATATTGAGTGCAGCACTTTCACAGCATCATCTTTCAAGACTTGAAATAGCTCAACTGGAATTCCATCACCTCCACTAGCTTTGTTCGTAGTGATGCTTTCTAAGGCCCACTTGACTTCACATTCCAAGATGTCTGGCTCTAGGTCAGTGATCACGTTATCGTGACTATCTTGGTTGTGAAGATCTTTTTTGTACAGTTCTTCTGTGTATTCTTGCCACCTCTTCTTAATATCTTCTGCTTCTGTTAGGTCCATACCATTTCTGTCCTTTATCGAACCCATCTTGGCATGAAATGTTCCTTTGGAATCTCTAATTTTCTTGAAGAGGTCTCTTGTATTTCCTATTCCGTTGTTTTCCTCTATTTCTTTGCATTGATCGCTGAGGAAGGCTTTCTTATCTCTCCTTGCTATTCTTTGGAACTCTGCATTCAGATGCTTATATCTTTCCTTTTCTCCTTTGCTTTTCGCCTCTCTTCTTTTCACAGCTATTTGTAAGGCCTCCTCAGACAGCCATTTCGCTCTTCTGCATTTCTTTTCCATGGGGATGGTGTTGGTCCCTGTCTCCTGTACAATGTCACGAACCTCCGTCCAGAGTTCATCAGGCACTCTATCAATCAGATCTAGTCCCTTAAATCTATTTCTCACTTCCACTGTATAATCATAAGGGATTTGATTGAGGTCATATCTGAATGGTCTAGTGGTTTTCCCTACTTTCTTCAATTTCAGTCTGAATTTGGCAAGAAGGAGTTCATGATCTGAGCCACAGTCAGCTCCTAGTCTTGTTTTCGCTAACTGTATACAGCTTCTCCATCTTTGGTTGCAAAGAATATAATCAATCTGATTTCGGTGTTGACCATCTGGTGATGTCCATGTGTAGCGTCTTCTCTTGTGTTGTTGGAAGAGAGTGTTTGCTATGACCAGTGTATTCTCTTGACAAAACTCTATTAGCCTTTGCCCTGCTTCATTCCGTGCTCCAAGGCCAAATTTGCCAGTTACTCCAGGTGTTTCTTGACTTCCTACTTTTGCATTCCAGTCCCCTAGAATGAAAAGGACATCTTTTTTGGGTGTTAGTTCTAAAAGGTCTTGTAGGTCTTCATAGAACCGAATAACTTCGGCTTCTTCAGCATTACTGGTTGGGGCATAGGCCTGGATTACTGTAATATTGAATGGTTTGCCTTGGAACCGAATAGAAATCATTCTGTCATTTTTAAGATTGCATCCAAGTACTGCATTTCGGACTCTTTTGTTGACCATGATGGCTACTCCATTTCTTCTAAGGGATTCCTGCCCACAGTAGTAGATATAATGGTCGTCTGAGTTAAATTCACCCATTCCAGTCCATTTTAATTCACTGATTCCTAGAATGTCTATGTTCACTCTTGCCATCTCCTGTTTGACCACTTCCAATTTGCCTTGATTCATGGACCTAACATTCCAGGTTCCTATGAAATATTGCTCTTTACAGCACCGGACCTTGCTTCTATTACTGGTCACATCCACAGCTGGGTATTGGTTTTGCTTTTGCTCCATCCCTTTATTCTTTCTATAGTTATTTCTCCACTGAGCTCCAGTAGCATACTGGGCACCTACCGACCTGGGGAATTCCTCATTCATTATCCTATCATTTTGCCCTTTGTTACTGTTCATGGGGTTCTCAAGGCAAGTATACTGAAGTGGTTTGCCATTCCCTTCTCCAGTGGACCACATTCGGCTGTGGTCCATGTGATCAGATCGACTAGTTTCCTGTGATTATGATTTCAGTGTAAGATGCCATTAAATTTTTGTATCTCTAGTTGGCTAATTTTCTCTAGTTTTGAAAGTTCCTTTCCTTGTTCCCTCCTCAGCTGTAGTTTCATATATGAACCTGTTTCTTATGAATTATATCTTCATTTTATCCAAAGATCAAGACATTAACCTCCTAGAGCAACTCTCCCTAGCAGCAAGCTGCTGCAGAGATAAGGAAAAACATTGGCACCCATTTTCTCAGCTGAGCTCTCCTTCACAAGAGGGAAGGTGGCTGGTGCCCCCTTGGAAAGGTCATTTCTAATGATTAATCCAAACATAAGAATAATAAATTTTACTCATTAAGCATGGGTTTCCCTGGTGTCTCAGATGGTAAAGAATCTGCCTGCAATGCAGGAGACCTGGGTTGCATCCCTGGGTCGGGAAGGTGATCACCCACTCCAGTATTCTTGCTTGAGAATTCCATGGAAAGAGGAGCCTGGCGGGCTACAGTCCATGGGGTCACAAAGACTTGGACACAACTGAGTGGCTAACACTTTCACTCTCATTAAGCATAATTCTCAAATTCTGGTATTTTAAGATAACTGAAATTCGGAAGGCAACCCTAATGCTTTCTTTTTCTGGGGAAGAAGTGTGAAAAAGCCATGTTCAAAGCTGAGAAGCTATTAATTTTCCTCTTCTTCTGTTTCTGCTATCACTACCAGATGGCCCAGAATGCCAAGCCCTGGGTGTGCTTTATCTCATTACTGTCACAATAGTCTGGGAGATAAGCACCCTTATCATCCCTGCTTTACCAAGGAAGACACAGGGCTGAGGGAGGTTAAGTCCTTCAAAGTCGTAAGAGTAGCAAGTGGGTAGAGGCCAGATTCGGATCCAGTCACTTCTCATCCCAAACCTGTTCTCTCAGCCTCACTCTGCCCTGCTTTATCGGCTCCATGGAAAGGAACTGTGTAAGATTCTAGAATAGTCGACAATATATTGATTTTCATAGTGTAGGTTTTGAGCACAGTGAAGGAAATGGATCGCACAGAGAACGTTACCATTTTGGCCTTCCATGTGGAAAAGCAAAGGAGCAACCACATTCGCATACACACGTGCGTGGTGCTAGGTCGCTTTAGTCATGTCCAACTCTTTGTGACCCTGTGGACCGTAGCCCGCCGGGCTTCTCTGTCCCTGGGACTCTCCAAGCAAGAATACAGGCCTAGGTTGCCACGCACACACCCTCTAAATTTCTGTGCTATATGCCAGATGTCAAGGATGCTAAAAATGATGAAGATGCCATTTTTAAAAATTCACAGTGTAAAGGGGGAAGGAAAAGTAAATGTTTATGCCTTTATTTAGAAGTTAGGACAGAGGTAGAATTGTGCGTGTACTCAGTCATGTCCTACTCCTTCTGACCCCTTGGAGTGTAACCCGTCAGTCTCCTCTGTCCATGGAATTTTCCAGGCAAGGATACCAGAGTGGGTTGCCATCTCCTCCTCCAAGAGATACAATTACAAGAAGTAAAAAAAAAAATTCTTGAGGATGTCAGGAAAGCCTCCCTTGAAGAAGTATTTTCTTGAACTGGCTTCAAAACTTGTCATCCTTCAGGGGAAAAAAAAAATGCATTAATACAGAAGTCTGGGCAAGGGCAAAAGCCTGCGGCCCGGGCAGTAAGTTCACGGCATGTAGGGGCTGGGAGCAGAGATGAGGCTGTGGAGTGGCGGGTTGGTATCAGATCAAGAAAAGTGTCACTTACCTTGTACTTTTCTGTCAATTTCCAACTCATCTCTGCCAGACCATATGCTATTAAATGGTTGTATCAGTATGGGTTGTTCAGAGAAACAGAACCAATAGGGTTTATATTACAATAATATATAATTACATATGTATATATTATATGTAATTGTAAGTTATATAATTGCATGTCTTTATATACGTATGTCATTATATTATGCATATAATTATATTATTATACTATATTTACAGAGAAATTTATTATAAATAATTGTCTCTCTTATTCATGGAGGTTAGAAGTCCTGAATCTGCAGTCAGAAACCCAGGAGAACAATGGCATAGTTCTGGTCCAAATCTAAAGGCCAGAAAAACCAATACTGTAAATTACAGTTTCAGGTTGAGTCTGAAGGCAAGAAAAGACTGACCATGTCCCCCTAGTCAGCCATCCCCAACCTTTTTGGCACCAGGGACACGTTTCGTGGAAGACAGTTTTTCCATGGACGGTGCCTGGGATGTGGGGGCAGGGGGGCGGGGTGGTGGTTTCAGGTTGATTCAAGACTATTCCATTTATTGTGCACTTTATTTCTATTATTATTACAACAACTCCACCTCAGATCATCAAGCATTTGATCCAGGAGGCTGGAGACTCCTGCCACCAGCTGAAAGTGTCAGAGAGAGAGTGAATTTTTGCTTCTCAGCCTTTAGGTTCTACTCAGGCGGTCCTTATAAGGGTTGGAGAAGCCTGCCCACACAGAGGAGGGCAGTCTGCTCTTCTCAGTCTACTGGCTCAAATGCTAATCTCATCTGGATACACCCTTACAGACACACCCAGCGTAATTAATCCAGGCAGGTTGTGACCCAGGCATCAGAGTGTCCTAATTTTGTTTCTTTTAAATATGGTCTTGGATGCTAAGAAATGTGTTTTAATATGTTTTAAAAGGAGAGCCTTTATTAAACTATGCCATACTATATATGCTTCCATGGTAGCTCAGCTGGTAAAGAATCCGCCTGACATGTGGGAGACCTGGGTTTTCGATCCCTGCTTTGGGAAGATCCCCTGGAGAAGGGAAAGGCTACCCACTTCAGTATTCTGGCCTGGAGAATTCCATGGAATCTATAGTCCACAGGGTTGCAAAGAGTCAGACACAACAGGGCGACTTTCGCTTCCATACTATATAAGTATTTCAGTGTTAGTATTTAATTCAGCAGAAAGGCAGTGGGCATGGTAGACAAAAAATAGCCTTTGAGGCAAAACACAAATCATGGTCAGTTTCCATCCTTCTGTCCTGTTGCTTTAGAGGCTTGGTTTTCTTATCTACAAAACAAGGATAACCAGAAGTGATATGCAAAATACTTAGCAGCTGGTTTGTACAGGCACCCAGCAATTAAAAGAGAAGTCAGTCGTTGGGGAGGAGGAGTGTGTCATTGTGTACCATCAGCATATCCACCCTAGAGCTGATGATGCCACTTCACGGGAGAGAGGTGGGGGTGAATTTGTGCAGAAATTGACACAGAGAGCTAGACAAGAGCTCATCTTCCATCTTCTCGAGTCTTTGAAAGGTACTGTCTTTGTTTCCTAATCAAGCAGACATGGTTTCTCTCAACCTTGCCTCTCTGCAGCAGGCAGAGATGAGCTCATTTCACATAATCTCTGCAGGCTCTGCTTCTGGTCTCCACGGTCATTCAGGAAAAGGCAGTTGGCTTCAGGTTTTATTGACAGAGGCAGCAAAGGCTGAGAATCATCCAAACAGTTCCTTGCCCTGAGGTTTGGTTGACCTCAGGCAGCTAAGCTGTCTCGTCAGAGGTCTGGGGTCTACTGAAGGAGGAGACGTGTTCTTACAGAGAGCTCCCCTCTTTTATGCAGCTGAAGAACCTTGGTGTTCATATTCCAGGCTTCCGGAGGAGCCAGTGGAGAAGGAGGCACTGGTTCTTTCCTTCACATCAGCCCCGTGCGCACAGCATCAGAGCGGACAAGAGCCAGCCTCTTACAACATCTCAGTTCAGTTCAGTCGCTCAGTCGTGTCTGACCCTCTGCGACCCCGTGGACTGCAGCAGGCCAGGCTTCCCTGTCCATCACCACTTCCCAGAGCCTGCCCAGACTCATGTCCCTTGAGTCAGTGATGCCATCCAACCACCTCGTCCTCTGTCACGCCCTTCTCCTCCTGCCTGCAGTCTTCAAAGGAAGCTCATGGGTGAGGACTCTTGGAGAAGCGGGCAGAGGGGAAGGGCAGCCTGCGGTGCTGAAGAGGGAAAGCTCTTATTTTTCTGCTTTCCAGACTCTGAGGGAAAGTCTTGGTTTTCTTCTGTTTCACTACTCACATTACATCACCGCTGCTCACCAAATGTGTGAAATTTTGGTGCCAAATAATTCTCTGACGGCAGAAGCTAGAGCCCCTATGATCGGATTCGATTCTGACACTATCTTCCCAGAGCTGGCACTGACTCTCCAAGGTTGAAGGCTCCATCCCTCAAGACCGCCCATCCCCAAACACTTCAGATGCCAACTGCAAGTCCAGATTGTCACCTGCACTTGTAGCCAACCGGCTGTAAGTCGGAGTTTCCCAGGACCTCATCCTCAGGCCCAGTAATTTGCTAAACTGGTTCACAGAACTTAGGGCAACAGTTTGTAGTGGTTTTGGTGGTTTCTTGCTCATTTGTGTCCAACTCTTGCGACCCCCACGACCCCATGGACTGTAGCCCGCCAGGCTCCTCTGTCCATGGGATTCTCCAGGCAAGAATACTGGAGTGGGTTGCCATTTCCTTCTCCAGGGGATCTTCCTGACCCAGGGATCAAACCCAGAGCTCCTGCGTTGCAGGCAGATTCTTTACCAACTGAGATACCAGGGAAACCCTCAGGAACACTTTACTCACCAGCTTAAAGTGTGAAAGTGTTAGCTCCTCAGTCGTGTCCAACTCTTTGCGACCTCATGGACTATAGTCTGCCAGACTCCTCTGTCCATGGGATTCTCCAGGCAAGAATGCTGGAGTGCGTAGCCATTCTCTTTTCCAGGGGATCTTCCCCACTCAGGGATTGAACCTGGGTCTCCCGCATTGCAGGTGGATTCTTTGCTGTCTGAGCCACCAGAGAAGCCCCACTTATTAGCTAGATGACTCCTTATAAAAGAATACAACTCAGGAGGAGCAGCTGGACTGGATGCACAAGGCTGGGTGTGGGGGATGGGACACAAACCTTCCACCACCATCTCCAGATCCACTGTCTTCCAAGAACCTCCACGTGTTCATCAACCCAGAAGCTCTCCAAACGTCATCATGGAGGATTTTTATGGGGGCTTTATTACATAGTTGTGAATGATCACATCATTGGCCACTGTGATTAATTCAACTTCTGGTCTCTTTTCTCTCCCTGAAGGTCACAGAAGAGGGCTGAGAACCCTCTGCTCTGATGCTTGGTTCTCCTGGCCGCCAGCACCCTTCCTGATTCTTTGCAGAAACTCCAGTCTCTGAGCATCTCATTGGCGTACAGCAGAGAGTCATCATGCAGGGGCTCCAGGGCTTTCAGGAGCTTTGTGACAGGAGGCAAGGGAAGGAGTGCGTGAGTGCGTGCTAAGTCACTGCATTCGTGTCCCACTCTGTGTGACCCTATGGACCATCACACTGGCTCCTCTGTCCATGGGATTCTCCAGGCAAGAAGAGTGCAGTGGGTGAGTTGCCATGCCCACCTCCAGGGGATCTTTCCAACCCAGGAATCAAACCCGCATCCCTTACACCTCCTGCATAGGTAGGAGGGTTCTTAACCCTTAGTGCCACATGGGAAGCCCAGGGGAAAGAGGGCAGAGAGCAAACATGCAGTTTTTACTATGCCACAGGTGCAGTCTAATGAGGCCTTGGCTAACTCAGCAGAAGCCAGAGGCTGGGTGGCCCTTCAGAGTCATCCCAAATTGGCATAAGGAGCTGGGTCTCCAGTTCCCCATGGCAGTCAGTCTTAGGATGTGGGGTCCCAAGGGAGAAGGGCCCCCTTGCGTGACGGGGCTCTCAGTTGCTGAGGGCTGGCCGCTGAGAGCTGCCACAACCTTGCCCCAGCTGGGGCCATAAATCTTTCAAGCCTGAAGGGAACCAGGAGGCACAGCCCTACAAACCCCACAGATGTTGCCCATTCTCCTATGCTCAGCAAGTCCCTTGCTCTCCTCCACCCCCGCTCTGTAAACACCTCTCAAATGGGATCATCCCTGAACAGCTGACTTCAGTCTCCTGCCCTGAACTTCTGCCTGCAGCTTTCCCCATTGTTTCTCAATGAAAAACCACATGCTAAATGAATGTACCCTCAGGGCTAAACTCAGCACAGTTCACACAATATCTAAGGTCAGGACTTCCCTGGCCCCATGTAACAGAGGAAGAATCTGAGTCCCAGTTAGATTAGATAATTTACCCAAGGTTGCAGTTGCTAATCACCTCGTGTTTACACATACCAGCAATGCTGCTTTATCAAAGGGTGGCCTCGAAGGGAAAAGAAGTCACAACAGGGCAGTCTGAGGGGGTCTGTGGGAAGAGAGAGTGTTGATACAAATGGCAGCTTCTGGGAGTGGCGAAGGTCTGAGTTACATTTTTGTGTGTCCATCAGCCCCTCCCCCAAACCACCCTAAATCACTTGGGCTGCAAGGAAAAGACACCGCTCTTGGCTAGATCTCCCTTTTGCCACTTCTAAGTCCCTCTGAGTTAGAGATTTTCCGTCACCACTGGCCAGACTCATCCTTGCCTCCTCCCACCATGGCTCTGGAAGTCCCACTACACAGAGAGGAAACTACTAATCAAACATGCTAAAGGACTTGGCAGTAGGCACCCCAGATGGTGTGTGTGTAGGAGGGGGGTACTGCCCCTCCCTTACTGCATGATCTTAGTTCCCCGATCAGGGACTGAACCTGGGTCATTACAGTGAAAGCAATAAGTCCTAACCACTGCACCACCAGGGAACTCCCCCCAGATACTTCTCAGCGCCCAAACTCCTGTAGGTCTACACTATTTCACTGTGCCTTGACAGCCCTCCCCTCTCTGCTCGAGGGGCTGTTTTAGAAAAGTATTACTATTAGTACCGTGAAAGGAATCCGATGAGCCACTGTGTAAAATTAGAATGTAGAGAATAGACTCACCCTGCCGCCTCCCTCCATGCCCCAGCTCTGTCCCAGGCTTTGCATTAAAGGGACTAAGGCAGCAGTGCCCACAATTGTTAGTCACTGAACTTATTTTTAAAAGAAAGAAAAGAAAAAGAGAAGCCTAAACGACGCTATTATGGTGGCTAATTAAATGTCTTCTTTGCTGGTGCAATGCATTCATTTTTGAGGATCATTACTTCCCGCGTAGCTTCTTTCAAGAGCTTGGTTTAAGGTTTCATGTTAGGGAAACCACAGAGCAAGGCTGGAAGCCACAGGCCATGTCACTACCAATGGCAGCCTGTGGGTTTGCCAGGAAAACTCCAGGAAGAGAGCGTGATTATGGAGCTGCTCTTCTTCTGGAACCACGTGAACCGCAGAGAGAGGGGAGCCGCTACCCACTTCATAGGAGATTCCGCAAGTTTATAGATACGGTGTGTTTGCCTACATAGCCTTTAGCTAATGTTCAAAATTCAGGGTGTTCATTTCCTGCTGAATATTCGCTTATTCCTCAAAGAGACATGAGTTGCCCCTGGGGGTCCCAGATACTCTGATGGGTGTTAGGGGAGAGGGCAGAGGGTCAGCAAGACTCAGAGGTGGCAAACAAACAAATATAAAGAAAACATTTTTAATCTTATGGTAGAGTACCTTGAGAAGTACAGTCATATAGTACAACAGCTGGCATCCAGGGACTGCAATTGGGTGAACAGGCAAATATCGGCTACATCACCACTGTTTTTACACTTGTTGTGGACATCCTGAGCTTGAAATAAAGATACCGTACTCTGTAGTACCGCACAGTAAAGTACACAAAGGCACCACCACTTGTAGAGGATGCACGCAAGCGACAGTGCACGCCGGATATGTGAACTAACTTACGTGGTTGGACGTGCAAGCACATTAGCAACTTGCAGGTTCCTATGGAGGGGATCCACTGTATTCTAAACTAAAGTGAAGTTGCAGAAACATGTGCCAAAGCCTAGAAAATGTAATACTGGTTGTTACAGAGAAAACAAATGGCTAACATATTCTACCTAGCGAAGCTTTGTGTGCCCTCTTTTTCTAATCAGATACCGGACATGAGCCCTTCCAGATCTCCAAAGTGTGGCCAAGAACTGAAGAGCTATTTTGGACTAAGGTTCCCTAGTTTGAACAGTTAAAGATTTCATCCACTACACAGACTTTTCAGGCGCTGAACAAAAACATTCATCCAAAGTGAAACTCTGCACAGTAAATATTTAGGTAAAGGCCAAGTCCAATTTCAACAGATGATACCTGCAAGTAAAGAAAAAAAAAATCTGCTGACATTTGGAAATGTGTGTTGGCTAAAGCAAATAAGAACAACAGTATATTTTCCCGTCAGAAAACGATAGGAGTTAGATATGAGATTTGAATGACCAGGGGTACTCGCCGCACTAAAACAGTTCATTTTTAGTCTTACCTTTTTCAAAGTACCCAGAAAAAAAAAAGAAAGAAACAAAGCAAAAGTGTCAGTGAGAGAAACAGCACAACAAAAACCCCTCATGGATGCTGTGCTGCAAATGTCCAGTTGTAATTACAAGTAAAACCCAGTTCTGAATCCTTCTGCCGCCCCATCCCCCACGTTTCCTCCCACCCTCCACTCTGTAATGATGTGAATGCTCAAAAGTCAAGACTGGGTTAAGAGGGGACCAAAAAGAATGTTTTAGATGAAATCAGATGTGACCCCTGGAATCAGAAGCATTTGCTGAGCATGGTTTTAATTACAGGGGCTCAGTCAGCTTCCCAACCCCATTCTTGGTGCACCTCTAAGAATGTGCAGGGCCTGCCAGCAGGAAGGGTTTATAGCCTCACACCCCATTAAAAAAATAAATAAATCAGAAGCCCCTGAGGCAGTCGCATGTTTAGAAGCAATGAAATTGCAACCTATTTGCCTTTTCTTAGACGTTTCAATTCCCAGCCCAGGCACAGCCTTACAAGCTAAGACTAAACCTTATTGTGAAGGAATTAAAATTCTTTAGCTCTGATGCAGTCTGGCTCATGGCATATGGCCCATAGCTGAAGCCCAAGGGCTCATCCTGTGTTTTCTGATCTCTCATAAAGTTGTCAAGCCCTAATGGAAGGAAGGAGTTTTGCGTCTTAAAAAAATGTTGGTACTTCATTGCAAACTCAAGTTCTTTAAGCAAGGCAGTTGGTTGAACTCTAAGAGAGAGGCCACTTCAAGATGCAAAGGAAATGAAGTCTATAAATGCTGGAGCTTGGATCTAATATCACTGGGTGGGGTGGGGTTGGGGGTGAATTTCTAAGTCTCTGGGAAGGAAGACATGAAAGAGCTTAGGACTGAAAGCAAAGGAAGAGCCACTACCCACGGAATGGGAAAGAAAACCTAAAAATGTTTAGTTTTGAAAGAGAGCAGTGCAAATTATCAGAACTGTCCTCTTCAAGTAGTTGAAGTTTGAAGTGTTGGTGTGATCGCTAATTTTATGAGTCAATTGGCTAGGGGATGGTGCCCAGTTATTTGACCAAAAACCAGTCTAGCTATTGTTATGGGGTATGTTTTGCATATGATAACCCATACCCTGGGTTAGATATCCTGATGATAACTCAATCAGGAGACTGAGTAAAGCAGATTACCCTTCATAATGTGGATGGGGCTCACCCAATCAGTCAAAGCCCTTAAGAGAACAGTATCAAAAGGCAAAATGATAGGATACTGAATGAGGAATTCCCCAGGTCGTTAGGTGCCCAGTATGCTACTGGAGATCAGTGGAGAAGTAACTCCAGAAAGAATGAAGAGTTGGAGCAAACCAATATCCAGTTGTGGATGTGACCAGTGATAGAAGCAACGTCCGAAGCTGTAAAGAGCAATATTGCATAGGAACCTGGAATACTAGGTCCATGAATTGGAAGTGGTCAAACAGGAGATGGCAAGAGTGAATGTAGACATTCCAGGAATCAGTGAATTAAAATGGACTGGAATGGGTGAATTTAACTAAGATGACCATTATATCTACTACTGAGGGGAAGAATCCCTTAGAAGAACTGGAGTAGCCATCATGGTCAACAAAAGAGTCCAAAATGCAGTACTTGGATGCAATCTCAAAAATGACAGAATGATTTCTGTTCATTTCCAAGGCAAACCATTCAATATTACAGTAATCCAAACCTATGCCCCAACCAGTAACACTGAAGAAGCCGAAGTTGAACGGTTCTATGAAGACCTACAAGATCTTTTAGAAAAAACACCAAAAAAAGATGTCCTTTTCATTCTAGGGGACTGGAATGCAAAAGTAGGAAGTCAAGAAACACTTGGAGTAACAGCAAATTTGGCCTTGGAGCACGGAATAAAGCAGGGCAAAGGCTAATAGAGTTTTGCCAAAAGAACACACTGGTCATAGCAAACACCCTCTTTCAACAACACAAGAGAAGACTCTACACATGGACATCCGCAGAAGGTCAACACCGAAATCAGATTGATTATATTCTTTGCAGCCAACATGGAGAAGCTGTATACAGTCAGCAAAAACAAGACCAGGAGCTGACTGTGGCTCAGATCATGAACTCTTTATTGCCAAATTCAGACTGAAATTGAAGAAAGTACGGAAAACCACTAGGCCATTCAGATATGACCTAAATCAAATCCCTTATGATTATACAGTGGAAGTGAGAAATAGATTTAAGGGACTAGATCTGATAGATAGAGTGCCTGATGAACTATGGATGGAAGTTCGTGACATTGTACAGGAGGCAGGGACCAAGACCATCCCCATGGAAAAGAAATGCAAAAAAGCAAAATGGTTGTGTGAGGAGGCCTTACAAATAGTTGTGAAAAGGAGAGAAACGAAAGGCAAAGGAGAAAAGGAAAGATATAAACATCTGAATGCAGAGTTCCAAAGAATAGCAAGGAGAGATCAGGAAGCCTTCTTCAGTGATCAATGCAGAGAAATAGAGGAAAACAACAGAATAGGAAAGACAAGAGACCTCTTCAAGAAAATTAGAGATACCAAGGGAACATTTCATGCAAAGATGGGCTCGATAAAGGACAGAAATGGTATGGACCTAACAGAAGCAAAAGATATTAAGAAGAGGTGGCAAGAATACACAGAAGAACTGTACAAAAAAGATCTTCATGACCAAGATAGTCACGATGGCGTGATCACTCACCTAGAGCCAGACATCTTGGAATGTGAAGTCAAGTGGGCCTTAGAAAGCATCACTACGAACAAAGCTAGTGGAGGTGATAGAATTCCAGTTGAGCTATTTCAAATCCTAAAAGATGATGCTGTGAAAGTGCTGCAGTCAAAATGCCAGCAGATTTGGAAAACTCAGCAGTGGCCACAGGACTGGAAAAGGTCAGTCTTCATCCCAATCCCAAAAAAAGGGAATGCCAAAGAATGCTCAAACTACCGCACAATTGCACTCATCTCACACGCTAGTAAAGTGATGCTCAAAATTCTCCAAGCCAGGCTTCAGCAATCTGTGAACCATGAACTTCCAGATGTTCAAGCAGGTTTTAGAAAAGGCAGAGTCACAAGAGATCAAACTGCCATCATCTGCTGGATCATGGGAAAAGCAAGAGAGTTTCAGAAAAACATCTATTTCTGCTTCATTGACTATGCCAAAGCCTTTGACTGTGTGGATCACAATAAACTGTGGAACATTCTGAAAGACATGGGAACACCAGACCACCTGACCTGCCTCTTGAGAAACCTGTATGCAGGTCAGGAAGCAACAGTCAGAACTGTACATGGAACAACAGACTGGTTCCAAATAGGAAAAGGAATATGTCAAGGTTGTATATTATCACCCTGCTTATTTAACTTGTATGCCGAGTACATCATGAGAAACACTGGGCTGGAAGAAGCACAAGCTGGAATCAAGATTGCCAGGAGAAATATCAATAACCTCAGATATGCAGATGACACCACCCTTATGGCAGAAAGTGAAGAGGAACTCAAAAGCCTCTTGATGAAAGTGAAAGAGGAGAGTGAAAAGGTTGGCTTGAAGCTCAACATTCAGAAAACAAAGCTCATGGCATCTGGTCCCATCACTTCATGGGAAATAGATGGAGAAACAGTGGAAACAGTGTCAGACTTTATTTTTTGGGGGCTCCAAAATCACTGCAGATGCTGATTGCAGCCATGAAATTAAAAGACGCTTACTCCTTGGAAGGAAAGTTATGATCAACCTAGATAGCATATTGAAAAGCAGAGACATTACTTTGCCAACAAAGGTCCGTCTAGTCAAGGCTATGGTTTTTCCGGTGGTCATGTATGGATGTGAGAGTTGGATTGTGAAGAAAGCTGATCGCCGAAGAATTGATGCTTTTGAACTCTGGTGCTGGAGAAGACTCTTGAGAGTCCCTTGGACTGCAAGGAGATCCAACCAGTCCATTCGAAAGGAGATCAATCTTGGGTGTTCATTGGAAGGACTGATGCTCAAGCTGAACCTGCAATACTTTGGCCACCTCATGAGACGAGTTGACTCACTGGAAAAAACTCTGATGCTGGGATGGATTGGGGGTGGGAGGAGACGGGGACGACAGAGAATGAGATGGTTGGATGGCATCACCAACTTGATGGACATAAGTTTGAGTGAACTCCGGGAATTGGTGATGGACAGGGATGCCTGGTGTGCTGTGATTCATGGGGCCGCAAAGAGTCGGACACGACTGAGCGACTGAACTGAACTGAACTGAAGAAAAAGGAATTCTGTCAACAGATGGCCTTCAGACTCAAGGCTTCAACATCCTTTCTTCCCTGGGTCTCCTGCCCATGGCCTGTCTTATAGATTTCAAACTTACTGACCTCCAAGAGCCAGTTTCATAAAATAAGTCTCTTTCTATGTAAATGCACCTGATTGGTTCTGCTTCTCCGGAGAACCCTGACAAACAGGGTTGTTATGTGAAAAAGAAAGAGATCTAGTGTTTGGCAGGTCCACTAAGCCCTTCTTATGATTTCCCATTTATCTCTTCAAAGCCTACAACAACCTTGCAAAGTAAGCAATTCCTCTGTGTTCCTGATTATAAAACTGAGGTTTTGCTATTTTCCAGAATCACAAAGCAGGAAAGTATATAGATCTTATATTCACTCAGGTCTATCTTTCTCCTATGCCCATGTCCTTCGAAGGACATCAGCTGGCTTTCCTCCAAGGCTTGAAGCAGTGCATCTCCACAGGAACACAGAAAGAAACTGATCTATAGAGAGAAATCAGGAAAGAGAAAGGGTCCTAATGGCATCAAGGCCTTGGCTTCCATGCTCTCTGAGGCCAGTTCCACCTGCCCCTCCATACCAGGTACATGCTTTGTTGTTTACCATCCTTATGGAGGTATAGTTGATGCACAACAAAGCGAACATATACAAAGTGTACCATTTGACAAGTCATGACATATGTCTACATCCATGAAGCTAGCACCACAATTCAGATAATGGACATCCCATCACTCTCAAAAGCTTCCTTGTGCCCTTTTATAATACGTTCCTCCAATTTCCCTTTCATTTGCTTCTGCCAGCCACCATTGATCTGCTTTTAGTCACTATATGTTACTTGGAATTTTCTGAAATATTACATACAAGTCAAATCATTCCATATGTTGTCTTTTTAAGGGGCAGGCTGTTTTCATACATCATAATTATTTAGAGATTAATCACATTGTGTTGATCAATAATTCATTATTTTTGACAACTCTAGTGGGACATGAATTTATTTCATTATTTTTCATTCCTGAGTACTATCCCATCGCATGGCTATACTACCAATTGTTTATCCACACATTTACTGGTGGAACTCTGGGTAGCTTCCAGTTTGGAGGTGTCACAAAGAATGCTTCCCTGAGCTTTCCTGAACAGGTGTTTATGGGGACATCTGCAGAGGTCCAGAGACAACGACTTATTTTGTACTTTCCACAAATTCAGCCATGCTCTTGCATGTGTTTATTTGCTTATCGTCTGCAGTTGTTTTTAAATTAAAATAGTGGAATATGTAGTATGTTGGCTTACAATACCTGAAATTCTTATCTGACAGTTCCTGAACCTGCATTCTTATATAAATTCCTAGGAGTTAGTGATTAGACATAACATAGGTGTATGTTCAGTTCAGTTCAGTCGCTCAGTCTTTTGGACTCTTTGCGACCCCATGAATCACAGCATGCCAGGCCTCCCTGTCCATCACCAATTCCTGGAGTTCACTCAAACTCATGTCCATCGAGTCAGTGATGCCATCCAGCCATCTCATTCTCTGTCATCCCCATCTCCTCCCGCCCGCAATCCCTCCCAGCATCAGAGTCTTTTCCAGTGAGTCAACTCATCACATGAGGTGGCCAAAGTATTGGAGTTTCAGCTTTAGCATCAGTTAGTAGTTCTAGTCTTTTGTAGAAATGGCTAGACTATTTTCCAAAGTGTTTGAACTCTTTTACCTCCCCATCAGCAGTACATGAGAATTCCAGTTGCTGCATATCCTTGCCAAAACCTAAAATGTTTATTCTTTTTAATTTTAGCTATTTCAATATATGTGTAGGGGGTTTCCCTGGTGGCTCTGACAGTAAACAACCCACTTGTAGTGTAGAAGATTTAGGTTTGATCCCTGGACTGGAAAGATCCCCTGGAGAAGGGAATGGCTATCCATTCCACTCTTCCTGCCTGGGAAATCCCATGGACAGAGGAGCCTGGCGGGCTACAGTCCATGGGGTCACAAAGAGTCAGGCATGACTCACTAGCACACATTTAATTTTTATTTTAATTTGCATTTCTTTGATACCTAATGGTATACCTAACTTTTTTCACATGCTTTTTTATTGTTAGTAAATCTTTTTCGGTGCAGTGTCTATTTTCAATGTGTTTCCTGTTTGAGAAAAGGAGATTTATTCTCTTATTTGGTATTGAGAGTTCTTTATATATTCAGGGATATGGCTCAGATGGTAAAGAATCTGCCTGCAATGCGGGAGACCTGGGTTTGATCCCTGGTTTGAGAAGATCCTCTGGGGGAAGGCATGGCTACCCATTCCATTATTCTTGCCTGGAGAACCTCATGGACAGAGGAGCCTGGCAGGCTACAGTCCATGGGGTCACAAAGAGTCGGACAGGACCCAGTGACTGAGGACAGCAAGACATATTGAAGTCAGGTAGCAAAAGTCCTCCAATTTGGTTCTTCTTTTTCAGAATTGTTTTAGCTATTCTGTTCTTTTTCATTGAATTTTAGAATCAACTTCCTAAATTCTACCAGAAAATTATACTGGGATTTTGATTATAATTGTTGAACCTATAGATCAATTTGGGAAAAACCGATCACTTAATAAAACAAAGTCCTCTGGCCCATAAACACAATACAACTTTCCAGTTTTGTTTATGGGCTCTTTAATTGCCTCCGTTTTGTAATCTTTAGTATACAGGTCTTGCAACCACCAACTGATTGGGATAAACTTTTCCTCTTGCACAGTACTGTAGAATCACAGACCAAACAGCATTCTGTCTCTTCATTTAAAATTTTGATACTTCACTAAGGACAGACTTTTACATTAATTTTGGTATTTTAAGAGATTACTCTATGGTATCATTTGTCTTTTTTTTTTTTTTTTTGGTGCTCCTTTAAGTTCTGGGACTGAGGTGAGTGTTCCATACAGTCCATCTTCATTCCAGCTCATCTTTGTTTCGTATTTGTGCTAAGTTACTGCAGTGACTAAGCGTCCGACTCTTTTCAACCCCATGGACAGCAGCCTTCAGGTGCCTCTGTTTTCGGGATTCTCCAGGCAGGAAGAGTGGAGTGGGTTGCCATGCCCTTCTCCAGGGTGTTTCATGTTTACTGATGCTAATGTTTTATTTCTATTTCCAGTGGTCATTCCTAGTATATAGAAATGCAACTGTTGTGTATTGATGTTGTATCCTGCAAACTTCCTAAACTAACTTATTAGTTTAGACACATTTTCTATAGACTCATTTGGATTTTCTATATATTATGGTTGGACATGTTGCCAGTTCTCTGAAAGAGGTTGAATAGAATTGTTATTATTTTTCTGTTAAATCTTTGATAGGATTCATTATGGAAACCATCCAGGCCTGGTGTTTTCTTTGTGGGAAGGACTTTAACTACAAATTCAACTTTCTTAACAAACATAAAGTTTTTTTGTCTCTTTTTCTTTCTTAAGTCACCTTGTGTGCATGTGTTCAGTGGGCTTCTCTGTCCATGGGATTTTCCTGCAAGAATACTGAAGTATGCTGCTATCTCCTCCTCCAGGGCATCTTCCTGACCCAGGGACTGAACCACTATCTCTTGAGTCTCCTGCATTGCAGGCAGATTCTTTACTCCTGAACCACCAGGGAAGTCCTAATATAACTTTATTATCACGCTAATTACTGGAGAATGTATTTATCTGTCATGTTTTACATTCCTAATACGCTAATTGACTGTTTCTTTTTTTTTTTTTTCCAGATCATTCACCTCTCTTCTAGAAAAAAAAGTACTTTGAATGCATTAATTTTTAAATTGCTTTTCTGTTTTTTATTTCATTGATTTTTCAGTGCAATTTTTGCTATTTCTTTTTACTTTGAATATCATTTGTTCTTTTTAGTTTCTTAAGATAGGAAGAATTGACTATTTTCTTTTCTAACATAGGTGTTTAGTGTTGTAAATTTTTTATTTAACTACTGCTTTAGCTTCATCCCACACATTGTATTATATGGTGTTTGCATTTTCATTCATTTCAAAATAGTATCTAATTTCCTTTTTTACTTCTCCTCTTCCCTAGCTCAGTTGGTAAAGAATCTGCCTGAGATGTAGGAGACCCCGGTTCAATCCCTGGGTTGGGAAGATCCACTGGGGAAGGGATAGGCTACCCACTCAAGTATTCTTGGGCTTCCTTTGTGGCTAAGCTGGTAAAGAATCTGCCTGCAATGTGGGAGACCTGGGTTTAGTCCCTGGATTGGGAAGATCCCCTGGAGAGGAGAAAGGCTACTCACTCCAGTATTCTGGCCTGGAGAATTCCATGGATAGTCCATGGGGTCACAAAAATTCGGACAGGACTGAACAACTTTCACTTTCACTGACACTTAAGTGTGTTACTTAGTATCCAGTTATTTAGGAATTTTTCATATATATTTCTATTTCTGGTTTCTAATCTATTACTGAACTCAGGTTTGGCTGCTCACCACTTTAAAGTTGCTTTAATTAGAAAAGTTGGCAATCTGGGGAGAAAGTAGACTCATGTCCCAAGACCAGCTCCAAAGGTTCTGCTCAGCCATGACAGCTTTCGAAGGGAATATAAGGCAGGCCGGGGAGGGGCGCTATCTCAGTGACTCACTGAGGCGGGAGCTTGGATTCTGCATCCTTCTTCATTACATGCAGACTGGCTGACTCTTCAGATGTTGTCTTGTCCTTGCCGGACTGACGAGGGGCTGTTGGGAGTGGAGAGCCATTCATTCTTTAACTACTTCTTTCTTACTTCTCTTTATCTACGAAATGAATCAACAGGTTAAGCAAGGCATGGTGTGCATTCAGAAGAGCATAAGTTAAGAGCTAGGTTAAATTGCCTGGTGATCTGATTCTTACAATTAGGTTCTTTTAATGTTAGAGGAGAACAAATATGGGCCAACAGGAAAGGGGCAAAAGAGCTGCTTTCAATTAAAAAGAAAAAACAACATGTTCAGAGATTATAGTTTGCATGAATTTAATCTAAATTATTGAGAGTTTTCGTGACCTAGAGTACAGTCTATTTTGATAAATAGTGCACTGCACTCGAACGTTAATTCTGTCATAATGTGTACTATCAAGGTCAGTTAGGTCAAGTGACTGTACGTGTTGTTCAAGTTTCCTCTATCTGTCTTAATTTGTTGACCAGTTGTTCTGAAAACAAACTGAAAGAGAAATATTGAAATTTCCTTATCTAAGGTGAACTTGTCTGGTTCCGCATGCAGTTTATCAGTGTTTGCCTCATGCATTGAAAGCACTGCTATTGTACACATACATTCAAGATTCTCTGGTGTGCTGGTCAATTTAAAAAGCCCGAGAGAGCGTTTGTGGGCCCACCTTGCACTTTCACGTGTTGTTAACCATCCTGAGGTCTCACCCTGTTTCTCCATGACTAGGAATAAACAATATGTCTCCCAAACTATGCTGCCTCTAGAAAGAATTATTCAAACACATATTTTTAAGGCATATGTTTTCCTCTTTTCATGGTACTTGAAATCTCACTGGGGGAAGCAAGGCTATGACACAAGAGGAGCAATGCAAGGCCGTTTGTTAGTAGCCAGACCTGGCTCAGAAATATTCTGCAGGAGCCCAAAGGGACTGGAGTTCAATCGGCACTGAGTCTTGCGTGTGCTTTCATTCTTTTCTTCTGCCTTCCTCCTCCACCCCCCCCCCTTTCCTCCCTGTTCCCTCCTTCCTTCCATTGCTTTCGTATTTCCTTTGTACCTAATCAGAGTTGCTTTCTTTGTCTAAAGAGGATGCACAGTTTATTCAAATAAGATCCCTGACCTCACAGTATATAAAATGTTGGCTTGAAAGAAGTGGGACTTGAGTTGGGCCTTGAAAGACAATAGCTGGAGGATGTATTCTGTAGAATGAAGAACATATTTGGTACATTCACTATAAAATGAATTCTGTATTTGTTTGTAAGACTTAAAAATTCTACATCTTCCATTTGTTCCTTGTTGATCAAAAAATAAGGTGCTTGGTTTTTTCCCCATTACTATTAAATCATATATACTTAATGAATGCGGGTTGGGAAGGAGATACTGACAGGTAAATAAACATGGCTCGTCACATCACCTGTATATAATCACTGAAGACATTTAGGTATTTCCCTAATTTTTTCCTGTTTATTAAATAGAATCATATCCCGATCTTTTCTTGATATTCTCTTCAGAATTTTCTATTTGGTTGTAATTTTTCAGTAGTGGCTAAACAACAGCTTATTTCAAAATTGCCCTATACTGTCTATCTAGATTAACAGGTTTCCCTAACTTAAAATATCCTGACAGTAGATTTTTATGAATTCTGTCTTTGTTATTTTAATGTTTTATAAGTGGAGGGAACTTTTTGAGACTATCTCAATTTGAAGACAAGAAACTGAGTCTGTGGGTGATTGACTGAGCTCTGAGAGCTACAGTTCTCAGTCTTTACCATGTGCGAGGGTCACCTGGGGAGCTTATGAAGATAAAGATTATCATTCATACAGATGAACTTATTTGCAAAGCAAAAATAGTAACACAGACATAGAGAATGAACATATGGAGACCAAGGGGGTAGGGGGGTGGAATGAACTGGGAGACTGGGATTGACATACACACACGACTGTCTGTAAAATAGGTGACTAGTGAGAACCTTCCGTACAGCACAGGGAACTCTGCTCACTCTGTGGTGAACTGGACTGGAAGGAAATCCAGAAAAGAAGGAACATAGCTGATACTCTTTGCTGTACAGCAGAAACTAACACAACATTGTAAAGCAACTAAACACCAATAAAAATCTAAAAAAAAGAAAAGAAGATTATGATTCAGTGAGCTTGAAGTGGAGCCTGATGTTCTTCACTTCTGATGACCTCCCAGGAGATACAGATGATGCTCAAAACATGATCCATGGATCAGGTGAAGGATTTGAACCCTAAAATGTCTGTCTGCAAAGCCCAACCTGACCAACTACTTAGTACCAACTCCTACCTAGAATAAGGCTCCAGTGATAACTAAGTCCAATGGGAGGAAACTTTTATATGGAATTGAAATTTATTATCTTAGTTGGAGGATACTTTTGGAGATATGCAAGCTCTGGCTGAGTACCAGTATATGGAGAGATTTAAGGGACATTCAGTAATGGAGGAGAGTGGCTATCATCTGATGACCTTGAAGGTCCATCCCATCCCAAGATTAAGGTTTCATACATTAATATTGAATACTTCAGTGTTTATCTGAATGGCTAGCTCCTTATTAAGATACAAGGAGCCACTTTCTGATAGAAGTTGCATTTCCAGGCAGGAAAAACCAGATGAAACTAGTACATTTCTTTTTTTAACCAGACCTGGTAGGAGTTAGAGACCCAGGAGATGGCCAGAGTTGTCACATACTTGTCACATGAAAAAAATTATCTCCTCACCTTTTTTTTTGAAAAATAAAACCTCACATTTGAGAAATTTTCAGAAATATAATTTGCATTTGAAGAAAATGTCAGAATTATTTAACACAAGAGGGAAGCAAAAGTAAAAATGTAAATGAAGGGGTCTCTTTACAAAAGGAAGATAGTGTTGCTTCTTAGTACAGACACATTTCTCTTTACAAGGTTTTCAAATGATAATGTTCTCCTTGAAACATGTTAAATGTCTGAGTCGTAAATTTCAAACTGTCACTGCCTGATGAGTTCCAGCCTGAGAGAGGAAGAGTCTGCTTGCTTTTCATGCATGCTGCATTAAAACTACTGAAAGTTCCCATTTGGGGTATTGATTTTATTTAAGTTTTCCAAACACTGATCGGTAATATGTAGGCGGGTAGGTAAGAGGCCAGTGGTAAAGAACCTACCTGCCAATGCATGTCGACATAAGAGATGCAGGTTCCACCCCTGGGTTGGAAAGATCCCCTGGAGGGGGGCACGGCAGTATTCATGCCTGGAGAATCTCCAAGGACAAAGGAGCCTGGTAGGCTGAGGACCAGAGAATCACATAGAGTCAGGCAGGACTTAAGCAACTTAGGTGCATGCAGGTGAGAGGCAATGCCTTAGAGACACTTACCTGGTGCAGCCCATCTGCTTCCAGGGTTCTGGATACCCATTTCCAGAGACCTGTCAGACTTCCCTCTATGGGCTGGACACCTGCTGCTCAGTCTGTCAAAAATCAAGCTCACTATCCACCTTCCCTGCCAAACCAGGTCCTCCTCCTGATTCTGAGTAAATTCGTTTCGTGTCAGTTCCTCTTCTACAAAAAACACCAACCAGATTCTCCAACACCTGACCCCTACCTTCACATCAAGTACAGTTGATTCCCATGTTACAAAGTGTTCAAAAATTTAATCCCCACTGACTCCATCCAGTGGGGAAAGGAGTACGTCAAGGCTGTATATTGTCACACTGTTTATTTAACTTATACACAGAATGCATCATGAAAAATGCTGGACTGGAGGAAGCACAAGCTGGAATCAAGATTGCTGGGGGAAATACCAATAACCTCAGATACACAGATGACACCACACTTATGGCAGAAAGAGAAGAACTAAAGAGCCTCTTGGTGAAAGTGAAAGAGGAGAATGCAAAAGTTGGCTTAAAACTCAACATTCAGAAAACTAAGATCATGGCATCGAGTCTCATCACTTCATGGCAAATAGATGGGGAACAGTGGAAACAGTAACAGACTTTATTTTTGGGCTCCAAAATCACTGCAGATGGTGATTGCAGCCTTGAAATTAAAAGATGCTTGCTCCTTGGGAGAAAAGTTATGACCAAGCTAGGCAGCTTATTAAAAAGAAGAGACATTACTTTGTCAACAAAGGTCCATCTAGTCAAGGCTATGGTTTTTCCTGTATTCATGTATGGATTTGAGAGTTGAGCTATAAAGAAAGCTGAGCACTGAAGAATTGATGCTTTTGAACTGTGGTGTTGGAGAAGACTCTTGAGAGTCCCTTGGACTGCAAGGAGATCCAACCAATTCATTCTAAAGGAGATCAATCCTGGGTGTTCATTGGAAGGTCTGATGCTGAAGCTGAAACTCCAATACTTTGGCCACCTGATGCGAAGAACTGACTCACTGAAAAAGACTCTGATGCTGGGAAAGATTGAAGGTGAGAGGAGAAGGGGACGACAGAGGATGAGATGGCTGGATGGCATCACTGACTCGATGGACATGAGTTTGAGTGAACTCCGGGAGTTGGTGATGGACAGGGAGGCCTGGCGTGCTGTGGTTCATGGGGTCGCAAACAGTCGGTCACGACTGAGCGACTGAACTGAACTGAACTGAATGATAAAACAAGATCTGAATCACTTTGCTGTACACCGGAAACTAACACAACGTGGTAAATGAATATTTCAATAAAATAAACTTAAATAATAAAAAACCCACATTCGAGTATGATCTGATGTTCCCTTTTGAAACAATGAATTCCCTTTACACTATACAATTACATTTAGTCCAACATCTGCTGCTCTGTTTGCTGGTTTGTTTTTGAGGAAGCCACCCCTTCCCTGCCAGTAACCCAGAACCTTCTGGGAAGGAGCGGGTGCCAGGTCCAGGTCCCGTCTCTGGCTGGCTCTCTGGTGGCCACGTGTCCTGGCCTCCCAGGCTTCCCAAGGCCACTGGTTTTATTGCACTCTCCTTTCCTCCATCACAGAAGCTGAGATGACACCGCGCAGACAGCAGAAGAAGCCAAGTTCAGAAATGAGGCCTCGCAATGCTTTTGACGGATGAGATGGTCAGATAGCATCATCGACTCAGTGGTCATGAGTGTGAGCAAGCTCCAGGAGTTATGAAGAACAGGGGAGCCTGGCGTGCTGCAATCCGTGGGGTCACAGAGAGTAGGATACCACTGAGCGACTGAGCAACAGCAGCAACGAAGGTTTTGAGCTTAAGTCAAACTTTTCTTAAACTGTAATCTGCTCCTGGTACTTTGCAGTTACCCGAGATATCAATCTTGCCCTCCTCTATCTTCTGCCTTCTTTTCTTAAGCAACTTGAGTTGAGTTTTTAAAAATGGCCATACAAAGACACCTAAATAGCATACCCTCTCATGGCTACTAAATGTGCAAAATTGTAAAAATAATCAAAATTTGGCAAGATTGTGGGGAATAGGCTCTCTCCTACACAACTTCCATAAATATAAACTGACATATACATATATGTAAGCGTATATATATATGTGTGTGTATATATACACGTTATATATATAAACTTAAAAATGTATATATACCTTAGCATTCAAAAATTCCACTTAAAAATTTTTATCATAAGGAATCAAGAATGTGCGACACGAATTAGTCAGAAGAAGCATCCACAATTGTAATTTATAACATCAAAAAATTGAAGGTAAGCAGCCAAAAATAGGAGATAGATAGTGAGACAGCCACACAGCACAAACCAAACAGAATTTAAAATAATACTGTGGGAGAATATTGACTTGTCATGATGTTCATAGAATACCGCTGAGTAAAATAAAGACTGTGAATTATAGGTACCATATTGATTTTGTTTGCTTGTTTTTTATTGCTTAATTGTGTGTGACTCTTTGTGACCCCATGGACTGTAACCCTGAGGCTCCTCTGTCCATGGGATTCTCCAGGCAAGAATACTGGAGGGGGTTGCTGTACCATCCTCCAGGGGATCTTTCTGACCCAGGGATTGAACCCAGGTCTCCTGCATTGGCAGGTGGATTCTTTACCACTGAGCCACCTGAGAATTTTACTTTTGCTTATGAGAATGTAGATTTATATTCCTGTAGAGAGTATGAGAAGGGTAACCCCCAGTATATTATCAGTTGTGGGAATATCAGTCTATTTAAAGCTTTTTCCTTGGTAATTATATTTATTTTTAAAATGTGCTTAATATCACAATTCCAAAAATAACATTTAAGTTTTTTAAGGAAAAATAAATACTACATTACAGAAAAATTATAAAAACCAAAGGAAAGACCCCATACACACACCTGTCAAGGGCATGTAGTCATTCTCATCCTCATACAACTGGGTATCTTTCGTTGCAGGCTTTTTCTAGTTACTTTATATTACAGCGGTTAGAGTATACACACAATTTTGTATCCTGTTTTTTTCAGGACATTTTCTGGTATTAGTTGATAGTTTTGTTGGTATTTAGTGTTTTCCTTGATCATTGTCAGATATTTCTACCCATCATTCCTAGTGGTTATGTAACATCCCATGTTGGTTACCATTCCATGAATCTGTTGTACTTTTCTTTAACCATTCCCATATTGTTGGACAGGGAGGCTGCATAATCCTTCAAAAATAAACTCTGCATCACTGTGCCTTTTGTATTCATGGCATGGTTCCCTTATGTGAAACCCCCAGAACAAGGCTCATTTCTTCACCTAAGGAAGGGCTCTTCCAAAGGCACCATGTAAATGATGCAACCGCAGAGGGCTAGTTGCACTAAAGCCGTCACCTGTGCCCTGGTCTGCCTCGCACCAGACCTGCTTCTTACTGTAGAAGCTGTGAATGCAGCTGCCTCTGCCCAAGCCCTGCCGGGACCATTCTTTCAAGTGTGATGGAAGCAGAGAGCTAGTGATGCCCAGAAGGAGGCTGGGACCAGCCCAAGGTCCTGCTGGGGAAAAGTTGAGAGACCAAAACCGAGAGACCAAAGCTACAGTTACTCCTAAGTGCAACCTAAGGCTTACTGGCCATTGATTGAATCCATATCTGACCTGGAGCCTGGTTGGCTGAGGCATTGAGCCATTTCCTTGGGCTAGAAAGTGGAGACCCTGTAATGGATGGTTGCTGGTGTTGGGGTTAGGGTTGTTTCTCCCCCTGAAGGAGGGAGGGTAATTGAGGGAGGTTGGCCTTGGGTCAGAAGGCCTTCAGTTCCACCAGCCAAATATATGACTCTGAGGTCTTCCTGACAAAATGGGGCCAATAATATCTGCCCTGCCTGGGAGGCTGAGAGCCATCGATGAGAAAATGGATAAGAAAGTCCTTTGTAATCTCCAGTGAGGTGTCCCAGTGAGGATTAAAGACCTTCCATGCTTGATAAAGGTAAGAAAATGGCAAGGGTGCCTGTTCATTCTGCCTAATGGAAAAGCAGGTGGTTTCTTCATTTATTCCACTTTTATTGAGGGCCTACTATGTGACAGGTCCTATTTTAGATGCTTGGGATACAACAGTGGACAAGACTAGAAGACCTTCCATGAAATTTTACACCCGACCAGGTGGAGACAAACACTGTTGTAAACAAGAGACCTTCAGAAAATGGTACCAAGAGAAAAATAAAAAGAAGTGATGCAGTAGAGATGCAGGAGCAAGAGATGGGTCTTTCTTCTGTGAGCAGGAGGTCTCTAAAAGGTGTGTTGACCTTGTGTTGAGTTCTGAAAGGCAGAAAGCAGCAAACCAGCTGAAGATCCAGGCAAGCTGTTCCAAGCAGAAGGAAGAGAAAAGAACAGAGCGTGGAAGTGGGGACAACCTTGAAGGGTGCTGTAGATCGAGTGTGTGTGCTCCCCCAATTCACATGCCAGGCTCCCCTGTCCATCACCAGCTCCTGGAGCCTGCTCAAACTCATGTCCATCAAGTTGGTGATACCATCCAACCATCTCATTCTCTGTCGTCCCCTTCTCCTGCCTTCAGTCTTTTCCAGTATCAAGGTTTTTTCCAGTGAATCAGTTCTTCGCATGTGGTGGCCAAAGTATTGGAGCTCCAGCTTCAGCATCAGTCCTTCCAATGAACATTCAGGACTGATTTCCTTTAGTATGGACTGACTGGATCTCCTTGCATTCTGAGGGACTCTCAAGAGTCTTCTCCAACACCACAATTCAAAAGCATCAATTCTTTGGTGCTCAGTTTTCTTTATAGTCCAACTCTCACATCCATACATGACACTGGAAAAACCATAGCCTTGACTAGATGGACCTTTGTTGGCAAAGTAATGTCTCTGCTTTTTAATATGCCCTCTAGGTTGGTCATAGCTTTTCTTCCAAGAAGCAAGTGTCTTTTAATTTGGTGGCTGCAGTCACCCTCTGCAGTGATTTTGGAGCCCAGAAAAATAAAGTCTGTCACTGTTCCCACTGTTTCCCCATCTATTTCCCATGAAGTGATGGGACCAGATGCCATGATCTTAGTTTTCTGAATGTTGAGTTTTAAGCCAGCTTTTTCACTCTCCTCTTTCACTTTCCTCAAGAGTCTCCTCCTCTTTGCTTTCTGCCATAAGGGTGGTGTCATCTGCATATCTGAGGTTATTGATATTTCTCCCTGCAATCTATAGGTCTGTATAGGTTGGTTTGCAGCTTGCTTCTTGGTTAGCAGAATGTCTGTAGTTAGGTCATATGCTAAACAGGGGTGAGATGCCCTCAAAAAGCAAAGATTGTTTGTTTGTTTTTTTATATGACACAAAAAGATTCTGCAGTTTCTATGTATAAAGCACAAATATATATATGATACATACACAAATACACAGTGTATCTGTGACATTAAAATTTCATGGGAGGAGTTGATTAAGATACCAATATCTTCAAAAAGTCCTTAAGGAGTCAATTGTGAGGGACTTCCCTGGTGGTCCAGTGGTTAAGAATCCTCTTTCCAGTGCAGGGGACATGGGTTCAATCCCTGGTCAGAGGACTAAGGTCCCACAAACTGTGAGGCAGCTAGGCCCACATACTGCAACCAAGACTCCATGCAGTCAAATAAATAAAAATAAAACAAAATAAATTTTTAAAAGAGTCTACAGTGAGAATAGACTGAGAAATATTGAGTTAGAGCCAGTCAGTGATAAGTTTTTCTTTTACAGCAGGAACATGAATTCTAAATCCTCAGACACTGTCCTTTCAACATCACCTACCATGAGCTCTCAAGAGAGACATATAGAAAACCAGCAGGGAAGAAGGAGGCTTGTTACTAGCTGAGACTTTGGTCATTCCAGCTAAGTTGTAAGAGTCAGAAAACTACCCCCAGAAAGAGGTTCAGGAGGAGAGAACTTACTTTTCCTGTAACAGAAATGAATCCCAGAAGTAAGGAGTCCAAGACTGACATGGCAGCTTCACAGTGACCTTGAGTGCTGGTTCCTCCCTCATGGTCTAAAAATGGCTGCTTGCACTCAGCCATCATGTCTGAAGCCCAAGCAGCTCTAAGAAGGAGAAGCATAAAAAGTCATATGTCTTTCCTTTGAGGACACTTCCAAGAATTGGTTCATATCACTTTTGTTTACATCCCATTGCCATAACCCACTCAACATGACCCTTCCCAGTGGCATGGAATGTCAGAAATAAACTTTAGTCAGGGCAGTTCAGCTCAGGTTGGATGCAGTCCTATTCAGGAAGAGAACAAGTAGTCTCTGCCACAATGTGTAAATCTCATGTGGACCCTCTGTCCTGGGCGATCTGACCTATATGATTCAGAATCAGGAGGATTCCTTGGCCTGGGTAAAAAGAATTTCCTGGCTTCCTATCCCTGAGACCTTCCTCTAGTTGATGATGAGTTTTTTAAGGAAACAGTGAAGCAGTGAGATGCGGATGGCACACTTTGCTAAAGAATGGTGGCTCCAGGTACCATTTTAATTCAAATATTGGAGACAGAGACTGAGAAGGGAGAGAGGGAGGCATCATTGCTTTTTCAGATTTCTTTATATTCTTTTATAACATTGTATCACCCACTAGTATGATCTGATTAGCATTCTGGAACCTGACTCATCCTCCACACTCACCATTTTTTCTTGCCAGGGGTTGGGGAGGAGGAAGAGGAGCTCAGGCACTCCTTTACCCTACGGGCTACCCTCTTCCACAAGGTGCCTGAAGCAGAAGGAAGATGAGGGATGAAGAGTGTCGCAGGATCAGTCATGGGTGGTGGGGTGTCCACATTGTAGTGCATGGAGAAGTGAAGTGGAGTTGCTCAGTCGTGTCTGACTCTTTGTGACCCCATGGACGGTAGCCTGCCAGATTCCTCTGTTCATGGGATTTTTCCAGGCAAGAATACTGGAGTGGGTTGCCATTTCCTTCTCAGGGGATTTTCCCAACCCAGGGAATGAACCTGGGTGTCCTGCAGCGCAGGCAGACTCTTTTCTGTCTGAGCCACCAGGGAAGCCTAGTTCACGGAGAGCCCTGACTAATTAAGGAGCAGATTCCAGAATGGATCATGTGGATATTTCGTGCTGAGTGCTGTCATCACAGTGTGAGTGGTGACTCAGGAGTAAAGAATCCGCCTGCAATGCAGGAGACTTGGGTTCCATCCCTGGATCAGGAAGATCCCCTGGAGAAGGAAAAGGCAACCCACTCCAGTATTCTTACCTGGGAAATCCTATGGACAGAGGAGCCTGGCGGGCTACAGTCCATGGGATCACGAAAGAGTTTGACACGACTTCACGACTTAACAACAACAGTGAGATGTGGATGGAAGGAAGAGAAAAGGTGTGGGACCCACAGACACTGAGAAGTCAGAGGCACCAGAAATGGGAAAGGGACATTTAAAGCAGAGCCAAGGCCTCAAGTGGTGAGGATGGGAGACACGTTTGGGGGGGTGCTTCTTGTTTGAGGTGAAGGTCACAAGATGCAGAGAACAGTAGAGGTGGAGGGTGGAGGGGGAAATCTGTTGGAGATGAATTTGCTTTAGGGAAAGTGTGGCAGACGTGATTGCAGTTACTTGGCTCTAAATGTCCTTTATGAACTTAATAGATTTCGGTCATTAAGAAACAAAGAGCTGGACCAAGAGGTGATGGAAAAGCACTGAACCTGGGAAGTTTTTGAGCCCAAACTCTTCTAAACCTGGGAAATAGCAACGTTGAAAGCTACAGGACCTGGGGGCTAGATGTCGGAGAACTCACCCCACAGCGTCGTTAAAACCAAGGGAGTACTGTGTTGAGTCGTGTCCCCCCCAAATTCACTTGAAACCCAAGAAAGGGATCTTAATTGGAAGTACACCCTTTGTAGGCGTGATCAATTCAGTGAAGATGGACTTGGGTGAGCCCTAAATCCAATATGGCGGGTGTCTTTATAAGGAGGAGAAAAGGCGTACAGAGATGAGCAGGAAAGATCATGTGATAATGAAGGCAGAGATTGGAGGAAGGGTCTACAGATGAAGCAGGTTCAGCCAGCAACCAGCAGAAACTGGAACAAGTGAGGAAGAATCCTCCACTGGAGTCCTCAGAGGGAGCACAGCCCTACCAACACCTTCATTTCAACTTCTCACCTCCAGAACCATGAAGGGATAAAATTCTGTTGCTTGAGTGAATGAGCGAGCGTGTGCTCAGTTGTGTCTGGCTCTTTGTGACCCCATGGACTGTAGCCCACCAGGCTGCTCTATCCATGGGATTCTCCAGACAAGAACACTGGAGTGGGTTGTCGTCTCCTCCTCCAGGAGATCTTCCTGACCCAGGGATCAGACCACCCTCCCCCAGCGTTGTCTCCTATGTCTCGTGCATTGCAGGCAGATTTTTTACCACTTGAGCCATCAGGAAATCCCTCTTAGGGACTGGCTTAGGCCAGTCTGCTTATGGCACTTTTTAATGCAGCCCAGAACTCACGCACACCAACCCTGAGTGAGCCCCAGTGGCTCACCAGCACATCAGCAAAGGAGAGAGGTCTTGGGTTGGTGGTCGTTCCATGCAGCGCGTGTGTGTGCACTTGGTCATGCCTGACTCTGCAACCACATGGACTGCAGCCCCCAGGCTTCTCTGTCCGTGGAATTTCCCAGGCAAGAATGCTACAGTGGGTTGCTGCTAGTATTTCCTTCTCCAAGAGCTCTTCCCAACCCAGGGACTGAACCCATGTCTCTTGCATCTCCTGCATTAGCAGGCAGATTCTTTAACACTAGCACCACCTGGGAAACCCATTCAGGGCTGGGGGTTACAGGGAAGTGACTTGACAGACCAAAGATGGAAGATGCAGAGGAGAGGACAGCGCCAGATTCACAAGTGGTAGGACACGCCTTCAAGTTCTGGGAGGCCGCTGGGCAGAGTGTTCTAGTAACACAGAAATAAAAAGAAGCAAGGCGCAGGCTGGCTCGGTTGCCATGGTGAATGCACTCTCCCCTGCCTCACAATGCACAGCCCCCCACAATCTTGCCACTCCAGACTGTAAATCCTTCCATAAATGTCGAGCACATAAAAAGCACGAATGCCCCTAGTCATTCTTATTTACCACTCCTATTTTAGAAACAAAATTAATTTGTACAATGCATCAAAGTGAATATGCCCTGAAGTCTAGACAGCTAGTGAGCTGGAGCGTTCGTGGCTGGTTCCATTGGTTGGGACGCCATGAAGAGTTCTGGACTCAAGGCTTGTCATTTCAGCTCTTGTGGTTTGGTGTCAGGCTGACCTGTACCCTAGGATCCTTGGGCTTCCCAGGTGGTGCAGTGACGAAGAATCAGCCTGTCAATGAAGGAGATGCAAGAGACTCCAGTTCAGTTCCTAGGCTGGGAAAGGAAATGGCTACCCACTCTTGTATTCTTGCCTGGGAAATCAGGACAGAAGAGCCTGGAGGGCTACAGTCCATGGGGTCACAAAGAGTCAGACACAACTGAGCACACACACGTATACACACATTGAATCCTCATTTGCAAATGAGGGCATTGAATTGTCTAAGCCACAGTCTTTTCCATTGGAAAACTCTCCTACAGGAAGGCGGGGCCTGAACAGTCCGTAGCTGAGAATGATCCCCTGACCATCCTCTGTCTTGGATGGGGCGCCCAGGGGTGCCGCTTTGTACCTCGCAGGATAGGAGGAGGAAGGGTTTGCAAGGAAAGTAATTCAGGAGGATTTTACAGCACCATCACATGAACTTCTCATGTGACCCAAATGTCTAACTCGACTTTTTGTCTATCATTTGGGACAAAATAGCATGTGTAACGGTATTAGCTAGTGTTTATTGAGTCAGGCACTATCCTAATCACCTTTGACTTTAAACCCATTTTTTTGATGATTTTTTTTTGATGTGGACCATTTTAAAAAGTTTTTATTGAATTTGTTATATATATATATATATATTTGTTATATATATATATATATATATATATTTTTTTTTTTTTTCTGGTTTGGTGTTTTGACCTTGAGGTGGCTCCCCAACCAGAGATAGAACCCACACTCCCTACACTGGAAGGTGAAGTTTTAACCCCTGGACCCCCAGGGAAATCCCACCTTCGGTTTTTAAATGTTACCCTTCACCTTCTATCTATCGGGTGGGTACTGGCATCTTTCCCCCTTTACAGCAGAGGGCATTTGGTACAGTGGAGCTCAGGAGTTGACCCTACATGCTCTTAGCTACCATGCTCTGCTGTCTTCCTAATATGATTGGAGTAAAGGGAATTTAACATCAAGAGATGGTGGACCAGATCTCACAAAGCAGGACCATGTCTGCAGGACTTTAGAGGGAGAGCCCCATCGTCTTTATGTGTATGTCTTTTCCCATCCACCCCACCATGGGTCAGCCAACCATCTTGAAGACATCCCTGAGGCAGTCAATTGAAAATTCACACAGCTCCCATGCCCTCCTCCCACATGGCCAGGATCCAAGGGTTGTCGCACTGAGCCACTGGAGGTCCTGGGGACTCGTGGTGACGTGTCCGTGTCAGTGTAGTCCACCAGGAGGGTCGCCAGGAGCTGCGGTCAATCCTGTGTCCAGCGTCATCCGGAGGAGAAGATGAGGCCCTGGAGGTGGGGTGCGAGGAGACAGGGTGACGGAATTGCTCCAATGTCTCGAGCCCCGTCAGCCAAACCAGGATCCAAGGCAGCCAGACAAGCACAGTGGGGTCTGCTGCAGCTGCATCTGGCCCCACACGGCCTCTTCTCTGTGCTGCTCTGACTCTCCGCTCCGGGAAGCACCTTCCTTGGCCCTTGCCAAACCTGGAGCGGAGGAAACTTGTTTTCTGTACAGCCTCCTCCCCTCCCCCTCCCAGGGAAACCGCTCCTCCCTTCTGCTGCTCTAGAAAGGAGTGGCCGACTCCACGCTGTCGACTTGAGTGGTCCCCAGCTCTGCTTCTCACATTGAGAATGACCCCTGCCCCATGCCCAGCCCAAGTTCGCTGATCACCATGCCCTTCAAACGTTTCTTAAGAACCAGCTGCTTGGTAGACACAGTGGAGGAAGGAGAGGGTGGGATGAACTGAGAGAGTAGCATTGAAACATAAACACTACCATCTGTAAAATGGACAACCAGTGGGAATTCAATGTACGACACAGCGCTCAAACCCAGTGCTCTGTGACCACCTAGTGGGGTGCGATGGGGTGGGAGGTGGGAGAGAAATTCAAGAGGGAGGGGACTTATGTATACCTGTGGCTGATTCATGTTGTATGGCAGAAACCAACACAGTATTGTACAGCAATTATCCTCCAATTAAAAATATTTTTTTTTTCTTTAAAAAAAAAACAACTGCGTTAGGAGGCTCAAGGTTTGGTGCTTTTCACAGAAGAGTTAAGGCTGTTCCTTGCTCCTGGGGGCTGCTAGATGATCACAGATTTCTGGTTAAAGGAGAGCTTCTTGGAGATCTTGTCAAAATAAATAGCTTCCTGGATCCCCTTGGGGAGAGTGGATTTCTGCAGGTCTGAGGTGGAAATTAGTTTTAATGTGCTCCCAGGGGCCATGCTGTGAACATGGACTGGTGCCCTGGAACTCCTACAAGTGGGCCCTTCAGACAGCTGGTAATCCAAGGTCACACCCAGGCCATGTGATAGCTCTTGTCCACAGGGAGAGTTTTTGTGTCTTTAGCCAACTTTGGTTTTCTTCCTTTCCCTTCATTGCGGGTGTGCCTGAGCTTGATTTTATAAGAACAATGGCTCAACACTGACTCACATTCTCTTCCCAGCCACCTCTTTATTGCTGAACTAATTGGGACCCTTTGCATTTCTTCAACCTACTCTAAAAGGTGTGTGTGTTGAGGAGGAGTAAAACAGAGCCTTTCTTACTGGTAGTTCTGCTCTCAATTTTACATACACACAACAAAATACTTGTCCTCACTCTTTTCTTCCACTTCAGGTAACAAAGTATAAAACTTAGCCCCTTATCTAGCTTCGTACATATCAATCCACAAAGCAGCTTTCACAAACTAAAAATCTTCGCCACGGAGGGCCATATTTACGCCTCACAGTAACTATGATGAAAAAGACCTCCTTATTCCAGGTTGAAATGTTCCTAAATTCTTTTATCATCAAAGCTTTCGGGGATGGAGAGCTGAATCACTACTTCACTGTGTGGACGTTTTAGTGGCTAAACTTGGGTCCACTTACTCAGTCTACCGACATCAGATTGTGGTGAAGCAAAATGCAACGTTTATTGTAAAGGCAACCGTACAAGGAGGACAGGTGGCTTGCACTCCCAAACCCCGAATTCCCTGAAGAGTTTCAGCAAAGCATTTTTAAGGCAAGGTGAGGGAGGGGCGTCCCAGGACGTGTGAGCAGCTTGTGCACAATTCTCTGGTTGGTTGATGGTGACCAGTCCTTAGGCACCAGAAGCACTGGGGCCACCTCTCATGATCATCACGTAGCAGTGGTTGTGGTTGTTCAGCCCCTCAGTCGTGTCCGACTCTCTGTGACCCCATGGACGGCAGCCCACCAGGCTCCCCTGTCCTTCACCATCTCCCAGAACTTGCTCAAATTCATGTGCATTGAGTCGGTGATGCCATCCAACCGTCTCATCCTCTGTCGTCCCCTTCTCCTCCCGCCTTCAATCTTTCCCTTCATCAGGGTCTTTTCCAGTGAGTCAGCTCTTCGCATCAGGTGGCCAAAGTATTGGAGCTTCAGCATCAGTCTTTCCAATGAACATTTCAGGGTAGATTTCCTTTAGGATGGATTCGTTTGATCTCCTTGCTGTCCAACTTCTTCCATTTGGTGGTGGGTTTTTTCCCAGCATCTGAACAACTCAGCAAATATGCACCAGATACTATTATTTAGATACTTCAAAGAGGAGCCAAAGCAGAGGATACGGGGCTGGGTCTGTCCTGGGAAGAACCCATAAGGTCCTGCTCCACTAACAGACACTCTGAAAATGATCGACTTGGGTTTCTGTCTCTCTTTCTTTCTTATATTCCTACCCTAGGTGTCAAATCCAGAGGTATTGTAGCTTTGGTTATTTTGGTGAACATTTAAACTTCAAAGGGAGAAGACTACCAGTGACCTACAATATGTCCTTCTCTCCAGCAAAAAAGCAATTCAGGAAAGAGACCCCATAGCCTAGCAAATTCAGCCACGTTTTCAGAACACATTCCAAGTTCCCGCTTCGTGAGAGTCCACATTTCCACATACTCAGTGCTACCTCAAACTCAGAAAACTATTCTTTCTTTTGGGTAGGATGCCTCCTCCTCTATCTGCCAGTGGGGCCTCTCTTCCTCCAGCTCCACCCTCTCAGTTACCATGTCCTGAGTGTTTCCTTCCAAAGGACCCCAGGCACCTCCCGTTCCCCGTGTCCTGAATGGAAACAACTTCTCCCTAGAATCTGTTTCAAAACTCTCCTCACCTACTTGCTTCCTTGAAAGATTTTTTTTCCCCCCGAAGTCCTCCTCTTTGGAAGCTGTGGATGCTATGCTTGTTCTCAAACATAAATGAACTGGGATCATTTATTATGTCCTCTTTTTCTAAATACTGAATTAGAAGGAATGCACTTACGCATGGAATGGTTTGACAGTATGAAAATGGGGAGGAGTTACACTGTTTCAGCCCTCACTGCCATGATTTTACAAAGAACACTTCAGTGCTGACAATATCTGATCTTCATGTATAACTTTCCAAGGTGCTTTCACATATATGATCTCATTAAATTCTCACCCCAAAATAGTGGAGGAAAAGTTCTGCAACCAAAAGATCTGAATCTGAGCCCTTCCTTTACTTTCTTACTAGCTTCCTGAACTTCAACACCAGGCATGATCTCTGAATCTAATCAAGATAACATAATGGTACCTCAAGGGTATTTAAGCCTCTGAACATGTGTGGAAGTACACTGTAAGCCAATGGCCTCCAAAGGCCTCTAAGACTCTACCTTCTATGAAGTTATACATGGTAAAGTGTCAACTTCCTCCTGTGGTCCTACTGTGCATTATTTTATTTCCCAAGCAGGCAGTGTTAAAATGACTTTATCTAACCTATAGGCTCCTTGTTCATTGCTGTGGTCTCTGAGTCTAGTGCCCTGCCATTGTTCAATAATAATGTATTCAATGAAAGGATGAACTTTTAGCAAATGGGGTCATTGGGATCATGTTTACATCTCTATTTTCAGGTAAAACCCTTTATTTGGATTGGGTCTCCTTCCCTAATTATATTCTGAGCTCTGATCAGAATGGAAGAGTGAGCTTAATTTTTCAGGATGCTCAATAAGATATCTCCACACATCTGTTGAGGCTTTTGCCCTTGATGAAAACAACAATCATTATAAATATATGTCTGTATATGGAGTAATTATTCTGAGAAAACAGGATGAGGAGCTGAGTGAGGCTAAGAAATAATGACCTCTTGTCACTGAACTAAGGAAGAACAGGTAGCTAATTGATTTGCTAAGAAGCTATCCATGGCTGGAAGTTAACCTGAAATTTGATCTCTAGTTATAACACACGTGCAGTAAGAAGAAACGAGAGGTTTCTCCTCTTTTAAGGCATCACTGCTGTTCAGCTCCTCCTCCCTAGAACTCTCCTAATTCATACACGAGTCTAGCTTCTCTCAGCCATTGACGTTTAGTAGTTGAGGCCCACCTCCAACCCATAAAATCAACCTGTCACTGCGGTGAAGTAACTCCCCTGCTGGGGGGCAGGGGAGAAATCAACTGAGAAGAAGCCAGATGAGAAATGTCACCAGGGCAAAACTTGACCCATCCTTCGCAACGTCTTCGGCATCCGCAGTTTGCCTGATTGGATAGCGGGATGCGAGGATGCCCGATCGCTTGCTCCTTCCAGTTCCATGGAGCCAAAAGCTTCACTTGTGGCTACTCACGCCAGTTGCCTGCTGACCTTTTATGGGTTGCAACCCCGCGTGCTTGAGCAACTGATTTGTTCCAGCTGCAGCTATATTTTCTACCTTCCTTGTTACTTAATTGATCCTGGCTGTGCCTGGCCCTGGAAAGAAGCCCTCCTGGACCTTGCAACATATGCTATATATCCTGTATGTTCTCCTGAGTCCTGACAAGGAACATAAAGATCAGAAATGGCAGGAGACAAGGGGAGGGGGGAGTCCAGTGGAACAGTATGAATGCAAATTGCTTGGCTTGTCTCCTTGCGTCTCTCAACCTCTGCCGCTGCTCCCTGGGCCAACTGACTTTCTTCCTGCAGACAGCTCATCTCTCGAGACAAATTATCTCTTCAGATTTTAAAAAACTGTAATCACCTACAGACCTTTACAGACAGAAGAACAAAAACAGAACAACAAATGTTTTCCTTTCCTTATTCTTTGTTCTTTATGCCATATGCATTTCTAAGTTCTTTTCTTTTGCTTCATATATATATATATATATATACATTTTATTGAAGTGTAGTTGACTTACAGTGTTTTAGGTGTACAGCAAGGGGTTTCAGCTATACATATACACATTTATTATTTTTGAGATTATTTTCCATTATAAGTTATTACAAGATATTGACTATAGTTCCCTGTGCTATACAGTAAACCTTTGTTGTTTGGTGCATATCTATTTTTTTCATTAGAAATCTAGCATTCTATTTCTACTACATCAAACAAGTGGAATCAAAATGTCATACATTTTTTTAGTTAGCAAAAATTCACATGTTTTCTAAAATACATATATATTACGCATATATATGTATGTATACAAAAGCTTTTCTACTACACTTGAAAAAGGTTTAAAAAAGAGCATCAAAGAAAGAAGAGATGAAGAAATTGGAAATCATTAACTAAATAAATGGGAGCACTAAATAGGAAACAGAAAAAGTGAAACAAAGGAGATAAAATAAAAGATCACATTTCTAAGTTCTAAAGAAAAAATTTAGGAAGCTCTTTTATTTATTGTACAATTTTGGTAAAGAATCTGCCTGCAATGCAGGAGACCCAGGTTCGATCCCTGGGTTGGGAAGATCCCCTGGAGAAGGAAATGGCAACCCACTCCAGTACTCTTGCCTGGAGAATACCATGGACAGAGGACCTGATGGGCTACAGTCCATGGGGTCGCAAGAGTCAGACACAACTAAACCACCACCACCGCCACCAACTACCTGATGGAGTGTTTGCCTCCAGGGAAAGAGAACTGAGTTAGAGTTCTGTCCCTGTTGGAGCTCATAGTCATACAAGGGACAAAGATACAAAAACGAATAGCTGCAATACCATGGGATGTGTCTTAGTCTAGATCACCAATTCCCAATGCACGATGAGTGACCTCTGGGTCTCCCAAGACACGTCAGTGAATCTGCAAGGTCCAAATGCTTTTTATCATGAAACTAACATGGTATTTGCCTTTTCACCCTCTTTCTCTTGTGAGTGTGAAATGGAGTTTCCCAGAGACAATGTGACATGTAAAGTCATAACGGATCACAGAAGTAAATAGAACATTCGAGTTGGCATCCGTTAAACCAGGCACTAAAGAGATGTTCAGAATGTAAAACCACACACTCTCCTTGTGATCATTTTCTTTTCCAAAATATAGCTGTCTTTCCTAAAAATGTTTCCATGATTTACTATGATTTTTAAATAAATTAACAAAGACTTCTCAGGATCAATTTCTTATATAGTTGCTGTTCAGTTGCTAAGTTGTCTCCGACTCTTTGCGACTCCATGGACTACTGGCTTCCCTGTCCCTCACCATCTCCTTGAGTTTGTTCAAACTCATGTCCATTGAGCCAGTGATGTCATCCGACCCTCTTGTCCTCTGCCACACCCTCCTCCTCCTGCCCTCAATCTTTCCCAGCTTTAGCACAAGCACATACATACACACACTTGCATGTGTGCATGCTCACTCAGTCATGTCTGATCCTTTGCAACTCCATGGACTGTAGCTTGTCAGGCTCCTAGTCCACAGGATTTGCTGCTGCTACTGCTAAGTTGCGTCAGTCGTGTCCGACTCTGTGTGACCCCATAGATGACAGCCTACCAGGCTCCGTCATCCCTGGGATTCTCTAGGCAAAAACACTGGAGTGGGTTGCCATTTTCTTCTCCAATACATGAAAGTGAAAAGTGAAAGTGAAGTCGTTCAGTTGTGTCCTACTCTTCGCGACCCCATGGACTGCAGCCCACCAGACTCCTCCGTCCATTGGATTTTCCAGGCAAGAGTACTGGAGTGGGTTGCCATTTCCTCCTCCAGGGGAATCTTCCCAACCCAGGGATTGAACCAACGCCTCCTGTGTCTCCTGCTCTGGGAGGCAGATTATTCACCTTTGAGCCACCTGTGAAGCCCAAGGTCTTTTCCAGTGAGTCCTCTCTTCACAGCAGGTGGCCAAAGTATTGGAGCTTCAGCTTCAGCATCAGTCTTTCCAATAAACATTCAGGTTTGATTTTCTTTAGGATGGACTGGGCTGATCTTACTGTCCATGGGACTCTCAAGAATCTTCTCCAACACCAAGTTATACAGCTAGAAAGGAGCTGATGCACTGCATTAATCTAGCCTCTGGGTCTCAGAATCCTGTGTGTAAGATCATCTCTCTCCTATTTTTCGTGATTAATCCTCCTTTTCTATCAATGGATTTACTCTTTTATTATAACTTTTTATTGGAGTATAGTTGCTTTACAATATTGTTTTATTTTCTGCTGTACAGCAAAATGAATCAGCTATACGTGTACATATATACACTCTCTTTTGGGATTTCCTTCCCGTTTAGGTCACTCCAAGGCATTGGGTAGAGTCCCTATCTATTTAATGTGTAGTATTGTGCATATGTCGATTCCAATCTCCTGATTCAATCCACTCCCCCAGTTTCCACCCCTTGGTGTCCACAGGTTTGTTCGCTATGTTTGTGTTTCTGTTTTTACTTGCAAATCTGTACCATTTTTCTAGATTCAACAAATCTAGTCTTTTTATGGTCTATCATTCGTTACTCTCCTTTGACACCTGTAAACACCCCCACTTCCATCTCACTGAACTGCGAGAGCTGTGAAGGAATAGACCTCCAGTCTCTCTGAGACAGAACCGCTTTCATTCGTTCCTTTACTCACCTGTTTAGCATTTATTCAACATCTATTTTGTGCCTGTTACTGTAATTGGTTCTGGGAATGAAAAGATGAAATATAATGTCTGCTTTGAAGGAGTTTATGTTCACAGAGACTCAAGGAACAGTGACACAATGCCCAGCACGCAGAGATGATGTGAGGCACTTGTCCCTGCAATTTGATGACTTCCGGGGTTACAGATCCTCGTGCATTTCCACACTTCCTTTGCCCTCGTCCCATAGGGCTTATTGGAGGAGGAAATGGCAACCTATTCCAATATTCTTGCTGGGATAATTCCACGGACAGAGGAGGCTAGCAGGTTACAGTCCATGGGGTCACAGAGCCAGACAGGACTGAGTGACTGGGCAAGCGTAGAGTTTATACTTTTGCTGTGGCAAATACGTTCAAAGGATGGCGAGAAGAAAAAATCTTCCAGAGTCCAGAGTAAGAAGCTGCCTCCTGTAGAGAGGAAAATGGTGAAGTCTCAAAAGAAGAGGTAAGATTTAGGGTAGGTTTTGGAGGTTGAGTTGAAGTTTGCAGAGAAAGAAGGAGAGAAGAATGTTTCAGGTGGAAGTAGCTGCATGCTCAAAGTTATAAAAAAAAGAAGTGGCCAAAAGGAAGAGAAATGATAGCCCAGATCTAAATAGTGATTGGCACTGTTGTCAGAAAATGATTGCTGATTAATGACCAAACCAATGCTCTAGGGAAAAGCGTTAAGGGATGCCAGGGCCATGGGGGGTCGGGGGAGGTTGCTCCAAGCTCAGAGAAAGCGTTAGGTGCAAGATCAGGTTAGAAGCAAAGAAAGAACTAGCTGCAAAGGCTAGAGAGGTTTGAGACTTTGATTTTTAATCCATTGGGATAGAATTCCTTAAACTTGAGTATTGAGGAAGTTGTCTTTCGGGTATTTGTCAGCCTGGGAAATGGGCTTCTTCCATTTCTTGGGGAAATAGAAGGGAGCCTAAGTATTTTTAATATAAAACTTTATGTTGTCTGTATAAAAGCTCTTAGGAGAAAGACTTGAAAATCTCATATGGCCTCAGCATCCTTGAGGAAATGGTTCAGACTAACACTTCCTGTTATACTGCAAGAGTGCTTAGAGAGCGAACACTTCTGATGAATTCACCCTCGACTGCACCTGGCCAGGTATGGCTCATGCTAACCAGTTCCCCTCTCCTACTGTCATAGCACAGAGAGAGGAAAATGAGATTTAAGTTCAAATGAAGCATGGCTGGGAAAAATCTGTATGTCATGTAAGGGCATCAGTAAGTGCCTTTAAAAAAACAACAACAACTTTCATTTTGTATTGGAGTAAAGCTGATTAACAATGTTGTGATAGTTTCAGGTGCCCAGCCAAGTGACTTAACCATACATAGACATGTATCCATTCTCTCCCAAACTCCCCTTCTGTCTAGGCTGCCACGTAGCACTGAGCGGTTCCCTGTGTTGTACGGTAAGTCCTTGTTGGTTATCATTTAAATATGGCAGTGTGTACATGTCCATCCCAAAGCCCCTAACTATCCTTTCTCCCCATCCTTCTCCCCTGTAACCAGAAAAATGCGGAGTGCTTCACGAGTTTGCGTGTCATCCTTGCACACAGGCCACACCAATCTTCCCCGTATTCTTCCACTTTTAGTACACGTGCTGCTGAAGTGAGCACCTTTTTTGTTGTTGCTGTTCTTTTGGCTAAAATGATAAGAACAAAGAGTTCTAATGCTGTGTCCAGATAGAATTTATTTTAAAGCAGTTTGTTGTTGCTTTTTCATTTTGGTTTTTGCAGAAATTGTCACCACTCTTTCTATTCCCACTTGGCCGTGTTGGGATTGCCCAGAGTGTGTGTCCCATAAGAAGACTAGAAATATTTTTAAATTGAACAGATTTGTGATGGTTTTAGGTTCCCTGGCAAAAATATTCGCATGGGTAAATCATTTTCACTGAAAAAGCAGTTAGGAGAATAGGTGAAGAGAGGAAATGGACCAATTTTATTTTTCTTTTCTTACTACAGCTTCTTTAAAGACCAAAGCTGAGGTTTGCAATTGGCAGCTAGGAGAAGCTGACAGCTGCATCTTTTCAGATTGGGGCACAGACTACTTTCTAACTCTTTACTCTTTGTGCCTGGAAAATGTGACTCTGCTCAAAGATTTCAGACAGAAAATAGTGCTTGTTTATTCTTCAAAGACTTCTATTGGCTTCTCTTGCTGTCTTTCCTGATGTGCCCAGAAGGGACCCATTGAGTGCAAAGCTCGTCAGCACCATTATTTGTGATTCAGAAGACATGTATTAACCTCTGGTATAGACCTGTCCCTATAGTAGGCAACAAGGAGGCAGAGGCACAAGAATTCTTGTTTCTGCCCAGAGGTCATCGCAATTACTGAGGGAGTCTGGAGGGCCAGATGCTGTGGGAGTGACAGTGAGGACACCTGGCCCCCTGGGGTGTCAGGGAGGATGCTCCGGAGGAGCGGACAGCTGAGCCAAGACAAGAGGGACCAGACAAATCACCAGGGACCTGCGAAGTGGTCACATACAGCGAGAAAGATGACGAGAAATCAAGGGTACAGTGTGGGATCTCCTGTAGCCACAGTAGCTTCCAAAGCCTGCACAAAGTACATTCTGGTGAGCAAGGAGGGAGCATCCTGAGGGAGTTACAGACACAATGTGAGGGGCCTTAGTGTCAGGGGAGGCGGTGCATCCATCAGGGTCCTGACAAGTGCAGACAGAAAGGTCCACTCACAGAGCAGGGTCAAGGGAACAACGACGTCAGTGGATTGCAAGCACTAGGAAACAGACGAGGCCAGGACTGCTACCAGGGAAGAAACGGGGCTGTGAGAGACGGGGCTGTGAGGATGGTCCCCCACTAGAACGGTGAAGATGGTCCCCCACCAGGAGATGCTTTAAAGGGACCAAGCTATAGATGGAACTCAGGCACTGCAACAGGGAGGAGATGGGAGGCCATGCCTCCAACTCTGTTTCCTGGAGACTTCCACCCTACCCAGCCCCTCTGTTGGCCAAAGTCAACCCGTGGCCAGAGGGTAGCAGAGCTCTGGGAGGCAGGGGTCAGTGCTCAGACACAGGGCATCCACAGTACCATGCTCTGTATCTAAAGCACAGTCAGTGTAGACCTTCACACAGATATGAGGAAGGTTGTTTCATAAGTTTTATGACATGCCAAGTGAAACACAGGGTTTAGATAAGCATTACAAACATAGATAATTATGAAAAGCTTCAAGTAACAGCCAATGGGTTTTCTGTATTTTGTTAAAAGCACATGCATTGCTAAAAACTACCTTCTAGCATTTTGGACCAAAATCTGTTCTTCCTATAAACCCTGGGATGTTTATTTGATTCAGTGACTATTTGGTGGGAATTCAGCTGAATTTTCCTTCAGTTCAGTTCAGTTCAGTTCAGTCGTGTCCGACTCTTTGCGACCCCATGAATCACAGCACACCAGGCCTCCCTGTCCATCACCAACTCCCGGAGTTCACTCAAACTCATGTCCATAGAGTCAGTGATGCCATCCAGCCATCTCATTCTCTGTTGTCCCCTTCTTCTCCCGCCCCCAATCCCTCCCGGCATCAGAGTCTTTTCCAGTGAGTAAACTCGTCCCATGAGGTGGCCAAAGTATTGGAGTTTCAGCTTTAGCATCAGTCCTTCCAATGAACACCCAGGATTGATCTCCTTTAGAATGGACTGGTTGGATCTCCTTGCAATCCAAGGGACTCTCAAGAGTCTTCTCCAGCACCACAGTTCAAAAGCATCAATTCTTCGGCGATCAGCTTTCTTCACAGTCCAACTCTCACATCCATACATGACCATGGGGAAAACCATAGCCTTGACTAGATGGACCTTTGTTGGCAAAGTAATGTCTCTGCTTTTTAATGTGCTATCTAGGTTGGTCATTGCTTTTCTTCCAAGGAGTAAGCGTCTTTTAATTTCATGGCTGCAATCAGCATCTGCATTGATTTTGGAGCCCCCCCAAAATAAAGTCTGACACTGTTTCCACTGTTTCCCCATCTATTTCCCATGAATTTTCCTTGGTGATTTATAGATTCCTGTGAGGGACTTTAGGGGGAATCGTGTCAATAGAAGAACAGAATGTGGAGAAGGAAAACATTTGCTGAATACTTACTCAGTTCATTTCAGTTCATCAGTCTTGTCCAACTCTTTGTGACCCCATGGACCGCAGCACGCCAGGCCTCCCTGTCCATCACCAACTCCCAGAACTTACTCAAACTCATGTCCATCCAGTCAGTGATGCCATCCAACCATCTCATCCCCTGTCGTCCCCTTCTCCTCCTGCCTTCAATCTTTCCCAGCATCAGGGTCTTCGCCAGTGAGTCAGTTCTTCGCATCAGGTGAATACTTACTATGTGCCTACAATCTCATTTCATCTTCACAGCCACCCTCTAATCTTTTCACACACTGTAGGTGAGATTACCTCAGAAGCTCATTACAGACTCATGGAACCAGGATTCAGACCTGAGTCTTTGTGACGACAAAGCCCATCCTGTTTTCAGAAAACCAGTGTCTTGTGTCAACCTTTCATGTGGTCTCATAAACTAAGGGATCCTGTTGGAAAACAGGCAAATTACAATCTTTCTTTCCTCCTCCTCTCCCCTTTTCTTCCTTCCTTCTTCCTCCCTCTGCCCCTTTCTTGCTTCCTTTCTTTCTTGCTATTGTTTTCTAAACTCAGTGTATCACAGGCAACATTTTTTTCATCTCCCATCTCTGATGCTTCCCTTAGAAAACAAATCCTATATGATAAACGGTATAACCTTTAGCTTCAGTCATGTCAGACTCGTAGCGACCCCATGGACTGCAGCCTACCATGCTCCTCTGTCCATGGGATTTTCTAGGCAAGAGTACTGGACACGACTGAGCGACTTCACTTTCACTTTTCACTTTCACACATTGGAGAAGGAAATGGCAACCCACTCCAGTGTTCTTGCCTGGAGAATCCCAGGGACGGGGAGCCTGATGGGCTGCTGTCTATGGGTCGCACAGAGTCGGAGACGACTGAAGCGACTAGCAGCAGCAGCATAACCTTTAGCTTAAATAACTATTAAACACATCAGCAATACAGAATCTCATTTCTGCATGAGCCATTTGTGTGAAGAACTCCTATGACAAGAGAACAGAAGCCTGCTTTTAGAGGCTCCTAAGGAAGAGAACTAGAGAAGGCGATGGCACCCCACTCCAGTACTCTTGCCTGGAAAATCCCATGGATGGAGGAGCCTGGTAGGCTGCAGTCCACGGGGTCTTGAAGAGTTGGACATGACTGAGCGGCTTCACTTTCACTTTTCACTTTCATGCTTTGAGAAGGAAATGGCAACCCACTCCAGTGTTCTTGCCTGGAGAATCCCAGGGACGGGGTAGCCTGGTGGGCTGCCGTCTATGGGGTCACACAGAGTGTGACTGAAGTGACTTAGCAGCAGCAGCAGCAGGAAAGAAGAGAACAGTTTATTATAAAGAGTTTCTTTGCAGGGATCATATTCGTAAAACTTAATCTAAAAAGAACACAGTAAGGAGGTATGTGAATTCTGTCTTATCTATACTGGTTCCAGGGTTATTTGAGTTTTAAATTTCTGGAAAATTTTATCTTCCATTGATTCACATTTTGCCATGGAATCCAATTCTTCCCTGGATGTTTCAACTGAAAAATCATCAACGGAACTATTAGAGCAACAGGAATAATCACTAAAACCTGACCGTTCACACAGGGTGAGAGAACCCAGTTTGAGATAAGCCAAGTCAGGGTTAAATCAGAGAACGAAGACCAGATGTTTCCACATGCTCTCCCCATTCATTCATTCATGGAAGTCAATGCTTTAAGACCATCTGAGTTTCCAGGTGCTCCACAAAGCATTGTTTACGAGGCTGGTGCCCACTGAACACTTCTTCCTACGCTTAAAATTGAAAGAGCAGACTCAAGTCAAGGCCCCAGGATTGCACCCAGCACATCACAGGATACCCAACAGACGTGAGCCTCTCTGAGCATGCTGTCCTTGTCACTCCTGCCGGATACATGCTAATGGTCATCTCTAACAGTCTGAGCGTCTTCCGCCTCACTGAGCTCTGATTTCAAGTCTCTCCGCGTCGCGTGCGTTTCTCTCCCGTCCTTACACTGACTCACGCAGTCATCAGACAGTCATCCAGCGCTCACCACTCCAGTGTTCTTGGGCTTCCCTGGCGTCTCAGTCAGTAAAAGAATCTGCCTGCAATATGGGCTCAATCCCTGGGCTGGGAAGATCCCCTGGAGGAGGGCACAGCAACCCAGTCTAGTATTCTCGCCTGGAAAATCCTCATGGACAGAGGAGCCTGGCAGGCTGCAATCCATGGGGTCTCAAAGGGCTGGATACAACTGAGCGACTAAGCCCAGCACAGCACCCTCTCAATCAGGTAAGTGAAGATGATCAAGTTGATGAAGGCATGAATGGTGCACACCATCACAGCTGGGTCTGACAAGGGAGCCATAAATGCCTTTCAGAGCAGGGCTCCATCAAGCATATGAACACATGCAAAGTTTCAGTGTAACCTTTAGGGCTTTGTAAATGCTGCTCCCTCAGGCCACAGGGCCTCCTCCAACCTGTTTGACCCAGGAGACCTCAAATTCAAATTTCAGCTAAAAACCCAGCTACCTCGAGGAAGCTTTCTTTTTCTTTTTGAAGATTTTGAACATATATAAAAGGAAAATGAATACTGTGACGAACCCCATCTACCCGTCAGCCAAGTTCAACACCGTCATCTCATGTCCGATGTGGCTTGCTCTGTGGACCTAGGAGTGGGGAGAAAAGTCAGGTGGAGCTGGGATTTTGCCCAAAGGATCAGCAGGGAGCGCGAAATGGGTTACAAATGCAGAAATGACATGGTTGGGTCTGCTTTCCAGGGAAGACCACTCTGACCTTTGAAGATAGATGAGAAAGGGGCAAGGCTGAACCTGGAGATATCAAGGAAGAAGGTGTTGTTGGGAAGTAGGTAGAAACTTAAAACACAGTGGGGGATGGAAAGGGGCAAGGCTGAACCTGGAGATATCAAGGAAGAAGGTGTTGTTGGGAAGTAGATAGAAACTTAAAACACAGTGGGGGATGGGGTCCCTGCACAAGCAGATGGAGTGAGCTACAGCTGATCTGTGTAAGGCACGCTTCAACACCAGCAGGGCGTGGGAATGAAAGGTTCCAACCCGGGGAGTTAGAGAAGCCTCCTTATAGAATGGTATGGTGTGAGTGTGTTCTTGAAGTCAAATAAAGACAAGAAGCTATACCTGTGCCTCCATGCAAAAACAGCTTACCCAGCAGAGAGCATTGTTTACGGTGCATTGGTAATTAAACTCGACCCCATCTTCGCTATGCTCCACTGACCTTCAGTTAAAAGGACCCCAGCATCTGTGTGTTGTTACTGTAATGAACAGCGTTTCCACCACTGCCCCTCATCCGAATCCCCGGCAAGTCTACATGGTTCTCTAAGAGTCATGACCGTGGGCGCTCACACTTCCATCATAAAACCTCACATCAATGTTTCTCACAACCACTTTGCTTTCTCACTGAGGCTGTTCAAATGTCAGTGGTTTTAGCACTGAGCTTAACCTTTACGTATTTTCACCAGAGTCTCAGAAACACAGCCTGTGCTGGATTTTCTTCACGGTGGTGGGTGGGAATGTTTTATACACATAGTGATAAGCCAAGAATTCTGGCAGCACCATTGAATTGCCTTCGAGACATCATACATGTTTGAGCAGTTTCAATAAGGCAATGGGGTTCCATTGCATTCAATGCCAAGTATAGGATAATTGTTCATTTATCATTCATTCAGCGAAAAAAAAAAAAAAGTTGTTTACTCGCTTAGTCATGGCTGACTCTTTGCGACCCCCATGGACTGAAGCACACCAGGCTTCCTTGTCCATCACCAACTCCCTGAGTTTACTCAAACTCAGTTCCACTGAGTCAGCAATGCCATCCAACCATCTCATCCTCTGTTGTCCCCTTCTCTTCCCGCCTTCAATCTTTTCCAGCATCAGGGTCCTTTCCAATGAGTCAGCTCTTCACATCAGGTGGCCAAAGGATTGAAGCTTCAGCATCAGTCCTTCTAATGATTATTCAGGACTGATTTCCTTTAGGATGGACTGTTTTGATCTCCTTGCTGTCCAAGGGAGTCGAGAGTCTTCTCTAACACCACAAGTCTTCTCTAACACCACAGTTAAAAATCATCAATTCTTTGGTGTTCCGCCTTCTTTGTGGTCCAACTCTCACATCCATACACGACTGCTGGAAAAACCATAGCTTTGACTAGATGGGCCTTTGTCAGCAAAGTAATGTCTCTGCTTTTTAATGTGCTGCCTAGATGTGTCATAGCTTTTCTTCCTAGAAGCAAGTGTCTTTTAATTTCATGACTGTAGTCACTATCTGAAGTGTTATTTGGAGCCCAAGAAAATAAAGTCTGTCACTCTTTCCATTGTTTCTCCATCTATTTCCCATGAAGTGATGGGACCAGATGCCATGATCTTAGTTTTTTGAATGTTGAGCTTCAAGCCAAGTTTTTCATTCTCCTCTTTCACTTTGATCAAGAGGCTCTTTAGTTCCTCTTCACTTTCTGCCATAAGGGTGGTGTCATCTGTGTATTTGAGGTTATTGATGTTTCTCCCGGCAATCTTGATTCCAGCCTGTGCTTCATCCAGCCCAGCATTTCACATGATGTATTCTGCATATAAGTTAAATAAGCAGGGTGAAGAAAACAGCCTTGACACACTTCTTTCCCAATTTGAAACCAGTCCATTTTTCCATGTCCAGTTCTAACTGTTTCTTCTTGCCCTTCAAACAGGTTTCTCAGGAGGCAGGTAAGGTGGCCTGGTATTCCCATCACTTTAAGAATTTTCCACAGTTGCAATCCACACAGTCAAAGGATTTATCATAGTCAGTGAAATTACTGAGGGCCTATTCTGGGACAAGCACGCTTAGAAGCCATGGGAATATGAGACTGAACAAAATAAAGTGCCTATCCTCATAGAGATTAGATTCTAGGGCAAGAGACATATCATTGTACAGATAATGGATCAGGAGGTGATAAATGCTGTGTCAAATTTGAATTGTGTTAAAAATTGGATAGAAGCCGTATTCCAGTGGCTTCCACCAAATGGAGAGGCTGTATTTGATGTAAGTGGTTAGGAAGGAGTGTCAGTTATCTTTTTCACTTCAGAAATTCTGAAAGATAATTGACCTAAATGTGTCTGAGAATTCGCTTACTTTCTAAAATGTATCTGTAGCTTCAAAATATACACTGGTGGCACTTTCGCAGTCATTCATGGATTTTTGCAATGTGGAAATTTTTTAGTCACCTGGTATGCACATTTCCAGCTGAGGTCCAAGGAGGTAAGGCTGTCTTCCTGTCTTAGTTTCCATATCATAAACGAATGTCCTTTTGAAGGCCCATTTAGTGCCATGTTTTCCACATTTTTGGGCTTGTTCTTGGTGATTTGTTATTTAAATGCCCCCTGGAGCATAGTGTTGAAGTGAGATATAGTACTCTTAAGCTCAGGAAGGTACAGTTTGCCTTATGGAGGAAATATATGTTAGAATGAGCTTCGTTCCTTTGCTGTGGTCTGAGTCCAGTGGTAAAGAATCAACAAATACATTAAACAAGGTGTCTTTAAACAAAAATGCAGATAAAACAAAGCCCTATGATGATTAACTGATAAAACAATGCCGACGGAGCCTCACAGGAAACTAACTTTATGCTTCCTCCAGAAGCAATGGTTCAGTACTCAGCAATCTGTGTGTTAATGGCAACTTCATAGAACATTACTTCAGCAAAGAATAAGCATTGACTGTATCTCTCTTCTGCTTTTCTTTCTACTGCCACCTACTAAGAGGCAACTAATATTGTTGAATATGGATTTTAATTCCAGGTCTACTAGTTACATGTGTGATACTGGGGGAGATTGTTAATCTCATTGGGCTTCAGTTTATGATCTGTAAAATAGAAATAATAAAGGGTTGTAAGCAGGGTTGTTGTGAGGGTTAAATAAAATAATAAATGAACAGTTATTTGGCAATAGCTACTTAAAAATATCATCTAAATTTTCTGCATTGAGGATATTTTGCTAGAGAAAATTTTATAATGGGAGATAATTACTTGAATGTTTTTTTTTAAATAAACCTCTTTGTAATTGAAAAAATATGGCAATCATATGCTCTGAACTGAAACATACAGACAGGCATGCATGGATAATGACCTCTGTCTTACCCCGTGTCTCCCAGTTCTTCTCAGAGGCGACAATTGCTAACCATTGTATATATTTCTGGAAAATTTAGATGCAAATGCAGGTCCTTATGTATATAAAAGATTTCAGAAGAAAAAAGCTCTATTTTAAAACTTAAGAGTCCTTACAATTCTTCAGATTTAATAATCGATGGTTACAAGAACACTGGGTTTTTGTTCTATGATTTACCCCATGTGCTCTCAAGAAGGGGTTTGCCCCATCTGGACCAATGCCCCGTGGGAAGCAGTTAGAGAGTGAGCCACTTCACTAGCAAAGGCTGTCCATCTCGTTCTGGCTGTTTGGGTCCCCCTCCCTCACCTCTGCCACGCTGTCTCCATACCTCAGTCAGCACAGGGAATTATCTGTCTACCTGCATCCACTACCTCATTCTTCTTTGCTCTGAGAACTCGCATCATTTCAGATATGAGTTCACAATCTGTTCCTAGGGATGACTTATGATTGATCTTAAACAACCAGTGTACTCTCTCTCCCAAAAGACTAGTTTCAAAGTTACTATGTGACCCAGGTCCCCAGGGCAACACAAAGAGAACATTCTCCTCCTTCCTGTTGTTGGAGATTTGGGTGTGTGAGTTTGCTACAGCCATCTTGCATGTCTTCGTAAAAGGAGGCGTTGCCGACACACTGGGGTTGGCCAACTGGAAAGATGAAAAAGAACCTGGACCCTGGTGACATTGCTGAGTGCCACGTTGAGGACTCTGACCTTTCCCACAACAACCCTGCTTAGGCCTTAAGTACACACTTAGGAAGGGGTGAGCAGAAAAGAAGGGTGTAAGGTGATCAAACCTGCATCTTACACAAATGTCCTCAGCTGAAGTATGGAGAGAGTGCTGGAGAGGATCGAAGCAGAGAGTGAAGGCTCTTGGGAAATCTACTGCAAGTGTCCGGTGAGAGGCGATGCTGACTTGGCCTGGAGAGGAAGCAATGCAGTGAACCCTGGTGGGGTGGGGATTTCAAGAAAGAGGGAACAAATATGGGTGAGGACTCAGATCCCCAGAGTGAGACGTCGGGGTGCCTTGTAAGCATGGTGACGTGGCACTTCTGGGGCAGAACCATCCCCTGAGATAAGGGAGAAACAGGCAGGAAAGGGACGGGGTAAAATCAGGAGTTTGATTGACGATGCTGAAAGTAAAGTGGTTTGAGACACATCAGCTGAAGCTGAGTAAACGGCTGTATGTATGGATACAAAAGAGGAATGTCCACCAGCTGTATCAGTTCAGTTCAGTTCAGTTCAGTCGCTCAGTCGTGTCCGACTCTTTGCGACCCCATGAATCACAGCACGCCAGGCCTCCCTGTCCATCATGGCTCCCGGAGTTCACTCAAACTCATGTCCATCGAGTCGGTGATAAAGCTGTATAGACCCAAACAAATATATTTAAATTTTCAGGGTTTTAGCTCTTCTGTACCATTCTTAGCCCTTGTACATGATGGTGATGGTGATGACGGTGTTGACGGTGGTGACAGGTAACACTCACTGATAATTACTCTGTTCTAAGCACTTTGGGGGGCTCCCCTGGTGTCTCAGTGGTAAAGAACCCACCTACCAATGCAGGAGATGTGGGTTCAATTGCTGGTCCAGGAAGATCCGCTGAAGAAGAAAATGACAACCCACTCCAGTATTCTTGCCTGGAAAATCTCACGGACAGAGCAGCTTGACGGGCTACAATCCATGTGGTTGCAAAGAGTTGGACACAACTTAGCAACTAAAGATCAACAACAAGCACTTTGGTACAGTATTTTACTTTTTTTTGTTACTAATCCATATTAGGCCCAAGATCACATAGCCAACCAGTGGCAGAAACTTGATCCAAACCCAGACAATGTGTTTCATAATGTGGGATGTTAATAATATTTCACTGATAGGTTGTGGTGAAGATCGCATTTAAAAATGATACCAACTTATGTTTATGAAGCACTTATTATATTGCAGACACGGTTTTAAGTGCTTCACATGAATTAGCTCATTGAATTCTTACATTAGGAGCTAAATACCAGTACTGTTATTCTCATTTTACAGATGAGAAAATGGATAATAATTTGCTTATATCTAAGAGGAATGCTGGGCTGGAAGAAGCACAAGCTGGAATCAAGATTGCCGGGAGAAATATCAATAACCTCAGATATGCAGATGACACCACCCTTATGGCAGAAAGTGAAGAGGAACTCAAAAGCCTCTTGATGAAAGTGAAAGAGGAGAGTGAAAAGGTTGGCTTGAAGCTCAACATTCAGAAAACGAAGGTCATGGCATCTGGTCCCATCACTTCACGGGAAATAGATGGGGAAACAGTGGAAACAGTGTCAGACTTTATTTTTTTGGGCTTCAAAATCACTGCAGATGCTGACTGCAGCCATGAAATTAAAAGACGCTTGCTCCTTGGAAGGAAAGTTATGACCAACCTAGATAGCATATTAAAAAGCAGAGACATTACTTTGCCAACAAAGGTTCATCTAGTCAAGGCTATGGTTTTTCCCGTGGTCATGTATGGATGTGAGAGTTGGACTGTGAAGAAAGCTGATTGCCGAAGAATTGATTCTTTTGAACTATGGTGCTGGAGAAGACTCTTGAGAGTCCCTTGGACTGCAAGGAGATCCAACCGGTCCATTCTAAAGGAGATCAATCATGGGTGTTCATTGGAAGGACTGATGCTAAAGCTGAAACTGCAATACTTTGGCCACCTCATGCGACGAGCTGACTCACTGGAAAAGACTCTGATGCTGGGAGGGATTGGGGGCAGGAGGAGAAGGGGACGACAGAGAATGAGATGGCTGGATGGCATCACCGACTCGATGGACATGAGTTTGAGTGAACTCCAGGAGTTGGTGATGGACAGGGAGGCCTGGTGTGCAGTGATTCATGGGGTCGCAAAGAGTCGGACACAACTGAGTGACTGAAATGAACTGAACTGAACTGAAGTAAGTCAAGGAGAAGGCAATTGCATCCCACTCCAGTACTGTTGCCTGGAAAATCCCATGGACAGAGGAGCCTGGTAGGCTGTAGTCCATGGGGTCAGTAAGAATAGGACATGACTGATTGACTTCACTTTCACTTTTCACTTTCCTGCATTGGACAAGGAAATGGCAACCCACTCCAGTGTTCTTGCCTGGAGAATTCCAGGGACGGGGGAGCCTGGTGGGCTGCCGTCTATGGGGTCACACAGAGTTGGACATGACTGAAGCAACTTAGCAGCAGCAGCAAGTAAGTCAAAGGTGAGGTTAGGACCCAGGAAGTTTTTCTTCAGAGTCTATGATGTTCATGATGTTTTCTTCAGAGTCCATATGTTATTTCAGACTCACAAATTGTCTAAGATAATTCTTGCTACAGGCAAGCACAGGATGCCACTGTCCAGGATATTAAAACAAATTTGTCTCAGGACTTAACCAAAGACACTGATGGCTTGCAAAAGATGAGTAGCTAAGCCCACAGCTCCCTTAAAGGCTAAGTGCTGAGATAAAAGAACATCTGTCACAAAGTAGACGCCCAACAAATATCTGTTAAATGAATAAATAAATGAACGGACTCAGGATGAGAATAGCAAACTAATCAAAATGTTAAGACCTGTTCTGTCACTGTTCCTCGAATCGGCCTCTTGGAAATGTCACTTCTCTTCTTGGGTCTCTGTTCACTTGTAAAATGTGTTGGTTGAACTATTAGGGAGGACAAATGATATACCTGATCCACACCATCATTTCCTTCTGGACAGACATTGCTAATCCATCACACCACCATTTCCTACTACTGATCCTTGGGCAGACATTCCTAATCCATCACAGCAGCACTTCCCTCTGTGCCTAAGACCACCTTCAAGGCCATGCTCTTGGAAATCATCCAGCACCACCACTCCAGGTTCAATCTGTGAGCAGACCCTGAACTCCATGACCTCCGAAGTCCTTCCCAACTCTGACATCTCATCACTCTGTGAAAGAAAGCCCTCCTTTTCTTAAGATCTTCTTCTGCAGTAATCTACTGCTTTCAAATGTCTTCATTCAACCCCAAACCTACAGCCTTGGCTGGATGGGCCTGCTGAGAGGGAAGAATAGGAACCACATGCTGACGGGGCGGTAATCTGTTCACGCGTCTGGTTGGTGATGTTGAAACTGCCGTGGTGACTCAAGGCCACACGCCGCTGTCAGCAGCATCCTTCAAGACAGGCGTTCCCAGAGTCCTCAGGAGTACTCAGCTTTTTTTTTTTTTTTTCACAAGAATCCTGCCCCTCCTAAATTCCTTTCCTGTGTGCCTGTTCCCAGCTGCTGCCTAGAAGCCCCAAGCCAACCTAAAGGAGAGGGCTCTTCTGACCCCCTCAACCTCCTTCCGCATCCCCAGAAAAATGGGATTCATCTTCTGAGGGTGGGGGGAGGTTGCGGAGCCTCCTCTTTCTTCCCTCCACCTTCTCTCACAGCTGTACACCAAGCCTTTAGCGAGCCCTTTGACCGGACACATATTTTCAACAGCTTTGGAGCTATTTTGCACCATCTGCTTTTCAGTACTAAAATCAACAACTCTATCTTGGAGCAACATTTTGTATCTCTCCCAGTCCCTTCTCAACACTGAAAGAAGACCTGCTCTCATTTGAGTGAGGGGATAACAATATTTATAATATGGTTTTATACGTGTGCAGACACCAAACCAACCAAATGAGCCTCACTGAGTGCCTGCCATCAACCAGTCCCCACACATACCGTGTGGACTGGCTACCAGGCCAGGGACTCAGTTGGAGAAGGAAGGACCGGAAGATCCCACTGAGCTGCCAGCATCCTTTGTATGAGCCTCAGCAAGTCTTTTCACCACTCTGAGCTACAGTTCCTTCATCTGTTCAGTGTTTCCATGGAACCATTTTCTCTATAGCTACAGAAGTGAGACCCTCATGCTCTGCAGACAGGAAGGGACTGGCAAAGAGAAAGAATAAGATAGGGTGGTATAAGCATCTTACATTAGAGCAGTAGTTCTCAATCAAGGGACATTTGGCAATGCATGGAGATGTTAGTTGTCACCACTGGAGGACACTATGGCATCTAGAGGGTTGATGACAAAGATCCTGCTAAGCAGCTTACAATGCATAGGACAGCCCCACCCCCTCCCTACACATAGCAAGCAATTCAGTTCAGTTCAGTTCAGTCGCTGTGTTGTGTCCAACACTTTGCAACCCCATGGACTGCAGTATACCAGGCCTCCCTGTCCATTACCAGCTCCCAGAGTTTACTTAAACTCATGTCCATTGAGTCGGTTATACCATCCAACCATCTCATCCTCTGTTGTCCCCTTCTCCTCCTGCCCTCAATTTTTCCCAGCATCAAGGTCTTTTCAAATGAGTCAGTTCTTCACATCAGGCGGCCAAAGTATTGGAGTTTCAGCTTCAGCATCAGTCCTTCCAATGAATATTCAAGACTGATTTCCTTTAGGATGGACCGGTTGGATCTCCTTGCTGTTCAAGGGACTCTCAAGAGTCTTCCACAAGAGCAAGCAATTATTCAGCACAAAATGTCAATAGCGCTTAGGATGTGAAACCCTAAATGAGGAGCTCTGGATCCTGGTCTCAACTCTGCTGTGAATATGTTCTCTGATAAAGAAGCACTTAACTTATCTGGGCTTCTGTTTTCTTATCTCTAAAATGAAGACTTTGGCTTAGAATTGCCTGCCACAGAGTGAAGGAAAGTTGTAACACACTTTTCCTAAAGCTACAGTTATTTATGTAGAAATTTTGTCCCTATCACTGATGTTATACTGTGCTTTGTTGGAAAGGATGATAAACACACCCTTCTTTTAAGAAAGACCATGGTTGATAATTTGAAAAACATCAACATATTTTTAGCAAAATGAAAATTGCAAATTCCACGTCAGTTCCACAAACTTTAAAAATTTTGTTGATGAGATCAAATTTTGAGAAACTCAGCCTACATGATATCAAAGGTCTCTTTGAGAGTTGACAAGCTATGATTCTGTTTGAAGTGATTAAAAGAAGACACTGGAAGGTTGATGGTTCATGAAGTGTTATACTTTTCTGAAAAACATACTGTTAAAACCAAGCTTCATTCAGTAAACCAGGAGCTACTCTATAGATTCCAGGTATTGAAATTAGGAGGTTTTACAACCACTGGAAGAGCTGGGAAGTGAAGGACAGAGCAGCCACCACTGAAAGTCACAAGAAGCCACTTCTGACATCTTTGGTGTGACGCACAGAAGCAGGTGGTTCTCAAGAATTTGTAGGACAACTCTTGCAAATTTCATCTTCCAGAGGACATCTACTGCAACTGCCCCCAGGGAATCATGGTTTCTGCTCTTCAACCTTCCCAGTCTCTTGAGTTCTTCTTAATGGCAAATCGAGGGAAGCGGATTTGGGAATATGTGAGAGTTGGACCATAAAGAGCTGAGTGCTGAAAAATTGATGCTTTCAAATTTTGGTGCTAGAGAATACTCTTGAGAGTCCCTTGGACAGAAAGGAGATCAAACCAATCAACCCTAAAGGAAATCAGCCCAGAATATTCTTTGGAAGTGCTGATGCTGAAGCTGAAGCACCAATACTTTGGCTACCTGATGAGAAGAGCCAACTCTTTGGAAAAGACCCTGATGCTAGGAGAGCTTGAAGGCAAAAGGAGAAGGTGGAAACAGAAGATAAGATGATTAGATGGCATCACCAACACAATGGACATGAATTTGAGCAAACTCCAGGAGATGGTGCAGGACAGGGGAGCCTGGTGTGCTGCAGTCCCTGAGGCTGCAAACAGTCGGACATGACTTAGCAACTAAACAGCAACAGCAGTCTCCACTTTTCCTCTGCAAGGGTGGGGGGACCTTAGAAGGGATGGTCAGCTGACCACATTCAACACACACACGCTAAACAGACACACATACCATCTCATCTCCCACGCACTTCATTCTGCTCCATCCCTACACAGATGCCTGGGGCCAACCACACCGAAACCTGGACAGCTTGCCTCTGAACACGTGCTTATGAATGGCAGGAGAGAGGAATCTGTAAAGGGGGGCTGCCATGAGTGAAACAGATCAACACTGTTTACAAAAATGCCTGACTTTTTAAATAATTCCTGGCCCGATTTGCAAAGATTGTTGAGATGCTTGTTGGAGTTTTCAATTCCCCATTAGCATTTTATAAGCCAAAAAGTCCCTGAGATTCAAATCCTGTGACCAGCACACGAAGCTATAAAACACTGTTCTGCTGATGCAGTAATTGCCTGACATGGCTACCTGGTTCCAACTCCTGCTTAGTATGCAAATCTGCTCCAAAAATGCATTTGACAATCACTTTTCTGTCCACAGAAACTGCCCCTTGACAGAAAATGTATTCCTAAAATGACTTTTTTTTTTGCCTTTAAAACTAAAACTTGCAAGTCCAGTGGTAGCTGAGAGCAACAACATATGCTTATAATTATGATTACCATCAGGGAATTCAGCCTTACAGAGGGAAGGGAAAGAGGCCCAGCGAGGGGGAGCACAAAAGCTCTGAAATACAGCAGAGGAAGTGCGCCCAGCCAGGTTGGCTATTCTGGGTAACGGGAGAAACTTGATTGTGGAAAGCAGCATTGGTTTCCCTCCAGACTCAAAAGAAATGTTGCGTGGGCAGAATGAGAAATGCTGACAGACAGAATGAAGCCTTAGGGATTTGCCTTTCACGGTGGGCGAAAGGAGCCCTCACAAAAAGGCAGCCTTGTCCTGGACCTGCCCACAGCATGGACCTTTAAACCTGGCAGCCACTCACTCCAGCCCTGTACAGCTGCTGTGCTGCCCTGCTCCCAGAGAGGGCTTGGGGTCCACTTGCTTCTACTCTGGTTCCCTAGCATATTTCTGAATCCCAAGCAAGAGTTTGCCATCAAAGAAGCAAGCCTTTGAATCCCAGCTCTCAAGCTGCATGATTTGGGCAGGTAATGCAATTTCTCTCAACTTCAGCCTTTCAAACGGGGATGGTGACACCCACCTCCCAGAACCATCATGAGGATTAAATCACACAGACGAAGTAAAGGAATGTCTGGTGCCCACTGGCCACTTAATCAGTGATGACTGCTGTTCATTGCATTGTTGGGTTGGCTTCTGAGCTTCTGGTGTTGGCAACTACTTATGGCTCCATTTTTTTTTTTTAACATTTCAATTATATATATTTAATTGAAGGATAATTTGCTACAATACCGTGTTGGTTTCTGCCATACATTAGCATGAATAAGCCATTTCTTGCTGTTGTTATTCAGTTGCCAAGTCCTGTCTGACTCTTTGAGATCCCAGGGACTGCAGCAAGCCTGGCCTCCCTGTCCCTCACCCTCTCTCAGAGTTTTCCCAAGTTCATGCCCATTGAATCTGTGATGCATCCAGCCATTTCATTACCTTCTTCTCCTCCTGCCCTTCTCCACCCTGCCCATCATTAGAGGCTTTTCCAGTGAGTCAGTTCTTCACATGAGGTGGCCAAAGTATTGGAGCTTCAGCTTCAACATCAAGCCTTCCAGTGAATATTCAGGGTTGATTTCCTTTAGCGTTGACTGGTTTGTTCTCCTTGCAGTCCAAGGGACTCTCAAGAGTCTTCTCCAGCACCACAGTTCAAAAGCGTCAATTCTTCAGTACTCTGCCTTCTTTGTGGTCCAACTCTCACATCCATATATGACTACTGGAAAGACCCCCAGACTTGACTATATAGAACTTTGTCGACAAAATGATGTCTTTGCTTTTTAATACACTGTTTAGGTTTGTTCTCCAGGAGATCTTCCTGACTCAGGAATCAAACCCAGGTCTTCTGCATTGCAGACAGATTCTTTACCATCTGAGCAGGGAAGCCCTCTGGTCTCTGGGAGGGGAATGCAGATATAGCCAACGTATTGCCTGGTTGGGGGGCTAACCCCCCATCTCACTCTGCTTTCTCCCTCAGATCTTTCACCACTTTTTCCCATTGGCTGAAACTACCAGGATGCTTAGGAGAAGAGATCTTGCAGATGTAGTTCATACACAGTCCTGGACAGAGGTCAGGGTGGAAAAGCATGGAGAATAGATCTGGAGGGATAAGCTGAAAATATTCTGCGCCCTTCTCATCTCCACAAACACTTAGGATGGATAACAGGACAGAAAAACATGTAAATGCATAATTGTAACCCCGGAGTTGAATGCGATCTTCAGCAGACAGGAAGAGGGAGAAACTGAGTTTGGTGGCAGAGCTAAATCAATCGTCACCAGGAGAGAAGCATGTGCTTCTTACCTTGAAGCACGAGTAGTTCATCATTTGGGCAAGAGAAGGATTGGTAATATTTTTGAATCAGCCAAGACACAGAGGTCTGAAACAATATAGAAAACTATATATTCATCGGGGTTAGTATAGACTCTCCAGGGGAAAGCAGGTAGTGAGGAGGTCAAGAAGCTAAACTGGGACCAGACCCTGGAGAGACCTGCAAGTACTTTATTAGGTAAAGAGTGTTTTGGTCTCCCTAAGGCAATGGAGAGACATTGAATAATTTTATAAGATTTTAATTTAAGAAACTTCCTTCTGGCAGTTGGGAAAATAGATTAGAGAAATATGATTTGGTAGCAAAAGATCTTTTAGGAGACTATTTCAACGGCCTAAGTGAGAACTAAGGATGATGTAGTGTAGGGAGAAGATCTGATAAAGCGCCCTGGATGCACAGGTTGAAAGTGCAAAGCACGTGCAGATTATTGGCTTGAAGTGGAGCCAGGACCACTTAGGAGGCAGATGACACAATGAAAAGGAAGGTCATCACTAATGGCTTGTGATGATAAACGTGCTTAGGTACCTCGATATTAGGCATTTGAAAAGGCAGATGCGTTTCTAGCAACATCACACCATAACATATTCTTTTCTTATCTCCTGAGAGAGAAGTTTGAGGAGAGACTCAAACCAGACGGGTGTTGTACATGGGCTTTTGAATCTAAATGGCCACAGATTTATAAAATAGTAAGACTAGTACAGAAAAGCAGTTAGATAATGGACCAGTACGTAATAAAGAAAAGCTAAATGCTGTGGACAAACTTTCAAGTTGCACGGAAGATCTCTGTACTCTCAAGAGTGAACTCTGAGTAGTTACAGACATAAAAATGGAAAACTGTCTCTAGGGGTCCTGAAGGAAACTGCCAAACTGACCAGGTTTGGGATTTATTTAGCTAACAAGCTCTGACTTAATACTTAGTATGTGCTAGGAAGTATAAATCATAGTATTATATTAAACCCACCTGCTAATGCAGGAGATGTAAGACTTTTGGGTTCAATTCCTGGGTCAGGAAGATCCCCTGGAGGAGGAAATGGCAACCCATCCAGTATTCTTGCCTGGAGAATCCCATGGATAGAGGAGCCTCGTGGGCTTCAGTCTGCGGGGTTGCAAAGAGTTGGACATGACTGAGAGACTGAGCATGCACGTATAATATTATCAGTCTCTTGATCCTCATTAAAAACTGTGTTACTATTATTGTTATTATAGTATTCATAACACAGAAGGATTCTAGTTCTTTTTTCCTATTCCTGTCCTGGCTGGGTTGACATGAACAGTAATCAAGTTTCCGCACTGCCCAAATACGCCTCTGTTAAGAAATGAAACGGGACCCAAATCCCCCTCCACACTGTGCAACCTGAAGGAGGGTGACATCTATCTAGAAAAAGAAACACGTTTTGTTATTCATCCACCCAGCAAAGTTGCCTCTTCCCTGATTCACACAGAGACTGGAAACTGACCCAAATTCAAATCCTATAGAGGCCAGAGCTGCTCAGGAGATGAAGGAGGAAACAGAACAGGTTCTATCTTGAAAGCAGGACTCCATCTTGGGCCGGACTGTGGACCCTGAGCTCTATGCCTAGGATCTATGGAAAAGACCTACCAACTGGAAAACCAGGCCCCGGGAAGGAAGAGCCTCAGGGCTCTCCATCGCTAAAAGAATACCCTAATTGTCCGTGTAACCCAATAGAATCATACATTCTATTATGCTTATTGGGGTATGACCACAGGCCTATTGATAATTGTCCACTGTTGACTACCTAGGCTTAAGGCATATGAATAAGGGGTTAACTTTGATTGTCAGGGAATTTGGGGAGGTGGGTTTGTGCACGTACACTTAGGGTATATAAGGTTTTCACAAAAACTGGTCGGGGTCCTTGGCTAAGAGGAGACTCTGCTTTGGGCCTGCTGGTGTAATAAGCTGCACTCCATTATCTGCATTGTCCTTCTGAGTGAGTTTGTTTCCCAGAACGCGTGGCTACAACAGAGACACTTAGGATCTCAACACTCTGTCCAACACTTTCTTGCCAATCAGGACCGTTTACTCCAAAGTTCCACAGGTGGGAATCTAGTCCCCTGTCTCCTGTTGACCTTTTGCTCTGAGTGGACTTATCACCCCAACCACAATGAAGACTTCATGAAGGCAGCCATGGAATTAAAAGACACTTGCTCCTTGGAAGGGAAGCTTTGGGAAACCTAGACAATGTATTCAAAAGCAAAGACATCACTTTTCTGGCAAAGGTCTGTCTAGTCAAAGCTATGATTTATCCAGTAGTCATGTACAGATGTGAGTATTGGACCATAAGCAAGACTGAGTGCCAAAGAATTGATGCTTTTGGACTGAGGTGCTGGAGAAGACTCTTAAGTATCCTTTGGACAGGAAGGAGATCAAACTAGTCAACCCTAAAGAAAATAAATTCTGAATATTTATTGGAAGGACTGATACTGAAGCTCCAATAATTTGGCCACCTGATGTGAAGAGTCAGTTCATTGAAAAAGACCCCGATGCTGTGAAAGATTGAGGGCAGGAGGAGAAGAGGGTAACAGAAGATGAGATGGTTAGATAGCATCACTGATTCAAAGGATGTGAATTTGAGCAAACTCTGGGAAACAGTGGAGGACAGGGGAGACTGGTGTGCTGCGGTCCATGGGGTCACAGAGTCGGACACGAGTTAGTGACTGAACAACAATCCAATCACAAACCTATGGTCACATGGTCCCTGCTAACCTCTCAAAGCATTTGTGTCCTACTGGGAGGTCCTAGGTTTAGGATTGCTGCACAATCCACGCAATAATGAGTGATATACATTTGAAGCAATTCTGTAACTCAAGGAAGCAAAATATGGTAAAATAATGGAACTTTCCATCAAATATCAATAACTGAGCTCATTTGGGAGAGGGAAGGAAGGTGCTAGGCTTGTTAGCTCACCAACCATTGCCTTGCTTTATCTCTCTCTTCCTGAGTTTGGAAACCTGAAGTGCGGTCCGTCAAGATTCCTGTCCCCAGAAAGTTAAGAGCCAGATGATAATTCTCCATAGAACCTGATGCTTCCCAGGGCCTTCTTCATAACACTGCCTCCTGATCACACCTGTGACTCAAATCGACTTCTGCAGCCAAGAGATCTGATGTGTCCTTGATAAAGTAGACTCACTCTCTGGTGTTGGTTCCATGTGTCTTTTGAGATGAGAAACGTGTATTTCCCGTCTTATCAGTAAACAGGGATGTGCAGTCATCAGTGATTCTGCCCCTCCAAATGTGAATTTCTGAGCCCCGAAGGTACCCAGGAAGAACAAGTTCTGCTGTCTAGAAGCCATTTATCTACAGTCACTTCCTAGAGTGAGTTCTGAGGAGCTGGGAGAGGGGGAATGTTAAAAAAACAGGCAAGACACTGGCCCCCAGATAGCTGAGATGCGCATGAAGAGAATGGTTTCAGTAAACCCAGTCTCTTGCTACTGCCCATACGTACAAAAGTGCTAAATTTCTTAACTTGAGATATCTGGTTTTCCTTAATTAACAATAATCTTTTGATGTTCAGACGATCTGCTTTTTGTTGCAAATTTCTATTAAGCCTGATGCTTCCCCTCCACCCCCACCTGCTACCGACTCTCAGGGTTGCTTGAAATGTTGTCTCTGGGACTTGAAAACTTCCCACCGAATAAAAGATAACTCAATTTCTAGGCTGCGTGTATTTTTCAGTCAACAGAGATAGGAAAGATCAAGCTATTCATCTTGGTTGCCTAAGAAATAAATCACAAATGTAGTAAGGTCAGAGAAACATGGGCTTGGGGGTTGAGCAGAATTGAGTTCAATGCTAGAATAGCTGCTTATTTGCTATGTGTCCTTGAGCAAGTTGACTCACATCTCTGAGTCTTAATTTCAAGATATGTAATACTGAGGGTGCCAATAATTACGGACAGGTATTGCAGTAAAGATGAAAGGATTCCCTATAGAGTGCCGAATGTAGTTACTTGCAAATATTAGGCATACTTGCAAATATTAATAAGATACTTGGAGGAATTGGAAGGTTTATTTCTGTCCAGCTTATTTCCATGTTCCCAAAGACCTTCTCTCAGGGAGCAAAACAGGTGAGAGAGACCTCATTGGTGACCTCCCTGATAGCTCAGCTGATAAAGAATCTGCCTGCAGTGCGGGAGACCCAGGTTCGATCCCTGGGTTTGGAAGATCCCCTGGAGAAGGGAAAGGCTACCCAGTCCGGTATTCTGGCCTGGAGAATTACACAGACTGTATAGTCCATGGGATCACAAAGAGCTGGACACGACTGAGCGACTTTCACTTTCACACCCACCCAACACTAGCCTAGAGAGGAATAACATAATTGTGTATGCTTTATTAAGTCTCATTTGCCATTGTGATATTGTGACCTATAATAAGGAATTTGATCTTCATCCCATTCCTGGCACAGAGCTCTTAAAAACCCTTGGAATTTTCTAGGTGAATTGGGCAATAAAACTCTTTTGTTATGTTAATGAGATACCTTTGGGAAATCCCCAAGGTAGCATGAGGGCTGGTTGCCAGGGGTACATGTTCGGTTTCAGTTCAGTTCAGTTGCGCAGTCATGTCCGGCTCTTTGCGACTGCATGGACTGTAGCACACCAGGCCTCCCTGTCCATCACCAACTCCCAGAGTTTACCCAAACTCATGTCCATCCCATCAGTGATGCCATCCAACCATCTCACCTTCTGCTGTCCGCTTCTCCTCCTGCCTTCAATCTTTCCCAGCATCAGGGTCTTTTCAAATGAGTCAGTTCTTCACATCAGGTGGCCAAAGTATTGGAGTTTCAGCTTCAGCATCAGTCCTTCCAGTGAATATTAGGACTGATTTCCTTTAGGATGGACTGGTTCGATCTCCTTGCAGTCCAAGGGACCCTCAAGAATCATCTCCAACACCACAGTTCAAAAACATCAATTCTTCAGTGCTCAGCTTTCTTTATAGTCCAACTCTCACATCCATACATGACTACTGGAAAAACCATAGCCTTGACTAGGTGGACCTTTGTTGGCAAAGTAATGTCTCTGCTTTTTAATATGCTGTCTAGGTTGGTCATAACTTTCCTTCCAAGGAGTAAGCGTCTTTTAATTTCATGGCTGCAATCAGCATCTGCAGTGATTTTGGAGCCCTCCAAAATAAAGTCTGCCACCGTTTCCACTGTTTCCCCATCTATTTGCTATGAAGTGGTGGGACCAGATGTCACAATCTTAGTATTCCGAATGTTGAGATTTAAGCCAAGTTTTTCACTCTCCTCTTTCACTTTCATCAAGAGGCTCTTTAGTTTTTCTTCACTTTCTGCCATAAGGGTGGTGTCATCTGCATATCTGAGGTTATTGATAGTTCTTCTGGCAATCCTGATTCCAGCTTTTGCTTCTTCCAGCCCAGTGTTTCTCATGATGTACTCTGCATATAAGTTAAATAAGCAGGGTGACAATATACAGCCTTGACGTACTCCTTTTCCTATTTGGAACCAGTCTGTTGTTCCATGTCCTGTTCTAACTGTTGTTTCCTGACCTGTATACAGGTTTCTCAAGAGGCAGGTCAGGTGGTCTGGTATTCCCATCTCTTTCAAAATTTTCCGCAGTTTGTGGTGATCCACACAGTCAAAGACTTTTGGCATAGTCAATAAAGCAGAAGTAGATGTTTTTCTTGTATTCTCTTGCTTTTTCGATGATCCAATGGATGTTGGCAATTTGATCTCTGGTCCCTCTGCCTTTTTAAATACACGTTGAACATCTGGAAGTTCACATACTGTTGAAGCCTGGCTTGGAGAATTTTGAGCATTACCTTACTAGTGTGTGAGATGAGTGCAATTGTGTGGTAGTTTGAGCATTCTTTGGCATTGCCTTTCTTTGGGATTGGAATGAAAACTGATCTTTTCCAGTCCTGGGGCCACTGCTGAGTTTTGTACCAAGGGGAACAAAAACTTTGGTGAATAGATTTGAACTTTCAATCCCTACCTTAGACCTCCAGGGAGGCGAGGCTGCAGGTTGAGTTCCATCACTACAGGCCAAAGATTTAATCAATCATGCCTAAGTAAAGAAGCCTCCATAAGATCCCAAGAGGTCATGGTTCAGAGACCTCCAGATTGGTGAAGCAGAATATATCTATTTATGTGCTGACAGACTGGAGCCCAAAATCCATGGAGACAGAAACTCCTGCATTTGAGATCTTTGAGTCTTCACCCTAGGAATCTTTTAATCCATCTATAGATTCATATAACCAGTTTCCTGAATTCTAGGAGCTGCCCAAGACAATTAATAAACCGAAGAAGAAAGTCACAGAAGCCTCTATTTGTATCCAGTTGGTCAGAAGTACAAGTAACAACCTGGACTTGTGATTGGCCCAAAGTGGGTACAGAATTATGGGACAGAGGCCTCAACCTGTGGAATCTGATTGATCCTGTGAATCTTGTTTTTGTTGCTGTTCAGTTGCCTAGTCATGCCTGACTCTTTGTGACCCCATGAACTGCAGAACGCCAGGTGAACTTGTTCCTCACCGTTTCCCAGAGTTTGCCCAAGTTCATGTTAGCATATGGGACACTTTCAGACCTGGGGGACTCATCTTTTGTAGTCATAACTTTCTGGCCTTTTATAAAGTTCATGAGGTTCTCACAGCAAATATATTGGGGTGGTTTGCCATTGGACCACTGCCTTCTCGTGGTGAAGGGGCTTGCATAACTCAATGAAGGTAAGAGCCATCCCAGATGGACCGGTCATAGCAGAGAGTTCTGACAAAACATGATCCACTGGAGGAGGGAATCTGATGCTACCCCCAGCAAATACAGCAAGTCCTCTACAAATAACCTTGCAGCTGTGAACTTTCAAAGATGTGAACAGTCATGTAAGTTAGTTCATGTGTCTGGCGTATGTTGTCACAAGCGTGCATCCTCTGCAAGTGGCTGCATTTTTTACTTTATTGTTCGGTACTGTATAGAGCACAGTCTCTTTATCACAAGCCCAGGACGTCTGGACGCGAGCAGAACTGCAAAGGTATGTAGCTGATCGAGTCGGGGGCACCTAGGCCAACTTTGTTGGTGCGTGTGTGCTCAGTCGCTCAGCCATGTCCAGCTGTTTGTGACCCCATGGACTGTAGCCTGCTAGGCTCCTCTGCTGGACTTGCAAACTGGACTTAGAAGCACACTCTTGGAATGGAACTCATTCGTATGGAGAATTGGTGTTGAAACCAGAATTGTAGCCACGAATGTAAACTTGGATTCAAATTTCTTTGTGTAGACTGAACAACCCACTTTCATAGAGTGAAGAAGACCCAGAGTCCTTGGAATGAGGCACTTGAGTTCAAAGTCTGGCTCTGCCTGCAGGTGCTCTATGACCTGTCAATCATCTGCTCTGTTTCTCCTTTTCCTATAGAGCCAGTACTTACAACTTTGCCCAGAAAACAATTTTTTGCTGGAAACAAATGCGATCATCGATATGGATGCAATGTATAGTAGGGGCTCAAAACATCAGCATTCTTTTCTCAGAGGAGACCAGATTAACCCTGCTGTCCATACAAACAACTGTACCATTACCCATTATTTATAATCCTTGAAACTTTGGCATGTTTGGGGAATAGAACTTGCTGATGTTTGGTCATGTTAACAACATGGCTTTGTTTTACGAGCTGCCAGTACTGAACATGGTTCTCTGTTCACTCCTATTGTGCTTTGTTTGAGCTTTTACATAAACTTCTCTCATGTGTTGATGGGACCTTTCAAACCCTGTCCTCTGAGCGTTTGAGACAAGATGAGGACATGCAGAGTGATGGAGCTGAACTTGCACGTTTTTTCATTGGGAGGAAAGCGAGTCCATGTAAATGACTCCCGTGCCAGGAAAGCGTATTAAAATATTAAATGAAGAGTTAGTGACAGGTTTAACTAGCCTCTGGTGGCACACCTCCAAATCTTAACTTAGTAAGGTTGGTTTTGGCTGTAACAAACCAGCTGTCACAAGCTGTGAGAGATCATTAATTATGTACAGAGCACTGATAAATTAATGCCTAATGGCTGGAAAAAATTAGGAATTCTTATTTATTTAATGCACCCCTCTTCCCGCTTTTAAAGGAGTCCTGTTGGAAAATGACACAGAATGAAGTTTGTGGAGGTGCGAAAGTTGACTAAAATGAACCGTCATAAATGCGTGCATGTGGCGCTCACAACTGAAGACTGGGGGACGCGTCTAACAGGTAACTTTTGCAAGGGAGTGCCTCTCAGCGATCTTCCACTGCTGTCTGGGAGACCACTCTTAATGGGTCAGGCCGGCTTATAATAAGGCCCTTTTTGTACTTCACTTACTTGGGATTTTTTCAAAATGTGGCACCTTATCCTGAATATCTGCACTATAATGATGATAGCTACCGTTTATTGAGCACTTGTGAAATGACATGCAGTTGCAAAGCCTATGATGTTAGTAAGACATAAGGATCACAGACACAGAAAACAAATATGGTTTCCAAAGAGGGGAGTCGGGGAGGGGGGAGGGATAAACTAGGAGTCTGGGAATAACAAATACACACTTGGTATCTGATCACTGTCAATGCCTAATCAAATGTTCACATTTTCCACCATCCCCCAGTGAGGTCTGATCACCCTGGCCTGCTTTCACCTAGAATCATCTTGAGTTGGTTTAGCAAGCCTCTCCCTGCTCCTGAGGTTTCCTTTTGGTAACTTTCTACGCATTCACCCAAATCCTGCTCCTTGGCCCTAAATACCCCTCTTTTTTTTCTTATTGCATTTGAATTTAAACCTGATCTCTCATACCTACTACAACCCTGCTGAACTGGTCCCTACAACTATCATGATAGGCCTACATACGGTCTGCAGTACCATTTTAGGAAGGGACAGAAAAATCATTTCTTTAACACTAGACACACATATTGAATATCTACTGTGTATAGATATTGCTAAGCACAACTTTCTAAGCACAGTTTTGTGATTTGTAGGAGTAATTCTCAATGGGCAGATACATTGGGGAGACTGTGGTAGGTAAATTCCCTCTTCCCTCTATGCTGAGATGCTGTAGGTGATGGGTCCCTCATGAACTCTGTAAAGAGCCTCTCCTGCTAATGAGAGAATGTTATATCCTTCAGGTATGTCGGGTGGGGAAACAATGAAGACCATCAACCTGAATAAAGTCAGGGCTAAGTTTCTCTTGTCAAATACAACCATCATTTGCTGGAAATGGAAGACTCCTGTGTGCTATTATAATCACACCTGCCAGACAGTCAGGAAAAGAATGACAGTACTCATGAATTCCCATGATGTACTGGTCTTTTTCTGCAGCAGAATCACTCAGTCAATGTTGTCACACTATGAAAACTCCCAGATAGATACGAAGTCTTCCATAAACCACTAAAGCTGAGCTTTCAGTAATTAATTTGTTCTTAATTCCTTAATATAAACATAGCATCCGGTGTTTGTTTATTCAAGGCCATGCTTGAAACCAAGCCCTATGGCAAGATTATTAACCCAAGTGTGGAAGTTGTTGTTTAGCTGCTAAGTCATGTGCAATTCTTTTTAGACTCCATGATAGACTTTATTCTCTTGGGTTCCAAAATCACTGCAGATGGTGACTGCAGCCATGAAATTAAAAGACGTTTGCTCCTTGGTAGAAAAGCTATGACAAACCTAGACAGCATATTAAAAAGCAGAGACATTGCTTTAAGGTCCATCTTGTCAAAGCTATGCTTTTTCCAGTAGTCATGTGTGGATGTGAGAGTTGGACCATAAAGAAAGCTGAGCGCCAAAGAATTGATGCTTTTGAACTGTAGTGTTGGAGAAGACTCTTGAGAGTTCCTTGGACTGCAAGGAGAGCCAACCAGCCCATCCTAAAGGAAATCAGTCCTGAATATTCACTGGAAGGACTGATGTTGAAGCTGAAACTCCAATACTTTGGCCATCTGAAGTGAAGAACTGACTCGCTGGAAAAGACCCTGATGCTGGGAAAGATTGAAGGCAGGAGGAGAAGGGGACGACAGATGGTGAGATGGCTGTATGGAATCAGTGGATATGAATTTGAGTAAACTCTGGGAGTTGGTGATGGGCAGGGAGGCCTGGCGTGGTACAGTCCATGAGGTCAAAAAGAGTTGGAAGCAACTGAACGACTGAACTGAACTGAGACATTAGCCTGTCAGGCTCCTCTGTCCATGGGATTTTCCAGGCAAGAGTACTACAGTGGGTTGCCATTTCCTCCTCCAGGGGATCTTCTGACCCAGGGATCGACTCACACCTCATCCATTGGCAGGCAGATTCTTTACCACTGAGCCACCTGGAAAAATAAGTATGGATTAGCACATGGCTAAATTTGAATCTTCAATTTGCACAAGATTATGAGTAGTTTAGCAACCAAAATGTGGGCTGAAACACTCACTTTCTCCAATTTCTAGCTTGCACTGCTAAAATTCACAAACCCTCTTGAACTTTTAGGAAGATTGTTTCGTGATGGGCGGAGTCCTGTCTATGAAGGTCAAATTTCTGTATCAGTGTGGCCAGTCTAGTACACCCAGTGACTTAACCAAACAGTAACCGATGTTTGCCATGAAGATACTTTGTAGATGTGGTTAATATCTAATATTTATAATCAGAAGACCTTAAATAAAAGAGATACCCTTGCTAATGTGGATAGGCTTGAGCCAATTAATTGAAGGCCTTAAGAGCAAAAACTGAAGTTTTTCAGAGAAGAAGAAATTCTGCCTCCAGACTAACATCATTTTCTGCATATGTTTCCAGCCTGCCCTGTAAATTTTGGACTTTCCAGCTCCAACAATCATGGGAGTCAATTCCTAAAATAAATATCTTAATATATAGACACACACACCTATGTAATACATAGACAAATGTAGGTAATATATGTACAAACAGTGGATGTAGTATATTATGTGTGCTATGTGTATATTTCTTATGTATTATATCTCCTTTTCTGGAGAACCCTGCCTGATAAACCACATGCATTTAAACCTCCATCACCACCACAGAATTTACTGCTATAGTCTGAACCCCTTGTATTCTTTTTGTACCCAACATCTAAACTTGCTTCTGATACATTTGCTCCTAACTACTTTTACTGTCTTATGATTTGGACTTGAAGTTGGATTCCATATTCCTTGCTGTGACCTTTTGTAGGAGGCTGTGTTTACTTTCTGCCCAGATCCACCTGGATCCTTTTAAATTTGCTGTGTGTCCTTCCGCAGGATCGTGGGGTGATTTTACTTGTGAGGATACATATATATAACTCTCCTCTTTGGAGGTCCTCCTTTGAGAGACTGAAGCCTCTTTCTCCACAAGCTCAGGAGCCTATGAGTTTATATCTTGCTGTGTGGCTCTCAGCCAATGACTAGCTTGTGTGGGAATAAAAACGTCCAATTCCTGTGCCTTCAATTCAGTTCAGTTCAGTTCAGTCACTCAGTCGTGTCCGACTCTCCGCGACCCCATGAATCACAGCACGCCAGGCCTCCCTGTCCATCACCAACTCCCGGAGTACACTCAAACTCATGTCCACAGAGTCGGTGATGCCATCCAGCCATCTCATTCTCCGTCGTCCCCTTCTCCTCCCACCCCCAACCTTTCCCAGCATCAGAGTCTTTTCCAGTGAGTCAACTCGTCATGAGGTGGCCAAAGTATTGCAGTTTCAGCTTTAGCATCAGTCCCTCCAATGAACATCCAAGATTGATCTCCTTTAGAATGGACTGGTTGGATCTCCTTGCAGTATAAGGGACTTTCAAACTGGGGCAAACTCTAAAATGCAATTTACTCTCCAGAGGTCCCCTGTGGGATCCAACTGAGGCTGGGACTCTGCCTGAAACAATATCCTTGCTTGATTTCCTGCCATTTGTGGTCCCGATTCTGTACTGCCTCATCAGCATCTTCTAGAAATGCTACCTTATCTCCAGGCTTATTTTTGGTAAACTCAGCCTAGGACACTCATTCCATTTTGCTTTCTCTGTGATCCAGATTTTTTTTTAAAACTTTATTTTTAAAATTATTTTTAAGTTGATATGTTGCATTTTCATTTTTATTCAGTTCAAGAAAAAAAATTGTTTTCCCCTGACCAAGGCTAGAAACCACACCACTCAGAGTGGTAGCACTGACCATTAACCACTGGGCCGCCAGGGAAGGCCCTGTGATCTGGATTCCTATTCTAGTTGGGTTAGCTTGGGAGAGCCTGAGCAGATCACCTGAGCAGATCACCAGCAGATACATCAGTGAGGAGGGCAGTTCTGAGTTGTTTCTGGCACCATGAGTAGAATCTGGATGGATCTGACAAAACCTTAACTACAGACCGCAACAGCAAAAGTAGAATTTCAAAATGACACAGTCCCAGGATCTCAGAGTTGGAAAAGCCTTAAGATATTTAATCCAAAGTTCCACCTACTCATGAATTTCTTTTTCAACCTCTCTGGAACATGGTCACTCAGATCCCTTTTGACTGTTATCTACTTGTAAAAGAACCAAGTCTCATTGTTGAACAGTTCTGTCAGAAAGCTTAATCTTAGGCTGAGTGGATCTATCCTCTTATGAACTCTCCCCATTCAAACTAAGAAGTCTTTGCTGTTTATAAAAACTACGTCACAAAAGGAAGGATTCCACTGGTCCTAGGGACTGGGCTCACCACAGCACAATTCTTTAATATGAAAATTCAGATGTTTTCTTTTATACTTAAGTTTAATCCAAGTGCATGCTCAGTTGCTATGGTTGAGTCTGACTCTTTGTGACCCCTATGGGTTATAGCCCACCAGGCTCCTCTGTCCATAGTTTTCCCAGAATACTGAAGTAGGTTACCATTTCCTCCTCCAGGGGAATTTTTCAACCCAAGGATCAAACTCTCGTCTCCTCTGTCCTCCACATTGCACGCAGATCCTTTACCGAAGAGCCACTGGTTCATCCAAGACCTCTCCCATATTTGCCTGTTTTCCGTAAGGGAGAAGGGGCCTCAAGTCCAAAGATGGGGAAGATGAGACATTTCAATGCTCAACAAGGCAGAGGTTTGGGATTTTAAATCAGCAAACTTCAGAAAGGCAACTTGCATGGGTGCTGATAACATTTGAGATCACAGTTCAGTTCAGTTCAGTCGCTCAGTCGTGTCCGACTCTCCGCGACCCCAAGAATCACAGCACGCCAGGCCTCCCTGTCCATCACCAACTCCCGGAGTTCACTCAAACTCATGTCCACAGAGTCGGTGATGCCATCCAGCCATCTCATTCTCCATATTCCCCTTCTTCTCCCACCCCCAACCTTTCCTAGCATCAGAGTCTTTTCCAGTGAGTCAACTCGTCACATGAGGTGGCCAAAGTATTGCAGTTTCAGCCTTAGCATCAGTCCTTCCAATGAACATCCAGGATTGATCTCCTTTAGAATGGACTGGTTGGATCTCCTTGCAGTCCAAGGGACTCTCAAGAGTCTTCTCCAACACCACAGTTCAAAAGCATCGATTCTTCGGCGATCAGCTTTCTTTACAGTCCAACTCTCACATCCATACATGACCACGGGAAAAACCATAGCCTTGACTACACGGACCTTGGTTGGCAAAGTAATGTCTCTGCTTTTTAATATACTATCTAGGTTGGTCATAACTTTCCTTCCAAGGAGCAAGCGTCTTTTAATTTCATGGCTGCAATCAGTATCTGCAGTGATTTTGGAGCCCAAAAAAATAAAGTCTGACACTATTTCCACTGTTTTTCCATCTATTTCCCATGAAGTGATAGGACCAGATGCCATGATCTTTGTTTTCTGAATGTTGAGCTTCAAGCCAACCTTTTCACTCTCCTCTTTCACTTTCATCAAGAGGCTTTTGAGTTCCTCTTCACTTTCTACCATAAGGGTAGTGTCATCTGCATATCTGAGGTTATTGATATTTCTCCCGGCAATCTTGATTCCAGCTTGTGCTTCTTCCAGCCCAGCGTTCCTCATGATGTACTCTGCATATAAGTTAAATAAGCAAGGTGACAATATACAACCTTGACGTACACCTTTTCCTATTTGGAACCAGTCTGTTGTTCCATGTCCAGTTCTAACTGTTGCTTCCTGACCTGCATACAGGTTTCTCAAGAGGCAGGTCAGGTGGTCTGGGATTCCCATCTCTTTCAGAATGTTCCACAGTTTATTGTGATCCACACAGTCAAAGGCTTTGGCATAGTCAATGAAGCAGAAATAGATGTTTTTCTGGAACTCTCTTGCTTTCTCCATGATCCAGCGGATGTTGGCAATTTGATCTCTGGTGCCTCTGCCTTTTCTAAAACCTGCTTGAACATCTGGGAGTTTACGGTTTACATACTGCTGAAACCTGGCTTGGAGAATTTTGAGCATGACTTTACTAGCGTGTGAGATGAGTGCAACTGTGCGGTAGTTTGAGCATTCTTTGGCATTGCCTTTCTTTGGGATTGGAATGAAGACTGACCTCTTCCAGTCCTGTGGCCACTGCTGAGCTTTCCAAATCTGCTGGCATATTGAGTGCAGCACTTTCACAGCATCATCTTTCAAGACTTGAAATAGCTCAACTGGAATTCCATCACCTCCACTAGCTTTGTTAGTAGTGATGCTTTCCAAGGCCCATTTGACTTCACATTCCAAGATGTCTGGCTCTAGGTCAGTGATCACGTTATCGTGACTATCTTGCTCGTGAAGATCTTTTTTGTACAGTTCTTCTGTGTATTCCTGCCACCTCTTCTTAATATCTTCTGCTTCTGTTAGGTCCATACCATTTCTGTCCTTTATTGAGCCCATCTTTGCATGAAATGTTCCCTTGGAATCTCTAATTTTCTTGGAAGAGATCTCTTGTTTTTCCTATTTTGTTGTTTTCCTCTATTTCTTTGCATTGATCACTGAGGAAGGCTTTCTTATCTCTCCTTGCTATTCTTTGGAACTCTGCATTCAGATGCTTATATCTTTCCTTTTCTCCTTTGCTTTTCGCCTCTCTTCTTTTCACAGCTATTTGTAAGGCCTCCTCAGACAGCCATTTCGCTCTTCTGCATTTCTTTTCCATGGGGATGGTCTTGGTCCCTGTCTCCTGTACAATGTCACGAACCTCTGTCCAGAGTTCATCAGGTACTCTATCAATCAGATCTAGTCCCTTAAATCTATTTCTCACTTCCACTGTATAATCATAAGGGATTTGATTGAGGTCATATCTGAATGGTCAAGTGGTTTTCCCTACTTTCTTCAATTTAAGTCTGAATTTCGCAATAAGGAGTTCATGATCTGAGCCACAGTTAGCTCCTGGTCTTGTTTTCGCTAACTGTATACAGCTTCTCCATCTTTGGTTGCAAAGAATATAATCAATCTGATTTTGGTGTTGACCATCTGGTGATGTCCATGTGTAGAGTCTTCTCTTGTGTTGTTGGAAGAGGGTGTTTGCTATGACCAGTGCATTCTCTTTACAAAACTCTATTAGCCTTTGCCCTGCTTCATTCCGTGCTCCAAGGCCAAATTTGCCAGTTAGTCCAGGTGTTTCTTGACTTCCTACTTTTGCATTCCAGTCCCCTATAATGAAAAGGACATCTTTTTTGGGTGTTAGTTCTAAAAGGTCTTGTAGGTCTTCATAGAACCGATTAACTTCGGCTTCTTCAGCATTACTGGTTGGGGCATAGGCCTGGATTACTGTAATATTGAATGGTTTTCCTTTGAAACGAACAGAAATCATTCTGTTATTTTTAAGATTGCATCCAGTACTGCTTTTCGGACTCTTTTGTTGACCATGATGGCTACTCCATTTCTTCTAAGGAATTCCTGCCCACAGTAGTAGATATAATGGTCATCTGAGTTAAATTCACCCATTCCAGTCCATTTTAATTCACTGATTCCTAGAATGTCAATGTTCACTCTTGCCATCTCCCGTTTGACCTCTTCTAATTTGCCTTGATTCCGGGACCTAACATTCCAGGTTCCTATGCAATATTGCTCTTTACAGCACCGGACCTTGCTTCTATCACCGGTCACATCCACAACTGAGTATTGGTTTTGCTTTTGCTCCGTCCCTTTATTCCTTCTAGAGTTACTTCTCCACTGAGCTCCAGTAGCATACTGGGCACCTACCGACCTGGGGACTTCCTCATTCAGTATCCTATCATTTTGCCCTTTGATACTGTTCATGGGGTTCTCAAGGCAAGTATACTGAAGTGGTTTGCCATTCCCTTCTCCAGTGGACCACATTCGGCTGTGGTCCATGTGATCAGATCGACTAGTTTCCTGTGATTATGATTTCAGTGTGTCTGCCCTCTGATGCCCCCTCCCAATACCTACCGTCTTATTTGGGTTTCTCTTACCTTGGTCGTGGAAAATCTCTTCACAGCCGCTCCTTGGACGGCAAAGTGCAGCCGCTGTACCTTACCTTGGACGAGGGGTATCTCCTCAAGGCCGCCCCTCCTGACCTTGAACGCGGAGTAGCTCCTCTCGGCCCTCCTGCGCCGGCGCAGCCACCGCCTGTTGGTCGTAGGGTAGCTCCTCTCGGGCTGCCGGCCCTGGCCTCAGGCGTGGGGTAGCTCCTCACGGCCGCGCTTCTTTGCGTGGTTTCGCGTCTGGGCCGCCGGGGCCGGCGTCTCTCGCGTCGCGTCTGCGCAGCATGGAGGATTCACAAAAGGGTGGACAGTATTTGTGCAACTGCGATACTCAAGGTCTGCAAGGAGCTACAGTGTTATCCAGAGGAGGTGAACATCAAGGGTCTCTGTGCTGGAGGGAAATTTGTTTTCTGTAAGACACGGCATGAAAGCTAGTGTTTAGTGTTTACGTGGCGGCTGATTTCCACGAATGCCCAAAGGGTGTATGACTCCGCCTTTGTTCACCTGAAGCACTCTGGGATGTTTGAGTTGAGTCCTGACTTAGGGGTCTCACTGCCTGAGTGACCATCATCAGGGGCTTCACTCAGTCTTTGAGAGATGCACCAAGGCTCACTGCCCTCAGCTTAGCTCCCAGTTCTTCCCATCTTCTGTCCCCCGGCTTCACTTCCCTTCCTGTCTGGGCTCCTCTCTGCATCTTGCTGTCCTTCTAATGAGCTTCCTTATCAAGGGCTGAAATTGGAGTGTAAATCAGTGGTCCCCAACCTTTTTGGCACCAGGGACTGGTTTCATGCAAGACAATTTTTCCAAGGACTGGCTGGGAGTGGGGGTGGTTTGGGGATGATTCAAAAGCATCTGTGTACTTTATGTCTGTTACTATAACATCAGCTCCACCTCAGGTCATCAGGCATTAGATTATGAGGTTGGGGGCCCCTGATATAAATGATTGTTAAATTCAATGCCCTTCCTCGGCACTCATGGGTTGACATGATTTGTGCCCACCAACAATCTACCCTGAAGACCTCTGCTTCATTCCCCCAGACCCCCTACTCCAGTCTCACTATTCTCCCTGTTCTTGAAATATACCAGGCAACTCATGCTTTGGGGCTCTTGTATCATTCTCTTCGGCCTGCCAATGTCTACCCCCATAGATTTCCATGGCTTCCTTACCTCTGGGAGACTTTTTCTCACATGTCACATTACTAGACAGACCCTCCCTGACCCCTTTTGCCCACTACCTAATCCTCGACTCTGCTCTACTTTACTCAATGGCACTTATCACCTCTCTATATGGTTATAAAGTGTGTACACTTACTTATTTATTGTTTGTAAACAATCCTCCTGCCAATGCAAGAGATATGGGTTTAGTCCCTGGGTTGGGAAGATCCCCTGGAGAAGGAAATGGCAACCCTCTCCAGTATTCTTGCCTGGGAAATCCCAGGAACAGAGGCGCCTGGCGGGCTACAGTCCACGGGGTGACAAAGAGTCAGACACAACTTAGCAACTAAACAGCAGCAACAACCTCAGAAGATAATCACCAAAAAAGCAGGATATTTGTCGAATTTGCTCATGGCTACCACCTGACAACTTAAACTATGTCTAGCATAGAGTGTAACTACTCAATAAATATCAATTTAATAAAAAAAAATAAATTTCCATGTCACCAAAGTTCAGAGCTTAGGTTATCTCTTTTTTGCATTTTTTTGTTTGCAAAAGTCACACAAGGCTTTTGTATCTCTGCCCCTACTTGTATACTTATCCTCCCTTAAAGTCAACAATGTAATGATTTTCTTATGCATCATTCAAACCAGGGACACTTTTTGCATGTACAGGAAAATATGCATAAATATATTCTTTTCAATAATTTTACTCAAATGTTGGCCTACTATGAATAGTATTTTTCTAACTGAACAATATAAAGTGGAATTATTATCATATCAGTATAAATGAAAATACTTCATTTAAAAAATAGTTGGCTTGGTCTCCTCTTGAAAGGGTGTACCAGAACTGATTTAACTAATTCCTTGCTGATTGACAGTTGGGTTATTTCTGTTGTGTGTATTATTTTCTCCTTCATTATTTTGACTATTTTCAAGTATTGATTTGGATCATACAAAATTGCTGATAGTGAACACTTTTGGGTTTACCTAAGCAATATTGTCATTTGATTCAACCTGATTTTTGTGAAAAAGATAAATTGCTAGAAGTGAAATTCCTGGTTTAAAGGAGATGGACATTTGTAAAATGAATCAATATTTCCAAATCACCCTTCAAGGAAAATGTGTGAATCCATTTCCAATGTGTCAGAATCCCTATTTCTCCACACTCCCTGCTGGCACAGAATATAATTAAATGTACCTAACTTTATCAGTGCCATAGGTAGAAAATGGTACTTTGCAATATAATTTGCACTACTTTTATTGTTAGGCTGAGCATTTTTGTACATGTATAAGAACTAATTGTATTTCTGATTTTGTGGCCTTCTCTTGAAATCTTCTATTTTTCTTTCAGATTTTTTTCTTTTCTTATTGATTTGTGTGTGTGTGCTAAGTCCCTTCAGTCACGTCTGACTTTGTGACCCAAGGATTGTAGCCCACCAGGCTCCTCTGTGCATGGGATTCTCCAGGCAAGAATACTGAAGTGGATTGCCATACCCTCCTCCAGAGGATCTTCCTAACCCAGGGATCAAACCCAAGTCTCTTATGTTACTTGCATTGAAAGGCAGGCTGTTTACCTCTAGAGCCACCTGAGAAGCCCACTGATTGATTTGTGAGGCTCTCTATGAAGAGAGGATCTCTATATCTGCAATATGAGTTGCAAACATTTGCTCCTACTTTGTAGCTTGTTTTCGACTTTATTTTTTATTTCCATGGTTCTGCTTTTACACTTACGTGGTTAAATTAATGAGTTTTTCATGTTGTGATAAAAAAAACTACTTCCTCTATCCAAGATGATTTGTAAAGAATTTTCATATTTTCTTCTAATGTTTTATGGTTTCAATTTGTATTGAATCTTTAAAAAATATGGAGCCCACTTTGATGTATGAAGTATGGTCAGTAGCCAGTTACACATATTTTTTTCAGATGGATACCCAATTTTTCCCAAATCCATTTTATATATCTTTTTTATCTTTTTTTTATATTTAAAATTTTCATATGTATTCAGGTTTATATTCTGGGATTCCTGATATATGTCACTATAGCCTGTCTGTTTATGTAGCTCCTCTGTCCATGGAATTCTCCAGGCAAGAATGCTGGAGGGGGTTGCCATTCCCTTCTCCCGGGGATCTTTCTGACCCTGGGATCAAACCTGCATGTCTTTCGTCTCTTTGGCAGGTGGGTTCACCACCTGGGATGCTCTATTTTTGAGGTTAGGCTATATTTAAAGTATATATTCATAAAGCTGTACATCATACAAACATACTCTGTTTTCTATTTGTTCAAGCTTTTATTAAGATGAGCTACTATTTTTAACATCTATTGATGCAATTCAATATCCTTTTAGCATCTTTAGAGATGATCCTATAATTTTTCCCTTTTGATATAGTCCTATGATGAATTGGCTTCCCCGGTGGTTCAGATGATGAAGAAACTGCCTGCAGTGCAGGAGACCCGGGTTTGGGCCATGGGTGGGGAAGGTCCCCTGGAGAAGGAAGTGGCAACCCACTCCAGTATTCTTGCCTGGAGAATCCCATGCACAGAGGAGCCTGGGGTGGGTGGGGGCTACAGTCCATAAGGTTGCAAAGAGTTGGACACAACTGATTCATTTTCACTTTATGATGAATTATATGGATGGACTTCCTAACCTTTCAACATTCGGGAATTAAGCTTCAGTTGGTGCCTTATATTTTCAAGGTGTTGCAGGATTCTGTTCATTATTGTCTTAGTTAACTTGGGCAGCTATAAGAAAATGCCAAAGACTAGGTGACGTAAACAACAGACGTTTATTACTCACAGTTTTGGAGGCTGTAAAGCCCAATGTGATCAGCTTGCTGGTTAATTCATTTTTAGAGACAGCCCTCCTCCAGATTTGTAGGCAGCTTCTCTTCCTGTGTATCGCATGGGATGGAGAGAGAGAGAAGGAGCGTGTTCTCTTGTTTCTCTTCTTACAGGGCACAGATCCCACCATAAAGGCCCACCCCTACGACCTCCTCTAAACCTGATCGGCTCCCCAAAGTCCCACCTCTAAATACAATCACACTGGGAGCCAAGGCTTCAGCTTATGAATTTTGGGGAGATACAATTCAGTCCATAGAAGTTATCAATACATGTAAATTAGTTTGATCTGCAATTTACTTCTTTTCTCTTTTTCTGTAAGGTTAGGTTGAAATAAAATGCTAATCTCATGAAAAGAGAGCTTCAAAAGTGGTTTTATATTTCTGTGTTCTAGAACACTTTAGGTAGGACTGGATTAACTTCTTCCTTACAGATATGGTATAATTGCCCTGTGAAGTCATTCAAGATGTTTGTTCGGGAGGACGTAGCACTTTGAACGTGCTCATAGGTTTAGTGTGCGTTAAAGATGCGTAAGGCCTCACTCCGTTCAGTTCAGTTCAGTCGCTCAGTCGTGTCCGACTCTCCGCGACCCCATGAACCACAGCACGCCAGGCCTCCCTGTCCATCACCAACTCCCGGAGTTCACTCAAACTCATGTCCACAGAGTCGGTGATGCCATCCAGCCATCTCATTCTCCGTCGTCCCCTTCTCCTCCCGCCCCCAACCTTTCCCAGCATCAGAGTCTTTTCCAGTGAGTCAACTCGTCACATGAGGTGGCCAAAGTATTGCAGTTTCAGCTTTAGCATCAGTCCCTCCAATGAACACCCAGGATCGATCTCCTTTAGAATGGACTGGTTCGATCTCCTTGCAGTACAAGGGACTCTGAAGAGTCTTCTCCAACACCACAGTTCAAAAGCATCAATTCTTCAGCGATCAGCTTTCTTCACAGTCCAACTCTCACATCCATACATGACCACAGGAAAAACCATAGCCTTGACTACACGGACCTTGGTTGGCAAAGTAATGTCTCTGCTTTTTAATATACTATCAAGGTTGGTCATAACTTTCCTTCCAAGGAGCAAGCGTCTTTTAATTTCATGGCTGCAATCAGCATCCGCAGTGATTTTGGAGCCCAAAAAATAAAGTCTGACACTGTTTCTACTGTTTTTCCATCTATTTCCCATGAAGTGATAGACCAAATGCCATGATCTTTGTTTTCTGAATGTTGAGCTTCAAGCCAAACTTTTCACTCTCCTCTTTCACTTTCATCAAGAGGCTTTTGAGTTCCTCTTCACTTTCTGCCATAAGGGTGGTGTCATCTGCATATCTGAGGTTATTGATATTTCTCCTGGCAATCTTGATTCCAGCTTGTGCTTCTTCCAGCCCAGCATTCCTCATGATGTAACCTGCATATAAGTTAAATAAGCAAGGTGACAATATACAGCCTTGACGTACTCCTTTTCCTATTTGGAACCAGTCTGTTGTTCCATGTCCAGTTCTGACTGTTGCTTCCTGACCTGCATACAGGTTTCTCAAGAGGCAGGTCAGGTGGTCTGGTATTCCCATCTCTTTCAGAATTTTCCACAGTTTATTGTGATCCACACAGTCAAAGGCTTTGGCATAGTCAATGAAGCAGATGTTTTTCTGGAACTCTCTTGCTTTCTCCATGATCCAGCGGATGTTGGCAATTTGATCTCTGGTGCCTCTGCCTTTTCTAAAACCTGCTTGAACATCTGGGAGTTCACGGTTCACATACTGCTGAAGCCTGATTAGCCTTTATTAAGTCTTCATGTGTGGGACCCTAGCAAAACCCTTGAAAGACCCTAGAAATCTGTCTACTTGGTCATACGGTTTTTGTGCAAAGTAGTGTTTTTAATCACAATTGGCTAAGGCCTTTTGTGAAGGCTCTTTCTTTTTCTTTTTTTAGTTTTATTTATCTATTTATATATTTTTGACTGCACTGGGTCTTCATTGCTGAATATGGGCTTTCTCTAGCTGCAGAGATCGGGGCTATTCTCTGGTTACAGTGTGTAGGCTTCTCGCTGCACTGGTTTCTCTTGCAGAGTATGGTCTCTATGGCATGAAGGCTTCAGTAGTTGCAGTGGGCAGGCTCCGTAGCTGACGCTCACGGACTTAGTTGCCTTGCAACATGTGAGATCTTCCTGAACCAGGGATCAAACCCACGTCCCCTGCATTGGCAGGTGGATTCTTTACCTCTGGACCATCGGGGAAGTCTGTAAAGGCCTCTTTCAAGCTGATTTCTATGTCACTCTCCTGGTTTTGGCAGGTGATGTTGGAGTGGCTACAGGCATTTTTGTGGATCTTGCTAAGGGGAACACGGTCACCTCGGTAATGTGCCACTCAGATCCACTCTTCAAGAAAAGACTCACAACTGAGCTGAAGAAAGCATAGTCAGGAGACAGGCTCTGTCTTCTCCTTCAGGGTCTATTTTAGACATAAAGAGACTCCTTGCTCAAGGTCACTCCCCTGCCAGGACAGCCCTCTTCTCCAGTGACTAAGTGAGAAGCATTCAGCTCACTGCTCAGCCACCTCTAAGGCTCTCAGTATCACAACCTCTGAGCTGTGCTTCCTCCCCACTCTGGATGTTTATCCCTAATGAACACCTTCCACCCCTGACTGCCTCCCAGTATCGGCCCCCGAAGAATCTAATCTGCGACAGGAAAGTAGAGTTCAGTATGTATTTCAGTCAGTTCAGTCGTTCAGTCATGTCTGACTCTTGTGACCCCATGGACTGCAGCAGGCCAGGCCTCCCTGTCCATCACCAACTCCCAGAGCTTGCTCACATTCACGTCCATCCGATCGGTGATGCCATCCAACCATCTCATCCTCTGTCGTCCCCTTCTCCTCCTGTTTTCAATCTTTCCCAGCATCAGGGTCTTTTTCAATGAGTCAGTTCTTTGTATCAGGTGGCTAGAGTATTGGAATTTCATCTTCAGCATCAATCCTTCCAATGAATATTCAGGACTGATTTCCTTTAGGATGCACTGGTTTGATTTCCTTGCAGTCCAAGGGATCTCAAGAGTCTTCCCCAACACCACAGTTCAAAAGCATCAGTTATTCAGCACTCAGCTTTCTTTATAGTCCAACTCTCACATCCATACATGACCACTGGAAAAACCATAGCTTTGACTAGATGGACCTTTGTCAGCAAAGTAATGTTTCTGCTTTTTAATATGCTGTCTAGGTTTGTCATAGCTTTTCTTCAAAGGAGCAAGTCTTAATTTCATGGCTTTAGTCACATTCTGCAGTGATTTGGGAGCCAAAGAAAATAAAGTCTGTCACCGTTTCCGTTGTCCCCATCTGTTTGTCATGAAGTGATGGGACTAGAAGCCATGATCCTAGTTTTCTGAATGTTGAGTTTTAAGTCAGCTTTTCACTCTCCTCTTTTACTTTCACCAAGAGGCTCTTTAGTTCTTCTTTGCTTTCTGCCATAAGGTCTGCCATAAGGGTGGTGTCACCAGCATATCTGAAGTTCTCGGTATTTCTCCCGGCAATCTTGATTCCAGCTTGTGCTTCATCCAGTCTGGCATTTCTCATGATGTACTCTGCATATAAGTTAAATAAGCAGGGTGACAGTATACATTTAGTTTGGTTTTAATGGAATACCACACAGACACGCACACACTATGGATCTTCAGTCACTTCTGTGTATTGTGTGTGTGTGTGTGTGTGTGTGTGTTTGGCTGCACTGCGTCTTTGTTTGCTGCCCGTGGGCTTTCTGTAGCTGCATGGCATGGGTTTCTCACTGTGGTGGCTTCTATTGTTGCAGAGCACAGGCTCTAGAGTATGTGGGCTCAGTAGTTGTAACACGGGGGTTTAGTTGCTCCAAGGCATGTGGAATCTTCCCAGAGCAAGGATCTAGCCCATGTTCCCTGCACTGGCAGGAGGAGTCTTAATCACTGGACCATCAGCGAAGTCCATCTGTGTATTGTTTTGTTCTTGCTAGCTCATATAGTAGCAAAATCACCGCAGATGGTGACTGAAGCCATGAAATTAAAAGACGCTTGCTCCTCGGAAGAAAAGCTATGACAAACCTAGACAGCATTTTAAAAAGCAGAGACATTACTTTGCCTACAAATGTCTGTATACTCAAAGCTATGGTTTTTCCAGTAGTCATGTATAGATGTGAGAGTTGGATAAAGAAGGCTGAGCATCCAAGAATTGATGCTTTTGAACTGTGGTGTTGTAGAAGACTCTTGAGAGTCCCTTGGACAGCAAGATCAAACCAGTCCATCCTCAAGGAAATAAGTCCTGAATATTCATTGGAAGGACTGATGCTGAAGATGAAGCTCTAATACTTTGTCCACCTGATGTGAGGAGCTGACTCATTAGAAAAGATGGTGGGAAAGATTTTAGGCAGGAGACGAAGGGGACGACAGAGGATGAGATGGTTGGATGGCGTCACTGACTCAATGGACATGAGTTTGAGCAAGCTCCGGGGCACGGTGAAGGACAGGGAGGCCTGGCATGTTGCAGTCTATGGGGCAAGTTCATACATCAGTGTAGTCTCTGCTGCTTTTTCATGTCAGATGCCAGGTAACTATATCTAGTGGGAAGCGGAAGGACATTGTAAGCCGTTTCTATACAGCGTATCAGCTCGCTACTGTATAGAAACGGCTAAAAGTGTCCTTCCGCTTCCCACTAGATATACTTACCTGGCATCTGACATGAAAAATTAGCAGAGATTGTATTGAGATATGAACTTGCCTTATGGCACCCTGTTCTGGAAGTATCTGGTATGGAGAAGAAATAAAGTTTGAACCGTATGAAGCCAGCAACTCATCTGTGGAAAAGTTTTCTAACTGTCAAACATTTACCTCTGTAAGCAAAGAATTTGTTTTCAGTTAGCACCTAGTCAAAATGAAAGATTTCTCCTAGGAGGAAAATACTTAGTAATGCAACATATACATTTATAAGAGTACTACACTTAAAAAAAATCAGTGTGCAAAATAGAACATACCAAGGACTTCCCTGGTGGTCTGGTAGCTAAGATCCACCTTCCAATGCAGGGGACACAGGTTTGATCCCTGGTCGGGGGGCTGAGATCCTACTTGCCATGGAGCCTCTAAGCCCAGAGGACTGCAGGTCCTGAGCGCATGCCACAGAGAAGATCCTGTATGTAGCAACTAAAACTCCATGCAGACAAGTAAATAAATAATTTTAAGAAATAGAACGTACCAGAATTCTCAAGTGTAGGACACACATCAGAAGCAGTACTGAGAACAGAAAGTATATCTGCGTTTTGGTTTTGTCTTCAGTTAGAAGATACCTTAGCAGAGCTGGGAGGTTGCAGACAAATGCCATGGCAAATTACCACCAAAAACTAAAAGAAATTGAACAAAAAAAGCATTCTACTGACAAGACTACACCTACTTATCAGTGTGTCAATGCATGTAGCTTATGAGTAATTCAGTTGCACAGTTATGCAACTCAGTGGAACATAACAGTAATTTAAAAATGCATTTGAATTTTTCTGGGGCTTCCCTGGTGACACAACTGCTAAAGAACCTGCCTCCAATGCGGGGGACCTGGTTTTGATCTCTGAGTTGGGAAGATCCCCTGGAGAAAGGCTACCCAGTCCAGTATTCTGGCCTGGAGAATTCCATGGACTGTATAGTCCATGGGGTCACAAAGAGTCAGACACTACTGAGCAACTTTCACTTTCACTTTTCAGGTAATGACTAACATCAATCCAAACAGTGTTTAAGATTAAACACTGCAGAGGAAATCTTAAAATACCTGAAAACACATATCTTGTATATTAAAGATACTTAATAGCTGTTTTCCCAAATTTGCCAACCATCCTGAAATGTTTTTATGTTTTCAGTAATGAGCTGTGAAATTGAAAGACATTGAAAGAGACAATAACAAACACATGTACTCCAATGTTCATCTCAGCACTGTTTATAACAGCGAGGACATGGAAGCAACCTAGATGTCCACCTGCAGACAAATGGATAAGAAAGCTGTGGTACATATACACAATGGAGTACTACTCAGCAATTAAAAAGAATGCATTTGAATCAGTTCTAATGAGGTGGATGAAACTGGAGCCTATTATGCAGAGTGAAGTAAGCCAGAAAGAAAAACACCAATATAGTATACTAGTGCATATATATGGAATTTAGAAAGATGGTAACCTTAACCCTGTATACGAGACAGCAAAAGAGACACAGGTGTATAGAACAGTCTTTGGGACTCTGTGTGAGAGGGCGAGGGTGGGATGATTTGGGAGAATGGCATTGAAACCTGTATATTATCATATGTGAAATGAATCACGAGTCCAGGTTTGATGCATGATACAGGATGCTTGGGTCTGGTGCACGGGGTTGACCCAGAGGGAGGATATGGGGAGGAGGGAGGTGGGAGGGGGGGTTCAAGAAGGGGAACACGTGTACAGCTGGGGCGGATTCATGTCAATGTATGGCAAAATCAACTAATATAATATTGTAAAGTAATTAGCCTCCAATAAAAAAATAAAAATAAAGAACACACCTAAAAAAATAAATAAAAAATAAAAATGCACACACAAAAAAACAAATTTAGATAAATACTGCTAGAGGAAATAACAAATTGATTTCTTGCCTTTCTGTAGAGAGTGGTGCTCAAAAATCACTGCTATATGAAGAGATCACAAAGTCTGTAGAACTGTAGAAGAAAAATGTATTCAGTCAGTTCAGTTCAGTTCAGTCGCTCAGTCGTGTCCAACTCTCCGCAACCCCATGAATCACAGCACGCCAGGCCTCCCTGTCCATAAATTAAATATTATATTATTCACCCAAGCCTTGCAATATTTGGGTTTGGTGTTTATAACTTTTCCTTTTTTCATTTCAAATAAATGCTTCCTTTACTCTTTCTGTTTGCTTCAGAAACTTGTATATTTTTATAAAGAGCGTGACCAAATTGTTTAATTATTGTCACCCCAAAAACCAGAATCCACTTCTGATCTTATAGGTGTATGTTTCTGGATGTAAACACATATGTCTGCATCTAATGGCATTTGGTCTTCTGAGAATTTCTATTTCTTCTGGGGTCAATTTTAGTGATTTGTTTTTCTAGATAATCATTTATTACATTTACTTTATTCACCTTTTCCAATTTATTTGCACAGTGCTGAGCAATGTAGTTTATAATTTTTCTGTCTGTAATAATTTACCTCTTATGGTTTAATTAGAATGTACTTTCTGGCTTTCCCAAGTTATCCAATAAATTTATCTACTTATTGTGCCCTTTCCTCAAAAACTCAGCTTTTCTGTCTTAGTTCACCAATATATTTAAAGAATTACTTTCTGCTCTTATTTCTATCAACAGTTTGTGTCTGGTATGACTTTTCTAATTCTTTTGTTTTCACCCATTCTTTGTTTTAAATGTGCTTGTTTTATCAATATATGATTGGGTTTTGTTTTGTAATTCAATTGTATTTTAAAAACCAAAGTATTTAACACTACTAAAGTGGGGAATAGGCATAAGATGTACTGTAACCAATATTTTGCAATAGCTGTAAATTGAAAATAACATAAAAAAGTATATAATTAAAAAATATGACATTTGGCCTATATGTAGTTACTAATATGTCTGATTTTGTTTAGTTTTAATCTTGGCTTTATGGCACATTTTCAGTTTTCATAGATTTTCTTTAATTTTTAAAAAATATTTTACTATATTGTGTGTGTTACATTCTTTTGATCATTTAGAAGGTTTGTATATTCTGCCAGCACAAGCATAATTTCTGTATAGCAATGCAATATATTTAAGCCTTCTCTTTTTTCATTTTCTGATTGAAGGATAGTTGCTTTACAGAATCTTGTTGTTTTCTGCCAAGCAGCAGCATGGATCAGCCGTAGGTGTACACATGTCCCCTGCCCCTTGACGCCCCCTCCCCTCTCCCTCCCCTTCCCACCCCTCTAGGTCTAGATTGATACAGAGCCCCTGTTTGACTTCCCTGAGACTCCTTAGCAGCATCAATTGAACTTCTATTCTAACAGTGACAAAATTGATACATGACCACATCTTCCCTTGCCCCATCCTCCAATTTTAGTTGATTATAAGGTATTTTTAATAAATTATCATCTTTAAAGGACATATTTTTACTATTGGTTATAAAGAACAAGGAAATGAACATACAGTTCCTAAATTTTTTTCTCACCCTTCTCTCCCAATTCATGTAATTTGCATAGCTTGTACACTGCTAATATTAATAGCATTTATACTCTATACTAATTTTTATTTAGTTTTTATTTTACTTCTAAGCATAATACTATCAGTTTCATTTTATGGATTTCTTTGCTATGGATTAACATCTCTTGGTTGGCTAAAAATCACACTCAAGTAGTTTCTTTGAGAAGGGGTCATAGAAACCACATGTTCAAAAATGCTTTCCTGATGCTTTTTGTATCTGAGCTAGGTATGAAACGAATGGGTCTTATTTTATTTCCTTGAAGGTATCATCATCCTCATGGTTTAATATTGAATTATGCTTTCTTTTTTCTGACACAAAAGAAAAGCATTGGGGGAAATGGGATTCCCAGAGTCTCAGATATTCAAGTCAATAAATTGGTCACCCATCTCTTGATAGATTGAAATCTGAAAGCTGATGCTGTTTGGTTTCTTCCCCACTGATATTCTGTAATCTGGACCCAAACCCAACGTGCCCCTTTCCCAAAATACCAGCTGACTTGAGTTAGCAAAGTGGCATATTCAGTAACAGGTTTTTTTAAAAAAAATTTTAAATAAAATTCATTTACTTATTTTTTGCTGTGCTGAGTCTCATTGCTGCCTGCGGGCTTCCTCCAGCTGTGGCGAGCAGGAGCTACTCTCTAGGTGTGGTGCATGGGGGTCTCATTGCAGTCACTTCTCTTGTTGAGGAGCACAGGCTCTAGAGTCCGTGGGCTCAGGACTTGTGGTGCATGAGCTTAGTTGCTCTTCAGCCTTTGGAATCTTCTCAGGTCAGGGATCAAACCTGTGTTCCCTGAATTGGCAGGTGGATTCTTAACCTCTGGACCACCAGGAAGGTCTCTGCAGTTTTGTTTTGATTTGGTTTGTTACTGTTGTTTGTTTTTTTAACTGCCCATTTTCCAACACAAATTCCCTATTAAAAACATCTAACACAAATCTATTTCAATGAGGCCCCTCCTCCTATCTTTTGAGGCTGTTAGTTTCTGTATTAAAGCTTGCAATTTGTCCCTCCCCTACATAGCCCCTGTGATCCATCCACCCATAGGTTTTTACTCACACCATTTGTACTCCCTCTTCGTTCACCCTACCCCAAACCTGCTCTGTGAAACCAGACGCCCCAGATTTAATCTGGTGGCATCGCCTTTCCCCCTGGACTCCACTTATCCTGCAAGCAAAAGACCCGCATGTAATCGCATGCTTTTCTGAAGCAGGGCCTGGCAGGAGTCTTGCATTCTTTCCCCCTGATGTGTCTCTATTTTGACACCTGTGTTACTCTTCAAGGCTTCTCCAACTGGCTCCTTGGCTTTCATTTCCCTCCACATCTCATGTGGCTTTTTTGAGTAACCGAACTGCCACTTTCTTTTTTTTTTCCCTGGAAGAGGAGAACTGATTTAATTACTTCATAATGGAATGCATTTTCTCTTGCAAAACTGATTAGTTTCTCAACTGCATCTAGGAAATGGAAAAACAGATATCTCTGGCATTGATTACTGAATGGCCATATTTCCTTGGTCCTATTCTTGATAGGGAAAAAAAAATTAGTGAATTTGGCAAGAAAGCAATCTGGCTTTGATCCCGGCATCATCGCTTGCCCATGATATTTCTTTGGGAGTGTGCACATTCGGAGATTTGATTGCCTTGTCGGAGCTAATGATTCGTGCCTTGTGTGCTACACAAGGTTATCAAGGGGATCAGGGGAATGAGCAAAAGTGGGAACCATTTTGAAATTTTGGTGGATTGTGTAAACAAAAGCTCTCATCATAGAGGATAGTTCAAATCAAATTTGTAACTCCTATCTATCTAGCCTTTTCCTTTCATCAATTTTTTTTTAATGTACAATATAACGTGGCACGGTGGTAAAGGATCCACCTGTCAACGCTAGAGATGTATCAGACATGGGTTCAATCCCTAGGTCTAGAAGGTCCCCTGGGGTAGGAAATGGCAACCCTCTCCAGTACTCTTGCCCAGGAAATTCCATGGACAGAGAAGCCTGGTGGGCTACAGTCCACGGGGTTGCAAAGAGTCGGACATGACTGAGTGACTGAACACACAGCACACTATTCTTCTACCAACACAAACAATGAAAGCTACTATTTAAAGTGCCATTAATGATAGACTCAACATATTCCAACTTTTGCTGAATTTGTGTTTGACACACCCTCCCCCAATACCATCGAATTTTAATCAGCTATCATCCTTCTAAATGGTGAGGCAGACATTCTAAGCCTACTGCTGTCCACTTATTTCTTTAATATAAATTTAGTAATGAACTTGCTAGCTGTGGTCTATAATAGTCTGTGTGTCTGGCCCTGGATAAAGTTCAACTCAGCCTTGTTGCAGTGGAGCTCAGGAAGGGGTGTTTGTTCTATCACAAAGCCGGGGTATTAAACTTCAGCTTCTTTGATTCAGTGATGATAATTCTGACTAATGATAATGGTTATGTTCAGTTTTTCTGGAGCTATATATTTAAAAATATCGATTTATTGGCTAGCCTTGATCTTTGTTGCTATGGCTTTTCTCTAGTTGTGACAAACTGGGGCTACTCTCTAGTTGTGGTAGCTGGGCTTCTCATTGCAGTGGCTTCTCTTGTAGCAGAGCACGGACTTTAGGGTGCATTGGCTTCAGTAGTGGAATCTTCCAGGCTCTAGAGCACAGGCTCAATAGTTGTGGCATACAGGCTTATTTAGCCCATGGCAGGTGGGATCTTCCTGGCTCAGGAATCAACCTGTGTCTCTTGCATTGGCAGGCAGATTCTTTACCACTAAGACAACAGGGAGGCCCCTGAAGCTATGTATTTTAAGGAATTAGGGGAACTTATATGCTTGAAATGCATGGCCCATGGCCCCACTACTATGAGGTTTATTTCTCTTTGTGAACCTGTAGGCGTCACCTTATTTTTAAAAGAACTTTTAAAAAAATGCTTTATTTTTAAAAAGCACATTTTTGCATCTGTGTTAGATTTTTAAACTTTTCTGAAAGTCAGTGATCTCTTAATTGATTTCAAAAAGTAACTTCCATTGCATGATATTAACAAAAACATGAAGATATTTAATACCTATAATCTTAGTTTATAAAATAGATATTAAATTTTTTGTACATGTTTCTTCAATAAAGCATACATATATGCACTTGGATTTTTTTTTAATAAAGTGTTTACTAAATCCTTCATCCAAGACTTTTAATTTCTTTTTAAAAATTTAAAACAAAAGAATATTTACTATAGAAAATTTGAGAAGAAATTTAAGATGCTTTAAATCATCTATCAAGACACCTTCAAGAGTTGAAAATGACAGATTATCAACTGAAGAATATATTTGCAATAGGATTAATTGACAAATGACTAGAATAAAGAATATTTTAAGGCATCATAAATTTATAATAAAAAAGACAAAAAAGGCTGAATGAAAAATAGATTTAAAGAGTGTGAATAAGGATAATACAGGAGCAGAAATATAAGTGGCTAAAAATAATACAAAGAGATGTTCAATCTTCATAGTAACTGGAAAAATGCAAACCAAGGTAAAAATATCATTTTATACCAAATTAATTGACAGTCTATTCTTTTTGAAAAATTTACAGTAGAAACAATTTAAAAGTGTTCTTGAACAATGCCATGTTTTGGAGATGTGGATCAAAGGGAATTCTTGTATATAGCTGTTAAGAATAAAAACTGGTATAGCAATTTTAGAAAGTAATGTGGCATTTTCTTTTACAGATAAACATTCGCTTACCCTACCAATCAGCAATTTCCCTTCTTGGCATATACCCAAGAGAAACTCTCTTACATGTGTACTAGGAGATGTGTGCATGAATGTTTTTAGTAATACTATTCAAAATAGCAAAAAAAAAAAAAAAACTGAAAATGTCCCACACTTCATTGCCAATAAAATGGATAAACTTCAGCAGAGTCACAAAATGCACTTCCATCCAGCAGGAAAATTAGTGCACTATATGCGTTACCTGGGGAACCTCATATCACACTGTACTTGGGAGGTGCAAACCACAGTGAGGAAAAGGGAGCTGCAGCAACAACAGATGAGCGTGAAAATAAACAAACAACCGCGATCCATGCATGGACCCAGCATGATAGTGCGGCAGAGCTGAGGGTTGTAATCAATCCAACTTTGTGCACACTGGCAACACGTGTCAGAAGATAAATTATTCTATTTTTGAATAAAGAAAGAAAATGTAACTCCTTCCCAGGTGGCATTTCAAGTGTGTGCATGCTAAATTGCTTTAGTCGTGTCTGACTCTTTGTGACCCTATGGACTGTAGCCCTTCAGGCTCCTCAGTCCATGGGATTCTCCAGGCAAGAATACTGGAGTGGGTTCCCATTTCCTTCTCCACAGGAAGAGCACAGGACTGAAAGAAACATGGCATTTGATTGATACGTATACCCCAGTGTCTTTTTTTTTTGATTAGTAGTGTTTATTATTGTGGTTTTTATTTGTGATTTTTTTAAATTAATTAATTTTTTATTGGAGGCAAATTATTTTACAATATTATATTGGTTGGTTTTGCCATACATTGACATGTAAACCCCAGTGTCTTATACACAGTTCTACTCAAAATTTTAGGCCCTCCTTTTCCATTTCCTCCCGTCTTCTGCATTCCCACAAATTGTTGCTATGAAGCCCTCTTTTTGTAAAAAAAAAAAAAAATCTGTCTGCATTATTTATCTGAAAGTTACTGCTGCTGCTGCTGCTAAGTCACTTCAGTCGTGTCCGACTCTTTGTGACCCCATAGACGGAAGCCCACCAGGCTCCCCCGTCCCTGGGATTCTCCAGGCAAGAACACTGGAGTGGGTTGCCATTTCCTTCTCCAAAGTGTGAAAGTGAAAAGTGAAAGTGAAGTCGCTCAGTCGTGTCCGACCCTTAGCGACCCCACGGACTGCAGCCCACCAGGCTCCTCCATCCATGGGATTTCCTAGGCAAGAGATTGCCTTCTCCATGAAAGTTACTAGTATTTTCCAAACTGTAAGTACTTTAGGAGGCCGGGACCATTCTTGTAGCAGATGCTGTTACTGCCTCATGAGATCCAGTGGGATGCCCTGTGGGTGGTCCTGCCCAAGCCCCAGCTGCTGACAGCACTGCAGCCCCCACTGCCATCTTCTCTAAAGGGTTGCCTTTGAGCAACTTTAACTGCTTTGGAGTTAGATCTTCCTCACAGCAGCCAGTAGCCAATGACTTTTGATGCAGGAGCTGCAAAAGTCCATGGCCTTAGAGAAGGACAAATTCTGTGGTGCAAATTACCCTCCTGAACATCCCCCCAGGAAAAGATTGAAGCCAGACTTGACCTTGCTTGGCTTCTTCCTCCTTATCCTTCTTTCCTTGCTCCCTTACGGGGTCTCCAGAGTGCACACCATCTGTAAAATCACTTACAGAGAAATTCTCCTCTCAAGCTCCAGGAAACCTGACCTAACACCATTGTTTGCTAAAATTTGTATCATCTAGAGTGTTGAGCACAATGATTGAAACAAAATAGAACTAAGTAACAGTTTGTTGAATTTATTAGTGATTTTGTATTAAAGTTTGCTGGAAGGATGTTGGTATGTGTGTGCTGCTGCTGCTAAGTCACTTCAGTCGTGTCCGACTCTGTGTGACCCCATAAACGGCAGCCCACCAGGGTATGTGTGTAGGGGAAAGAATTTTCTCTCTCTCTCTTTTTTTTTTCTTTTATAGGTAAACGTATCCAAGGACTCTTGATTGTTAAAAACAGGATTCATTTCAGAATAATTTAAGCACAAAAGATAATGTATTGGTATCCATAACTGCAAAGTCCAAAAGCAGCCCAAGTCACCGTGAGTTAATGAGACTTCTAGGCCCAGCTGAAGCCAGGGGCTCAGTTGGTGGCATTTTTCATTTACCCCCCTTCTCTGCTGGCCTCTGTGTTTCTGTTTTTTCTCTTGTTCTGCTCCACTGTGTGTGGTTTCCTTCATCGGGCCCAGAAAGGTGGCTGTACACAGCTTCAACTTACTGCATCCTCTCTCCTTATGAGCCCGGAAGGAATAAATCTTCTCTTTCTTTGAGGAGCCATATGTAAAATCCCCCAAAATATTGTCTGACCAAATGCTCATCTCTAAATGAAGTGCCATGGCCAAGTCATCTCGGCAGCAAGCAAACTCGGGTCAGTCCCATTGTTGTGGTAAGAGTGGTGGTTCAGTCGTATCCGACTCTTTGGGACCCCGTGGACTGTAGCCCACCAGACTCCTCTGTGCATGGGATTCTCCAGGCAAGAACGCTGGAGTGGGTTGCCGTTTCCTCCTCCAGGGGCTCTCCCTGACTCAAATCAAACCTGAATCTCCTGCATTGGTAGGTGCATTCTTTACCACTGAGCCATCTGGGAAGCCCTGTTAGTACCATTAGATTTTCCTATGAGAAATTAAAATTTGAAAAGATGGAGAAATAAGTTTTGGCAGCTACATAAGAAGTTGAAAGTCCAAGAGATTAGGAAGAGTCCATGCGGGGGAGAGGAGGGTAGAGGAGTCATGTAGGAGCTGATGACACACACATGTATGTGTGCGTTCATTTTCCTTCACATAGACAAAGGCATGGGTCTCACTGGCAGCCAGCACCACAGAACTCTGAGGATAAAGGTAACCTTGAACACCACTTAGTTAAGAAGGAAAAGAGCTTGTTATTTCACTCATTAGTGGATTATGAGTATCACTCTAATTAACAAAAGAGTTTGAAATGTTTTAAAATAAAGACAAAGAAATTGAGACTTAGATTGTGCATTCATTTTTTTTCTTCCTGAAGGTTGTTTTATTGCAAAACCATAAATATAGCACAGACATGAAATCATATCAGTATATGATCCTCTCTAACCATTAGAAGTATGTCTTCTTGTCTTGGCGTCAACCAACTGGGAAATAGTGTTGTTAAGAATTCGGGGGTTAGGGGTGCTGGATTCTGAGCTGGGGCTTTTTGACAATTACGGGAACAAAGTACAATCTTCCTCTTCCCCCTGGGAATGTCCCACTTAGGGACAGGAACAGAGAAATAAAAACAAGAACATTTAAACAGCTCTGTTTTTAATTTTATTACTTTGTCAAAATGTTTTTTTTTTCTTGTTCCTATTCACTTGACATTTTGTATTTATTTTTTTATTGCTGCATAATGCATTATGAAAAACACAGTGGTTTAAAACACCACGAATCTGAAATCTCACTGTTGCAATAGGCCAGCAATCTGGGCGGGGTCAATTGGGTTCTCAGCATAAGCTCTCACAAAGCTAAAATCAAGGGATTAGTAAGGCTGCATTTTTAAAAGATTTATCTTTTTTAAAAAATATTTATTTTTAATTGGAGGACAATTGCTTTAAAATATTGTGTTGGTGTCTGCCACACATCAGCATGAATCAGCCATAGATATGCATATGTGCTCCCCCCAAGCCCCCCCACCTCCCATCCCATCCCACCCCTCTAGGCTGTCACAGAGCACTGGGTTGAGCTTCCTGCATCACGCAGCAAATTCCCGCTGGCTGCCTGTTCTCCGCACAGTGATGTATTTGTCTCAGCGCTCCCTTCTCAGGTCTTCCCGCCCCCTCCTCCCACCGCGCTCACAGGCCTGTCCTCTATGTCCGCGTCTCCAGTGCTGGCCTGCAGGTAGGTTCATCATCTTTCTAGATTCCATGTGTGTGCACTAACGTATGACATGTGTTTTCCTGTTGCTTTTACCTGAGGCTCAGGCCGTCTTCCCAGCTCACTGACTGTGGCCGAGTTCATCTCCATGAGGTTTCTTCCCAGTGGGGGCTTCCTATCAGGCCACAGTCACCTGGGCCCATCCACGGGCCCACGGGCCCACCCCAACTTTCTTTTCAAGTGTTTTAAAAGCTTTGTCCTTAAGTCTCACCCACCCATAGCAATCTCCTTTTTGGTTAACTCAAAGTCAACCTATTTGGGATTTTAAATCCTTTTGTAAAATCTCTTCACTTGTGTCATGTAAACTGCTCATAGGATCAGTTCAGTTCAGTCGCTCAGTTGTGTCCGACTCTCCGCGACCCCATGAATCACAACATGCCAGGCCTCCCTGTCCATCACCAACTCCCGGAGTTCACTCAAACTCATAGGATGAAACCCATCATATTTAGCCTTGTTGCTTAGTCGTTTTCAGCTCTTTGCAACCCTGTGGACTGTAGCGTGCTAGGTCCCTGTGTCCATGGGATTTTCCAGGCAAGAATACCGGAGTGGGTTGCCATTTCCCTGCACACACTTAAGTGGAGAGCATCTTCATCAGGGGTTTGGAAAACATGGAGACCATCTCAGCATTCTGTCTGCTGCTGCTGCTGCTAAGTCACTTCAATCATGTCCGACTCTGTGCGAGCCCATAGACAGCAGCCCACCAGGCTCCCCCGTCCCTGGGATTCTCCAGGCAAGAACACTGGAGTGGGTCGCCATTTCCTTCTCCAATGTGTGAAAGTGAAAAGTGAAAGTGAAGTCGCTCAGTCATGTCTGACTCGTAGCGACCCCATGGACTACAGCCTACCAGGATCCTCCGTCCATTGGATTTTCTAGGCAAGAGTACTGGAGTGGCTTGCCATTGTCTACCATAGTACAATGATCTGATGTGACACCAGGTTAAATCTGAGTTTCAGACAAGCAACGAGTAACTTTCTGGTATGATTTTCCCCACACACCCTCAATTCTGGAATGCTCCACAGTATCTAAAATGGGTTTATAAGATCAAAGGCTCACCTACACAGGTGATGTGATTGAGTAGAGCAGGCCAAGTAGGGACTACAGCCAGCAGTGGTGCTCATGCCCAGGTGAAGGAGGCTAGGGCCCCACCACACCAGTTGCCTGTGGTCATGAAGACTCACAGGCCAAGTGGAAGGAACTTCTGATTCTTTTTTTAGGAAACAGAATTTTTACTTTCCTTTCTGATTGAATTCTTCCATTGATCACAGTAATCCAAAATTTTCAAACATACTTCACAAACTGCAAAACATGCTTATGAACTGCAGTTTGGCCCCTGGAGGTCAGTTTGTGACCCGTAATCTAAGATCTGGTGACTTCCTTGGTGGCCAGTGGCTAAGATTTCGCCTTCCAACGCAGGGGGTTGCAGGTTCAGTCTCTGGTTGGGGAGGTAAGATCCCACAGGATTCATGGCCAAAAAAACATAAAACAGAAGCAATATTGTAACAAATTAGATAAAGACTTTAAAAATGGTCCACAAGAGAAAAAAAAAATCTGGAATAACTAAAAGAGAAGTCTGAAAAAACCTTCACTCATCCACGCAAGTAACTTTCACTAGGCCTGTTCACAACATTCTTCCATCCAAAGCTCAACATATTTGCAGTCCTTTACTTCTTCACTTCATTTAGCCCCTGAGCTTCATCTCTTAAACAAAATTGATTTACCCCAACAGAAAAGTGATTTAAAAGTCTGACCAGGCATCCATAATGTCAGGAAAGAGCCAGATTTACAAACCCTCCAAAATGTACAATAAATGCCAAATGAAAACTTTCAATTTACCAATCTGTGTTTATAGGAAGCATAAATCAGTGATGAGGATGGAATGATCCTGACATTATTATGATTAAGTTTTGATCTTTTAATTTGCTTTGTTTACATTTCCTTGCAAGTTTGACCTTCTCTTTACAAGTAGACTTCTGATTTTGATGACCATTTAATATTTTTATAAAAACTCAGCTGGTGGAAGTTTGGTTTAGGTATTCAAGCTCAGGGTATATTATAATTTAGAGAGTCAGTGAGACATTGCAGGGATTATTTCCAGACAGTTTTTTTGGATTTAATCTTGTGGGTCATTGTTCCCATAGGAGAGCACATGTACCCTTGCTGGAACACCAGGTCATTTTAAAAACTTCTGAAAAATCAGTATTTACTTATTCTAATTTTCCTTCATATTTAAGGAAAATAAACAAAACAAATGAACAAACAAAAAAACAAACAAAAGAACCTGGCACATGGAAATGGAAATTTAATGAAGATTATTGCTTAGGACAGGCACGCCAGGGAGGCCTGGCGTGCTGTGATTCATGGGGTTGCAAAGAGTCGGACACGACTGAGCAACTGAACTGAACTGAACTGAATTGCTTAGGACAAGGGTCAGTTTAAATTTTAAAAAGCAAGTGAATTTTAAAAAAATACTAAGAAAAGCATTGTGAAGATGATACAAAAATGCAGCCAAAGATCATAAAGCTGGGAGGCACAAGATGGAGGTGAGAGGAATATTGGTCTAGAGTTGGACGTGGAACCCATGGTCTGGACAGCCCGTGACGCCAGCCTGAACGCAGGTCTGGACCAGCTGGGGAAGGACCCTCGCGTGGTTTGCTTTCTCACGGAGTGGAATACTCTGTGCTACGTCACAGGTCTCCCCTGGTGGCTCAGTCAGTAAGTAATCTACCTGCAGATCAGGAGACCAGAGTTTCATCCCTGGGTCAGGAAGATTCCCTGCAGAAGGGAATGGCACCCCACTCCAGTATTCTTGCCTGGAGAATTCCATGGACAGAGGAGCCTGGCGGACTACAGCCCACGGGGTCGCAAAGAGTCAGACACGACGGAGTGACTATCACTTTCACTTTCATGATGTGTCGTGGGTTTTGACTTTAGGATGTGTTTTCTCTGGGGCTTCCCTGGTCGCTCAGACGCTAAAGCGTCTGCCTGCAATGCGGGAGACCCGGGTTCGATCCCTGGTTTGGGAAGATCCCCTGGAGAAGGAAATGGCAGCCCACTTCAGTACTCTTGCCTGGAAAATTCCATGGACTGAGGAGCCTGGTAGGCTACAGTCCATGGGGTCGCAAAGAGTTGGACATGACTGAGCGACTTCATTTTCACTTTCACTTTTCTCTGGGGAGTCTCCAATTTTTGACTCAGAAGCCATTAAGGACCTGACTTTTACTGAAGGCAAGATGCAGACTTTATTTATTTATTTTTTAAATTTATTTAATTGGAGGCTAATTACTTTACAATATTGTGGTGGCTTTTGCCATACATTGACATGAATCAGCCATGGGTGTACATGTGCTCCCCATCCTGAACCCCACTCCAACCTCCCTCCCCGTCCCATCCCTCTGGGTCATCCCAGCGCACCAGCCCTGAGCACCCTGTCTCATGCATCAAACCTGGACTGGTGATTTGTTTCACATATGATAATATACATGTTTCAAAGCTATTCTCTCAAATCATTCCACCATCTCCTTCTCCCACAGAGTCCAAAAGACTGTTCTATACATCTGTGTCTTTTTTGCTGTCTCGCATATGGGGTCATCATTACCATCTTTCTAAATTCCATATATATGTTAGTATACTGTATTGGTGTTTCTCTTTCTGACTTACTTCACTTTGTATAATAGGCTCCAGTTTCATCCACCTCATTAAAACTGATTCAAATATATTCTTTTTAATGGCTGAGTTATATTCCACTGTGTATGTGCACCACAGCTTTCTTATCCATTCATCTGCTGATGGACACCTAGGTTGCTTCCATGTCCTGGCTATTGTAGAAAGCACTGCAATGAACATTGGGGTACACATATCTCTTTCAATTCTGGTTTCCTCGGTGTGTATGCCCAGCAGTGGGATTGCTGGGTCGTATGGCAGTTCTATTTCCAGTTTTTTAAGGAATCTCCACACTGTTCTCCATAGTGGCTGTATCAACAGTGTAAGAGGTTTCCTTTTTCTCCACAGCCTCTCCAGCATTTATTGTTGACTTTTTTTTTCTTTTTTATTGGAGACTAATTATTTTACAATATTATATTGGTTGGTTTTGCCATACATTGACATGAATCTGCCCAGGCTGTACATACATTCCCCTTCCTGAACCCCCCTCCGCAGCCATTCTGACTGGCGTGAGATGGTACCTCATTGTGGTTTTGATTTGCATTTCTCTGATAATGAGTGATGTTGAACATCTTTTCGTGTGTTTGTTAGCCATCTATATGTCTTCTTTGGAGAAGTGTCTGTTTAGTTCTTTTGCCCATTTTTTGATTGGGTCACTTATTTTTCTGAAATTGAGCTACAGGAGTTGCTTGTATATTTTTAAGATTAATTCTTTGTCATTTGCTTCATTTGCTATTATTTTCTCCCATTCTGAAGGTTATCTTTTCACCTTGCTTATAGTTTCCTTCCTTCTGCAAAAGCTTTTAAGTTTAATTAGGTCCCACTTGTTTATTTTTGCTTTATTTCCAATATTCTGGGAGGTAGGTCATGGAGGATCCTTCTGTGATTTATGTCGGAGAGAATTTTGCCTATGTTTTCCTCTAGGAGTTGTATAGTTTCTGGTCTTACCTTTAGATTTTGAATCCACTTTGAGTTTATTTTTGTGTATGGTGTTAGAAAGTGTTCTGATTTCATTCTTTTACAGGTGGTTGACCAGTTTTCCCAGCACCACTTGTTAAAGAGATTGTCTTTTCTCTATTGTATAATCTTGCCTCCTTTGTCAAAGGTAAGGTGTCTATACGTGGCGGATTTATCTCTGGGCTTTCTGTTTTGTTCCATTGATTTATATTTCTGTCTTTGTGCCTGTACCATACTGTCTTGATGACTGTAGCTTTGTAGCATAGGCTGAAGTCAGGCAGGTTGATTCCTCTAGTTCTAGCCTTCTTTATAAAGATTGCTTTGGCTATTTGAGGGTTTTTGTATTTCCATACAAATTGTGAAATTATTTGTTCTAGTTCTTTGAAAAATACTGTCGGTAGATTGATAGGGAGTGCATTGAATCTATAGATTGCTCTAAGTAGTATATTCATTTTCACTATATTGATTCTTATGATTCATGAACATGGTATATTTCTCTATCTATTTTGTCATTTTTGATTTTTTTCATCAGTGTTTTATAGTTTTCTATATATAGGTCTTTTGTTTCTTTAGGTAGATTTATTCCTAAATACTTTACTGTTTTCATTGCAATGGTGAATGGAATTTTTTCCTTAATTTCTCTTTCTGTTTTCTCATTGTTAGTGTATAGGAATGCAAGGGATTTCTGTGTGTTAATTTTATGTCCTGAAACCTTATATTCATTGATTAGCTCTAGTAATTTTCTGGTGGAATCTTTAGGATTTTCTATGTAGAGGATCATGTTATCTGCAAACAACGAGAGTTTTATTTCCTATTTTCCAATCTGCATTACTTTTATTTCTGTTTCTTCTCTGATTGCTGTGGCTAAAACTTCCAAAACTATGTTGAATAGTAGTGGTGAGAGTGGGCTTCCTTGTCTTGTTCCTGACTTTAGGGGAAATGTTTTCAATTTTTCACCATTGAAGATAGTGTTTGCTGTGGGTTTGTCATATATGATTTTTATTATGTTGAGATATGTTCCTTCTGTGTCTGCTTTCTGGATTTTTTTTTTTTTATCATAAATGGTTGTTGATTTTTTTTCAAGGGCTTTCTCAAGATGTATACTTTAGTGGTGACAAGTCCTCTGGTGCAATTTGCAGCTCTGGGGGCCTCACAGGGCCAGTTCTACATTCACTTCTAGGGACCCCATCCCACCTCAGATTTCAGTGAGCAAGAATCTTTAAGCAGGCCATTACCACTCTCTCAGCTGAGATGTCCCTCAGGCAGTTTCCCAAAAGGTCACACAGAGAGTTACCACCTGGCCCAGTGATTCTTCTCCTAGGTATATATCCAATATAAATGCTAACCTATGGCCACACAAAAGCTTGCATACAGATGTTCATAGTGTTATTGACAAGAGCCAAGTGTGGTTTCCATAGCTATGCATGAAAAGATGATTGGATAAATACAGTGTAATATATCCATGCAAGGAGCATTACTAAGCAAGAAAAGAAATAAAATACCAGTATATGTTACAGTGAGAAAGCCTTAAAAACATGTGAGGTGAGAGAAGTCAGTCACAAAAGGCCATATATTCTATGATTCCACTGATATGAAATGTTTAGAACAGGCAAATGTATTTGGAGACAGAAACTAGTTTCTTGGTGACCTAGAACTGGGGAGTTGGGGTGAAATGGGGAATGACTGCTAATGGTTATGGAATTCTTTCTGGTGTGATGAAAATATCCTAAAATCGGTGGTGGTGGTGAGGGTGCAACTTTGTAAATATACTAAAAACTATTGACTTGTACACTTTAAATGAGTGACTTGTATAGTAAGGGAGTTACATCTTAATAAAATTGTAACTTTCTTTTTTTTAAAGCACATCATCTCATGGCAAAGGGATCACAAACTCTTAACTCTCATTTTCTGCTCAGGATGGTATTTCAAACTCCCTCCCACTATCTACCACCCCCTCCCCCATCTATTGTTGGTATTAGCTATGTGGTGTGGGAAGCTGCTGCTGCTGCTGCTGCTAAGTCACTTCAGTCGTGTCCAACTCTGTGCGACCCCACAGATGGCAGCCCACCAGGCTCCCCCGTCCCTGGGATTCTCCAGGCAAGAACACTGGAGTGGGTTGCCATTTCCTTCTCCAATGCATGAAAGTGAAAAGTGAAAGTGAAGTCGTTCAGTCATGTTTGACTCTTAGCGACCCCACGGACTACAGCTTACCAGGCTCCTCCATCCATGGGATTTTCTAGACAAGAGTACTGGAGTGGCTTGCCATTGCCTTCTCCGGACATGGGAAATAGAGAGGAGTAAAGAGAAGTTGGGGGCTGAGGTTGAGAAAAATGAAGCTCCAGGATTCTTGGGATGAAGGAGGGGCTGAAAAATTTTTGGAGGAGGGAGGCAAAGAAGATGTATTCAGAACCAGGAACCCCAAACTTTCCAGACTGAATAGCCTTCTTTTTTGTAAGAGAAGGAAGGGGAAACTTTCTACCATAAAGAGAAAAAAGATCCTCAAAGCAACTCATGTTTATTCAGTTCAGTTCAGTTCAGTCGCTCAGTCATGTCCAACTCTCCATGACCCCATGAATCACAGCACGCCAGGCCTCCCTGTCCATCACCAACTCCCGGGGTTCACTCAAACTCATGTCCACAGAGTCGGTGATGCCATCCAGCCATCTCATTCTCGGTCGTCCCCTTCTCCTCCCGCCCCCAACCTTTCCCAGCATCAGAGTCTTTTCCAGTGAGTCAACTCGCTGCATGAGGTGGCCAAAGTATTGGAGTTTCAGCTTTAGCATCAGTCCTTCCAATGAACACCCAGGATCGATCTCCCTTAAAATGGACTGGTTGGATCTCCTTGCGGTACAAGGGACTCTCAAGAGTCTTCTCCAACACCACAGTTCAAAAGCATCAATTCTTTGGCAATCAGCTTTCTTCACAGTCCAACTCTCACATCCATACATGACCACGGGAAAAACCATAGCCTTGACTAGATGGACCTTTGTTGGAAAAGTAATGTCTCTGCTTTTTAATATACTATCAAGGTTGGTCATAACTTTCCTTCCAAGGAGTAAGCGTCTTTTAATTTCATGGCTGCAATCAGCATCTGCAGTGATTTTGGAGCCCCCCCAAAAAAAGTCTGACACTGTTTCCACTGTTTTTCCATCTATTTCCACAGAGATGTAAACAAGTCAAAAAGAAGACCATAAAATGTAGCCATAATTTATCCCATGCAAAAGTAATCACCATGTGAACCCATATTCAAAGAATCGTATACATTAAGGGGATTTAATATCATACATAGTATTATCATCTCGCACCGCCTCACAAAAGAGGTTATTCTGTTACTGTTTATTGATGGTGAAAATTCATAGGGTCAGAGAGCTGAGGTTAACGTGGAGACACATTGGAGATGCAGTCATGCAGGAGTGTCAGTGACTTGTTCAGACTCTAGGTCACGGTTTGTGCACTTTGTGCAAATGCCTTTCGTCCCTTGTTGCCCACCGCCCTCCACCTACCCACACCCTGGCACACCCCGGTGCACAGTGGGCTATGCCACTCACAGAGTCAGAGCACATAGGTGCAACAATTTCTTTAGAACATGTGCCATGAATCTACTATGTTGAAGGCCCTGTGCCCAGGTACTGAGTATGCACTTGTGAAATTTAAAAAAGAAAATAAAAGGAGAAATCCAAAGCAGATAGCATCCCTATTTTCTTGGAGTTTATATTTTAGTAGGGGAAAGCCTACTCTATTGTGAGATGTTTCTCATGTGATTTTTTATTTTTTTTTAATGAAACCTAATTTTTAAAATTTCCTGGTGAATCTCTTTTAAAATAATGCATTAGAGTGGATTCCACTTTATTTGTGGGAAACATCTCTCTCACTGACACTTGGAGTTCGCTCATTGGGTGAGAGAGAATGGGATTAGTTACAAGGAGAACATAGGAAACTGTAGGTAGTAGCTTTGCATTTCTCTCGGATAGAGGAGCGTGAGCGGATGAATATTTTCTGTTGTTAACACTCTACTAAAACTGACCAGAATAAAAGCAAGAAGCATTGCTTTCTAGAATTCACGTAGTTGGTGGTTCTGTGGGCAGACACAGTGCCCACAAAATGTACTATGGACCTTTGGCAAATACTTTCTACTGTAGTTCTTGAGAGCAAAATGATTTCCATTGCTATTGGCAAAGGAGGAATGGAATAGGTGTGACTGCAGCAAGTCCAGAGAATCTTGTCTGAGGGGATTGGGCCAGGCATTCCGATATAGATAGGACTCAGAACGGCCTGTACCTGGCGGGAGGTCATGACTGGAGCAGGGCAGGAAATGGGCCAAGTTATCCACAGATGCATCAGGAGATGTGGGTTTGATCCCTGGGTTGGGAAGATTCCCTGGAGAAGGAAATAGCAACCCACTCCAGTATTCTTGCCTGGAGAATCCCATGGACAGAGGAACCTGGAGGGCTATAGTCTATGGGGTCGCAAAAGAGTCAGACATGATTGAGCATGCACACACTATATGATCCACAGACACAGTATAATGTTTGCCTCACAGTCTGACCAACTGTTCAAAGGAATAATAGCTTGCAGAGTTTTACCAAGAGGGTGAGTATCTTAGGGTAAGGATGGTTTGTCCAGTAAAGAAAGAAGTGGGAAGATGTCATTCCAGGCAGATGAACAGCAGGTACAAAGGCACATGTGTATATGTGAAGAATTCAAAGAATCTGCAGAACCAACAAGAGAGACATAGGGCCAGAAGGGTAGCTGGGGGCTGATTAAGAAGAATCGGAAGCCATGTTATGTTTGGATTTAATCCCAAGGGCTAGTGTTCCGAAAGGGGAACACACACACCTTTGTTGACGTACCAGGTCATCTTAGAAAAATTTTAAAAAATCACTCTTTTACTTCTTCTGACTTTTCTTCATGTTTAATAAAAACAAAACACACACACACACAAAAACATCGAAATGGAAATTTAATGAAGATTATTGTTCAGGACAAGGGTAAGTTGAAATAAAAATTAGTAAGTGAACTTAAAGAAAATATTAAGAAAAACATTGTGAAGATGACACAAAAATGCAGCAAGAAAATCATAAAGCTGGGAGGCACATGATGGAGATGTGAGGAATATTGTTCTGGAGAGTTAGCCATGGGAGCTATTAGACAGGCCGGAGAGAACTTGCAGGGCATTGTGGATGGTGCTGAGCTTTGCAGATCTCGAGAGCAGCAGAGCGGAGGATGACCTGAGACCAGGGGAGAGGAGAGGCGAGACTCTGGGCCGGGAGACAAAGGAGTGGTCCAAGAAAGAGATGGTGAGGATGGTGAGGATGAAACCACAGCAGGGATGGCACTGATGGAGACGAGGGACAGATTTGAATATGTTTCCCCTGCTTCCTGTCAAAACAGCACACAGCTTGGCAAGCAGGCAGGAAATGAGAAGAGGATGCTTTCCCCAGATTATTATCATTTATGCTTCCTTCCCATTTATTGGTATTAAAGTCATAACATTGCAAGATGGTTATGTTTTCTCCCAGTGCCCGGAAGCAGCCGTTCTAAGTGCTCATAAATATCTTTGGGAAGGAATGAACCAGAGTTTCAAAATGGACTTTCTGAGTTAGTCATTACAGCATTTGGACTTAACTTCCGGCCACTTATAACTGGCCACATGCAAAGAAATGCCACTTTGAAGTTCATTAGTTGCCATCAACTATAAAAGAGGAGCCAAATCCTACCCGGTGGATTGATGGTTCTTTTAACCCCCCTCTCTCTTTGATGGCCTGAGTAAATCAAGATTCAACTGTTCCAACACTGGTGATTGTGGGGAGGGAAGAAAAGTTACCATGGTGAGTACCACTCCAATTTTTCCTGCTTGATATTCATCTGCATTTCCTTTCCTATCAGCACTCCCCAAAACCACCCTTCTCCCACTTTAATCCTTGAATGAAAATGAGTCTAACCCCACTCCTTGTCCTCCAGCCAGGTACAAGTCTCAGGTGTGAACAATAAGAGCGTCTTATCTCAACGGTCAGAGTGACTGGTACATTGTTGCCGTTGCTCAGTTGCTAAGTGATGTCTGACCTTTTGTGACCCCACGGACTGCAGTACCCCAGGGTTCCCTTTTCTTCATCATATCCCAAAGTTCACTCAAACTCATGTCCATTGAGTCGGTGATGCCTTCCAACCTTCTCATCCTCTGTTGCCCCCTTCTCCTCTTGCCTTCAATCTTCCCAGCAATGAGGTCTTTCCCAGTGAGTCAGCTCTTTGCATCAGGTGGCCAAAGTACTGGAGTTTCAGCTTCAGCACTGGCCCTTCCAATGAGTATTCAGGGCTGATTTCTTTTAGGATTGACTGGTTGGATCTCCTTGCTGTCCAAACGACTCTCAAGAGTCTTCTCCAGCACCACAGTTTGAAACCATCAGTTCTTCAGGGCTCAGCCTTCTTTATGGTCCAACTCTCACATCTGTCCACTACTATAGGGACTATAGGGACCTTTGTTGGCAAAGTGATATCTGCTTGTTAATACACTGTCAAGGATTTGTCATAGCTATTCTTCCAAGGTATATACATACCTAAGTTAACGGCACAAGCTCTGTCAGCCCTGTCAACCAGATTCAGTCCCGGCACGTTTCACTGGAACTAATCAATTGTAGAGAAGCACTTTTTCTACAGTGAGTCCCCTTACTGTATGAACAGTATGACCCTTAAAGTTTCAGATTTTCAAATATGCAAACATGCGTTCACATGCCCAGGCACGTAAGTTAGTTCACATGTCTGGTGTAAATCCACCTGCCTGGATTCTAATTGCTTTAAGAACACAGACTGTCTTCTTGACCCTTTACATCCGTTCTCTCTTTTCTTTTGTACTCATTCCTCTGGCGATTGCATTTTACCTTCACCTACAAAACTGAGTGGGATTTTCCGGGTGGCTCAGTGATAAAGAACCCGACTGCCAGTGCAGGAGAGGCTAGCTTCATCCCTGGATTGGGAACAGCCCCTGGAGAAGGAAACGGTAACCCATTCCAGTATTCTTGCCTGGGAAAATCCCAGGGACAGAGGAGGCTGGTGGGCTACAGTCCATGGGGTCACAAAGAGTCAGACACAACTGAGTGACTGAACTGAACTGAACTGAGAGCACGCCCGCACATGCAGAGTGGAATACTGCATGAAGCATTTAGAAGGAAAGAAAAACATAAAAAGAAAGAAGGTGAAAGCAAGAAGAAAGGAAAGGAGAAAAAGAGAGAAGGAAGGAAGGGAGGGAGGGGTTGCAGGAGGCAGAGAGGGAGTAAGGGAGAAACACTGGTTGCTTTCTTGGAGTTCGTTGGCATGGAAACATGATATATCTCTGAACAAAGATTCCAGTTCAATCGCAAAACTGCTGTGTATCGGTCCAACAGAATAACCCCCGGGCGGGGATCACAAAGCATTACCAAAGAAACACAAGCTGAGGGGAAGTCTAGAACAAAGTTGGGGGGGGATAGTCCCTGGAAATGCAGAGACGTATCCAGTTCTGGAAGTTGAGGTCGTGAAGCTGAGTCCTAGCGCGTCCCAGCCGGGAGAGGCAGCCGTTGCCTTTCTTTCTGTTGCTTAGCCAGCAGAAATCGGGTCGTTTGCAGAGCCTGCCTGCCCTTCTATCCTGGAATAAGAAATACAGGGTTGTTTGTTATTTCTGCATTCCAGGAAGCCGCTTCTCCCTCCCGTCTCCTAAATGGAACCACTGGGTCTATAAATGCTGCAGGAATCCAACACGCAAAGCATCAGCCCTGTGGATTCCTCTTGATTCTTTGCCCGTGCACCTCATTGTTTCTGACTCGGAAACCCTTTTTCTAGCCTCCCTTACCAAGCTGCTGAATTCCTTGTGCACCTCTTCAGACTGAAGGACACAGATTTATCTGTCCTCCTCGGAAAGTTCAATAAATCCAGGAAAGCTCAGGCATGTGGGAAAAGGAGGAGTCCTTCCCTCTTGAACATGCTTCCCAGTGAGTCAGCCAGCAGGCTGCTTCAAGGGAAGTGGTCAGGAACATCTGTGAAAAACAGGAGCAGGGCCATCAGATAACGATGCTCTCCGCACTCGTTAAGATTAGAACCACCACAGGAACTCAACAAGGGCAATGTGCTCTTGAAGAAGGGAGATGGGTTTCTGTTTTGACAGGAAAAAGTCTACAGTGGTCATCTCAAAATGCTTTCTATTCGAAGTACGAATATTTAAGTTGTAAATTAGTGTAAAACTCAAATACTCATCTGCCTTTATAAAGACTCATCAGCAAAATTGTGTGAGCTCAGGCAGATGAAGGTGTCAGATCACTACAGACCGACAGTCCCTGGGATGGGGTGCACTGTCCTGTGAAGGATGTATCAAAGGACAGCTGTAAAATCCCCCAGGGCTGGGAGGATGGTCCTTCAGGAGGGAAGCAAGTTCATGGGGGTGGGAAATCGCACAGACTGGGAAATGGTGACAGGGTCAGGAATCAGGTTAGGAGTCTGAGATGTGAAGAGTGGCAGGGAAACCCAAAGAGGTGGTCTGGGGTCAGACCTATTGCCTATTTTAGGCAATTTGAACTTTATTTATGGGCAGAGGGATGCCCAGGAAGGTTTCAGAGCAGGCAGTGCTGTCATCAGATCTATGCTTTCCTTAAAGGCGATTTTGAGACTTAATTTAAGCATGAATCTTGGTGCTTTTGAACGGTGGTGCTGGAAAAGACTCTTGAGAGTATCTTGGGCAGCAAGGAGATCAAACCAGTCAATCCTAAAGAACATCAACTCTGAATATTCATTGGAATGACTGATGCTGAAAGATTGAGGGCAGGAGACGGGGATGACAGAGGACGAGGTACTTGGATAGCATCACTGATTCAATAGACATGAATTTGAGCCAACTCCAGGGGACAGTGAAGGAGAGGGGAGCCTGGTGTGCTGCAGTCTGTGGGGCTGCAAAGAGTCGGACATGACTGAGCAACTGAACAACAACAAGAATTTAGCAAGAATCCAGGAAATTAACCATTCTAAGATGGTTTGTTGTAAATTTTTGTGGGAAATTGGCTATTCTAGGTGCATGACAGAAGTGTTGAGACACTTTCAGAGGGAGGAAGCCTTCTCTCCAAGCCTTGTTCTCTCAGATATGGTTTTGCACAGCCCAGGTCTGTCAGGATCAGGGAGGTATCTTCTGTTGTAGATCCCCCTTCAGGGAGCCCTCTTACATTGTTGGTAGGAATGTAAATTGATGCAGTCACTATGCAGAACTGTATGGAGGCTCCTTAAAAATTGAAAAATAGAACTAAGATATGATTCAACAATACCACTCCTGGGCATATACCCAGAGAAAACCATAATCCCCAAAGACATGTGCACCTCGATGTTCATTGCAGAACTGTTTATAATAGCCAGGACTTGGAAGCAGCCTACACGTCCATCAACAGGGGAATGGGTAAAGATGTGGCGGCGCATGTACATAATGAAATATTCTGTCTCTCTCTCTTTAGTTACAAATTCGTGCCTGACTCTTGCGACCCCGTGGGCTGGAGCCTGCCAGTCTCCTCTGTCCATGGGGATTCTCCAGGCAGGAATGCTGGAGGGGGTTGCCATTACTCGGCCATAAAAAGAAACTAAACTGTGCCATTTGCAGAGATGTGGATGGACCTAAGGAGCATTATATGGAGGGATGTGAGTAAGAGAAAAGCAAATATCATATTAAAGCATATATCTGGAATCTAGAAAAATGGTGCAGAGGAACACATTTGCAAAACAGAAATAAAGATGCAGACGTCGAGAACAAACCCAAGGACTCCAGGGTGGGAAAGCAGAGGTGGGATGAATTTGGAGCCTGAGACTGACGTATGTATTAACACACCACTGTGTATAAAATAATAGCTTCCCAGGTGGCGCAAGTGGTAAAGAACCTGCCTGCCAGTGCAGGAGATGCAAGAGCCGTAGGTTTGATCCCTGGAAGTCAGGAAGAACCCTCTGAGGAGGGCATGGCAACCCACTCCAGTATTCTTTCCTGGAGAATCCCATGGACAGAGAAGCCTGGAAGGCTAGAGCCCGTAGGGTCTCAGAGAGTCAGACACGACTGAAGTGACATCGCGAATGTATAAAATAGATGGTTAGTGAGAATATACTGTATAAGCACAGGGAACTCTCCTCAATACTCTGTGATAACCTATAGGGGAGAAGAGTCCCCAGAAGAGGGGATGTACGTATACGTAGAGCTGATTCACTTTTCACCATACAGAAACTAACACAACACTGTAAAGCAAGTATACTCTAATAAAAATGTTTTAAACAATAAAACTTAAAAACTAAAAGGAGAAGCAGCCATAACCATGCCCTGTCTGTCAGCTCGTCTGCAGGGAGCTGTCAGTTCATCATTCCAGAAGCTGAGATAGCCGTTTACAGACAAATCATATCTGCCTCCCTGTTAGAGCCCAGACAAGAGGTAGGTCAATCAATAACAGTATGAAATATTTAAATTAAAGGAAAAAAGAAAAAAACAGCTGCCTTTTTGGTGCTTGAAGCATAGCAACGTGATACAATATTGCTTAGAAATAGATTTTGGCTTTTGCAGTCTCCTTGTTCTCAGGTGCAGGTCCTTGAGGTGTTGATCTGTCTGGGCTGCCATGACAGAATATCACAGATGGGGTGGCTCCAATGACATTTACTTCTCCCCGTTCTGGAGGCTGGGAAATTCGAAATCAAGATGCCTCAGACCTGGTGAGAGCCCACTTCCTGGATCCTAGGTGCCTGTTCTCTTGCTGTGTCCTTCACCTGGTGGAAGAGATGAGGGACGAGAGATGGATACTCATCAGAATCGTGAGGACTCCACCCTCATGACTGAATCACTTCCCAAAGGCCCCACCTCCAAATAATATCCCATTGGGGGTTAGGTTTCAGCACATGAATCTAGGGGGACATAATCGTTCATTCTATAGCACCAGCCACATGCTAGTCCTCTGGTCTCTTGACCTCCCATCACCCCACTGAAGTCATGACCTCAATGATGCAATTCTCTCTTTCCTCCCCAGTCCAGCTAATACTCCTGTCTTAATTCCAAATGCTCCCTCACTTGATGCTCATGCATGGGTGGCTCAGTCGCATCAGTCAAGATCGACTCTCTGTGACCCCATGGGCTGTAGCCCACCAGGTTCCTCTGTCCGTGGGATCCTCGTGGCAAGAATTATGGGGTGGGTTGTCACGCCCCTCCTCCAGGGGATTTTCCCAATTCAGGGATCGAAATGGTGTCTCCTGTGCCTCCTGCATTACAGGTAGATTCTTTATCCACTGAGCCGCCTGGGAAGCCCCAGGATGTTCATTTATCCTTAGTTACCCTTCACTACCCTTGTCTAGACTTCCCAGGTGTCTTGAGGGTAAAGAACCCGCCTGCCTATGCAGAAGATGGAGGTTCGATCTCTGGGTTTGGCAGATCCCCTGGAGGAGGGCATGGCAACCCATTTCAGTATTCTTGGCTAGAGAGTCCCATAGACAGAGGAGCCTGGTGGGCTACAGTCCGTGGGGTCGCAGAGTCGGACATGACTGAGCAACGCAACAGCAACCATTGTCTCTCCTTGCCTACGTTCAGCTACACTCGTCTGCTCCCAACCACCTTTGTCTACTGTCCATTCTCCTCCCGTTTCTCTAGCTTCCCTCGTCTGCCTGTGATGACCCTCACTTCTTCTTTCACTCTTTAGCATTTCTTTTTAATTTTAATTAGAAAAAGTTAAGTTGACATGTTGCATTTTCATTTGTATTCAGTTAAAGAAATTTTTTTTTCTCTTTTTTTGGCCACAAGGCATGCAGGATTTTAGTTCCCCAACCAGGGGTCGATTCCTGCTCCTTGCAGTGCAAGTGTGGAGTCTCAACCACTGGGCCACCAGGGAAGTCCCAGCATTTCTTACCATTGTCACATCCAACCCCACAATAAAGTAACAATCAGAGAAGACATGATGTCCTCTCTGACTTGGGCATGTTTTCTGCTCAAATCTATCTTTGGAATGAAGGCTTAGTATCGAACTCATAATCCATTACATTTACGAGCAACTTAGATTACCAAAGTTATTTTACCTCACTGTTATTTAATCCTGGTAAACAATCCCCCAAAGAATGTGACATTCCCCCCACTCTCCCAAGTAGAGTTCTCATGCCTTCTGATGGTGAGGTACAGTTAAGTGCAAGAATAAAGCCCAGGAATGGAGGATGACTCCTGCTCGCAATAAAAGACACCATCTAGTGGTGTCCAATCCTGTGGGTGGAATATCATGCTCGTGAGCCTCACCCTGTCAGTCCCACAAGGAAAGCATCTTGCAGATGAAGAACCGGAAGCTCAGAGAATCCACGTGACAAACCCAAAGCCACTCAGCCAGCAAATGGCAGAACGGAGACCAGATACCACGGTCCTTGTGCCAGAAATAAACTCTCTCACTGTCACGTGCATTTCTTCTTCAAGGGCATTTACATTAAAAAAAAATAAGAAGTTCATGTTCAAGGTAAAGCAAACAGTTTCTACTGGAAGAAAAATTGTACCAGAGTGATTAAAGTTTCCATGGTCCCTCAAGTTACACTTTGTACTTTGAAAGGAACACCTGTCTCCAACACCAAAAAGAAAATAGGTCAGATACTGAAGTTTTCCTCTGTCTATACTTTTCCTTCTATTTTATGCCTCTTTCTACTGTGGAGCACATTTAGCTCCCTTGAGTTAACGCACCAAAAATGTGGGTTGCTCTGTTATGCAAATATCAAGGGGAAAGACAGAGCAGGAAAAAGGCAGAATCTGTGATGCTGAAGGTCCTTGAATCATTGGGCTTGAAGGTAAATAGAAAGATGAAGCAGTGACCTAGTCTGACCTCACAAGACTCTAAGGATCGTGTTATAAAGAAAAGCTAGAAGGGAAAAGGGAACTGTTGTTGACGGAGAGCAAATGGTGATGAAGGGAGGCGCCTAACCCAAGCCCATCTCTTAACTGCATGACCCACCTAACTATGTCTGTTTCCTTATTTCTGAAATAGGAATGATGAGGAAATTGTACCCACTTCAGATGGGCAGGGAGGAGTCAAGGAGTTGACGTGTGTGGTGTATTCGAAACAGCCTGGTGCACGTAGAGAGGGCAGCATGAGTGATAGAGTGCCAGAGTTAGTGAACACCCTTCTTGGGCGTGTGGGCTTCCCAGGTGGCACGGTTGGTAAAGAACCCGCCTGCCAATGCAGCAGAGGCAAGAGATGCAGATTCAGTCCGTGGGTGGGAAGATCCCCGGGAGAAGGAAATGACAACCCACTCCAATATTCTTGCCTTGGCAATCCCATGGACAGAGGAGCCTGGCGGGCTGCAGTCCATAGGGTCGCAAAGAGCTGGACATCACCAAGCACACACACACTTCAAGGGCCATTTCTTGGGCTGGGTGACTGAGGCCACCTTGCCTGCAAAGTGCAGAGTCTCGTTAGGCTTCCAGAAAGAGGAGCTTCCTATGAAGTGCACAGGAAATGAAGAAGAATAGGGACGAGGTGCTCAGCCAGGCCACGTGGAGGCTGGAACACTGCTCAACAATGGGAAATGCTCTCCCGAGCCAACTGCTGACAGTCATGGCCGAAAGTCTAGTCCACCCTTCCCCAGTCTTGTGCTCCACTGTGAGGGCGATGAATCGATTCTCTCTGTAGTTGGGTGCCTAGAAAGAAGATGCTACTAGAAAGAAGATTGTACTAGTTCACTGAGTCGACATGGGTCTTGGCAGTTAAATCTTACTCACCCAGGCTCTTGATGTTGCTGTGTGTGCTCAGTAGAGCCTGCCAGGCTCCTCTGTCCCTGGGGATTCTCCAGGCAAGAATACTGGAATGGGTTGCCATGCCCTCCTCCAGGGGATCTTACCAACCCAGGGATTGAACCCGAGTCTCTTGAGTCTCCTGCATTGGCAGGGGGATTCTTTACCACCAGGGCCACCTGGGAAGCCCCCCACCTAGGCTTTTGCCAATTCTAAATCAACTATTAATGAACCAAAGTCTCACCCTGGTCAATACACTCAGGTCTGGAGTTGAAGATTCCAGTATTGGCTTTCTTTTTTAAAAAATGAATGTATTTATTTTACTTGGAGGATAATTACTTTACAATATTGGGATGGTTTTTTGCACATATCAACATGAATTGGCCACACGTTAGTTTTCTTGACTGAGAACCAGGGCAGACCAGGTATACAGAGTACAGTAGATTCCTATCAAATGCAAAGTCCTTTCATTTTACCTTACACAGCCTTGTGAGGTGGGTATTATTAAGTCCCATGTTTCAAAATGCAGCCCTGGGGGCATGGTTTTCTCAAGGGCGGTGATTAGCCATAGACTTCAGTGATCAAGTTCAAGGTCAGACCCTCTTTTGACCTTGAATTTGAGAAGAGTAGGAATTTTCTCAGGGATTCTGATTCTGGTAGGCTTTCATTTAACTATTCCTCAAATATACAAAGTGGCAGAAATTCTATGGAAGTATTTATGACGTTTTGATTTTTATTGTGTTCTTGATTTTATTATCACCTTTCCCAAGGAAGGGTAAACATATTCATATAAAAAAGGAAGATAGGATTCAGGAAAAAGGAAAGGCATTTTACAGCTGGGTCTTCCCCAAATTAAATGCACATCAAAATCACCTGGGAAGCTTGCATTTAAAACAACTTTTATTGTGGTATAATTTACATATCATAAAATGCACTCCTGTTTAGAGCACAATTCTATAATTTTTAGTAAATTTGTACATACAATCCAAGTGTGACATTTCTGTCACCCCAAAATATTCCCTCATGCCTAGGAAGCTTTTCATTCTGATTTTGACTTTAAGTCATTTTATCCTCAAGTTACAGAGGAAATCACTGTTAACAAGATGGTATATATTTTTCCATACTTTTACTAATGTATTTATGCACTTACAAAAGTGAATAAGAGCTACCTATGTGTCAGATTTTGTTTGTTTTTTTGTTTAAGAGAAATAAGATTATAACACACGTTTCCTCCCTGACCTGCCTTTTTCAGTTAAAATGTGTCTCAGAGATCCTTTTAAGGAGGTTCATTTTACTCATTCTCTTGTGAGGGCTCTCTGGTATTCCAGAGGATATATATATACATATATCACATAATTCATTTGGCCACCATTCCCCTTTTTTTGATGAAAATGTAGGTTGCTTCGAATTTTTTCTTTTTATCTTAAATAAAATTGCAAGAGTGTCTATGGACCACGTCCGTGTGCATCTGTGTGTTATTTCCAAGGACAGATTCCTAGAGGGACAAGTCCAAGAAGTATTGAAAAAACAAGCAAACAAGCAGACATTCTAACACTTTTCTTTCCCTAACTCAGTCCACCAAGTGATCCAATTTATTGGATGTGGGAAGCTCCTGGGAACCTGTATTTTTGCCAAACACCTGCCCTGGAGATTCGGGGCAGCACCATCCAGCACTTCCAGCACCATCTTCAGATGGTGGGGAGGGATTGTTTTAAGGCTCTGCAGTCAAAGAAATGCAAGCCAGCTCCCAGCGTTGCTACCTTCAGTGCAGTAACCCTGGACACCATTCGTTCCTGCCCATTCTTATACAAATACCGAGCACCATTTAGGTGACAAGTGTAATTCTCAGTCAGCAGGTGGGACAGATGCAACAACACATGTGTAGATACTGTAAAGTGTCATGGATTCTATAAACGGGAGGGCGTTTGGGATGGACATGTACACACTGCTGCTTAAAACGGGCAACCAGCAAGGACCGACTGTGCAGTACAGGGAACTCTGCTCAATGCCATGTGGCAGCCTGGGTGGGAGGAAGCTTGGAGGAGAATGGACACATGTATATGTATGGCTGAGTTCCTCTGGTGTCCGCCTGAAACTATCACAACATTGCTAACTGGCTCTTAGTTCAATTCAGTTCAGTTGCTCAGTTGTGTCCGACTCTTTGAGATCCCATAGACTGCAGAACAATAGGCTTCCCTGTCCATCACCAACTCCTGGAGCTTGCTCAATTCATGTCCATCAGTCAGTGATGCCATCCAACCGTCTCATCCTCTGTTGTCCCCTTCTCCTTCTGCCCTCAATCTTTCCCAGCATCAGGGTCTTTTCCAATGAGTCAGTTCTTTGCATCAGGTGGCCAATTATTGGAGTTTTAGCTTCAGCATCAGTCCTTCCAATGAGTACTCAGGACTGATCTCCTTTAGGATGGACTGGTTGGTTTTCCTTGCAGTCCAAGGGACTCTCAAGAGCCTTCTCCAACACCACAGTTCAAAAGCATCAATTCTTCAACGCTCAGGTTTCTTTACAGTCTAACTCTCACATACACACATGACTACTGCAAAAATCATAGCTTTGACTAGGTGGACCTTTGTTAGCAAAGTAATGTCTCTGCTTTGCTATACCCCAATAGAAAATTAAAAGTTAAAAAAAAAGTGGAGGAAACTAGTCCATTGTATGTTCAGAGGAGGGTGACTGGGGAAATTTGAGAGGATTTTGGAATAAGGAACATGGGCGACTTCACTTTCACTTTTCACTTTTATACGTTGGAGAAGGAAATGGCAACCCACTCCAGTGTTCTTGCCTGGAGAATCCCAGGGACAGGGGAGCCTGGTGGGCTTCCATCTATGCGGTCACACAGAGTCGGACACAACTGAAGTGACTTACCAGCAGCAGCAGCAGGGTGAACCCTGAACTGGGGGAGGTTCCTGCCAAGTGACCAAAGCCAGTCTCAGCAGAGGAAACAGCATGAGCACAGCCAGGATTGCCCATTGCCACCATGCTTCAGAATTTCCTAGGGTGCCTGGTGGGGATGAGGGCAGTGAGGAAGCTGGAGAGGGATGTGGGGCTAGAGCAGACTTTGTAGCATGTACCTGGGTCCTCATGAAGGGTTGTAACATGACTTGTACATGGCAGACTTGCCTTTTAGCCCAAAGTTTGAAGAAGGGTATGAAGGAGGAATAAACTGGTTTGGGCAGGGAGATTCAAGTCAGAGAGCCAGTTGGTGTGAAGCCTTGTTGTCACCTAGGCCAGGACTCTGCATGGCCCTGACCAGGCTCCACCCCGACCAAGCTCTAGGGTGAGAAGCCTCTGGAGAGCCGATTTGTTGTTGACATTCCCACCCATGAGTCCTGCTCTGACCCAGCAAGGAGCCTAGCACCTAATGGTCTTTCAGCAAGTGGGCTGTGGCAACTGCAGATTCCGGTTGAAAGCTGGGTGTGATGGTTCATTTTACATGTCAGCTTGACTGGCCCTTAGTGTCCAGATATTTGGTCAAATATTATTCTGGTTGTTTCTGTGAGGATGATTTTGGATGAGTTAACGTTTAAATCAGCAGGTAAACCAAATGGTCCTCCACAATGTGGGTGAGCCTCATCTGCTCAGTTGAAGGTCTAAATAGAAAGACTCGCCTTCCTTGAGCTAGAGGAAATTCCACCAGCAGCATCCATCAGACTTGAACTGTAGCACTGGAAGCTCCCTTGTTCTTCAGCCTGCTGGCCCACCCTCTAGATGTTGGACTTGCTAATCTCCATAATCACATGAGCTAATTCCTTAAAATCAATCTCTCTCTCTCTCTAGCTGTTTATATCATAGGGGTTCCCTGGTGGCTTAGATGGTAAAGCATTTGCATGCAATGCAGGAGACCCATGTTTGATCCATGGGTCAGGAAGATCCCTTGGAGAAGGAAATGGCAACCCACTCCAGCATTCTTGCCTGGAGAATTCCAAGGACAGAGGAGCCTGGCGGGCTACAGTCCATAGGGTCCTGAAGAGTCGGACATGATTGAGGGATGAACATTCATCTTATTGTTTCTGTTTCTTAGAGAACTATAACTAATACACAAGGAAGACAGTATGAGTCCTTATCATTCTCTCTGGGGCTTGATGTAAGATCCTTGTGAGATCATGTATCATTAGGGGGAGAACACAGAGAGCAGGATTCCCCACTTCATGCTCCAGGGGCCTCCAGGCTCTCCTGGCAGCAATTTCAAGGAGGGATAGAGAGAAGCTACAGATCACATTCCAGCCCAGCCTGGCTGCCCCAAGGTTGCAGGTGATGGGTAAACAATCTAGGGACATGACCTGTCTCTCTGCAAGTAATCGTCTCCATTACAGCAGCTGTGAACAGATGTCGTTCCTGAACTCCTCCCGTTTCACTCTTTTTCTTGCTCCAAGACCTGATAATGGCCTTATCCTGACCGGAATGCTCCCTTTGCCTGGTTGTTGATGTGTATTTGTTTTTTGTTTTATTTTGTTCGGCTCTTTGCACAGTCACTCAAACCTCAGAAGTGGGATCTGCATATGGAAATTTCATTGTGTTTTCTCCCTAAAGCAAAAGGTAGCAATCAAAGTAACATCTTAAAACAGCACATTACAATGTACCAAACAGAACTAAGTTTAATGGATCTCAGCCTCAGTCATGTAATCTGTAGATTGGGGATAGTTCTATAATAAGAAGACTCTTGAGAGTCCCTTGGACTGCTAGGCAATCCAACCAATCCATCCTAAAGGAGATCAGTCCTGGGTGTTCATTGGAAGGACTGATGCTAAAGCTGAAACTCCAATACTTTGGCCACCTGATGCAAAGAGTTGACTCATTGGAAAAGACCCTATTGCTGGGAGGGATTGGGGGCAGGAGGAGAAGGGGACAACAGAGGATGAGATGGCTGGAAGGCATCACCAACTTGATAGACATGAGTTTGGGTAAACTCCTGGAGTTGGTGATGGACAGGGAGGCCTGGCATGCTGCGGTTCATGGGGTCGCAAAGAGTCGGACACAACTGAGTGACTGAACTGAAATGAACTGAACTGAATAGTATTCTAGTCCTCATAGACAGTTATAAGGATTAAATTAGAACATGCTTGTCAAGTACTTAGCAAAGTAACTGGTATTTAATAAATATTAGGTGTTTTCCCTACAGGAACCCATGTGATTATTTTAATGAGCCTCTGAAGTTGATAGGATGTGTTCAATTAGCCCTGTTTCATAAATGAGGAAGAAGAAGCTGGAGGTAAAGCACACTAGTCACACAGCTAACATGTAGAAAAGCTAGAATGTGAATGCGGTCATTTTGACCTCAATGCTCTAATACCCATGCACTCAGCTTATAAGGCTCACCATTAACACAGAAAATATATACACACATCTAAATCTCTGCAGATTGAGGAATAAAAATCGTGTATTGCAGCAGTTTCCAGATCACACCAGATGAAAACTGAACATTGAACGATAAGTATTTAATAAAGGGAAAAAAGTTAACAGTTCTCACCGAATTTCTCATAAAATCTTGAGTAGGTCAGCAATGGCTGCTCAGGAGGTAAAGAATCCACCTGCAATGCAGGAAACCAGGATTTGATCCCTGAATCAGGAAGATCCCCTGGAGAAAGGAATGGTTACCCATCCAGGATTCTTACTAGTGAATTCCATGGACAGAGGAGCCTGGTTGGCTACAGTCCATGGGGGTGCAAAGAGTCAGGCACAACCGAGTGACTAACACTTTCACTTTCATGCTGTCCCTTCAGCTGATAGGTTCACACCAGAGAGCAGGGATCTCTCTGCAGCCCTTTCTTCTGTGAAACTCTAAGCCAGTTTCCTGCTGCCCTTGCCTCCAGCAACGTCAGCATGACTCCAAACTCCACCTGGCTTCATTTCTTCTAGCATCAGAGCTATCCTCCTGAAACTCAAATCTTCTCACAGTCTTCACTGCTTATCAACAATTGAGCCCTTCCCAGTACTCCTGGGGTAAAGTCCAACTCCCCCCCCCACAAGGCTGACAAGGCTCTTCTTCATCCATTCAATCAACAAGTACCTTCTGAGCCCTGCTATGCGCTGGATAGAGCTCTAAGGGCTGGGGAAATCAACTTTTCTGCTTTCATGGAGCTTACACTCCAGTAGGAAAGATGACTCGTAAGCAAGTAAATGTAAATAAGCCAGATATTTGCATAGTACACCCTCACACTCACTAGCTCCCCTTCCCACCACTGATGCCCTATGCGCTGCTTCCCTGAACCGTTTCTCTCCACCTCCAAGTACATCGTGTTCCTTCCTATCCTTGTGCCTACGTTCCTGCTCATTCCTCCGTTGGCTATGTCTGTGACTCATCTCAACTTTGCCAGACACATTTATCTTTTCAGGCACAGTCTATACCACCTCCTACATCAGTTTTTCTTTTTAACTCAATGTAGTCACATCTTTATATTCGCCCATTACTTTTAAAATTCATTATGGTAGCATTTTAAAATTTACCTTTTTTTTTTTTAAAGAAGAGAATGGCTAGGAAGGAGGTGCTGTAGTATGACTGCAAAAAAGTCCCCATTTTTTTAAGCTCCCCCCATCCAAGCTTTGCAATATGACTTTCCCATTAAGAAGTCCAATCTGTTTCCAAACACCCTAAATCTGGACCAGATTTCTACTTGCTTTGGTCAGGAACGTGGCAGAAGAAATGGGGTTCTTACTTCTGCTCTGTTGGGCCCTTGAGTCCACCATGAACACAAGCATGGCGGATTGACTGACCTTACAGAGCAAAGGTTGTCCGAGCAGAGACAGAAAGGTCCAAGGCGGAACCAGCCATGCCACGCATGCATTAATTCATTGTTGCTGTTCAGTCGCGAAGTCGTGTCCGACTCTTTGTGACCCCGTAAACTGTAACACGCCGGGCTTCCCTGTCCTGCACTATCTCCTGGAATTTGCTCAAACTCATCACAAGCAGAATTAAATGTCTACCGCCCTACCCTCCCTGAGGCTTTGGCATTGTTTGTTATGCGACATTCCTGTGGCCCTAGAGCACTGAGGCAGATGCTTTAGAGAATCATCACATCTTATTATTGTCCGTATCTGCTGCCTCACTGGCACCGTTTCAACAGTTCGTTCCCCTAGTCTCTTTGTTAAAATATATTTTTTCAGGCAAGCATGTCTATCACTAAGCTAGATATCTAGACTTCAAGATGAATATGATAGGGTATATTTTCTGCTCTATTGACAAGTGTCAGTGAGACAGCTAACACATCTCTTTTCTCCTTGAACATCTGTAGATATTCCTTAACTGCTCCATGCAGCCGGTTCTTCCATTTCAGTTCTCAGTGGGTTAAGTTCTTTTTGTCCAGCCACAAACTCCTCAGCTTAAATGTGAGCACCTGTCCTCTTCCTCAGCTGCCTGTGAACTTGGGGAAGAAAGTTCAGTATCCTCCTCCCAAAAGACTCTTCATAAACTTAAATTCAGTCATTCAATCAAGGAAACAGTTAAGCCACTTTACACGTACTGAAGATTTTATTTTGGGACATCTCTGTGGGAAAGAATGTTTGGGATTAATCGAGCTTTCTGGATATCCGCACAGGAGCACCGGAGTTTTAAATATAGAACAAGGGCACCTGATCACAGCACCTGCAAAGAGAAATGACTCATTTAACCTCCCAGACTCCAATCAGAGACAGGAGGGTGTGGAAGCTGTGATGGCTGGCCCTGGGGCTGGTGATCAGGGCTCTGAATTGGGGTGCAGGAGGGGACCTCCCAAAGATCCCATCATGATGCTCTTCTTTCTCTGCAGTGGCCCCCTCCTTCCCTCTTTCTCAAGTTCTACCTAAGACCCCCTCTCAGGTCAGGTTCTAAGCCACACACCCCAGCACCAGTTGCCTTGCATGTAATCTTCTACAGCGTTTTAAGGGGCTGGGTTTTTCAGAATTATTTTAAACACCACAAAGGAATATCTACTTATCTTTTTCTGCCATCAGAGTTTAGAAAAGCATCACCCCTGCAGAGATTTCATAAAGATTCACTTTCTTCGTTCTGCAGTTTTAGAAATGCAATGAACTCTCTTCCAGTCTCTGTTCTAAACTCACAAGAGCAGAGAGGGCGCCCCTGACTGGCCTTTGGAAACTTAAACACACACCCCGCATTCCTAACCTCCTTCTGGTCCTCTGTTCTTCTTCACAGTCCTCCGCATCAACTGACTTCTATCGGCTTGTGTAATTTTAAAATTTCGTTTATTTATTTCATTTTTTATTTATCTCTGGCTGTGCTTGGTCTTCACTGCTGCCCAGGCTTTTCTCTAGCTGTGGTGACCGGGGGCTAGTCTCTAACTGCAGTGCAGGAGCTTCTCATCACACTGGCTTCTCCTGTTGCAGACCACAGGCTTTAGGGTGAGGTACCTTCAGTAGTTGTCGCTCCTCCCCCGCTCTAGAGCACAGGCCAGATAGTTTTGCTCTGTGGAATGTGGGATCTTCCTGGACCAGGGGTCAAACTCATGTCTCCTGCATGGGCAGGTGAATTCTTTACCACTAAGTCACCAGAGGAGCCCCGGTATGTGTGATTTTTAATCCATTTTCCCCCACAAAAGCTGGGAATTTGTTTAGTTTTTTGCCTATTTTTTCATTTCTGTGTAAGTGTAATTTGCGTACAATAAAAATCTGCATTTTTTACATGTAGAGTTCTGTAAGTTTTGACGAACACCTAGTCATGTACCCACTACCATTCTCAAGATGTAAAACAGTCACCCCCGAAATTCCTTGTGCCCTTTGTAGCTAGCTCCTCTCCCCACTCCAGTCCCTGGCAATCACTGATCTGTTTTCTGTATCCTTAGTTTTACCTTTTCCAGAACTGTCATACAAAAGGAATTACATAGCCTATAGCCTTCACAGCTTGTTTTATTTAACATAATGCAATTAAGAGTCATTTATGTTGTCACGTGTGTAGGTAATATGGTCTTTTAAATGCTAATAATTATGATATTGTGTAGGTTTACCATAGTTTGTTTATTCATTCCTTAGTTTAAGGGCATTTGTGTTGTTTTTCATTGGGCCTGCTGTTGTGAATATTTGTACACACACTGATTTGTAAGCTTAAGCTTTCATTTCTCTTAGATAAATGCCAAGGAGTGAGATTGCTAAATCATATGGTAAGTACATTCTTAATTATATAAGTGCCCAATTATTTTCCAGAATTATTGGACTATTTTACATTCTTAGCAGAATGTATGAGAGCTCCAGTTGCTCACCCAGTCCTTAGCATTGGGTGATCACTGCTGTCAACATTCAGTTTTTTGTTTTGTCATCAGAATGAGAAAATGGTTGTATCTTGTTGTGGTTAGCGTTTTCATTTCCCTGATGACAAATTGATACTTTTGAATTGCGGTGCTGGAGAAGGCTCTTGAGGACAGCAAGGAGATCAAACCAGTCGATGCTAGAGGAAATCAACCCTGAATATTCATTGGAAGGACTGATGCTGAAACTGAAGCTCCAATACTTTGGCCATGTCTCACGAACAGTTGACTTATTAGAAAAGACCCTGATGCTGGGAAAGACTGAAGGCCAAGGAAGGAGTCAGCAGAGGATGAGACGGTTGGATGGCATCACGACTCAATGGACATGCATTTAAGCAGACTCTGTGGGAAAGTGAAGGATGGAAGAGCGTGGCACGCTGTATCCATGGGGTTGCAAAGAGTCGGACGTGACTTGGTGACTGGACAACAACAACACAATGACAAACTGTGCTGAGCATCTCTTTATGAGCGTATTTCCTATCCACGTGTGTTTGTTGGTGAGATGTCTGTTTAAATTATTTGCTGGTTTTTATTGGGTGCTTATTTCCTTATTTTTATGAGTTTTGAGAGTTCTTTATTCTGGATGTGTCTTTTATCAGACATCAGATTTACAAATATCTTCTCTCTGTGATTTCTTTTATTCTCTTCATGGTGTCTGCCAAAGAGTGGAAGTTTTTTAATTTTGATGAAGTCCTAGTTATAAAACTTCTAGTGGATTGCTTTGTAATTTAAAGTTACACTGATTTTCTGCCATGATTGCTTTTAAAAGTTTGTAGATTTAAGATCTACTTTTATGAGTGTCATCCATTTGGGGTTAATTATTATATGTGGTACAAGACATGGATTGGGGTAAATTGTATGGAAGTCCAATTGTTCCAGTACCAACTGTGACCAAGAATTAATTTCTATTTATTACTGTATCTTATTGCTTAGAACTGTATCTGGCATGTAGCAGACACCCAAAAAATGAACTGAAGAGTAAATGAATCAAATTACTTTAATTCATAATACGTATTTAACTCTTTAATTCACTTGAATTTGTTTTGATATACAGTGAGGATTATGAATTTAGAAGGATTGAATTACCCAATTTTATCTGTAACACCAATATTACATACTAATTTAGATCAAATAGTCTGTGTTGAAAGAAAAATTATTTAGTCTAATTCTTTCATTCATTGTATATTTCATTCACCAAACAGAACAAGGCACAGAGTTAGATATCAAGACAAGGATTCTTTTGTTGGTTTGATCAAGTTATGGATTCCTTGCTTAGAATAATGTATTTAAATGCATAAAATAAAATAGAGGGTTACAAAAGAAACCAATTATATTGAAATACAGTTTTCAAAACACTTTAAAAAATTTCAACACAAGTAATATATATGTTTCTTTATTTAAACATCCTAACACAATCTTGCAGCATAAATAGCAACTGAATAGCTACCATAGTTTCAGAGCAGTGATGAGCCCAGTGTATTCTGAGAAACCTGCAATAACCTGTAATATGATAGAAAAACACACTCTGGGATTTCTAACGGTGGCAAAGTCACGGTTACTATTATATGATTCTATTGTGGCCCATGTCCACATTCACAATTGAAGGACATCCTGAATTTCTGTCAGAGATAAGTGAAAATAAAGATATATTCAGTTTCTATTCAAATTCCCAGCCCCATGAGTTTCAACCCTGGATGAAACTTCTGAGGCAGAGAGATACACAGATGAATAAAATGCAGTCCCTGCTCCCAAGGAAATTCATTCTCCTGAGAGGCAAAAGACACGTGAACAAAAGATTCTGAGAGATGTCAAGCTCCATTGGACTGGCTGAAAGAGTACGGCAAAAAATCTACAAAAATGGGAAAAATATAAACCAACCCTGAAAGGGCTCCAAAATCACTGCAGATGGTGATTGCAGGCACCAAATTAAAAGATTCTTGCTCCTTGGAAGAAAAGCTGTGGCAAACCTAGACAGTGTATTCAAAAGCAGAGACATCACTCTGCCAACAAAGATCCATAGAGTCAAAGCTATGGTTTTTCCAGTAGTCATGTATGGATGTGAGAGCTGGCCCATAAAGAAGGCTGAGAACTGAAGAGTTGATGCTTTCAAACTGTGGTGCTGGAGAAGACGCTTGAGAGTCCCTTGAACAGAAAGGAGATCAAATCAGTCAACTCTAAAGGAAATCAACTCTGAATATTCATTGGATAGGCTGATGCTGAAGCTGAAGCTCCAATATTTTGACCACCTGATTAGAACAGCTGACTCATTGGAAAAGATCCTGATGCTGGGAAAGATTGAGGGCAGGAGGAGAAGGGAAAGACAGAGAATTAGATTGTTGGATGGCATCACCAACTCGATGGACATGAATTTGGACAAGCTCTAGGCGATAGTGAAGGACAGGGAAGCCTGACATGTTGTAGTACAGTTCAGTTCAGTTCAGTTCAGTCGCTCAGTCATGTCTGACTCTTTGCAACCCCATGGACTGCAGCACACCAACTCCCAGAGCCACTCAAACTCATGTCCATCACATCAGTGATGCCATTCAACCATCTCATCCTCTGTCATCCCCTTCTCCTTCTGCCTTCAATCTTTCCCAGCATCAGGGTCTTTTCCAATGAGTCAGCTGTTCTAATCAGGTAGCCAAAGTATTGGAGCTTCAGCTTCAACATCAGTCCTTCCAATGAATATTCAGGACTGATTTCCTTTTGGATGGAGAGGTTCGATCTTCTTGCAGTCCAAGGGACTGTCAAGAGCTTTCTCCAACACCACAGTTCAAAAGCATGAATCCTTCAGCTGTAGTCCATGGAGTCACAAAGAGTTGGACGTGACCTAGCCAGTGAACAGTAACAACCCCTGAAGGGACATATTGAGCCCTGTAGTCATGCAGTCTTCGTAGGAGAGAGTTGGGAGGTGGGGAGGAGAGAGGAAAAGATGAAAACCTCATTGACCTGTAAATTCTACCCCCGACCCCAACACTGAACAATCAGAAGTAACTTGGTTTTGAAAAGCTTGGCCATTGCTGAAATGGGAACACTGGAAAAGGAAGTATTTCTGTCTGGGCTGCGTGATGCACAAGGCAATCCAGTTCTTCTCCAGGTCACAGATCAGTCTCTTCTTCCTGAAGGGTGAAATGACACCTCTGAAATGTGGGCTGACCTCTGGCCCCTATCCCCGTCATGGAACATAAGCTGGTGAGAAATGTCACATGATGTAAGGGGGAAATTAGGACTTGGCATAGACAGACTGGAGCCTGAGCTGGTCACTTACCTATGTGTTTGAGGTAGCGATGTAACCTAAGTACATCTTTGCTAAGGAGACGATTTCTATGCCAACTGCATCTTCACAGAGAAGAAGTGAATGACAGGCTGGGTAAGGGTGTTATTGAGTGAAGACTTCAATGTTGAGAAAATCCACCAGGGAAAGGGTGACTTAAACCATCAGCAGTGTCCTCACCAGGGAACTGGAAATGTGTGGCTCTGTTCCTCTCTGGCTCCCACTTCCCATTTGGAATAAGGAATAAACCTACCCATGCACACATCCCTCCATGTGGCAAGCTCTCTGGAGCGGGTTTTGACCCTGGACTTGGGGAGTGGACGGAGGGGTTCTGCATATGTTAATCTGCTCTGCCTGGGGTGTGTGTCTGTGTGTGTGTGTGTGTGTGTGTGTGTGTGGTGTGTGTGTGTGTTGATCAAAGCGCATTCAGGGGACAGAAATCACACCAGTTATTTGAAAAGAGGGAATTTAATATAAAGAATTGTTAACTAGGTATAAACTTGTTACCTAGGAAACTGAAAGGATAAAAGAGAACTCAAGAGTATCACAGAGATAGTAACTGCCAGAAGCAGCTACCACCCATAGAGCTGGGGGAACAGCAGGAAGAGGTTGGAATTATTAAACTTAGAAGCTTGGAGGAGGAGGGCTCGTGGAGCCAGGAACCAGACCTCTGGGGAGGGATCTGCTAGGCTAGTGGTTTTGGGGACTGGTGTGTGAGGGGTGGGGGTTGGGGGCTGTCATAAGGCTGCCTTGGAAAGTGCTAAAAAAGCTGCAAACTAGATTCAACTGCTGCTGTAGGAAGACTCCACTGCTGTTGGAATAAAGAAGTGAGGCTGGGGGATGCTCACAGGGATAGGAAGAAGGCAGGAAGCCGACAGATGGGAGCTTCCTTTTCCTTCCTGCCTCCTACTCTCTCTTTCTAGTGCCCTCTATTGGCAGATCCTAACAGGGAGCAGCTGACAAAGTAGAAATGCAGAGTCCTGGCCCCAGCACCAAAGGGCTGGGTATTAAAGAGTAGATTTGGAGCCAAGAGACAATTGCATATAACTGGCACAAGGGGTGTGTGTTAGAGAGACAGAGAGCAGGCAGTGTGAAGTAGGAAGTTCGTCTCTGAAGGTGAAAAGTGGAAGCGACTGCTCAGTCATGTCTGACTCTGTGACCCCATGAACTGTAACCCACCAGGCTCCTCTGTCCATGGAATTTTCCAGAAAAGAATACTGGAGTGGTATCCATTCTCTTCTCCAGGGGATTTTCCTGACCCAGGGATTGAACCTGGGTTTCCTGCATTGCAGGCAGATTCTTTACTGTCTGAGTCATCAAGGAAGCACGAATAATTGGCACAAGGGGTGTGTGTGAGTGTGCGTGTGTGAAGGAGAAAGAGAGAGAGCAGTGGGGGGTAGGAAGTTCATCTCTATTTCTAGTCGGATTTTTATCATTAAGGCATTTGATTCTCAAGTGGTTTCAGTGTTTATTCTCAACTGGTTAAAAATTGAAAAGGAAGAACATTCTGATTGATTACTCCCATTGTAAACTCCAGGAGTTTCCTTACCTGATTCTTGTTTGCTGTGAGAACAAAACTTAAAAACAGAAGTAAAAAGGCTACTATAGTTACTGTACATACAGCAGCTGTTCATTCTTTTTTCTTCTCATCCCTCTCCCCTTTAAAACCAATGCACAAGGTGGATGAAACTGGAGCTTATTATACAGAGTGAAGTAAGCCAGAAAGAAAAACACCAATACAGTATACTAACGCATATATATGGAATTTAGAAAGATGGAAATGATAACCCTGTATACGAGACAGCAAAAGAGACACAGGTGTATAGAACAGTCTTTGGGACTCTGTGGGAGAGGGCAAGGGTGGAATGATTTGGGAGAATGGCATTGAAACATGTATATTATCATATGTGAAACGAATCACCAGTCCAGGTTTGACGCATGATACAGGATGCTCAGGGCTGGTGCACGGGGATGACCCAGAGGGAGGATAAGGGGAGGAGGGAGGTGGGAGGGGGGTTCAGGAAGGGGAACTCATGTACACCCAGGGCAGATTCATGTCAATATATGGCAAAACCAACCAATATAATATTGTAAAATAATTAGTCTCCAATAAAAAAAAAAAAACCTAAAAAAAAACTAATGCACCAGATAAAGTTCTTCCAACAAAATATTCTTTATATTATTAAAGTATTAAACAGTTGATAGAGATAAATGTTTTTAAAAAAATCTTTCACATGTATTCCATTTAACCCTCAAAACAGCACTATGGGCAAATTAGTTATTTCCATTTGACAGACAAGAAATTTATACCTCAAAGGAGTTGATAAATGACCCCAAGGGACAAAGCTGAACTGCAAAGTTAACTCTGCACCAGTGTTTCTGAAGTGTGGCCCTTTGACCACTTGATTTGGAAACCCTTCTGACATTTGTTAAAATACATATTTCTGAATTTCACAGTAAATTTATGGATTCAGAATCTCTGGGATTCTCCAGGACTTAGTATTTTTCACAGGCTACCCAGATAATTGTGATGCACAATGAAATTTCAGACTCATTGCTCTAGACCATATGTTTCTCTAATTGGTGATAAAATGTATTCTGGCAAGGGCCCTTTAATTGATTTCCTGATAGTTAAGATTCTACTCCTGACATGATCCTCCATGATTTCAATATCCTTGTAGATCAATAATTCTCCAAGTGTGGTCCCAGAACAGCAGCAGGAGGATCTCATGGGAACATGTTTGGAGTGCAGATTCTTGGACTTCGACAGATGTGTGGGGGACCCAGGATGTGAGGAGGCATCCAGGGGACGGTGACACAAGCAAAGTCTGTGAACTGTCACTCTCGACGAGTCTCTCATGGGATGGCCACTGAATTCTTTGACTTACTCCCCTTGAGTGATCAACTGCCCAACCTAATGCCTCATGCCATTGGTTTTACGCCCCTAGACCTTGTCCTTATCAAGAATTGCACACCCTCCACAATCACCATGTTCTATCCCATTCTCCTTTGTGTCTAACTTTCCAGTTCATTCTCTCTAGTTCTCCAACTCCAACTCTTTTTTTTTTCCTTAAAATTGGAGTATAGTTGCTTTACAACGTCGTGATAGTTTCTGCTGTACAACAAAATAAATCAGAGACATGTATTCACAAGTCCTCTCCTCTTGGACATCGCTCCCATCCTACCTCTTCCCACCTATCTAGGTCATCACAGAGCACCAAGCTGATCTCCATGTGCTGTGCAGCAGCTTCCCACTGGCTGTCTGTTTTACATGTGGTGCTGTACTTATGTCAAACCCAGTCTCCCAATTCATCCCACCCTCCCCTTCCCCCTGTGTCTGCACAGACATTCTCTAAGCCTGTGTCTCCAATGGATAAAGAATATGTGATATATATATATAATGTATATGCATAATGGAATATAATGTATATACATAATGGAATTCCAATACATGATGGAATATAACTCAGCCATAAAAAGGAAAACCTCTTCAACCCCATGGAAACCTCCAATTCACTGATCCCACCTCCTTGTTATTCTCCTTCACTCTCACACATTGGCTTTCCAGGCTGGGTATCAAAGCCCATTGTTAGATTATCCTCCTTGGAGAGCCCCTCTACTTCCTTACCTACTCTCCTTTCATTGTCTCAAGTCTAGCAGAACCTCAGTGCTGCTTGCACTCAATGTTTTGCCTACTCTAAGCTTGCACCCAGAGAGCCAAACATACTAAGAGAAAAATATAACCAAGCTGACAAATATCACATTAAACTCATGGCCCTGAATCACAGTGAGCCTTGAATGCAGCCTGGAATTTCCAACTATCCTAACTGTGATGGGACTTAGTGTCTAAAGGATGTTGGACCAAAAATCAGGGTAGAAGCACTGATGGGCAACATGAAGGAATCTCAGCTCCACAATCACTACTCTAGAAAATAGTTAAATTCTCTGAGTCTCAGTGTTTCACCTGTGAGGAAAGAGTGAAAATATATTATTAAAAGTGGTGAGGTTTGGTGATGGGGTCAACACATGATGGGAGCTTAGACACCAGTATCTACAGTTATAATTAGAAACTTGTAGAATCCAGGAATTTCACAACGGGCATCTTTGACATTTCCATGTTTTATGTTTAGGAGAAAAAAGAGAGAATCAGACAGTGCCAAGTTGCCTGCAACTCACTTTTCACCACAATCCAGCTTGTAGAACAAATCCTGATCTTTTAAAGAAGAAATTAAGGTCCTAGGACCCTGACACCACACTGCAGTGCAACATCTCTGCCCTGTCAGATTAATCCAAGCACACCGATTGCTTCCTTCTCCTGAGATGTGACAAAAAGATAGGATTTGCTTGAGATAACAAAGCTTGACTTTATAGAAATGTATTATTTTTTGCACATATTGACCAGAAACATGAAAGAGGATGGAAGCTTGGGTGAACTAATCAACTGATAAGAGTTGAATAGATAAAATATTATGGATGGCTCCAATCTTGCCTGCTTGTGTTCCCTGAAAGAAGCCTATCCAGCTTGTAGAACAATAATATTCAGTCCTGATGTTAGGATCACCTAGAAAGCTTTTAAAAAATACCCACATCTGGGACTTCTTTGGTGGTCCAGTGGTTAAGACTTAGCCTTTCAATGCAAGGGGTGTGGATCTGATACCCAGTTGGGAAGCTAAGATCCCACATGCCTTATGGCTGAAAAACCAAAACATTAAACAGAAGAAATATTGTAACAAATTCAATAAAGACTTAAAAAATAGTCCACATTAAAAAATCTTTTAAAAATTTCATTAATCTGTTGACATTTTTTAAAACAAAAGGAAGAAAATGTAAAAAGACAAAAAGTCCCACATCTGAGCTCCATCCCAGATCTACTGAAACAAAATATTTGGGAGTTCACGTTCTGGTGCTACATAGTTTTTGCTTGTTGGTTTCCCAGATGATTCCAGCGAACAGCCAGGATGAGAGTCACTGTACTCATAGCAGGCCAGTGGGTCTCAAAGTGGTGATTTCCTGACAAGCAACGTCAGCATAGCCTGGGAATTTTTGAGAAATGCAAATTCTTGAACTGCATCCCCATCCCACTGAATCGGAAATTCTTGGGATTGTGTCCAGTGGGGCTTCTAGGTGATCCTGACGTGTGCTCAAGCCGGTGAACCCCCGCTGCAGCAGTGAAATAAAGAGAGTGTATATTCATGTGTCTGGAGAGAGGCACCCAGAGTCTTCAAGCTTCCAAATACCCGGTCGCATCTTTGATGGGCTCCTGGTTCTTACATTACTCATCTAGAAAATGATGCATTTGTAGAGACTCAGCAACCACTGTCTAGAAACAGAAACCAAGGGAAGTTCTCTCTGCACTACAGACCCACCTTCACCAAGCCCAGCACTGCCTTCAAACGTACCTGCGTGCAACGCCAACCTGCATTATCAAGCCATCTGCTCGTTCGTCTTTCTCAGGTCATCAGACCTCGATGCTCTCCAAGGCAGTGACAATGTCCTACATGTACTTGGTGTCCCAATATCCAGTAAGACTCTGACAATAAAACAAAAGTGGGTCAATAAATGAATGAGGAAACAAATTGACTGATGAATTGCTGTTGTTAAGCTGTCCCTGACTCTTTGTGACCCCATGGGCTGCAGCACGCCAGGCTTCCCTGTCCTTCACCACCTCTCAGACTTTGCTCACACTCGTGCCCCATGAGTCAGTGATGCCATCCAACCGTCTCATCCTCTGTCGTCCCCTTCTCCTCCTGACTTCAGTCTTTCCCGCATCAGGGTCTTTTCTAATGAGTTGACTCTTTGCATGAGGTGGCCAAAGTATTGGAGCTTCAGCTTCAGCATCAGTCCTTCCAATGAATATTCAGGACTGATTTCCTTTAGGATTGACAGGTTTGATCTCCTTGCAGTCCAAGGGGCTCTCAAGAGTCTTCAACAGCACCACAGATCAATTATTTAGGGCTCAGCCTTCCTTATGGTCCAACTCTCACATCCATACATGACTAATGGAAAAGCCATAGGTTTGACTACATAAATGATGAGTAAAGTCCCCTAAATACAAATTATGATCATCATCATTATTTATAGAGCACCTCTTTAGAAAGGAATGCTTTCACCATGATAATAACCTCACATACATGACCTATTTAAACCCCATTGACACAAGGGTATTATTGTCCCCTTTGTACAAAGGGAAAAGTCTTAGACAAGTTATCAAGGGCCATAAGACAAGTAACTGACAGAGCTGGGTCCGGGGTGGGGGGGCGGCGGGGATTTGAAGTAAAGTGTCTCACAGCCAGTTTTAGTCACTGTTCTATACTCCTGTAGATTTTAGAAGAACCAGAGTCTGGTCATGGCTAAGCAATCACTCTCTTGGTGACCATGGACAAGTCACATCTCTCTGGGTCTCAGCTTTGCTCTTTGCTAAATGAATTTTTCTGATCATAGCAACGACTTGAACCATGGACCCCAAATTCCTAGAAGTGACAGAATTTCTATAAGAAATCAATAAATCCAGCTATTTGGGGACTTAAGCCTATGTCTGCATGCTAAATTACTTCAATTGTTCCTGACTCTTTGTGACCCCATGGACTGTAGTCCACCAGGCCACACTGTCCATGGGATTATCCGGGCATGAATAGTGGAGTGGGTTTCCATTTTCTCCTCTAGGTGATCTTTCTGACCCAGGGATTGAACCTGCATCTCTTATGTCTCCTGAAGAGGCAGGCAGGTTCTTTACCACTGGCACCTCCTAGGAAGCACATTATGCTTATATGCAGTGCTATTTTTTTAAAAAGATTATTGGAGTATAGGGCTTCCCAAGTAGTGCAGTCATAAAGAATCCACCTGCCAATGCAGATATGGGTTTCATCTCTGGGTTGGAATGACCCACTAGAATAGAAAACGGCAATCCACTCCAGTATTCTTGCCTAGAAAATTCCATGGACAGAGGAGCCAGGCAGGGTACAGTTCATGGGGTCACAAAGTGTCAGACACAGCTGAGCAAGCAAGCACAGAGTGTAGTTGCTTTACAGTGTTGTGTTATTAATAGTTTCTGCTGCAAAGCAGTGAATCAGCTATACATATATGTCTATTTCCTCCTTTCTGGATTTCTTTCCCATTTAGGTCACCACAGAGCATAGAGTCGAATCCCCATGCTATATAGTAGGTTGTCATTAGTTATTTATTTTATACATAGTGTGCATACATGTCAGCTCCAGTCTGCCAGTTCCTTCCACCCCTGCTTCCCCTCTTGGAGTCCATACATTTGTCTTCTACCTCTGTGTCTCTATTTCTGCTTTCCAAACAGGTTCATCTGCACCACTTAAATGTACGAAGAGAGTGTGGAGAATTGTATTCATCCCTCAACAAACGTTTACTGAATGGCCACTGTAACTCACAGCCTCTGCTAAGTGCTCTGTGCCCAGTAACATCCTTCATGGACTTCCCACGGAGAACAGGCGACAAACGTAAACACATAGGCCAAGTAGAAAGGAGCAGTGCTGTGAGTGCTATGAAAATAGCCATCTCTCAGTGAGAAAGACTAAGGCGTGGGGAGGCTATTGTCTTGGACTGGTGGTCGGGGACGGCCCCTCCGAGGTGGCAATGATCAAGCTGAGGCTGAGAGATGAGAAGGCATCAGCCAGCCGCGTGGGAGGAATGTTCCCAGCAGGGACAGCAGTAAAAATGCCCCAAGCCAGTGGAATTCGAACATGTTTATTCCTAAACACTAAAAATAAAACCACTGTTATTCAAGGGCCGGGGATCATTTCTGAAGATAGAAAAGAGCTCACATATGGTTTTCACGGTAAGTAATGCTGATTCCCGTAGTAAACGAGCCCAATCTCAGCGGCTTAGCACTGAGCTCACTTGTTCCTGGTCTAGTCCAGGCCAGTGTGGGAGTCTATGGGAGGCTCTGGTCCATAGGGTCTTCAGGGACCCAGGCCTCTTCCAACTGCGGCTTCACTGGATTCTGGGACAGCCCTACTCCTTTTTTCATATTTTTAATTGGCGGATCATTGCTTTACAGTGCTGTGTGGGTTTCTGCCACCCAACAGCGGAATCCGGTCATCATTCTGTGCATATATGTCCTCCCTTCCCTCGCCAGCCCCACCCCTCTGCGCTGTCACAGAGCACCAGGCAGGGCCCCATGTGTCATGGAGCAGCTTCCTACTGGCATTCTACTTCACACACACGACGGTGTATGGATGTCAATACCACTGTCTCAGTTTGCCCCATGCTCTCTGTTTCCTGCTGCGGGGTACCGCGACTCTTAGCTGCCTCAACCCAGGGATGATACACATTTTCTCCAGTCACAGTTACTCCAAAAGAAGCAGCCCCTCAGCCCCACTTAGCAAGTGTACCATAGCACATCACAGTACGTCCCCTGCATACAAGCCTCCAAGTTGGGAACTTTCAAAGACGCAAACTCATGCTCATGTGTCCAGTCATGTCGGTTATTTCACGTGTCTGACGTGAATTGTCACCTGCGTACATCCTCTGAAAGTGGTTGTGTACCTGACTGTACAGGACTGTGTAGAGTACAGAAGTGAAGTGAAGTGAAGTCGCCAGTCGTGTCCGACTCTTTGCAACCCCATGGACTGTAGCCTACTGGGCTCCTCCGTCCATGGGATTTTCCAGGCAAGAATACTGGAGTGGGTTGCCATTGCCTTCTCCAGGGGAACTTCCCGACCCAGGAAGGAAGCCCAGAAGTACAGAAGTACAGAGTCTTTATTTCAAGCCAAGGTGTCCAGAAGCAAGGGTAACAGCAGTGGTAATGTAGCTGGCACTACTGCATTTTTCAAAGTACTATACTATAAGACTAAAAATGGGGTTTTTTTTGTTTGTTTTTTTGTCTTTATTAAGTGTTTTTGTGTGAAAAGTATTATAAACCTATTATAGTACAGTACTATATAGCTGATTGTGTTAGTTGGATACCTAGGCTAACATGGTTGGACTTAACAAATTGGATTTACAAATGCACTCTTGGAATAGAATTCATTTGTATGTAGGGGACTTAATTTATTAGAAGTGTCTGCTTCAAAATGCAACGTACCAATTTTTCAAGAGAAATACACACAGTCAATAAGTAGTTGAAACATCAAAATTAGACATCAGGGAAATGGGTATCAAGACAAAAGAAACAAAAATATTCTTGTTAATCACATTGGCCAATTTTCGTAACATTAGAAATAGCAAATATGTATATGGAACCACAATGTTCGTTAATTAAGAGTAGTTTTTAAAGATTGTGACACATGAATTCTGTAGACTACTACTATGTGATTGTTCAAAAGAATCACCTATAGGGGCCATCACGGGAAGGTGTTTGAAATATGTTAGGTGGAAAAGGAATGCAGGGAACAGAGTGGATTCCACTTAGGACCAAGTGCATGCAATTTAAATGCATAAGCGCATGTTCTGGAAGCAAGTCCACAGACAGACTTTAACAGAGGTGCTCCTTGGTAGGGACATTGAATACAGGAGTCGGGAGAGAAATACAGTGAAAGAAAGGACCTTTGTCCCTGTTGTGTGTGCGTGCTAAGTCACTTGAGTCGTGTCCAACTCTGTGCAACCCTACGGACTGTAGCCTGCTGGTCTCCTCTGTCCATGGGATTCTCCAGGCAAGAAAACTTGAGTGGGTTGCCATGCCCTCCTCCAGGGGATCTTTTCCACCCAGGGATTGAACCTGTGTCTCTTAAGTCTCCTGCATTGACAAGCAGGTTCTTTGCCGCTAGCACCACCTCTGCTCTTTATAAATTTGTACTATTGGGTTGCTTTGTTGTGTTTGTCTTTACTATAAGCATGCGTTATATTTGGAATTAAATTGAGGAAGCAGAAAGAACAACCTAGAGTTGTGAGCAGTTGTAGGAAAATTGCTATTATTATATCCCACTGATGGAAATATAAATTGGCACCTCCTTTCTAGAGGGAAATTTGGGAATATATGTGATCAAAAGCTTTAAAAAACATTCATACCACCTCTAGGGATTAAATAGGAGGAAATGCAATACATATCCACAGAAGTTTAGACCTAATGAATAAGGAATAGTTTTAAAAATTATGCAGCATCTTCTCATAAACTACTAAGCAACTGTCCAAAAGAATCCTCTGTACATAAGGTAATGAAAAGATCCTTGAGATACTCTATTGTTAAGGGCAAAAAAGGAAAGCCAGAAATAAAATTTATCATTTGTAATAGAAGAACAGTGGAAACAACTGCCATGTCCAATGTTAACTTCACAGCAGACACAAATATAAGGTTGGAAAAAAGTTTGTTTGGGATTTTCCCATGACACATTACGGAAAAACTAAACAAACTTTTTGGCCAACTCAATAGTTGTTGTTGCCGTTCAGTTACTAAGTCATGTCTGACTCTTTGTGACCCCGCGGACTGAAACACCAGGATCCCCTGTCTTTCACCATTTTCCAGAATTTGCTCAAACTCATGTCCATTGATTCCATGATGCCATCCAACCGTCTTATCCTCTATCACCCCCTTCTCATCCCGCCCTCAATCTTTCCCAGCATCAGGGTCTTTTCCAATGAGTTGACTGTTCGAATCAGGTGGCCAAAGTATTAGAGCTCCAGCATCAGTCCTACCAATGAATATTCAGGACTGATTTCCATTAGATTGACTGGTTTGATCTCCTTGCTGTCCAAGGGACTCTCAAGAGTCTTCTCTAGCACCGCAATTTGAAACCATCAATTCTTTGGCTCTCAGCCTTCTTTATGGTCCAATTTTCAATAGTACTCAGGAATTTAAAGTGATGCTATACTAAAATTTCTAGTGACATACAGTTTTCATTCAGTAGGTTTTAAATTAAAATCTCATTCTAAGTATCAGTTCAGTTCAGTCACTCAGTCGTGTCCAACTCCTTGCGATCCCATGAATCACAGCACACCAGGCCTCCCTGTCCATCACCAACTCCTGGAGTTCACCCAAACTCATGTCCATCGAGTCAGTGATGCCATCCAGCCATCTCATTCTCTGTTGTCCCCATCTCCTCCTGCCGCCAATCCCTCCCAGCATCAGAGTCTTTTCCAGTGAGTCAACTCGTCGCATGAGGTGGCCAAAGTATTGCAGTTTCAGCTTTAGCATCAGTCCTTCCAATGAACACCCAGGATTGAGCTCCTTTAGAATGAACTGGTTGGATCTCCCTGCAGTCCAAGGGACTCTCAAGAGTCTTCTCCAGCACCACAGTTCAAAAGCATCAATTCTTTGGCGATCAGCTTTCTTCACAGTCCAACTCTCACATCCATACATGACCACGGGAAAAACCATAGCCTTGACTAGATGGACCTTTGTTGGCAAAATAATGTCTGCTTTTTAATATGCTATCTAGGTTGGTCATAACTTTCCTTCCAAGGAGTAAGCGTCTTTTAATTTCATGGCTGCAATCAGCATCTGCAGTGATTTTGGAGCCCCCCAAAATAAAGTCTGACACTGTTTCCGCTATTTCCCCATCTATTTCCCATGAAGTGATGTGACCAGATGCCATGATCTTCGTCTTCTGAATGTTGAGCTTCAAGCCAACTTTTTCACTTTCCTCTTTCACTTTCATCAAGAGGCTTTTCAGTTCCTCTTCACTTTCTGCAATAAGGGTGGTGTCATCTCCATATCTGAGGTTATTGATATTTCTCCCGGCAATTTTGATTCCAGCTTGTGCTTCCTCCAGCCCAGCGTTCCTCATGATGTACTCTGCATATAAGTTAAATAAGCAGGGTGACAATATACAGCCTTGACGCACTCCTTTTCCTATTTGGAACCAGTCTGTTTTTCCATGTCCAGTTCTAAATATGTCTGTAAGATACATTTAATATATCTAATGGAATACGTACATGTTTATGTGTGTGTGTGTGTCTATTTTATGCTACAGTAACGAGTGAACTCATGTCAAAACAATTGGCCAGAGAACAATGTAGACATTGGTCACTCACAGGTAAAGAGCTTGGTAACAGCCACTTCACCTAAAACTAATTTTCCTAGACCAGTGCTCTAAATATCTACAAGTAGTTTGCTAAAATTGTCCCTCTTTCAGATGCTTTTCATTACTTATAAAACTGGGATTTTGATAAACCTTAATTAGATACTCTAAAATAAATCAAAATTGCTCTTAAGTTAGAAGTGACTTTTTTGTTAGAAATACTTAAATAACAAAAAGATGGGAAGACAAAGAGTAAGATCCAAAAAGATGCAAAAGATGTTGAATTTTATCAAACACATGAACTGACACATAACTCATGAGCAAATGTATTTTATCCAAACCAGATTTAGGCAAATGAATCTATTTTTTTCCTTTTTCTTTATTTATCTGTTGTGTTTTTGTTGGTTTGTTTCATTTCTTTCTTCCTTATCCATACTTCCTAATTTTTCTGGAGAGATATTAATAATAAGCTTTTCATGATTTTAATAATAAAGTTTCTTAAAAAGGTATTTTTTAAATAATCAAGGATGATTATCATACGATTCAGTTCAGTTCAGTTGCTCAGTGGTGTCCGAATCTTCACGACCCCATGGACTGCAGCACACCAGGCTTCCCTGTTCATCACCAACTCCCACAGCTTACTCAAACTCATGTCCACTGAGTCGGTGATGCCATCCAACCATCTCATCCTCTGTTGTCCCCTTTTCCTCCTGCCCTCAATCTTTCCCAGCATTAAGGTCTTTTCTAATGAGTCAACTCTTCATATCAGGAGGCTAAAGTGTTGGAGCTTCAGCATCAGTCCTTTCAATGAATGTTCAGGACTGATTTCCTTTAGGATTGACTGGTTTGGTCTCCTTGCAGTCCATGGGATCCTCAAGAGTCTTCTCCAACACCACAGTTGAAAAGCATCATTTCTTCAGTGCTCAGCTTTTTTTATGGTCCAACTCTCACATTCATACATGACTACTGGAAAAACCAAAGCTTACACTAGATGGATATTTGTCAGCAAAGTAATGTCTCTGCTTTTTAATATGCTGTCTAGGTTTGTCATAGCTTTTCTTCCAAGGAGCAAATGTCTTTTAGTTTCATGGCTGTAGTCACCATCTGCAGTGATTTTGGAGTCCAAGAAAATGAAAGTCTGTCACTGTTTCCGTTGTTTCTTCGTCTATTTGCCATGAAATGATCCTGCCATAAGATGGTAGAGTAGAAGGACATGTGCTCATCTTCTCCAGTGAGAACTCCATAATTGCAACTCGCTGCTAAACAACCATCAACAGGAAAATGTTGGATCCCACCAAAAAAAAGATATTCAATGTCAAAGGAGAAGCCCTAACAAGACGGTAGGAGGGGCAGAATCACATTTAGAATCAAAACCCATATCCACCAGAGAAGCTCAGAAGGCACAAACAAAACCTTGTGCTCACCAGGACCCAGGGACCCCACAAGAGACTGAGCCAGACCTGCCTTTGAGTATCTGAGTGTCTCCTCTGGCGGCACGGGTCAGCAGTGGTCTGCCATGGAGACAAGGGCTCTGGCTGCTGCAGAACTGGGAGGTCTGGCATGGGCATAAGCCCTCTTGGAGTAGGACTTCTTAGCTCCACCATAGAGCCTCCAAGCAGATGACGCACAAACCTGGAGAACAATTATACAAAAGAAGTTCTCACACTGTTGCAAAACTTCTGGGGCCCACAACAGATTTCCCAACCTGGGGATCCAGCAAAGGAACTGAGAACCCCGGGAATTTGACTTTGGAGGCCAGTGTGATTTGATTATAGAACTTCCACAGAACTGGGGAAACAGACTCTTGGAGGGCACAAACAAAAACGTGTGTGCACCAGAACCCAGGAGAAAGGAGAAGTGACCCCACAAGAGACTGAGCCAGACTTGCCTATGAGTGTCCAGGAGTCTCCAGTGGAGGCGTGGGTTGACAGTGACCTGCTCTGGGGTCAGGGGCACCAAATACAACATTCCTAGGAGCTGTGGCATGCTGGCATGTCTTTTTGAAGGAGGTCACCATTGCTGCCATTACCCCTTCCATAGTTTGTCCTCAGGACAAATTACAAGGAGGGAACACAGCCCTACCCATCAACATAAAATTGGATTGAAGATTTACTAAATATGACCCCTGCCATCAGAGCAAGACCCAGACTCCCCCGCAGCCAGCCCCTCCCACAAGCTTCTTATCCTACTGATGAAAGGTGGGCGGCGCTGGACTCTGAGACCAGCCCAGATACGATGCACTTTATTCTGCAAGCATGCTCCATGTAGTGCCCACTGTGTGCTAACGTTGAGGTCAGCACCATTTGGGCAGTCCCTTATTGCCGTGAGCCTGATGTGATGTCACTAGTGTGGCAAATCCCCTTCCTCACTACTGCCCAAGTGCTGGACTGGCGGTGGCCCCGGGGGAATGCTCAGTCTGCCCAGGGCATCCATTTGGCTGACGGCATGCTGACTTCTACAGCTTCTACTAGGAATCTGGGAGTCATTATACCCCACTCATTAGCATTGAAAAACCATCTGGTGGTCATTAAAAAGCAAACATTACATATAATACATTAAGCTTGAGAAACAATTTAATTAACATCATGGTCTAGTCAAAATCCTCCAAATAAGGGGGATTCCCAGATAAGGGGCAACTTTGCTTTTCCCTTTATCCCTTGAACAGATGAGGAATTATGTCAGGCAGCAGTCCCACTGGCTCCAGGCAATGCCCCCTACAGAGTCATTTCAGAGTTCAATTCAGAGGTCACTGGCCAAACGACCATGTCTTTTAGGAATCTACATAGCTGAATTTTTAAAACTTTTGGTAGTTCTGTTTGTAAGAGGAATGATGCCATTTCACAGATTCCCTGAATGTGCTGCCATGGGGGCACGATCCCCCTGGCAGGCACACTCACAGTGGATTTTTACCCTGGGATTCCACGTGTTACAGTTGAAAGTAAAGTGTATCCACTTGGAGCAGCTCTTTCACTGTGGTCTTAGGCAAGTTGCTCAACTTCTCAGAGCCTTTCCCTCTTCTGTCAATAGGCTGTCTCACAAAAGCAGAGTCAAAGTAGCCCAGGTTCCATTTACCTTCCATGAAGCAGCATCTCAGAGTGTGAAGACTGCTCTTGAGAAAACGGTGTGCACCCCAGTGTATTTAATGACACAACCAGAGGGCACTTTTGTGGAGCATCCACTCATGCGGAGCATTTGAATGAAGTTAACTCATCCCATCTCAGACACGTGTACTCCTGTTTCTAGACTCGGGTCACCCTCGCCCGTTATATCTTTCAAGGTGTAACTCCGTGTGAGGAGACTGGGCAGACAGCAGGCTAGAGAATCCCCATTCCTAGGGTTCATCAGGTTCCTTCATGGCCCCACACAAGGCTCTTTGGTGACTAGATTCCAGCTGGCCCTCAGGCATGAATCCTGGGACCCTCTCCAGGAATCCCACTCTTTGTGCATTCAAGAGGAATCCTTTTGTGCACAGACTCTGTGCTGTATACCCTCCTAGGGCTGGGAATACACGGACTTGGAGCATGGTTCCTATTATTGGAGAATTCATAGGTTAGTGGAGGAAACCAACAAACAGGAAATTACCATCCACTGCAAAAATTACTGAGCTACAGAAAGCAAAGTGTTCTCCCATCTCCCGCCACTCAAAGTGTGGTCCTGGCTTCAGAGGGGCCACCACCAGCAGCAGTAGCAGCACCTGGGAGCTTGTTAGAAATGCAGACTCTCAGGTCCCATCAGACCTACTGAATCAGAGTCTGCATTTTAACAAGATTCAGGTGACTTTTGTCCACAGTCAAATTTGAGGGGCACTGCAGCAGAAGACTGAAGGAGATTATCAACATTCCCGATGGTTAGGACGTGCAGAGCTAAAACCAAGATGGACTCAGGCAAACCAGAGCAGGTAGTCATCCTAAGCCACTGAACTAGGACCTAAGGGATAAGGAGAAATTTTAGGAAGACGTGAAGCCTGAGATGACCACAGAGGAGTCAGGTGGGTAGAGAAGGGTAAGGTGGGCAGTCAGTCTTAAAGCAACAAATGTGCTTGGTGATGGTACATAGCCTCATCCCCAGAGGCCTAGCTTAGCATCAAATGCCTCAGGGGCTTGGGAGTGTGGGACCAGATGAAACAATCCAAAACCTTCCACCCACGCTTCAGTGAAGTTACCCTATTTTTAGTAGTTGATTTGCATATCGAGGGTTCTGTTAAATTTTCATTATATATCTCCCAAAGTACTAAAAAGTGCTAAAAAGAAAAATGGTTTGAAAAATTCTGTTATAGGGAAAAAAATAAGGCTTTATAGCCAGGAAGACCTGGGCTTAAATCTCATCTTTTTGGATTACTGGCTGTGTAAGTGTGAGCAAGTCACATAAAATCTGAATTTCACTTGCTCATCTGCAAAGTGGGGTCCTATTGAAATCCACAAGATGACCCTCAGGTTTGATGGTTCACCAAAAGGACTCATGGAACCCCGGAAAGCTGTTACATTTATGGTTATGGTTTATTTGAGTGAAAAGATACAGATTAAAGTCTCCAAAGGAAAAAGGTACTTAGGACAGAATCCAGGTTCCTATTGCCCTCCCCACAGTGGGATCATATTTATTGTTGTTCAGTTGCTAAGTCGTGTCTGACTCTTATGTGACCCCATGGACTGCAGCACGCTAGGTTCCTCTGTCCTTCACCAACCCCAGGAGTTTGCTCGAACTCCTGTCCATTGAGTCAGTGATGCCACCCTGCCATCTCATCCTCTGCCCCCTCTTCTCCTCCTGCCTTCAGTCTTTCCCAGCATCAGGGTCTTTTCCAAAGAGTCAGCTCCTCACATTTAGCAACAGTCCTTCCAATGAATATTCAGGGTTGATTTCCTTTAGAATTGACTGATTAGATCTCTTTGTAGTCCAAGAGACTCTCAAGAGTCTTCTCCAGAGCAATTCAAAAGCATCAGTCTTTGGCACTTAGCCTTCTTTATGGTCCAACTCTCACATCCCTACATGGCCTCCAGTTCCATCACTTCATGGCAAATAGAAGAGGAAAAAGTGGAAGCAGTGGGGTCACGTAAACAGCACTTAACTATCCCAGCAATGATGTGCGACAGCACGGAGAAACTATTGCCAACCAGAGAAATTCACCTGAGCCTTGGTGTCCAGGGTTTTTATTGGTGTTCCATCGCGTAGGCTAGTATTTGTCATGGTACACCCCATGACTGACCTTCACCAGGCCTTCAGGCTCCCAGAGGTTGTTCTCATATAGAATAGGTCCTGGAGAACAAAAGCTGGGGTCCACCACGCGTCACACTGTTGACATAAGCTGTCTAAATGAGCCATGGTCAGGTACACAGAGTCACTCTTACTAGGTAGGATAGTCCAAGGATTCAGACATTATGTCCCCGAAGCAGGTCAAGGGTTGTCCCTCTCCTTGGTAGGTGCAGGGCTTGAGCACCCTGAGTCTTCTGAGTTAACCCCTTACCACACATGGGTATAATAACCTTCACCTTGCAGGAGACCAGTATTTGTGTTCTAACACACAGCAGACAACGAATGTAAGAAAGCCTTTATTATTCCCTGAATAGAAAAATACCTGTGTCTGAGCCTTTTCTGTAGGATTCCACAGCTTCAGACATTTTCTTTTCCTTAGGCAAACTAGTTCTTTCCCATTGGTAACTGTCTGTTTCAAGCCCCTCCCCCAAGAAAGCCTTGCATAGGACAATCCCATCGTCATTTTTCTGGCTTGTTTTTGCAGCTGCTTGCAAGTCATTTCTCATGGTTACTTTTTTAAAAAAGAAATGTAGTATGTTTTTGAAAAAAAATATGTTCATTGTGAATTCAAGCAATATAGAAAAGTACACAAAACAAAATATCACATCAAATTAGCCCACTCAAAGCTAACCATCAGTATTTTTAGGTGAATGTCATTCTATATTTTTTCTATATAGACATATAAATAGATGATAGAATGATATGATGTTTTCCTTAAAATATACTATAAAGTACCATTTTTCATTCAAAGTGCTTGTTTTTTTTTCAAAGTTACCAAAATAAAGAAATTAAAGCAAAATGGAAGGAATTGCTAGTCTTGAATCTTTACCATAATAGATATTTTAAAATACTCTGTATTAAGAATTAAAATTATGAAAATCATAATTAGAGACATTAGGTGATTTTAAACTACAAGTTGCAATTTTCAGCAGCATTGATTGACTCACATAAATGATGAAACCATTAGCACTCACAGGCTCCCTCCCACCATCTCTCCTACCACCTCCTGATTTTTGCAATATTTCCTGAGCTATGTGAGTTACCTAAGAATATCTACTGTTGTCCTGTCCTTGAACAATGTCTTGGTTACACCTGGTATTCTTGAGTCACACTTTCCTCCAGAAAATATCGACACTGGTCTATTACCTTTGACTATTGAATAATGCTACGATCAGACTCTGTCTCCTTCCTCTGGGACTTCCTTCCTTCTCCTTCCTGGGTGCCTGAAAAGCTCACTGTTTATCCTTGAATTTCAGCAACTAAATCAGGATATGTCTCTGCAATTGCACACTCTTTGTGCTTAGATGTCCTGCATCAAATTTCCTTGAAGCAGAGCAAGTCCTCTTAATCTGCAGAGTCATGGATTTTTAAAATTATATCCTTGAATATTTTTTCTGTTCTATTTGGTGTGTGCTCCACCTCAAGAACTACATACAGACAACTCACACATCCATATCCTTAAAGCCAGACCTCTCCTTGGTATTCCAGAATTAGATATTCAGCTACCTATTCATATCTCCCCTTGAATTAAGAGACACCCTTAACACACCCAAAATCAAATTCTACCTCCCATTGCAAGCCTGCTCCTGTCAGTTTCCCCAGTCTCATAAATGGGAAATTTATGCTTCCAGATGTTCAAGTCAAAAGCCGTGGAGTCGTCCTTGGTTGCTCTCTTGCAGAGAGGAAGTTCCCCATATCTGATCCCTCTGCAAATCCTGTTATCTTCTCCTTCAGTATATCAGATCCTGACCACTTCCTACAAGCCTCCCTTTACCCTGGTCCAACCCATTACTTCTGGCTGCAGGTCTGGCGTTAGCCACTGAACTGATGTCCTGCTTTTACCCTTGCTCCACAACAATCTATTTGCAGCACATCAGTCAGAGTGATGCTGTTTTCCTCCGCTCAAATGCACCTGTGGAATCTGTATGCAAATACCCATGATGGCCAGCAAAGCAATGCATACCTAGTTCCTACCTCTTCTCCAGCCTCATGTCCTAGCATCATCCCCATCGATGAGTCCACCACAGTCGCAGAGGCCATTTTGTGCTTCCAGACTGATTGGGCACATTCTCAACCACCCTGTGGTCTTTACACTTATGTTCTCAGTCCCCAGAACTCTGGACTGGCTCCCTGCGTTCAGTCAGGTCTCACCTGCAGAGTTACCTTACCCCAGGGGTCTTCTCTGATCATCTGTGCATAATAGCAACACCTTGACCGCCACACCCTCGGTCCCTTGTGCCTTGTTCTCTGCTTCTCTTTAGCATCTGTCACCATCTGACATGTTGACTTGTTTGTTTACTGTTTGTCAATGCATTGAAGACAGGCTGTCCACCTGGATGGGCTCCATGTTTGTAAAATGAATATGAATGAACACTGGATTTATCCTTTTCACTCTCCCTATCTGTTAGCAACTGATTTTTTTTTGCTCTTTTTAATCTTCCTTCCTTGTGTTAGTTTTAAGTCTTTTCACATTTTCGGTAATTGAATTTTCAACAATGTCTGTTCCCTTTCTTCCTTTTTTAATTTTATTTTTTTGGTTCTGTAATGAAAGTATATTTTATTTGACTATTTTTCTTCCTTGAGGCCACAACATCCCTTTTCATAATGCTCTATTGCTTTATTATGTCATCTTTGAACACTTGTTTGTATTGACTTCGCACTCTCATTAGACTCCTCAATAACTAGGAACACTGGTGGGGAATTGCCTTCTGTTTCTTGGGTTATATTTTCTTCGAGACTGGGTTCTCGGTTTATCCTTTGCATACGTTTTTCTTTCTGCTTTTTTATGTGGTTTGTATAGTTGCTCTGTGCCTGCTAAATTACTTCAGTCATGTCTGACTCTTTGTGACTTCATGCACTGGTGTCCACCAGGCTCCTCTGTCCATGAGATTTCTCCAAGCAAGAACACTGGAGTGGGTTGCTGTGCCCTCCTCCAGGGGATCATCCCAACCTAGAGACTGAACCCAAGTCTCCTAAGTCTCCTGCATTGACAGGAAAAAAAAAAAATCTGTTTTGTTTTTTTTTTTTTAACAAACTGGTTCTAGACAGAACTTCTTTTGCTCTAATATTTTACTAGTGACTTATCATTTTCTTCCTCAAAGGTATCCTTTGAGAATAGCTCCTGAGTGTTCCTTTTGGTGTATCTTTTCATGCTTCCCTGATAGCTCAGCTGGTAAAGAATCCTGCAATGCAGGAGGCCCAGGTTCAATTTCTGGGTCAGGAAGATCTGCTAGAGGAGAAACAGGCTACCCATTCCAGTGTTCTTGGGTTTTCCTTGTAACTCGGCTGGTAAAGAATTCACCTGCAGTGAGGGAGACCTGGGTTCAATCCCTGGGTTGGAAAGATCCCCTGGAGAAGGGAAAGGCTACCCACTCCACTGGCCTGGAGAATTCCATGGACTACAGTCCATCGGGTCTCAAAGAGTCGGACATGACAGAGTGACTTTAGCTTTCAGGAACCTGAGGTTGTGGATGGTGATGGGCAAGGAGAAGGGAGACCAGCCAAATAGTGTGGAAACTTCTGTCAGCTGGACAGAAACTATTAGAACCCGAGCAAATGCTCCCACTTTCGAGCTTGTGCTGAACATCCTCTTCCGGTGCCCACTTACTTGGAAGGTAGAGGAAAGTGAGCTAGTCTGTGCTGGAAAAGACATCCCTTTAGCTTCACTCCTGAGTCAGCCCTGGAGCTGTATTTCATCAGAGCAGATCGGCCTCTGATGCCTTTATTTCTGTGTCTCACTAGCCCCACCTTAAAGGATTTCACCATTCATTCTCAATCAGAACAGGGAAAGGAGAATATTCAGTTTGCATCTCCCTAGATTTGCATGGTCTGTGTAAGAATTCTTATATTTGTTTGCTGGGGCTGCCATAATAGCACAGTACAGTATGGCTATAGCCACAGAATAGGTTGCTTAAACAGCAAATGTTTCTTTTCTCACCATTCTGGAGGCTAGAAGTCCAAGATCAAAGTGCCAGCAGGGTTGGTGTCATGTGAAGCTTCTCTCGTTGACTTGCAGAAGGCTGTTTTCCTGCTGTGTCTTTCCCCTGTGCCCAAGCTTTCCTGGGGTATCTTCCTTCTCTTATGAAGGTCACACAAAATTGATGCTTTTGAATGGTGGTTCTGATGAAGACTCTTGAGAGTCCCTTGGACAGTAAGGAGATCAAACCAGTTAATCCTACAGGAAATCAACTCTGAATATTCGTGGAAGGACTGACGCTGAAGCTCCAATACTTCGGTTACCACATTTGAACAGCCGACTCGTTGGAAAAGACCCTGATGCTGGGAGAGATTGAGGGCAGGAGGAGAAGGGGGTGACAGAGGATGAGATGGTGGGATGGCATCACTGACTCAATGGACCTGAATCTGGGCAAACTGGGAGATGGTGAAGGACAGGGAAGCCTGGTGTGCTGCAGTCCATGGGGTTGCAAAGAGCTGGACACAACTAATCAAACACCAACAATAAGACTGAATTATGGCCTCACCCTAATACTGTAATTTTAACTTCATCACTTCTTTTAAGATAAGATCTTGAAATAAGGTCGCATCCTGAGGTACTGGGGGTTAGAGCTTTGCACGTGAATTGGAGGATGAGGGGACACAACGCAGACCAGACTGTTAGAGAGACTAGCTGACCTCCTGGTCACACTCTCGGAGTGAGAGCGGGTCAGGCGGTCACCACCGTGCTCCCTGCATGTGGCTGCCCTTAGGAGCACCTGTTTCTTTCCGGGGCTCACGTCATTGGACTGTGGTGGAACTGCTTTGACTTTTTGTTCATTGTGTTAGGACCCCACGGTGTGTGCAAAGGGGAAGTGGACATTGTCAGTTCTGATTTGAGCTTTATTTTCTGCTCCAAATCTGTATTTAGTGCCCACCAAGGACCGGGCACTGTGCAGTGATGCCGGGGCTCGGTCACAACGCGAGAGTCGGCACCGCCTGATCCCTCCTGCTCACATTTCCTGCCTGGCACCTTCTCTCTCCAGCAGATCAAGACTTATCAGGAGGGAATGTCCACATCTCCCTCTCATCCGCCTCCATGATGAGCCCAGTTCTTTGCTTGGAGTGGTGGGTATTCAGTAGAAATCACTTAGGACAAGAAATGCAGGTAGAAACTTTAAACAGTACTGTCACAAAGTCATTTGTTCTTAGCCCCAAAGAAATAAATAATAATAATAATAAAAACCTGCTTAATTTTTTTTCTTCTGATTTCAAAGGAGGAGTGCAGAAAAGAAAGACTCCCATCTGGCCAGGTTTTAGCTCTGAACACTTTGAATAATCAGTTAGAAACCCTTTGTTAATGGGCCAGATGGCTGTTGAACCCCAAAAGGAAATTAATATGTAGGCAATGGCAACTGAAGGGAAGAATTAGACTTTCCTTTCTAAAGAGAAAGGACTTCATCTGGAGCTGCCCTGTAGGTGTGGTTAATAACGGGTCATCGGTTTCCTAGCAACCAAGCCCTTTCCCTCTTGCAGGGTCTAGCAATGTTCTGCGTAGACATTGAAGGATGCAGCCAGCACCCATAATGCCTTTAGAGGAACTGGAAAAGCCCAGAGTAATGAGGATGGGTGGGGATGGCCCTTGCCCTCCCAGCGTGATTTACCTGTTGCAGGTGATGGACCAGCCCCGCCTGTTTTGTCTTGGAGTCCTGACCCGAGCAGGGGGTAAAGTCCAAGACTGAGGATTTAGAACTACTCATGGCACAAAAGGAACGTCTAAGGCAAATCCAGGAGGTTCAGTGCCTGTAACTGAGAGGGCAGCTCATCACAGTTGTTCAACATCTCTCTGGGGAGCCACCTCCTCATGGATTCTCTCCCAACCCCAGGTCCTTCCCTCTTCTGCTCATTGCAGACAGAGTCATCTTTGTGAAGGACAGTCTAGCTGTGACTAGCTGTCACAACTCATGTCTGTCCCACGAGGACTTCTGTGATCTGGCCCTTGCTTTATTCTCCAGCCTGCTCACTGTTCATGTGCCCCCTGGCTTTGGATAGACAATACTACTGTCGTTTCTTGAACTCACTGGGATGTTTCACACCTTCTACTGTGCCTTACAACATGCTTCTCTTTTTTTTAATGGTCTCATGAATTTGTTTTTTAAAGTTTAACTCAAGATCCAAACAATATCGACATGTTGCAATTGGTTGATAAGTCCCTTAGTCTCTTCTAATCCTTCATCGTCTCTTCTTTGCTCTCCTTCCCTTGAAATCGATTTGTTGGTGAAACAGAATTATTTGTCTTTTAGAGACTCTCACAACCTGCTTTTCTTATGAAGGTTACACCTCAACTTCACCTCTGAATTTGCTCAATTCTTTTTGTCATCCAAGAGTCAGCTCACTCGTTGTCTCTCCTTGGAAACTGTTCAGAACCCTCTTTTTCTCCCGAAGTCTGTTTCCTGTGCTCCCTGTCTCTGCTCCTACAGGAGTCTGGATTTACGCCTGTCTTAGCATTCAGGAAAATATACTCTAGTCGTCGATTTACTATCTGTGTCCCCAACTAGATCTGAAATCGTCTAAGACAGGAGCTCTGTTTTGCTGTCTCTATACCCAGTGCAAGGTTTAGGATACTGTGGATGCTAGATAATTGCGCAGTGGGCGAATGAGCACAGGCCAAAGTCAGCAGTGTGACTTGGTGACCAATCCAGGTTTCCCATCTCTATTTATAGTTCCTTTCTACACTGGAGTTCTACTTTCATGAGATGTCAGAATAGAAGTCTACATTATGGCTTCAAGCTCCAGGCATGCCCACACAGAATGCTGCAATCTAACCTCTCTGGGTCTATGGTCTAGAGAGCATTCATGAGCAGGAAAAGAACCAAAAATTTCAATAATCTGAGCTTGTTCAAGAAACCTAAGATGCCATTTGAAGCCATCTGTCATCTAATGGAAGAGAGGGTTCTTCCATTAGAAGATGGTCCCAGAAATGTGTTTAAAACCTTCCATTTCTATGAGCACAGGACCCATTAAAGAAACCCATTGCATTTTTGATCATGCCTCATTAGAGTGTGGGCTTCCCTGGTGGCTCAGTGGTAAAGAATCCACCTGCCAATGCAGGAGATGTGGGTTCAACCCCTGAGTCAGGAAGATCCCATGGAGAAGGGCACAGCAACCCACTTTAGTATTACTGCCTGGAGAATCCCATGTAGCCTGGAGGGCTACAGTCCATGGGGTCGCAAAAGAAAAAGACACAACTTAGCAACTAAACAACAGCAATTCTGACTCTGAGCCTTTATAATTAAATCCAGTTCACGCTTGTACCTTAGTTATAGCTCCTTGCAGGTAAGAGTGTACCCTCTTACTCAGTGGCTGACATTTGCTTCAATGTATCTTCCCTATATTGATGTGAACTGAGTCTTCTGTAACTGTCCAGCCAAAGAGACTTCTTTCTTTTCTATTGCTCTTCACAGAGAATAAGCCCACCCTCATGCCCATTCTCGTCCTTTTGTTCTCTGGGCTGAACTCTGGGTCCATTCAACTGCTTTTCATGAAAGGCGGTTTTCTGTTACTTCATCCTGGCTACCAGCATTTGTAAATATCATCATTACAGGTCCTGCTTAGTCAACAAGGATGTGTCAAGTATCAACTGTCAAGACTGTAAAAGTGTGAGACTTTATACTCTTTGCAAGTAAATAAGTTAACCTGCCACTGTTTCATGGATGTTGGCAAAAGATAGGAAACTTCTGGGTTCATGATGGCAACAGCAAGAGCAAAGGCCAGAGTAGCAGGATTTTACTGTGCCAGTTCTTCAAGCGCCAGTCTCCCCAGAGGGATATGAAGGGGAGCAGGTAACATGTGAAATCATGGTGGGCTGTATTATAGAAGAAGAACCATAAGATTAGGAAGCCCCATCTTTTCTGTAATAGAATGCAAACAAACCTAACTAACTTTGCCCCAAGGGGTGATGCTTTCTTTCTCTTCCAAGGTCTTTTGCTATCCAAATTTTCTCAGAAAGATAGCTCAGAACAAATGATTGCCACTACCTCTGTTTGCAAGCTGTGCAGAAATGCAAAACCTCTGTGGAAAACTGTCTCCATAAACCCTCTGTTGCATCAGCAGTCAAGAGATGAACCAGTTCTATTGGTGTGAGTGAACCATACAAAAGAGACAAGTTATACATAGTTCTGGTCTCTAGAAACAGCAATGACTGTGAACATCATTTTCAGGTGCATGGAGTAGAAGGACCCAGGCCTCAAACAAGCTGTGGCCTTGAATTATGGAGGACGGCAGCCAATGGACACATGCCCGTTCGTTCCTTATTTATGAGCACTTTCCTTCCTCTACTGAAGTCTATATTTAGTGAAACAGGGGTCAAAACCCACAGAATCCCCTGAGGAATGGATTCCAGGCCCCGTGTGGTTGGTGACATTTTTATTTATTGCTTTAATTATGCCTATTGTAACCAGCCCACAAAACCAAGCAAAGGGCACATGTCTGTGAAAAATGGGTTTATCATGAAAATTGCTAGTGATTTGTGTGTGTGTGTGTGTGTGTGTGTGTGTGTGACTGTAACAGCATCAAGCCAGCTTAGTCCTGCGAACAGTTGTGAAATTTTAACAGCATGTTCTGCTGGAATTTTCAGGTCCATTTAGTCAGTTATTTGTCTCTGGCTTGAGGAGAACTTGGGTTTTGTTCACTTATTTATTCAACTGATATTGAGAAGTATCAAGCACTGTGAGAGGTTCTGAAGGTAAAGCGATGAAAAACACTGAACTCCTGCCCACCTGCATGGAGCTCCCATCCTAGTGGGGAAGGTGGAAGACCAACTGGTAAATAGACAGATGAGCAGCATCAGGTGGAGGTAAGTGCAGTGGAGGAAAGGAAGCAGGACAAGGGGATGGAGAGCTGGGGAGGAGGGTGCTGACTGAACAAAGTAAAGGGAGTCACTCAGTTGTGTCGGACTCTTTGCGGCCCCATGGTCTATACAGTCCATGGAATTCTCCAGGCCAGAATGCTGGAGTGGGCAGCCTTTTCCTTCTCCAGGGAACCTTCCCAACCCAGGGGTCAAACCCAGGTCTCCCATATTACAGACAGATTATTTACCAGCTGAGCCATAAGGGAAGCCCAAGAATACTGGACTGGGAAGTCTATCCCTTCTCCAGGGAATCTTCACAACCTGGGTCTCCCGCACTGTAGATGGATTCTTTACCAACTGAACCTCAAGGGAAGCCTGGGCTTTCTAAAAAGAGATTTGCATACATGGAAAATGCTTGCTCTGCCAGGATCTGAAGGAGGAATATCTCAGCAAGAAGGAATAGCACGTGCAGTCCTCTTGAGAAAACCAAGATTAAAGGAGCTAGAGTGGAAGGAGAGAGATAGAGGCGGTTGGAGATAATGCTTTGCTTTTCTCTGCAGCAATAGGCTTCATATCACGTGGACAATCTGAGCTCTTCTCCAGAGAGAGAAGATATTTTTCCTTTGTCAATGTATTCATCCTTAAGAAACACAAACTGTCACACTACAGCTTAAGATAGCTTCATGGAATTTTATTTATACTCAATATTATGTAATAATCTATAAGGGAAAAGAATTTGAAAAAGAATAATTGAGCTCTATATATATTCAGTTTTACATAAATATCAAGTTATATATATATATATATATACACATATATTATATAGTAAGACTATTACATACCAAGGAACCCCATCAGAAAGTATATTATATAGTAAGACTGTTACATACCAAGGAATCCCATCAGAAAGTATATTATATAGTAAGACTGTTACATACCAAGGAATCCCATCAGAAAGTATATTATATAGTAAGACTGTTACATACCAAGGAATCCCATCAGAAAGTATATTATATAGTAAGACTGTTACATACCAAGGAATCCCATCAGAAAGCATGTTTATAAGTCCACTTTGTTCGTAATTCCAGCAGTTAACCTAGCTCTCTACCTCACACTCTCAGCTGTATAGTACTGTACTATAATAGGTTTATAATATTTTTCACACAAAAGTAAAGTACAAAACACAGCCACTTGTAGAGGCTGACAGTGCACGCCAGACACATGAGCTAACTACATGACTAGACGTGCAAACCCATGATCTCACCTTCGAAAGTTCACAACTTGAAGGTTCACATGTAGGGGACTGACTATATCTGAACTGCTGTGCTGTACACCAGAAACTTACATGATGTGGTAAATCAACTATACTTTGATAAAAGATTAAAGATTAAAAAAACTTTATATTATTCCACGCTTAGAACTTTGCATCGCTTCTCTCTTTTATTATTATTAAATGATTTAAATACAAACAGGTTGGCAGCTCATCCAAACCCATTACCTTTTTCATGTGGCACCACCTTTATACCACAGGATCCAGCCGTAAATGAGTCCCTGAAGTCCCTACAACAAGGCACCAAGCAGGATCGTCCTCTTGATGATACTTCTTTCTGGAATGTCTTTTCCTTCTCGTCAATCTGCTGTCTCACATGCATCTTTCACGAGTCAGCTGGGATGTCACAGCTCAAGGAAACCCCACCTAAATACCCAATCTGGGGAGGAACCCCCAATCTGTCTTTACTTCCCTCCTACCTCTTTCTGTTCTCACCTGCAATTGTTTTCTTGCATGCATTACATTTGATGCTGAGCTTCTTGAGGGGAGAGAATCTTGAATTTCATTTCTATGTTTCCTTTTCTTAATGCTTTTCATGGGAGGTGCCTGATAATATTTTTGGCAGAATAGATAAATGAGTGTATGCATGAACAGATTACATTTGAAGAATTTCCCCATTAACAGGAAGCATTTGAATACCTTCCTCCAGACCACTAAGCTGCTCTCATTATACTGAATACATTTACTTTTAGGCTGCTCAGAATATAATTCAATAGAATTGTTTTAAACCTATAATGCATTAATCAACCACATCTCAAACATTTCACACCACTACTCTCCTCTAATAATTTCAGAATCATTGGATATAATCTTCTTGATTCCCTTTTCCTCCTAAGAATTAAACCCACTATTTGTTATTCCAGGAATGGCTGTGTATTTCAAGGCTTGAGAAACCCACTTAAGAGGGGTGAGCAGAACCTGAGACCCCTTCGAGAAACAGAACCCTTTCTTAGGTAGAAAGGTTCTTGGGCTACTTGGCAGAAAACTTAAATCTTTGAAGTCTATGATCTCACTTACATGTGGAATTGTTTTTAAAAAGCTGAACTCATAGTAACATTAAGTAGAATGCTGGTTACCAGAGGCTAGAGCCTGAGGGAAGGGGGAGATGAAAAAATGTAGAATATTGGTTCCCAGGGGGTGAAGACACGGTTATAGGGAGTTACTGTGCAATGCGCACAGACTTTCAGTTTTACGAGGAAAAGAGTTCTGCAGATAGATGTGGTGATAGATGCACTACAGTATAAATGTACTTAATACCACTGTGCTGGACACCCAAAATGTTAGGATTGTACATTTTATGTTATATCTGTTTCATCACAATAAAAAAATTGGGGAAAATAGTGAAATTCAAAATCCTTTGCCAGTATATCTCACAATAGAGGATGTTACGTGGTTAAAGACAAGGCCCCCAAAGTTGCTGCTGCTGTAAAGATGTGTAATGCTTGTTTCAGTTTTGGAAATTTCAGGAAAAAACCCTCGAGACAAGCATTTGAGTGAGACAGCTTTTTTGGGGTGTGTTGGGCATCCCAGTAGTGGGGCAGGGGAAATAACAGAGAGAAGAGAAGATGGTCAACAAAGAGCAGGCAGTTAAGCCAGCTACCCTGTAGGGTGACTGGAGCTTCATCTCAGGAGAAACTCTGAGAAATGGTGCAAAACATACTCCTCACAAGTATCTGGCTTCGCCAGTAGTTCAGTGGTAAATAATCCGCCCTCAAGAAGACTCAGCAGATGTGTGTTTGATTCCAAGGCTTCCTCTGGAGGAGGAAATGGCAACCCCTCCAGTATTCTTGCCTGGGAAATCCAACGAACAGAGGAGCCTGGCAGGCTACAGTCCATGGGAGTGCAGAGTCAGAAAAGAGGACGCACGCATGCGCCACACACATGAATCTAGCTCAAGGAGAGAGGAAGCGGGGGTGTTTATGCTGCAAACACAAGTGTCATTGACTTGTGGGGATAACTTGGAGGTTGCTAATTTCTGGACGTTTCATGCTTACCTCTCACCCTAACTTCACAGTTGGAGTGAGACAGGCAGAGTTCCCAGGGACAGGGGTGCAGATACTGGAGAGGGATACAAGCAGAATCCCAACGGTAATCAGAGCAGTGCTACGCTCAGCAAGTGTCTCTCCTGCCTCTGAACAATTCAAGGGTCCATTCTAAGCTCCCATCTCAAACAGCTCTCTTACTCAGCCAATGAGAATAAATGCCCACCCTCTGGAAGCCTCCAGGAGGGTGAACTCGCGTAGGACTGAGGACTCAGGTTACAGAGAGGGTTGCAGCACCAAGCAAGCCAACAAAAACCTTCTTTGGAGTTAGAGAAAGAGCAAGCACCCAAAATTCTAGAGAGCATGTCAAAGGCAAACAAATCTAAAACTAAAATAACCGGCAAAAGACTTTGCTTAAAGTGAACAGCAATGAATCACAGAAGTAATGGCTGAAAACAAAATCATGGGGACAAGACGATACAGGGCACACACGGGAGGAATCAACCAGAGGAGACAGAAAAGCAGAGAAAGGAATCCCAGTGAGGCCAGTATGAGAGATGCTTCACTGATCCAGTTGGATCAGGCTTCCTCACAGAGCCTTACAAAGAGGACCTGTATATTGATATCAGAGCATCCTGGTACTCATGCCTGGTGTGTCATCTGTATTTGGTTCTTTCTCCATGATAAAGGATTCGTCCTATTCAACTATTCTTTTTATCATCTTTGTAAAATCCTAAAATAAAGAACCATCAAGGTATTTCTGTGTTTGGATACCAAGTCTAGGAGGATCCTGTGTGATTTTTGTTAAGTGGAAGCACCCAGAAGCTGTAACCCACAAAAGCATCCCCCCACCCCCGCCATACACACACTCACACACATGGATTTCTGCTGGGTAGGTTGGCTGCACATCACAAAATGTCTCCTGAACAGCAGGGATTTTAATTAAATCAGGAGAAATCTAATTTGGCCTAAATTGGCTTACAACAAAAGGTGTTAGGAAGAACAGAGATTGTTCTGCAGTATAGATGCTTGTGGAAGGGACAAGCTCAAGCCACTCCCAACTGTAATGAAAAGTCATGTTGAAAATATGAAGCCTGTTGAAGAAGGCAGAAAGTCTGACAGAGCTAATCTGTGATATTCTGATTACAGAAAGAAGTTTATTATAAACATTCACGCCAAAAACCGCTGGCATCAGAAGGCACGACTATTGGTGATGATTTCTGATGAGCTTGGGAGGATACAGAAGAGGAGGGAAAGCTGTAAGCGCTGTGAGTAGAATAGACTGGAAGACAAGGAGCGGAGCAGCCCAGTTTGGACAGGGAGAGTAATAAGCGTCATCTTCCTCTGCCCTTCCAAGCAGCAAAATTTGCTGAACTGAGAAGAAGAGCTTTAGTAGCAGGGTTGAAAGGGTGACCGAGCAGAGCTCCGAAGGCCTAACAAAAAGGGTAAAAAAGTGAAGATCCCAGCAGTGGAGTTGCAGCTATGAACCACGTGATCTAGACCGGATGGAAAGAGAGGGAGACATTGGGAAGAGGGGTGATGGACCATGTGACAGAGGGAGATTTGTGAGTGTCGTGGTGGGAAGAATAAGAAGCATTGCAAAGAAAGGAGTAATCTGGAAGGAGAGGGAATTTAGGTCACTGTGGGCTGCCAGAGTTTACATTTGTATCAGTGTAGGATTCCCGGCAATAAAGCAAGCTCATGGAGAGTCGCAGAGAAAAAGGAGCCCCAAGGTCTGGCTGTTGTTGGGTGACTCATCTACAAAAATGTTGCCCACGACAATTGGAGGAATTAGGGTGGATAGGAAAGTAGCTATGTAATTGCCAAAGTCTCCGTGAAGAAGAAAAGAGGTCAGAAGTGAAGCGAATAAAGGCAATGAGAAGAGGTGGAGATTGGTGAGGATGGATGCCATCAGCTTCAAAGGAAGAAGGCTTTTATTTCCACTCAGATCAAAGAGGAATGGTCTAGAAGCAGCAAGAGGAGCTTCCCCCAAACCTGTGCCCCCGCGAGGCACGACGTGTGGGACATAACTCAGCCTCCAGTCAAAGAGGAAGTACGTGTCCTCTCGGGTCCATCTGCTATGGGGTACCGTGGGGTCCTGAGTCCTGCCCTGCACAGCAGAAGATCCTGCAGGTGTTAGAGATATACAACCACAAACATGAAAGAGCTTGTGATCAGATAAGCATGAGATACACTGCATGATTGACCCTCTTCTAGGAGAAGCATGCTCAAACTATTCAGGAAAAAATCAAAATGTCTTTTGCTGTAATGTTTTCCTATTAATTTGACCATCAAATCATGGTCCTGGGGAGACACCAGGCCAGCCTCACAAGACAGGTGTCCTATGGCAAGTGGAGAAAGAAGAGCTAGTGTAAGAAGGAAGAGGGAGATTTCAGTGAAAATGTACAGAGGCTAAAAATAGAGATGTGCGTGTGGGCTGCACAGTCAGCCTTGCTTTTGCTGCAGCGTGCGCTCAGTCGTGTCCGACTCTTTGCAACCCCGTGGACTGTAGCCCGCTGGGCTCCTCTGTCATGGAATTCCCAGAGAAGAATACCAGAGTGAGCTGTCACTTCCTAATCCAGGGGTTCATCCCGACCCAAGGATCCCACCCACATTTCTTGCATCTCCTGCATTGGCAGGCAGATCCTTTCTGCCTGGGAAAACCTGCCTGATTTCCACTCCCCGCTCAAGCATTTCCCAGTTCTATAAATTTAGGCAAACGGCTTGCTATCTATGCCTCGGTTTCTTACTTACAGAAGACGAAGATGCGGAAGAGGGTTTAGAGGAAGAGGAGGAGGAGACTCATAGTGTAGGTGGTGGTGGCAGTTAAGTTAAAGGAGAATGCTTAGAATCTGAAATGTGGCACCAGATGAGAGCTGGTACTGCCGTAGTTTATTCACAATGAAAGGCGCGCTCCAAGTGACAAGCTGGTTCGAAACAGGGGCTTGCCAGGAGAAGGTAATCCTGGCTCCAAAGGAGGAAGGTAGGAGAAGGAAGTCATAGATGAAGCTGAACTGGATAGGAATGTGGATCCCAGAGGCACTTCCCCAGAAACTTTATTGGAAACCCTCCCCACCTGCACAGCTTAGGGGCTGACAGTTTAACCATTCCATAGCTACTGCTGGGTAGGCTACGCAAGGCAAGATGAACCTGCTCTAGCATGTTTATGATTTAAATTTCTTCTGATGTGAGTTTTTCATTTGTTTCCTTTGTCCATTCATATATCAAGGTTTTACATGATTTTCATATCCAAATGAAAAAAAAAAAAAAAAACCCATCTGCCTCTTTCTCTGTGCTCAGAGAAAAACCCCGAGCCGGTTCCATGCAAACCAGTCACATCAGTGACCTTGTCAACGAGAGTACTGAGGCATAATCAATTTCTTCGTTAATAAGGCTGATGGGTGGGGAACACGGAGGCCTTCCTGGTTGGAGAGTCTTTCCCTCGGCCTTGCAACTATTTTCTTCTCTTTTCTCTCAGTATCTTTTCAAATTACTAACCCTGGACTTCAGTCCTCTCTTTTCAGCTGACAGCTTTGAATCAGGAATGTTGTATGGTGTCCATGTCTCTGAAATCTAATAAGACGGAGTAAGCTTTTCCTGTTCTGTGAGAAGGCAGGGGAGGAAGTGGAGGAGATGGCTTCAGGCCACCACCAAGGAGCCCTGCCCCTCTCAGACGTCCCTCCTGGAGGAGACGGCGTGGATCTTCAGCTGATTATTCAAGGCCCAGTCTTAGGAAGCGTGGTGACAGAGCTTTGAAAGATGACTCGCTAGGACTTCCCTGGTGGCTCAGTGGTATGCAGGAGATATGGGTTGATCCAGGAACGTCCCACGTGCCGTGGAGCAACTAAGCCCGTGAGCCTCAACTATTGAGCCTCCGCGCTAGAGCCTGGGAACCGCAACTGCTAAACCCACATTCCACAGCTACTGAACCCTGCGTGCCCTCGAGGCCCTGCTCCGCAACAAGAGAAGTCATGGAAATGAGAACCACAACTAAAGGGCAGCTCCCCCACCGCAACTCGAGAAAGCCTGCAGAGCAATGAAGGCCCAGTGCAGTCAAAAATAAATAAATACAAGCGTGAAACACAAAGATTCCTTGCCAGTACCTCACACCCACGCAGGACCTCACTCTTTGTGATTCCTGTAATTTTCCCATGGATCAGAAGGAGTATATTGAGGTCATTAGCTTTGCTGCGGTAACAATCCCAAAATCTGAGTGGACTGAGACCACAAATCTGCATTTCTCACTGATTAAAAAAAAAAAAATTCAGGTTCTGGCCCAGGTATCTTTTTTAGGGCATTCTCCATGCTGCTGCTGCTGCTAAGTCGCATCAGTCGTGTCCGACTCTGTGCGACCCGATAGACGGCAGCCCACCAGACTCCCCCATCCCTGGGATTCTCCAGGCAAGAACAATGGAGTGGGTTGCCATTTCCTTCTCCAAGGCATGCAAGAGAAAAGTGAAAGTGAAGTCGCTCAGTCATGTCTCTTCACGACCCCACGGACTGTAGCCTACCAGGCTCCTCCATCCATGGGATTTCCCAGGCAAGAGTACTGGAGTGGGGTGCCATTGCCTTCTCCATGGGATGACCTCAAATTCCAGGCTGTTGAAATGCTACCATTCTCTGCAACCCCCTGGGTTAACTCAGTAGGGCAGCGCAAAGCTGGGTAATGACACCTGGTCCTTTTATTGCCTCCACCAAGAAATGACTCTTTTCACTTTCATCCACAACATCACATGGCCTCACCTAGTTGCAAAGGAGCTGAGGAGAGCAGTACTCCATACACCAGGAATGGGCAAAGGACTGGATATTGGTGGGCACTGGTATCCCTTCCACAAGAACCTCTAGAGTGTTCTCAATAATAGGCTCACTGCACAGTAATTTACTAGACATCCACAATTTGAAAAGTGCCTCCCATCCTCCACTGGGGGTATCAGCGATACAACTGTATTCATTACACTGTCCCAAAGCTTTGGCTTATTAGCCACTGAGTCCAAAGTCCTCTGACTCAAGAAACACCATTCTGATTCTCTTCCAGAACTGGAACACAAATTTTGGGTGCCTCTGTGTATATCCAGGCTTCCCTGGAGGTTCAGTGATAAAAAACCTGCCTGCCAATGCAGAAGATGTGGGTTCGATCCCTGGGTCAGGAAGATCTCCAGGTGAAGGGGAATGGCTACTCACTCCAGTATTCTTGCCTGGGAAATCCCATGAACAGAGGTGCCTGGCAGGCCGAAGTCCATGGGGTGGTAAAAGAATCAGACACGCCTTAGTGACTAAACAACAAACAAGAAAAACTGTGTATATCCTTAAAGGAAATCTTCTTATATTTACCTGAGTTCAAGATGAGTTCTCCATGACCTCCTTATTGATGAATGTAAATAGTTAGCTCGGATTGAGGGACTGACAGCAGAGGCATTGCTTGGGTACATTGAATAGGGTCTGTTTACTCTAAAAATTCCAAAGAGAAGTTCATAAAGTCAGGATTCAAGATTAGCAACCTTCTCCAGGAGCGACTGAGATGCAAGCTTGTATAGCAAAAAGCCCTCCTTCTGGAACCTCAAATCCGAAAGAGAGCGAGGATCTTATCAGAACGTGTGAAAGTCCAAATATATCTCTGTGAGGAGTTCGTTTTATACACATAAGCAGTCCTGTGTGTAGGCTGGTCTGGAAGCATGCTGGAGACCCTGTCGTCAAAGGCAGATTCAACATGTTAATCTTAATGCTTTGCAATAGGCACCACCCTTACAGCCTGCAGAGCAGTTCTGGAAGCACAGAGAAATGACCAGCAGCCTCTGAAGGGGCCCTGCTCAGCTAGAGTCCTGTGGCCATTTATTTTGCCATTGGCATCTATTCAGTCACATCTGACTCTTAGCAACCCTATGGACTGTAGCCTACCAGGCTCCTCCATTCATGGAATTTTCCAAGCAAACACACTGGAGAGGGTTTCCATTTCCTTCTCCAGGGGACCTTCCCAAGCTAGGGATCCAACCCTACACTGCAGGTGGATCTAAGTCAGTCAGGGTTTTCACCTTCACAAAACGCAGACATTTGAAGGGAAGAGGTGGAACGGTGGTAAAGAATCCACCTGCCAAGGCAGGAGATGGCAGGAGATGTGGGTTCAATCCCTGCTCAGCACAATGAGCTCAGAAGCTGTGATTGTCCAGATGTGCACAGTTCTTCCTTGTCTTTCTTTTTTTTCCTTTCTTCCCCTGTAATGACACTCGCTGCTGAGAATAAAAGAGAAAAGGTCATTATCTTCAGTGTCTTCAGTGGCAATTACACACATGCCATAAGAATGCACTTAACCCCAACGTTCTTTCCATGTGTCTCCTTAAGAGGAGTGAGGGTATTGTCATCACGGTTCAATCTCACCAGTGGAGCGCCATCTTACTGGAATGGGATGGAAAATACAGACAATCATCTCCAACAGAAGTTTAACAATTTCTTCTGCTCAAGGACCCGAGCAAAGCAGTACAGAAAGACAGGGATAAGCAGAAATGGCAGAGGGTAAAATTTAAAGAACTTGACTCTCTCAAAAGACCTGTACTATCTGGGCTTCCATCTATACAACATTGCGCACATTTACCAAGGGAAAGAAAACATATCCAACAAGTTCTTTGGTGGTTTCTCTTTTCAAGGTCAATGACGCTGTTGGAATAACATTTACTCACTGTAGAAAATACAGATAAGAAAAAGCAGGCAAATTTAAATTATTCATAGACTTGCCACCCTGAGAGATTCTCTGTGGACTCCATAGATGCACATTTGCATTTGTCTTTATCTATCTGTATATCTGTCTAACTATCTATCCATATCTATCTGTATAGACATACACATCTATCTACACATTCACATAGAAACACCCAATTTTTAAAAACTATTGACATTTTGGACTTCCTGGTGGCTCAGAAGGTAAAGCATCAGCTTGCAATGCAGGAGACCTGGGTTCAATCCTTGGGTCAGGAAGATCCCCTGGAGAAGGAAATGGCAACCGACTCCAGTACTCTTGTCTTTATGGTAAGCAATTCTGCTGCTGCTGTTGCTAAGTCAGTTCAGTCGTGTCCAACCCTGTGTGACCCCATAGCCGGCAGCCCACCAGGCTCCCCCGTCCCTGGGATTCTCCAGGCAAGAACACTGGAGTGGGTTGCCATATCCTTCTCCAATGCATGAAAGTGAAAAGTGAAAGTGAAGTTGTTCAGTCGTGACTGACTCTCAGCGACCCCATGGACTGCAGCCCACCAGGCTCCTCTGTCCACGGGATTTTCCAGGCAAGAGTACTGGAGTGGGTTGCCATTGCCTTCTCCGAAGCAATTCTGCTGCTGCTGCTGCTGCTAAGTCAGTTCAGTCGTGTCCAACCCTGTGTGACCCCATAGATGGCAGCCCATCAGGCTCCCCCGTCCCTGGGATTCTCCAGGCAAGAACACTGGAGTGGGTTGCCATATCCTTCTCCAATGCATGAAAGTGAAAAGTGAAAGTGAAGTTGTTCAGTCGTGACTGACTCTCAGCGACCCCATGGACTGCAGCCCACCAGGCTCCTCTGTCCACGGGATTTTCCAGGCAAGAGATACTGGAGCGGGTTGCCATTGCCTTCTCCGAAGCAATTCTAGTACTCATCAATATCCAGTTATCCTCTACTTTCTGACTTTCTAGATGACTTCCTTCTCTGTCCTTTGACATAGGATGCAGCCATCAACTTTGGCAAACGAAATGGAAGCTGAACCTTCACACGCCGCCTGGAGGCAGAAATATCCTGAAATGCTAAGCCAACACAAGGAGAAGAGCTCCCTTGAGAGCGGCCAACTCGATATGGTCTTTGTTGTAAGACATTCAAACTCAGGGGCTGTTCAGTTCAGTTCAGTCGCTCAGTCATGTCCGACTCTCCACGACCCCATGAATCACAGCACGCCAGGCCTCCCTGTCCATCACTAACTCCCAGAGTTCACTCAAACTCATGTCCACAGAGTCGGTGATGCCATCCAGCCATCTCATTCTCTGTCATCCCCGTCTCCTCCCGCCCCCAATCCCTCCCAGCATCAGAGTCTTTTCCAGTGAGTCCACTCGTCGCATGAGGTGGCCGAAGTATTGGAGTTTCAGCTTTAGCATCAGTCCTTCCAATGAACACCCAGGACTGATCTCCTTTAGAATGGACTGGTTGGATCTAGGGGTTGTTACTGCAGCATAATTGAGTTTAACCCCACCAAAACAATCTTTAGCAGTGTTCTGACAGTAAACATTATACTAAAAGAGCCTTAAAAGGTGGAATTACATTTTATCATAATTAATTCAACTAGACTCTTACAGTTGAATATTTAAATTATTTCCAAATTATAACCAATTTTGTAAGGAGCACATATTTAGTCATATTTTGCTTATATTTATGATCATTTCCTTATATTGCATCTATAGAAAAGAAAGCCATAGTTCAGAAGACATAACCATGAAAGTGAAAATGTCAGTCACTCAGCCATGTCTGACTCTTTGTGACCCCATGGACTGTAGCCCACCAAGCTCCTCTGCCCATGGGGATTCTCCAGGCAAGAATACTGGAGTGGGTTGCTACTCCCTTCTCCAGGGGATCTTCCTGACCGAGGGATCAAACCCAGGTCTCCCGCATTGCAGGGAGGTTATTTATGATCTGAACCACCAAGGAAGCCCACGTGTTTTTTAAAAATATAGTGCCAAGTCATCCTATTAAAAAAAGATTACTGGCAAAATCATCAATGGCATAAAGAGCAGACGGTTTATTTATTTGACATAAATAGTCTATCGATCTAGTTACCTTTCTTTTAAAGATGAAAATGGTGCCCTATGGTTTCTGATTGCAATTCAATGAGTTACATACATTTTCATAATTGCATAGGTTATTTGTATTTTCTCTTTTGGGAACTTTTTAAAAATAATTTTCTTACTGATTTCTTGTTATCGTTCCACTTGTTAAGTATATAATTATAGATATTAGTGAAACAATGATACATTCACAAAAAATTAACCTTTGCCACATGCACTCTGTACACGTTTTCCAACCATTAATTTGGTTGGAAAAATTCCACTGTTATTTATGTTTTTTAATACACAGATGTGTTGATGGTGTTGTTTTTCAGGTTATTAGATTTATTACTCTTTTTCTTTAAGGTTTTGCCTCTAGTAGCATGTTATAAATATCTTCTTTATCTCCCAAATATAAATAGTCACATATTTTTTCCTAGTACTTTATGATTTTGTTTTTATATTTAAATCTCTGATCCATATGGTATATAAGTTGAATATGGAATAAAGTTCAGATCTATTTTTTCCCCAGATGGCTGGTTTTTCTAACACTGCTTATTGAAAAATCCTTCCTTTGCATACAAGTTTTAAATGCCACATTTATCCATACACCAAGTTCTGAAGAATTTTTGAGACTGGACTTCTATCTTAGTGACCAATCTGTCAATGTCAAAATTGTTATCAGGCTGCCTTTATTATTGTATCTTTATACTCTTCGATATCTTATAACGTATTGATGTAATGTATAAATGTTCAGTTCAGTTATTCTGCTATTCTTTGAGACATTTTCTTGCTGATTTTTAGTATTTATTTTTCAAGTTGAATTTTTCAGTTCCATTAGGATTTTTATTTTTCCAAGTAATAGAATTCAAGTCTTATTTTATGTCTTTTATAAGTATTTATTGAGTATTTTCTATGAGCCAATAATCCTTCTAGATATTGAGGATATAATAAAGAACAAACAGAATTCCTTGCTCTCAGGAAGCTTATATTCTAAGAAGAGAAGAGCAATAGACAAGATAAACTACAATAGAGCTCATTAAATAGTAGTAAGAATTAAGGAGAAAAAATAAAGCTGGGAAGGGAAATATGAAATACCATTGTCGATGGTTTTCATTTACCTTTGCTTTGAAGCGGATGCTAAGAGAATCAAGGTTAAGAGACTGGGGAGGTAGAGGTGAGCCCGTGAAGAATGAAGTAGCTGGAAAAGGCAGAAACAGCTTCAGACAACAATGAAAATCTGATGTCCATTAAAAAAGAGAGACGAAGGGACAGAGAGGGAGGCGGAAATGAGTAAAAAGAGCCTCTGACTGCCGGGAAGCTTTTAGAAAGTCTCAGTCGAGCTGATAGGGCGCCTCAGTGCAAGGACTGAGCTTCGTAGGCCACCTGCATCTGGCAGAATTAGCCTTGAACTGTTTCCAAGTGGAAGGATACCCCACCCGGCTCGCTCATTTGCTGGGAGCAGCCGGGGGCGTGGCCTCCACCGGTGGATCCTCATCCAGCCAGAGGCGTGGCAGATACAAACATCTAGTTCTAAGGGGCCAAGGAGACCCTCCATGGCCACCACGGTGGAGGAAAGTGTTAGCATCTTTAATGGGTTAGTCTTGTAGTGCGCATATCTTCTTTATTTCATTCTTATTCATAGTATAGTGTAAGTCGCTCAGTCATGTTGGACTCTTTGCGACCTGGACTGTAGCCTACAACGCTCCTCCGTCCATGGGATTTTCCAGGCAAGAGTACCAGAGTGGGTTGCCATTTCCTTCCCCAGAGGATCTTCCCAACCCAGGGATCAAACCTGGGTCTCCCGCATTGTAGGCAGATGCTTTACCATCTGAGCCACCTAACTACCCATTCTTATTCATAACTGTTCTAAAATTTGGACTGATATTATTAATGGGCTGCTTTTTCTGTGTCATTTACAGTTATTTGTTGCTGGTTTCCCAGGTGGCTCAGTGGTAAAAAAAAATCCGCCTGCATTGCAGAAGACCCAGGTTCAGTCCCCTGGAGAATGAAATGGTAACCCACTACATTGGGGTTTCCAGTATTTGTGCCTGGGAAATCCCATGGACAGAGGAACCTGGAGGAGCTGCAGTTCATGGGGTCACAAAGAGGCAGACACGACTTAGCAACTAAACAACAGTATGCAAGAAGCTTAAACTTTGGATATTTACTTTGCTGACAAAGGTCCTTACAGTCAAAGCTATGGTTTTTCCAGTAGTCATGTATGGATGTGACAGTTGTACCATAAAGAAGGCTGAGCACCAAAGAATTGATGCTTTTGAACTGTGGTGTTGGAGAAGACTCTTGAGAGTCCCTTGGACCGCAAGGAGATCAAACTGGTCAATCCTAAAGGAAATCAGTCATGAATATTCATTGAAAAGACTGATGCTGAAGCTGAAACTCCAATATTTTGGCCACCTGAAGTGAAGAACTGACTCATTGGAAAAGACCATGATGCTGGGAAAGATTGAAGGCAGGAGGAGAAGGGGACGACAGAGGATGAGATGGTTGGATGCCATCAGCAATTAAATGGACATGAGTTTGAGCAAGCTCTGGGGGATGGTGAAGGACAGGGAAGCCTGGCATGCTGTAGTCCATGGGGTCACAGAGTTGGACATGACTGAGCGACTGAACAACACTGACATAACTTACTACCTTGCTGAATTCCTATTAATTTGGTTCTTAGGCTGTGATTCTTACATTATTAAGAATGTCATTGAAAACATTTTTCTCTCTTCTGAAAATTTTGTTTTCTTTTCCTTATTGCCAAATCAAAACTGAAATATAGTGATGGCAATGAAAATATTCATGTTAATGAGAATCCCTTTAAGTTTTATCATTAAGGATTATACCGGATGTTCTATTCCAAGAAAATGTGAAAAAAAAATTCCTAGATCGATTGATCTAAATTGCCAAAATTAAGTTAGGAAGTTGATCTAGGAACATTGTTGTCACGCGCTTTGCTGCAGAATTGCAGATAGTGTATTCATACATACACCGCCTTCTCCCTATCTGTGGTCGTGTCTTTGATCATTCCTCATGTCTGTCATTGTGCTTTTACTTACTCTTTTTCTTCATTAGACTTCAAGAAGTTTCCTTCTTTTATGTGTTTTTTTTCCCCAAAAAAACAGTGCTTGAAGTATCTATCATTTCTGCATTTTTTCTTTTCTAACGTATTCATTTCTGCTTTTATCTTCAGGATTCCTCTATTCGTTCTTTGCTTAATTTAATTTTCACAGGCTTTTAAAAGAGAAAAAAGGGGTATCTGTCTGTGCCTTTCATAGCTAACACCAATCTAGCTGCATCTGTAATCATGATATTAATCATCAAAGGCAGGGGTCATGACAAACATGGAGACTCGGGTCTGCTGCCAATTTCCTGGTTCATATCCCAGCTCTACCTTTGCTAAATGTGTGACTTGCACAATCTGTTTCCACATCTGTAAAATGAGGATTATTATTATGATAAAACTTACTTCATAGGGTTAGTGTGAAGAATACTTGAGCTAATATTTGTAAAGATTTTGAAACAGGGCTTGGCTCACAATAATGGCTATGAAATGAATGAATAAATTACATTCATGCAGCACTTTATCCTTGGCAAAGCATTTTCACATTAATTTTCTCCCTTAGTTATTGGGACAATCCCATGAGGCAAACAGTTCTCATCCCTACTTCATACATAATAGAACTGGAACTTCGACAAGTCGACTTGTATGAGACCCGTGAATGGAAGATCCAGGTCTTACGACCGTGTGATCAGGGTGTGACTTGAAGTCCAGATCACCTCTTTTATTTGTGGGGGCTTGGTTGGACACAGAGAAGTCCATGTTTGGTCCAGCTTTAAGTACTGGCAACTCTCCAATTTTCGCCTTTGACTGGATGGCAAACCACCCAAGGCTAAGACCAACAGCTCAGTCAAGAAGTTTGGGGCCTCCCAGTCCTGAACCTGTGCAGCCAGTGGCAGCAGAAAAAGGCCACACGAGACCTGCTCTAAGTGCAAGAGCCGTGAGTTCCAATCCCGGTCCTGCTCTCTTACTCCATGAGCATGAACACTGTACTTTGCTCTGTTGTCTCAATTTTCTTAAATTCCGGTGTCGGGAAAATAGCGTCGGCCTACTTGCATCCAAAGGCCATTACAGGATTCAAAATCAGCTGATGGCAGTGAAACATATGGGAAGCTGATAAAGTCTTCCACAGGCAAGACATCGTGGGTGTGCCTGTCCCACTGCTTTCTTTGCTTACACAACTAAGAAGAGAAAAACCAGATCTGGAAACTGCTCTCAGACATCATGCCTGCCCCAAAACTCTTGTGCCCAGGAAACTTCCCTCCACCAAGAGCATCATTATCTTTGCACTACAGGAAGAAAAAAAGCTGTCCAGTTGCTGAACAGAAATCTAATTTCCAACTGGCTTCTCTTGGGCTGTCCACCACAGGTAACGGAACACAACAAAATTTTCCACAGGCACTGCTTTCTATGGCACACCCAAAACCAGCAGGAAAGAGACAGAACCAAAAGTTTCCTTTGGCATCTGGTTCTTCACTCCGTGAGAGTAGGGGCCACCTGGGGGAAATAATCAAACACAGGAGGGAAGGAGACACATCCAATTCCAGTCATATTACTGGAACTGTTTCTGTACAGATATATTTCTCTAGGCTCTAGGAATCATCCGCTGAGGTCTTTCATCCATTTAATTTATTGTATTTAGGTTCCTTTTTCTCAATAAGAACAGAAACTACCTAGATTTTCTTGATGTACCTTTGATATTCCCAAGTTTGCTGGACAGGGATTGGAAGGAGATATGCACAATCCCCTGGATGAGGGTTTGGCAAGCCACTCATGGAGAATCCTATGGAAAGAGGAGCCTGGTGTGCTATGGTTCCACGGGCTTGCAAAGAGACACGACTGAGCATGCAAGCACATCACAGCTGCAATATGGGCTGGTGAGGGAGGGAGGAGGTGCGGCCCTGACCTTTGTTCCCAATGGAATCACCTTAGAGCTCAAGCAGGAGATGTGGGCAGCTGGAGTCTTTCTTCCTGCAAATAAGAAAAAGAGAGAGAGGTTTTCAAAGAGCTGATGAGCTTTATCCATCATGAGTTTCATCCCTCCCTTGCTGTGTTGAGGGGAAGGAGGTGAAGAGAGAGAGAGTTAGGAGAAGGAGAGACAAAGAAACCCATGCCCAGGACTTCCCTAGTGGTCCAGAGGCCAAGAGTCCATGCTCCCAATGCAGGGAGCCCAAGCTAGATCCCTGGTCTGGGAACTAGATCCTGTGTGCCACAGCGAAGATCAAAGATCCTGCGTGACACAAGTAAGACCAGGCACAGCCAAATAAAACAAAATAAAAATGAATGTTAGAAGAAAGAGAAAAAGAAATCCATGCCCAGTGCATTGCAGTAGAGCACTCTGCCGAGATTCACCATCTGAAGAGAGGGCAGCAGTGGTTTGTGGCCACCCCTGGATGCTAGCGGTACCCCACTCAAGCTGGCAGGACCCCCAGAGCAAAGGAAAAATGACCCAAAAGCTCTTCTGAAACTGAGGTTGCTTTTAACCAAGTTTAGATCATGTCCCTGATGAAGATGGTTCAGCTGCTCTGGCCTCCACAGTCCACACCAGAGCAGTGGATAGTCAAGGGCCAGCAAGTCATAGAAAGAAAGTACTGAGTACATAAAGGTATGACTACATATCAGACACTTGTGCAGGGAGATACACATGTACACGTGCACACACACACACACACACAAACACAAATAAAATCTCATCGCAAGCCACTCCAGTACTCTTGCCTGGAAAATCCCATGGACGGAGGAGCCTGGTAGGCTGTAGTCCATGGGGTAGCTATGAGTCGGACGCGACTGAGCGACTTCACTTTCACTTTTCACTTTCACACATTGGAGAAGGAAATGGCAACCCACTCCAGTGTTCTTGCCTGGAGAATCCCAGGGACGGGGGAGCCTGGTGGGCTGCCATCTATGGGGTCGCACAGAGTCGGACACGACTGAAGCGACTTAGCAGCAGTAGCAGCAGCAGAGCCTGTTATACAGCATGAAGTAAGTCAGAAAGAGAAAAGCAAATACTGTCTATTAATGCATATATGGAATCTAGAAAGCTGGCACTGATGAACTCATTTGCAGGGCAGCAATGGAGATGCAGACGGAGAACAGACTTTCGGATGCAGGGAAGTGGGGAGGAGAGAAGGGCAGAGTGGGTGGGGAGAGCAGCATGGAGACATACACACTCCCAGATGTGAGACAGCCAGCCAGGGGGGTTTGCTGTGGGACTCAGAGAACTCAAACCAGGGCTCTGTAACAGCCTAGACAGGTGAAGTTGGGTGGGAAGTAGGAGGGAGGTTCAAGAGGGGGCCAGATGTGTGCTTACGGCTGACTCATGTTGGTGTCTGGGCTTCCCTGGTGGCTCAGCTGGTAAAGAATCGGCTTGCAATGTGGGAGACCTGAATTCTATCTCTGGGTTGGGAAGATCCCCTGGAGAAGGGAATAGCTACCTACTCCAGTATTCTGGCCTGGAGAAGCCTATGGACTGTCCACAGTCCATGGGGTCGCAAGGAGTTGGGCACAGCTGAGCAACTTTCACTTACATGGCAGAAACCAACACAATATTGTAAATCAATTAAAAATAAGATCTTTAAAAAGTTGGCATGCATGGGAAAGGCTCTCTGACTTCTCCAGACTGAGTAAGCTCTAGCATTCCATCACTGTGTCTATCCTGCTGTGTATATAGGCTGGCACACTAAGACAGCATGAGCAAGGAAAGTTTCCAGTGTCATCCGAAAGCAGTAGAATAAGGACAAACCAGGAAGCCTCCAGACTCCGGGGTTATCCTGGACTACCTTCCAGATGGAAAATAATGTTTTAACTACAAGTCATCTAAATATTGTCAATGAAAAGATCCCCTTCTCTAAGATTAAGACAGTACCTACGACCAAGATTGCATTTCCAAGGCAAGCTAAAGTGAAAAGTTGGGACAGATTTTCGATTTGGCCTCATGGACTGGCTTATAGTCAACATTTTCTTGAGTTACACATACAGTAAAGATTGCCATGAAATAAAATGACACATTGAAAATAACATTATGTGAGTAGTATCATGTCTGGATTTTAGCCAAGCTCCAGCAATATAAAAAGCTGCTTTTTATGGTAGCCTCACGGCTGGATATCTGGCTTTTAAAGGTTTCAGCAAAGTAAGACACAAGATTTCATATTGATTTTTTTTCCAAGTGTACTTTTTAATAACACAAACAACCTTCAATAGTTCATGAAGTATTCCACCAATGCCACAAAAATATAAAACTTAAATTTCTTATTTTAAAACACTAACATTTGTTGTTCTAAAGGGTCATTGGTTGCAGACAACAGAAATCAACTCCAGTCAATGTAAATAGGAAGAGAATTTACAGGAGGGCATTGAGATATTCAAGGACTGGATATAGATGTTGGAAAAACAGGCACAGGAGATACTATCAGGGATGAAGAATAGCCAGAATCCTGTCCCATCACCACACACCATGTGCCCTCAACCCCCCACACTGCTAGACCCAGTTGCCCTGGACGTTCATCTTTGCATCAACCTCTTGAGTCTAGCATAGGTGCCATTAATAAAGTCTAACTGTTCTTGTCTCTTCTGTCATCTCCTCCAAAATAAAAGTCCAGCAGTTTCTGATTAGTCACACTTACATCCTGGGCCAGTCTCTACCAATTATCCAATGGGGATAGAAAACATCTGTCCCTCTTTGGGCTTCTGCTCCAACAAGAAAGTGTTCAGAAGCTGGGCAGCCTAAATGAAAAAGCCCACAGCATCTACTAAAATCAAATGCCCAGAAAGAATAAAAAATGAATTTCCTGTCAGTGAACTATCCCAATAACCAATAACTATAATTTATTGAGCAACTACTTTCTTCCAGGTAAAGAGTCAGACACAGCTGAGCATGCACGCAAGCGAGCAAAAAACTGCACTAGGTACTAGATATAATCCCCCTTATCATATTTACATAACAACCCTAATGAGACAAATATCAGCATCCTCATATTTAGGGCAAGGAATGAGTCATCCATCCAGGGTAATACAGCTTGTCAACACCAGAGCCAGAATGCAGTGGCAGTCTGTTCCCATGCCCCTCACCACCACACCACACTGCCTCTCTGTGAACATTGCAAGGTGGCCTGGATCAGGGCCACCTTGAGTTCTTACTACATATAAACCATTATCATAGGCATCAGAGGGTACATTTCATGTAGCAAAGCCCAGGTCCACCTCTAACTACAATATGGAGGGTAACGAAATACTTGCAAGAGACAAATACTAGCTAAGTCACATGATGAAAATTCCTCGAGGGCAAAGACTGGTTCTTTCTTGCTCAACTTATCTCTCAGTGCCTCACAGTGCTTGGCCCCTAGAGAGCTCTCAGTAAATATTTAACAGATGGATAAAAATAACTAGTATTCATTAAGCCCTTACCATGAGCCAAGTACTCTGTCAAGCCCTCAAGAGGAAAGTACTATCAAGATCTCCACTGTGGATGATGCAGCTTAGCCCAGGTCTTTGCCAAGGATCACAGGCAGGTGAGGAGGCAGAGTTAGAATACAAATTCTGCAGCCTGCACCTTACTTATGGTGGGAGTTCAACTCAAGGTTGACTTCCCTCTGGAGATCATGCAGGGTACAGCAATCAGGGCTTCACATTTGCACCTCACGACTTCCCTAGGGAAGAGAGGTCATCCCTTTCAATGCCTCTGTGTCTTAAGAGAGATGTAACGTCTTTCCCAGAATCTGCCCTCCCATCCTGCCATAGATCCCCCTCTTAGCATCTGCAGGAACTGGTCCAAGAAAATGAAAGTGTTAGACCTTCAGTCTTGTCCAACTCTTTGCAATCCCATGGACTGTATCCCACCAGTCTCCTCTGTTCAGGGAATTCTCCAGCAAGAATCCTGGAGTGGGCTGCCAAGCCCTCCTCCGGCAGCTCTTCCTGACCCAGGGATCCAATCGGAGCCTCTGTCATTGAAGGCAGATTCTATACCATCTGAGCCACCAGGGAAGCCTATAATTGGTCCTGCCCATTCCTCATGGAGCCCTGTCGCCAACGTGAAGATGGAGCCCTGTCGCCAACGTGAAGATGGCTCCAGTCAAAGTTGCAGGTCAAACCAGGTCTGGGGAAGTATACGGGTGGTGGCAGGTAACCTTAACAGCATCAAGCCCTGCATCTGGAGGTAGGCTCAACTTCCCCTGAAAGTAAACTGGTGGACACTCAGGAAGGGGTAATGGGCAGGGTGGATGCTCCTCAGGCAACTGACTGTGTCCACTGTAACTCCTCCTTTTCTAGGACAGCTCCCCACAACTCTCCCAACAAAGTCCAAATGCCTTGGCAATACAACGTGCATCACTATTCACCTTTGACGTGCCTTTCCAGGCTTACCTCCAGCCACTCTCTGTCCTAGGTCCTCGCCTCTTAGAACTATTCACTCTTCTTCAAGGGTGTGGCTTTGCTAATCCACTCCCTTGCTTTTTGCCCGTCCCATCCTGCGCCTGGAAAGCTAGTAAGAATGGCCACTCAGGCAGAAACCCGTTTCTTACCCCCTCCCACCTCGCTCCACCAGCCAAAGTGCCGCCAGAGCTGCAGTTCTCCAGCATCTCCATCGGGGGCGCTATGAAGGGTACGCACAGATCCTCCTCCATCCCTGCGCTGGAGCCTCCCCGCCCCCATCCCGACCCTACCCCCACCCCTGGGAGGAGAGACAGACCCAGTGTTCGGAAAGCGGTAGGGTGACTCTAAGAAAAAAATAAATAAATAAAGACTATAGATCAGTTATACCTCAATAATTTTTTTTTAATTTTTTAAAAATAAGATAGTGAATGAATCCTAATGTGATATACTCTCTCAGCTCCCAAGCGTTTCCTCCCCAACCCTTATCACAGTTCAAATTACATATCCAGTGATGCAATCATTCGCGTGGAATCTATGCTCCCATAAAAATATAAGCTCTATGGGGGCAGGGACCGTGTCTCTTGTTCATTGGCACCTAACACAGGCGTCTGACACGTTCCATGGGTTTAATAAATATCTGTTGAATGAATACAACAGCCAGGGATTTAAAGCTGCCTAAATGGTGATGGACAGGGAGGCCTGGCGTGCTGTGATTCATGGGGTCGCGGAGAGTCGGACACGACTGAGCGACTGAACTGAACTGAACTGAAAATCTACACGCACTGTTGTTGTTTTTTTTTTTCTTCATCATATCTATTTCCTTCGTCAAGGAAATAATATGGCTCACAGGAACAGAGAAGAAATCTAGGCTTCATTCCAGACATCTTTTCACAGCTTCAGTTGCTGGATAGAGGCAAAAACCCCAAGTCACATGACCTTGTATTTAGAATATTAATTTTCCCTAGGTCATACAGAAACAGCGATACTCTCCTTAATGAAATGCTCTGTACTAATTTCTATTTGTATGCAAAAGACGTCATCGGTTTAACACATGGAGACAATCTCCCCTGCTCGCACACACCCATATCTGCATAGCAGAAGAGGAAAAGCTTCTGATTTATTATACATAAACAAAACGAACGAGATAACATTTTATTAGTTGGAAACCATTACAAAAACAGCAAGAAAATGAGACAGTACAAGTGCAAGATGCCCTTATCAATAAATCCTCGGAAGTTTAGGACCCCGTGCATGTCGCAATAATAAAAAAGATAATTAAAAGGATCGAATGGCAGAGCTGCATCATTCCATCGAGAAAGCTGCCTCTCAACAATAGGAAACATCAGGGCAGTGATGGTCTGTGCGTCTCTAACTTTGGTGGAAAAGAAAGGCGTTTGAGATTCAAGTTGTTTCAGCAAATGTGAAAAGAATCCATTTTTAGGTTGTGTCATATTGAAATCATGCAAATCCAAGCAAGAAATGGCTCCCCTTTAAAGTCAGCATCGTTTTTAAGTCTTGTTTCTAGTGGTGAGCAGTAAATAGCATGATGAAATTAGCCATGTCCAGCCTATCAATTACGGTTGATATTATAACTAGATGAGAAAGACAGCTCCGTTACTCTTTTTTACAAGACAGTCTTGGTTTTTCTTCCCTTGACTGAGAATCTTCATTTCATCTTAGAAAATCCTTATGACACATTGCAAATACTTTTTATATAAAAGCATCATAGGGAAACACAGAGACTTCAGAGGTTTTTTTCATTTCCCAGGTAGCCATAGTCAGTTTTTAGAAAGTAAATTGTGTCCCTACCATTCCACTCCCTCCAGGTCAAGGCTTCCCCTCCCCTACCCTGGTCAGTTTAATATAAGTCACTGCCTGGTCTTTGTTCTATGGAATAACATTTTCTCCTGGGAGTCGGTTCATGCAAAGTGCTCCCCACCGAGAGTGGAAATTTTTCCATAAGACGTTCTTTCAGCAGCTAGACCCTGGAGGAAACCTGATCGGAATGTTTAAAGTCTTGAGTTGCCAATTCTCCTTAACTCTCCCCACATTTCTCTGAGGAAAAAAAAAAACACACTAAACCACATATTTAAGGTTTATAACACCTGGTGACAACAGACCCAGTGAGATGCAGTCTAATTTAGAAGGAAAACTGAAAATAAGTAGATATTTCCCACACTTCTGCTACTCTACACTGTTTTCCCTTCTTATTTTGGTTCAGAGTCACTCGGTAAGTCCCTAGACGGCTCAACTCAGAAACTTTTTTAAAACAACTGCCAGATAGTAAGTTACGTGAAGCCAAGTGGCAATTTTTTCACAGAATTTTTCTAAACTCAGATGCATTCTCTATAGTACAGGTGATATAGATTTACCACCAAATCATGCATGCGTTCCTAAATGGCATAGATCATGAGAAAACTTGGTTGTGGTTTCTTTATAAAAAGTCTTAAAGCAATTGTAACTGTTGTTTAGTCTCTAAATTGCCTCCAACTCTCTTGCCACCTCATGGATTGTGGCCCTCCAGGCTTCTTTTTGCATGGGATTTCCCAGACACAAATACTGGAGTGGGTTGCCGTTTCCTCCTTCAGGGGATCTTCCTGACCCAGGGATTGGAACCTGAGCCTCCTGCATTGGCAGGCAGGTTCTTTACCACTGAACCACCAGGGAAGCCCCCGACTTGGTTACACACACATATACATAGAATAGAATTAATACTGTAGTATGAACCAGTCCATTCTAAAGGAGATCAATCCTGGATGTTCATTGGAGGGACTGATGCTAAAGCTGAAACTGCAATACTTTGGCCACCTCATGCGACGAGTTGACTCACTGGAAAAGACTCTGATGCTGGGAAAGGTTGGGGGCGGGAGGAGAAGGGGACGACGGAGAATGAGATGGCTGGATGGCATCACCGACTCTGTGGACATGAGTTTGAGTGTACTCCGGGAGTTGGTGATGGACAGGGAGGCCTGGCGTGCTGTGATTCATGGGGTCGCGGAGAGTCGGACACGACTGAGCGACTGAACTGAACTGAACTGATGATGCAGTATCTATGTAATTGCCAACATCCGTTGGATCATAGAAAAAGCAAGAAAATTCCAGAAAAACATCTACTTTTGATTCATTGACTATGCCAAAGCCTGTGACTAAGTGGATCACAACCAACTGGAAAATACTTAAAGAGATGGGAATACCAGACCACCTGACCTGCCTCCAGAGAAACCTGCATGCAGGTCAAGAAACAACTGTTAGAACTGGACATGGTTCCAAGTTGGGAAAGGAGTACGTCAAGGCTGTGTATTGTCACCCTGCTTATTCACCTTAAATGAAGTGTACATCATGCGAAATGCCAGGCTGGATGAAGCACAAGCTGGAATCAAGATTTCTGGGAGAAATACCAATAATCTCAGATATGCAGATGACACCACCCTTATGGCAGAAAGCAAAGAAGAACTAAAGAGCCTCTTGATAAAGGTGAAAGAGGAGAGTGAAAAAGTTGGCTTAAACTCAGAATTCAGAAAACTAAGATCATGGCACCTGATTCCACCACTTCATGGCAAATAGATGGAGAAACAGTGGAAACAGTGACAGACTTTATTCTCTTGGGCTCCAAAATCACTGCAGATGGTGACTGCAGCCACAAAGTTAAAAGACACTTGTTCCTTGGAAGAAAAGCTATGACAAACCTAAACAACATATTAAAAAGCAGAGACATTCCTTTGCTGACAAAGGTACGTATTATCAAAGCTATGGTTTTTCCAGTAGTCATGTATGGATTTGAGAGCTGGACCATAAAGAAGGCTGAGTGCCGAAGAATTGATGTTTTAAACTGTGGTGTTGGAGAAAACTCAGGAGTCCCTTGGATTGCAAGGAGATCAAATCAATCCATCCTAAAGGAGATCAATCCTGAATATTCATTGGAAGGACTGATGCTGAAGCTGAAGCTCCAATACTTTGGCCACCTGATGTGAAGAGCTGGCTCATTAGAAAAGACCCTGATGTTGGGAAATTGAAGGCAGCAGGAGAAGGGGACGACAGAGGATGAGCTGGTTGGATGGCATCACTGGCTCAATGGACGAGTTTGAGCAAACTCCGGGAGATGGTGAAGGACAGGGAAGCCTGGCGTGCTGCAGTCCATCAGATCACAAAGAATCAGACGCAACTGAGCATCAACAACAACAATCTATGTAACAGATAATCTAATATAAAGTAGTATGTATGTGTGCATGTATCTCTTTTTTTTAAAAAAAGTTGATGATTATGGAAGACTTGGAAAGTAGCCCTAGAAGATTTGGAAAGCCTTTGCTTTCCCCTCCTCTGTACCAGGGCTTCTCTGGTAGCTCAGCCAGTAAAGAATCTGCCTGCACTGCATGAGACCCTGGTTCGATTCCTGGGTTGGGAAGATCCCCTGGAGAAGGGATAGGTTACCCACACCAGTATTCTTGGGTTTCCATGGTGGCTCAGATGGTGAAGAATCCATCTGCAGTGTGAAAGACCTGAATTCAGTCCCAGGTTGTGAAGATCCCTTGGAGGATGGCATGACAACCCACTCCAGAATTCTTTCATGGAGAATCCCCAGGGACAGAAAAGCCTGGCAGGCTGCAGTCCATGGGATCTCAAAGACTCAGACATGACTGAGTGACTAAGCACAGCACAGCATCTTTACCAAGGGCTTCCTAGGTGACTCAGTGAATCCATCTGCCAGTGCAGGAGATGTGGGTTCCATCCCTGAGTTGGGAAGATCCCCTGGAGGAGGAAATGTCAACCCACTCCAGTATTCTTGCCTGGGAAATCCCATGGACAGAGGAGCTTGGTGGGGTCAAAAAGAGTCAGACATGACAGAAGATGCAGACACACATCACCTTTTACCAGAAGATGATGGCAGAAATCTAACATTTCACCCAAGGCAGTGCCCATCTTACGATAGACCTAGACAGAGCAGGGAAGAACTCGCCGACTTGAGACATCACCTGCTTGATGGCCAAGGAGCAGAGGCTTGATGGTCCTGGGCTAGGCATTTTGTCATCTTTTCTCTTTATTGAGAGCATTGCTATCTAGCTTTTGAAAAGTGCACTTAAATACACTTTACTAAATAGTATGTAGACTTGCACAATAGATGCCTGTATAAAAACCCTGTGAAAAATTTCAAAGTTTGCAAACTGGGAGAATAAGTGAGTGGCTCACTTAATTTATTTTAATCAGTTACATCAGGAAAATGCAATTCTATTGAAGGGAAACCTTTGCAGAAGCAGAGAGCAATTATGTTTTGCGTGCAGAATACTCTTTCTAAAAAAGACCATGTGTGCAGCGTGAAATAAAGCTTAGTGATGTCAATCATCTTGATTTCAAATTCCTTCAGTGCAGTTCTTAAACAGTGCAAGAATTATAGAAAGCAAAAAAATCTATTTCTCTCAAGATTCTGTGCAGCTGTTTTCTGCAATTCTTGAACACTCTTGATAGAACTATGTTTCCAAAGGTACTGGTTTGTAAAAGTAAAAATTACTGCATTAGTGCTGTTAGCTTTGTTTAAAATAGATATTTTCATGTGATATCTTGAAGAGAGTAACTCAGCAGAGGCCCCTTGATCGGGTTAAACTTTGACTAAAGTAACGGGATTCCCCTTAATAATTAACATCAACTTTTACGAAAGAGTAGCTTAAAAGTTAAGAAATAGACGGCAGCCTATGTAAAGGGAATTTGTTAAATTGTTGAAGATATATGTGAGAGGCAGGTAAGAAAATGTTGCAGGAAGCACCACATTTCTAAAGACACATCAAAATGCTGTCCCTCGAGAGGACGGAGATCTCGACTTTCACAGATTCGGGCAGTTTTAAAATGAAGTGAAAACAACCCTGTTTCCTTACCGCCTAATGCAAGTAAATCAACTGTGAGCTCAATATTGAGTTGAAATCTCTCAAGATACAGTGACTTATAACCTGTCCAGATATGATTAACAAAGACCTGTGATTAAAAATGGGAATATAGATGGCTTGTGACAGATAAATCTCTCTAGTTTCAGTGTGCAAGTTTCCATTGTTTCCTCAATTCTTAGACTTGGGACATTTTCTGGTTTGTAATGTGGGAACTTGTGCAGATTTCATTATTCTTAGAAATTCCACCAGCAGATTGAAACTTGGAACAAATACTTCAGGTCTCCTAGAAGAAATGAATAACCTCAAAGTCCAGTGTCAGTTTCATAACACAGGCAGCCTCCAGCTTAGAAATGGACTGCACTCCAGAAGTTCACTGGGAAGCTGACTAGTTAGTATGCAGAATACATTCTCCCATTGAACGTTTCATCATCGTAGCTACTTTTCTAAGTGAGCAAAAAATTCGATTTAACTCATCATGACTCAGAAGAAGATGTTAATACTAAAGTAGCATTATTTTATTATTTTAATTTCTGTTATTATTTCATTTTATTTTTATTTTTTGGCTGTGCCACACAGCGTGTGGGGTCTTACTTTCCCAACCATGGATCGAACTTGCCCTCCCTGCCTTGGGAGCTTGGAGTCTTAACCACCGGGCCACCAGAGAAGTCCCTAAAGTAGTGTTATTTTAAATATATCATCTGACCACTTACGATACTATAATTGTAAAGAAATACATTTTAATTTTTAAATAGACCAGTAGATATCTCCACTCTATTTCCCTAAAGGGTTAACAAATTACTGACATTAGGGAGGTATAACACATCCACTTGGGCTTCTCTGGTGGCTCAGATGGTAAAGAATCTGCCTGCCAATTCAGGAGACCCAGGTTTGATCCCTAGATAAGGAAGATCCCCTGGGAAAGGGCATGGCAAACCACCCCAGTATTCCTACCTGGGGATGTCCATGGAAAGAGGACCCTGGCCGGCTACAGTCCAGGGGGTCACAAAGAGTCAGACACTACGGAGTGACTGACATACACACAACATGTCTACTTGGGTCCTAAGACTATGTTAACCCATGGCGATTCTGCCATTGAAGAATAACAGAAACATTTTTTTAAAATGTTATTCATTACCCATTTATTTTGTGATAGAGAATACAATGATTGTACACCTGACCACCCATTAGTTGCGTGACCTTGGGCAATTTACTGACTCTCTCTGACTCTCAGAGAGCTGTTGGGAAAATATGGTAATTTTTCTTGTTTATAATTTTTCTTTGCTAGTCCAGTTTCCACACCTCCAGGCTCCCCTGTCCTTCACCATCTCCTGGAACTTGCTCAAACTCATGTCCATTGAGTCGGTAATGCATCCAACCATCTCATCCTCTGTTGCCCCCTTCTCCTGCTCTCAATCTTTCCCAGCACCAGAGTCTTTTTCAATGAGTGGAATCTTTGCATCAGGTGGCTAAAATACTGGAGCTTCAGCTTCACCATCAGTCCTTTCAATGAATATTCAACATTGATTTCCTTTAGGATTGACTGGTTTGATCTCCCACCATTTAAAGGACTCTCAAGAGTCTTCTCCAGTACCACAATTTGAAAGTATCAATTCTTTGGCTCTCCGCCTTCTTTTATGGTTCAACTCTCATTTCTGTACTTGACTACTGGAAACACCATAGCTTTGACTACACAGACCTTTACTGACAAAGTGATGGCTCTGCTTTTAAATGTCTGGCAGGTACCTTCATATATATCCTGGCGGTTCTCATTGGAGGGAAGGAAGGGGATTTAGCTTGCCCTCATCACCCACAGGACATTTGCCCATGTCTTAAGATGTTTTTGGTTGTCATCACACTCCAGTTGTTCTTGCCTGGAAAATTCCATGGACAGAGGAGCCTGGCGGGTTACAGTCCATAGGGTTGCAAAAAGTCAGGCACAACTTAGTAACTGAACAACAAGAACGAGTGGAACATAATGCTTGACATAAAATAAGCACCCAGCATGAGGTTGCTGTTTTCATAAAGGGGACAACTCACATGAGAACCAGCCAGGACAGGGCATCCAGGACAACAACATGTTCCCAGTGCTCATGGATGGGATGCCATCTTCATAGGAATTAGGTAACAATTAGCTTCCCTGGTGGCTCAGAGGGTAAAGCATCTGCCCGCAATGCAGAAGACCTGGGTTCGATTCCTGGGTTGGGAAGATCCCCTGGAGAAAGCAATGGCACCCCACTCCAGTACTCTTGCCTGGAAAATCCCATGGACGGAGAAGCCTGTTATGCTGCAGTCCATGGGGTCAGAAAGAGTCGGGATACGACTAAGCGACTTCATTCATTTTTTAGCTCCTTACAACACACACCTGTGCCCTCTGCTGTGTTTTCAGTCCTTTCCAGATTTCTGATTGGTCCTTGGAGAAAAATGTACATCCAAAAGGTAATGCCATTTTTTTCCAGAACCTTCAGTTTGCTCTGGTTCACAAGAAACTGGTTGACAGGAGACTGAATAATTAAAAGAAAAAGGTGCAAGTTTTGTATAGGATCACTCTTACATTGAAAAATGGCTACCAGTCTATCCATATGAGCCAAGATGGCAATTTAAATTTGCTTCTTAAAGTGAGTTTTAGGGTTTAAAAAGTATCTCATTTATACTCCATATTTTTCCTTTCAGTTCTTGCTCTTTTGGATCATAATGTGGAAGTGGGCTAGGGGGTACTGACTGCATCCTAAACTTACAGAAACAAAGGTTAAAGATTGCTTTCTTGGTTTTTGATGTTGTCCCTTTCCCATGCTGCTGCGGCTGCTAAGTCACTTCAGTCGTGTCCGACTCTGTGTGACCCCATGGACGGAAGCCCACCAGGCTCCCCCGTCCCTGGGATTCTCCAGGCAAGAACACTGGAGTGGGTTGCCATTTCCTTCTCCAATGTGTGAAAGTGAAAGTGAAGTCGCTCAGTTGTGTCCGACCCTTAGCGACCCCACGGACTGCAGCCTACCAGGCTCCTCCATCCATGGGATTTTCTAGGCAAGGGTACTGGAGTGGCTTGCCATTGCCTTCTCCAGTCCCTTTCCCATAGGTAGATTAAAAAATATGTATCTCTGATTATGAGGGATGTTGAGCATTTTTTCATGTGTTTGTTAGCCATCTGTATGTCTTCTTTGGAGAAATGTCTGTTTAGTTCTTTGGCCCATTTTTTGATTGGGTCGTTTATTTTTCTGGAATTGAGCTGAAGGAGCTGTTTGTATATTTTGGAGATTAATTCTTTGTCAGTTGTTTCAGTTGCTATTATTTTCTCCCATTCTGAAGGCTGTCTTTTTACCTTGCTTATAGCTTCCTTTGCTGTGCAGAAGCTTTTAATTTTAATTAGGTCCCATTTGTTTATTTTTGCTTTTATTTCCAATATTCTGGAAGGTGGGTCATGGAGGATCCTGCTGTGATTTATGTCGGAGAGTGTTTTGCCTACGTTCTCCTCTAGGAGTTTTATAGTTTCTGGTCTTACATTTAGATCTTTAATCCATTTTAAGTTTATTTTTGTGTATGGTGTTAGGAAGTGTTCTAGTACACCCGGGTGAATTCATGTCAATGTATGGCAAAACCAACCAATATAGTATTGTAAAAGAATTAGCCTCCAATAAAAAATTTTTAAAAACTAAAAAAAAAATATGCATCTCTATACCATTCAAGCAACTCAAAATAATTATCACATTTCTTGATTTCACAATTCTGTAGCTTTAAGGGCTTAAGTTTCACAGTATTTTCACTCCCTTAACAGTTTGTGCATTTTCATTCCTCTGTAAGGTATGAATATATTACACTAAGAGATATTATATAAATGAGACCTTTATTCAAAATGAAAATCTTCTCTACTAACAGCATCAGTATTTGTAGCACATAAGACTAAATAAATGTCTCCCGTGAGTGACTAAATGCAAAATAAAAAGTAACCACTCAACTTTAATAGTTTAAAAAATGCTATTAAACATAATGGCTTCTTGACATTCAAGTAGCACTATGTTTTAAGTGATCTTTATTTTTTTAAGAACTACTTTATTTTCATTTAAAATATTGATGGCAAATCAAGTTCTCTAGAGTCAGGAGCCAGAGAGGAGAAACTTTCTTAAGAAAATAAATGTTCATGGACTCCAGAGTTTCAAGGTGCTATTTTTTTTAACTTTGATTTTGTTTGGTTTTGTTTTGGTGTTCTCCTGAGGCTATGTAATAACATCATATAAATGAACAACTTGAAAAAACTGAGCAATCTTATTTCTGGAGGTTTTCTTCAATGCCTGCTAGTATGTACTTTTGACCACATCTTGCCTTCCTCCCTTTAACCTTTAGGGGGAGCTCTCATCTCTATCGGGACACCCGAAGAACAACATGGCCCCGTGGGACCACCAGAGAATGAAATAGTCTTGAAAGGGAGGAGACAGGCAGAGGAGGAAGGAGGGGGAAGTGGAGCCTTCAAAGGATGTAGTGACCCCTTTCCTTTCATATCCCTTGCTAATCCAGAAGACTAGCCCTGGAATTAAGCTCTAAGAGAAAAGAAGGTAAGGAGAAAGTGGCAGGTACCCCCAGACCTGCTTTTAGTCTGGAATTATGTGAAGATCAACCCAAGCTGATCAAGTTAAAAGGAGAAAACTCTAGCTAGGACTAGTGGGCATGGAACTGACATTCCCTGTGCTGTATTGTGGGAATGTGGGGATACGTACCCGGGCAAGGATTTGGCAGGGTGTGGGGGTGGGGGTGGGCGGTGAGGGAGAAAAGGCACAGGCATAGTACCCAAATGAGTAATAGGTTGTTGCTCAGTCACTAAGCCATGTTGGACTCTTTTCGACCAAATGGACCGCAGCACACCAGGCTGCCCTGTCCTTCACTATCTCCCGGAGTTTGCTCAAATTTATGTCCATTGAGTTGGTGATGCCATCCAACCATCTCATCCTCTGCCATCCTTTTCTCCTTTTGCCTTCCATCTTTCCCAGCATCAGAGTCTTTTTCCAATAAGCCAGCGCTTTCATCAGGTGACCAAAATGCTGGAGCTTCAGCTTCAGCATCAGTCCTTGGAACTGATGCTAAATGAATCCTAAATGCTATGAATATTTAGGGTTGATTTTCTTTAGGATTGATTGGTTTGATATCCTTGCAGTCCAAGGGACTCTCAAGAGTCTTCTCCAACACCACAGTTCGAAAGTATCAATTTTTTGGTGCTCAGCCTTCTTTATGGTCCAATTTTCACATCCACACATGACTACTGGAAAAACCATAGCTTTGACTATACATATAAATGAGTAATATGCTTAGGTGATTATAGAATGATGCCAGAGCAAAGCCCTAAACTCTGCCTGCTCAACCCTAAGCTCTCTGAGGACAGGGCCTGGGTCTGTCTTATTCCTGACTATGTTCCCAGGCTCTACAATAGTGTTTGGCACACAGCAGAAAGGCATCCCACCAACCATCCATTTACCACAGGAAAACATGACCAATACTTGCTTAAAGACTTTGAGCAACTCATCTAGCTTTCCTGCATTTTAGTTTCCTTATTATCAACAATGTAAGAGATGAATTAAATGACTCTTCTGGCAACTTATAGCTCCATGAAGCTACAAAATATGCCCCTAAGTTAGGGAGTTTGGAATGGACATGTACACGCTACTATATTTAAAATGGATAACCCAGAAGGTCCTAACGTATAGCACAGGGAACTCAACTCAATCTTATGTGGCAGCCTGGATGGGAGTGGAGTTTGGGGGAGAATGGATACATGTGTGTGTATGGCTGAGTACCTCTGCTGTGCGTCTGAAACTATCACAACATTGTTAATAGACTATACTCCAATATAAAATAAAAAGTTTTTATTTTTAAAAAAATTTGCCCCTAAGATTTAAGCATTTTTTTCTGTTGTTCAGTTGCTCAGCCATGTCCAGCTCTTTGAGACCCAGTGACTATAGCAAGCCAGGCTTCCCTGTCCTTGCTCAGTCATGTCCAACTCTTTGAAACCTCATGGACTGCAGCATGCCAGGCTTCCCTGTCCTTCATTATTTTACTGTGAAAAACATAGCAATCACAAAATCTACAGATGTATGTCCAGAGATATGACAACCAGCCCCCTGATTCTTAATACATCACTTGGAGTCGCAGTTGGGAAAAATAATGTGCAGGTATTTGTCAAATTACATATTTCTCTCCTATTCAATGCAGTACCTAGGTCCACCCCATACATCATGAAAGAGATCTGCATTCTGGCTGCCATCCACGTGGGGGTATTTTCATCTTGCTGGGGTCAGCAGCCTTATTTGTCTGGAATTCTCAAAGATTTCATCCTTGGCTTAATGAACAGCCATATTTGATAGCATGCAACAGGAAAAAAATGCCAGACCATGAAAGTCCCATGGAGAGCAAGCCCCCTTTGAGTGGCGTGGCAGTATAGCCAGATGTGCACAGGTTTTGGAGTCAAATCTGCCACAGTGTGAACTCTGATGGGATACTTGACCTCTTTGACTATATTCGCCTCCTCTGTAGTCTGGTAATAGTTCCTGCCCCACTGAGCTGGGAAGATGAAACGATGTATGTAAACATGTGTCCATAGTTAACACTCGGTGAATGGTAGCATTTATTAAGATCCTTCACTGTTCGGACACATCAAAAATAAATGATTTGAAGGACAAAGAAGGAGGATGATGAACTGTAGCTGGCAGATGAGAAATTGAAAGGACTGAGAAAGAGACTGACTTTAGAGTCAGAACATCAGGAAAACCTCCCCTACTTACAGGATATATGATCTTCGGCCAGTCACTTTATCTCTCGAACCCAGCTTCCTCTTCTATAAAACCAAGATTAATCCTAAGCCCCTAGAAAACACTTTGTAAGTTCTATGGTTCTATTCAATTGTTCAGAGTTTTACTATTATTACAGTGGGACAAATGGTTCAAGAACACACTAATAACAGGCTTATAGAGCTTTGACATTCCTGTGGACAGATGGGAAGCAGTAGCTAGGAATTTGCCGTGTTGACATTCTGGAACTGAAGACAGAGCGATTTGCTTTTGTCTCTCTTGACAGTTGGGAAGCCAGGAAAGCAGAATTAGAATTGCAACCAGTTGTAGGTTCTTCCAGAGGAGTGGCAGCCTGACCAAGATGGGGTAGAGGAAATTAAAGCATGCCTGTCTTGTGCTCCATTCAGAACTGTTTCCTTAGATGTCACCATCACCATCTTTTATTTCAGAAGAAGCTCTTTCTATGATTCCAAGGCATCTCATGCCCACACACTGATTTAAGATAGTCACACAGCAGAAGACGAGAGAACAAAACTTGAACAGCAAAGAAGTTTCTTGTCAGCCCCTTTAACCACATCGAGCTGAAAAGTGGAACAGCAGAAAGCAAGTCTTAAGTAAATAAGTGTTAGTTGCTCAGTCGTGCCTGGCTCCTTGCGACCCCATGGACCACAGCCCACCAGGCTCCTGTGTCCATGAGATTTCCCAGGCAAGGATACTGGAGTGGGCTGCCATTTCCTTCTCCAGGGCATCTTCCCTGTCTTAGGTATAAACTAAGTGTATTGAAGTTCACCTTGGAGCTTACTTAGGAACTTGTCTTCTTTAGAGATGTTGTTGTTCTCATAAAAGTTTCAAGGATCCACAAATCACTAGTCATACACCAGTCCCCACCAGCTTTGACAAATCCTGATATCCCCTGGCAAACCAGAGTGAGACTTGGGGTACTTTTCAGAGCAAGAACGACAAGCTGGGAGGAGTTGATGGTCCATTGGAGGGGCAGCCGAGGGCCATTAAACCTAGCTGTTCATTAATCTTCAGGAAATGCCCAGAGCCAAGGTCAGCATTGCTATTGTACACTAAAAGTGAAAAAAAAAAAAAAGGAAGGCACGTAGCTCTTTTTTATGGATGATACAGTTTCAATTGGCACATATTGAACATTTCTAGAGATTTAATTAAGCAATCAGATTGCTTGAGTGGTCTCGATATTCGGTGCCTTTTATAGAGTTCTTTAATGACTATGCATAGAATTATTCTGGATACTTTATGGACCATAGCAAGTGAAGTTTTATGCCTTCCCAGGAATGTGGTGAACCTTGCCACCAAGACTCTAGCTTAAACAAAGGTTTTTGTTGTTGTTGCTGTTGTTTAGGGGGTTGGTGGTGGGGTTCTTAGACTTGTGTCTAGGAAAATGTAGCCAAAAGAATTAGTGTAAAGATCATTTACTTACACCAAAAAGCATTTGACTTTGCCTCTAAGATCCATTTCACTGAAATGGTAGAACCATTGTCTAGTGAGGCCAGGGGAGGCAGCAGACTTAATACTGTACCATCCTTCATTTATTTTCAAGGGCACAGGGATATACACAATAAATTCAGCATGAAGGATATAACAATGAACAAAATCTATAAGATCCACATCTACCCATAAGGCAGCCTAGCACAGTGATTAAGGGAACTGACTTTGGAGCTGACTCATGTCAGCTTGGAGTCAACTTTGGAGTCAACTCATGTGCCATTTGCTCAGTCATGCCCAACTCCTTGCAACCCCATGGACTGTGGCCCACTGGGCTCCTCTGTCCATGGGATTTTCCAGGCAAGAATACTGGAGCGGGTTGCCGTTTTCTACTCCAGGGGAAATTCCGGACCCAGGGATCGAACCCGGGTCTTCTGTGTCTTCTTCATTGCGGTGGATTCTTACCCTCTGAGCCATCGGGGAACTACCTGGCTCCATGCCTTCACATGTTCCCTCACTAGCTGTGAGGCACTGGACAGAGTCTTTAACTTCTCTGTGCTGCCGTCTCTTAAGCTTTAAAGCGGAACTAGAATAGTCCTTTCCTCAATGAAGTCCTTGTAAAGACTTATATAAATACACACGAAAGCACTTAGAATAACACACAGAAAGTAACATGAACTACGTCAGTAATCTATCATGCTGACATCCTGGTGCACAGAAATAAGACAAGATGAAAGGAAACAAGTCAGTAAACAAGATATCTGTGAACAGTGATAAGTGGTATCAAAAATTACAACAGTGCAACGTGACTGGTTGTTGTTGCTGTTCAGTTGTTCAGTCGTGTCCGATTCTTTACAACCCCACAGACTGCAGCACGCCAGACTTCCCTGTCCTCCAAGGTGGTTGGAGTGGGGATAAATTTGCTGGGGTATTCTTCCCTGAGGCATGACATTTGTGACTAGCTCTAAATTAGTAGGGTCTCTCTTGTTGGGATCTGGAGAAGGGCCATGCCCAGTGGAGAAAACAGCAAGCTCAAAAGGCCATGAAATGGGACTGAGTTTGGAGTGAATGATAGAAGACCAGGGTGGCTGGAATGTGGTAAGGATCTGGAGAGGGACAAAGATGAAGTGGAAGAAGTGACACGGACCAACTCATGCTTGGCATCATAGACCACGCTAAGGAGAGGAATCTGGTAACATGCAAAGTATCGTCTGGGATCTCCATACTAACTATGTGCATATGTCCGGCCCTGGATGCACAGCTACTTCACTGTGAACAGTTCTAACACATAAAGAGTTTGGGTTCCATTTTTAAATCATAGAAAACCACTGCAGTAGGTGGAAGGAGTAGATGTCTGATAATCAAGCTTTGTGCATTTAAAAGCTAACTCCAGGGACTATGGGGAGAGTGAGCTCAGTGTGGGCAGGGCTGGAGGAGGGGAGAAGAGTATCTCTGACAAGTCTAGATTTGTGGATTGTGTGATACTGGTCCGCTCAATCCATTTCAGTTCATTGAATTTAACTCACGTCGACTGAATACCTGTGGTGTTTGAAGTCTGTGTCAAGTGGGAGAAATACAGTTAAGGCCCCTGCACTAAAAGAGCCTAGATTCAGTGGGGAGATGGACAATAAAAGTAATAAATAATTTTACAAGTCCTGATGATTCTCTCCCAAAGAAAAAGAGTCAAATTAGGAGAGGAAGTCAAGAAAGGCTTTGGGAAGGAAATAACACTAGAGGTGAACCTTGAAATGCAAACAGGTAGAAATAGAAACAGGTGAACAAGAAATGGAGGCGTGAACTCACCTGTTGAGTAGGGAACTGAAGATTGATGAGTGGGGTTGGGACAGAGGCTACTCAGGCAGAGTGATAAATGGTTCACCTGGAGAGGTGTTTGCTTCTCAGCCGTGTCTGACTCTTTGTGACCCCATGGACTGCAGCACGCCAGGCTTCCCTGTCCTTCACCATCTGCTGGACCTTGCTCAAACTCATGACCGCTGAATCAGTGATGCCATCCCACCATCTCATCCTCTGTCATCTCCTTCTCCTCCTGCCTTCAATCTTTCCAAGCATCAGTGTCTTCATGAGTTGGCTCCTCACATCAGTTCAGTTCAGTCGCTCAGTCGTGTCCGACTCTTTGCAGCCCCATAAATCGCAGCATGCCAGGCCTCCTTGTCCATCATGAACTCCCGGAGTTCACCCAAACTCATGTCCATCGAGTCGGTGATGCCATCCAACCATCTCATCCTCTGTCGTCCCCTTCTCCTCCTGCCCCCAATCCCTCCCAGCATCAGGGTTTCTATCAGGTGGCCCAAATATTGGAGCTTAAGCATCAGTCCTTCCAATGAATATTCAGGACTGATTTCCTTTAGGATTGACTGGTTTGATCTTGCAGTCCAAGGGACTCTCAAGAGTTTTCTCTAACACCACAGCTCAAAAGCATCAATTCTTCAGCACTCAGCCTTCTTTATAGTCCAACTCTTACATCCGTACATGACTAATGGAAAAACCATTGCTTTGACTGTATGGACCTTTGTTGGCAAAGTAATGTCTCTGCATTTTAATAATGCTGTCTATGTTTGTCAGTTTTTCTTCCAAGGAGCAACCGTGTTTTAGTTTCATGCTGCAGTCACTGTCTGCAGTGATTTTGGAGTCCAAGAAAATAAAATCTGTCACTGTTACCACAGTCTCCCCATCTACTTGCTGTGAAGTGATGAGGCCGGATGCCATGATCTTGCTTTACTGAATGTGGAGTTTAAAGCTAGATTTTTCACTCTCCTCTTTCACCCTCATCAATAGGTTCTTTAGTTCCTCTTCACTTTCTGCCATTGGGGTGACGCTATCTGCATGTCTGAGGATCTTGATATTTCTCCCAGCAATCTTGATTCTAGTCTATGATTCATCCAGCCCAGAATGTCACGTGACATACTCTGCATGTAAGTTATATAAGCCAGGTGACAGTATACAGACCTGACGTACTCCTTTCCCAATTTGGGACCAGTCGTTGTTCCATGACTGGTTCTAACTGTTGCTTCTTGATCTGCATACAGACTTCTCAGGATGCAGGTAAGGTGGTCTGGTATTCCCATCTCTTTAAGAATTTTCCACAGTATGTTGAGATCCACACAGTAAAAGGCTTTAGCATAGTCAAAGCCCAAAGAGAAAAAGTAGCAATTGCTAATAATTGTCCCAAATGGAGATAATTACTATTCACATATGAGTACATATATCCCTGTTATTTTGCAAAATATAGTTTAACTATAATTGCCTGGTAGTCCTAATACAGTGTTTAATCTGCTTTTTTAAAATCCAGCAGTAGAGGCGCATCATTGTAGATGAAGTATCACATTTCAACTGTATCATTGCTTTTTGGTTTGTTTCTGTTCTCAATTTTTTTTAAGTATAGTTTATTTACAATGCTGTATTAGTTTCTGGTGTACAGAAAAGTGAATCAATTTTATATGTACATACACATATATACATACATGTATCCACTTTTTTTAGATTCTTTTCCCATATAGGTCATTATAGAGTATTGAGTAGAGCTCCCTGTGCTGTGCGGCAGGTCCTTGTTAGTTATCTATTTTATATGGAGCAGTGCGTATATGCCATTTCCATTCCCCCAGTTTATCCCACCCCTTTACCCTCTGGTAACTGTACATTTATTTTCTATATCTGTGACTCCTCTATTTCTGTTTTGTAAATAAGTTTATTTGGACCATTTATGTTTAGATTTTACATATAAGTGACATTATATGATACTAGTCTTTCTCTGTCTGACTTACTTCACTCAGCAAGTCTTAGAGAATCTCTAGGTCCATCCATATTGCTGCAAATGGCACCATTTCATTATTTTTTATGTTTGGACAATACTGTTGTTTTTTAATTGGAATGTGGCTTTCTGTCATTATGGATAGCCACCATATATTCAAATCATCACCTATTACTGGAAATACCAGTTATTTCCAGTTTGTTTGTTTGTTTCCAATTGCAGTGTGTATGCTGCTGTTGCTGCTGTTGTTTAGTTGCTAAGTCATATCCAGCTCTTTGCGACTTTATGGACTGTAGCCTGCCAGGCTCCTCTGTCCATGGGATTCTCCAGACAAGAACACTGGAGTGGGTTGCTGTTTCCTTCTTCAAGGGATCTTCCCAACTCAGAGAGTGGACCCAGGACTATTTGAAGTATTGTTGTAACATAGAGTATGTATTTTTTTAAAAAAAACTTTTAATACGTGGAGTCCAAAATGTTGTCCCAAATTCATTCTGATCATCTGTGGTATGTCAACTTGTGTGACCAAGGAATGCCCAGATTAAACATTATTTCAGTATGTGTCTGTGAGGGTGTTTCCAGATGAGACTGTCATTTGAATCAATGACTCAGTAAAGTGAATTAGCCTCCCCAATGTGTGTGGGCATCACCCAACACAGTGAGGGCCTGACTAGATCAGAAAGAAGAAAGAAGTCCCTTTTTTTTCCCCCTTGCCTCACTGTATGAGCTGGGGCATTTCATTTCATTTTCTCTAGGCCTTGGAATGAGATTTATACTATCATCTCCCCTGATATGTGTAGATATACATATAGACATGGACATAGATACACACCACTATTTATATGTGTGTATGTATACATATATGATGCAGAGTATGAGATGGTTAGATAGAATCACCAACTCAATGGGTATGAATCAGTGAAAACTGCAGGAGATAGTGAAGGATAGAGGAGCCTGGTGAGCTGCAGTCCATGGGGTCACAAAGAATCGGACATGACTGAGTGACTGAACAACAATATATGTGATTCATTCTTTGTTTCTAGACATGTGTGAGTTGAAGCGTGGTCTCCAAAAAGATGAATTCATACTGACCCTCACTGAACGTGACTTTATTTCAAAAGGAATCTTTGCAGAGGTGATTAGGCTAAAGATTTGACAGAAGGTCATTCTGGATAATGGCAAGCCCTGAATCCAAAGACAAGTGTCCTTACAAGAGCAAAGAGAGGGGAAACACACCAGAAGAGAACACACAGAGCAGAAGGTCATGTGAAGTCAGAAGCAGAAATGGCAGTTTGGCAGCTACAACCCAAGGGACCCCTGGAGCCACCACAAGCTGGAGGAAGAAAGAAGGATTAATTTAAGACAGTAAATTTCTATTGTTTTAAGCCACTAAACTTCTGGTAACTAGCTACAGCAGCCGCATGAAACTATACACAGCCCTACAAATGAGTCCTGTTCTAATTCCTTCTCCCAGTCACTGTGAAACATTCCTTACAAGTAAGTGTTCCAGGGGCTGGCATTCCACCTACTTAGATCCCATCCTATTCATTAAAGAAACATTTATTGAGCATCTACAATATGGCAGACCTTCTTATACGGTCTATGTGCATGTGTGTTCAGTCACTTGAACTGTGTCCACCTCCTTGCGACCCCATGGACTGTAGCCCACCAGGCTCCTCTGTCCATAGAATTCTCCAGGCAAGAATCCTGGAGTGGGTAGCCATGCCCTCCTCCAAAGGATCTTCCTCATCCATGGATTGAACCTGCATCTCATATATCACAGGGAGATTATGTACACTCTGAGCCACCTGGGAAGCCCCATCCAGGTTCTAGATGAAAACAAAAGTAAGAAGACATGGTCCTTGCTTTTGATAGGCAAACATTACATGAACACCTACCAGCTAACCACAAGGTTACTATGGCTTCACTGACCAAGTTGAAAGCTTGGACCTTACACGCTGGATGATGGAGCTCTTAGAAAGTTTTAGATGGTTATTACCCACACCTCAGCCTCCTCTGATACTGGACACCTTTCCTGCCATCTCCTCTAGGACCAGCCTAGACATCTCCCTGTGGCCCGCTGTGAGTCCCCCAGCTCTACACCTGCTGGCCCTAGTTTCCCCTGACCATGAATAACATCCCTCCATGGTCATTGCCCCAGAGTAAATATCTGGTCTCAGCTCCTAGCCTCATCTGATCTCTCAGTGGGGCCAAGGTGGTACTACATGAATTAATTATTTTCATTCGGTCAAGAATCATTTACTCAGCATCTATTATTTGCCAGTCCCTGGTTGTACAAAAATGAATTCAATAAAGTCTTCACCCTTAAGATATTTGCAGCTATATTAGCCTGCTAGGGCTGCCATTATAAAATACCACAACAGGGTGGTCTAAACAACAGATGTTTATTTTCTCACAATTCTGGAGGCTGAACTTCCAAGACCAGGTGTCAGCATGTTTGGCGTCTGATGAGGCTTCTCTCCTTAGGTTGTGGGAAGCAGCCTTCTTACTGCGTCTTCACGTGGCCTTTCCTGGGTGAGTGCATGCTCATGGTGCCTTTCCTCTCCTTTTAAAGACACCAATCCTGTTGGATCAGGGCCCCACCCTTACGATGTCACTTAACCTTAATTAGCTCCTCCAAGGCCCTCTTTCCATATTCAATCATTCTAGGGGTTAGGTTTTCAACATACAGATTTTGGGGAGGACCCAATATTGTCTCCAAGACCATCTAAGTGCAAAAGTGAAATACGTACAGACAATTATCATAGTGCAGCACAGATCCTATAAAAGTATTCTGTATTTCTCAGAGTGGAGCTTCTAACCAGTGTAGGTGGATCTTCAATGAAAAGAGGAGGGGATTCAAGTGGATGAGATGAGGCAGGGAATCCAGGAGAACAGAACAGTCTCTTTAGGACCTGAACAAGAAATAGTGTGGTCTGCTGGGCAGAAGGCTGAACAAAGAGACAGTTGGGGAGTCATGGACTTGGGGGTCATGCTGTGACCTCAAAAAAACTCCTATCCTTTCTATCATCTCTGTGATTGTCATGTTTCCCATATTACAGTTATCACACCCTCCCTCCTCAACTCCAATCAAAAGGTAAAATCCTGGATCTCAGTCCTTCAGTTCAGTTCAGTTCAGTTCAGTCGCTCAGTTGTGTCCGACTCTCTGCGACCCCATGAATCACAGCAAGCCAGGCCTCCCTGTCCATCACTAACTCCTGGAGTTCACTCAAACTCATGTCCATCGAGTCAGTGATGCCATCCAGCCATCTCATTCTCTGTCATCCCCATCTCCTCCCACCCTCAATCCCTCCCAGCATCAGAGTCTTTTCCAGTGAGTCAACTCGACGCATGAGGTGGCCAAAGTATTGGAGTTTCAGCTTTAGAATCAGTCCTTCCAATGAATACCCAGGATTGATCTCCTTTAGAATGGGCTGGTTGGATCTCCTTGCAGTCCAAGGGACTCTCAAGAGTCTTCTCCAACACCACAGTTCAAAAGCATCAATTCTTCGGCGATCAGCCTTCTTCACAGTCCAACTCTCACATCCATACATGACCACGGAAAAAACCATAGCCTTGACTAGATGGACCTTGGTTGGCAAAGTAATGTCTCTGCTTTTCAATATGCTATCTAGGTTGGTCATAACTTTCCTTCCAAGGAGTAAGCGTCTTTTAATTTCCTGGCTGCAATCAGCATCTGCAGTGATTTTGGAGCCCAAAAAAATAAAGTCTGACACTGTTTCCACTGTTTCCCCATCTATTTCCCATGAAGTGATGGAACTGGATGCCGTGATCTTAGTTTTCCGAATGTTGAGCTTCAAGCCAACCTTTTCACTCTCCTCTTTCCCTTTCATCAAGAGGCTTTTGAGTTCCTCTTCACTTTCTGCCATAAGGGTGGTGTCATCTGCATATCTGAGATTATTGATATTTCTCCCAGCAATCTTGATTCCAGCTTGTGCTTCTTCCAGCCCAGCATTCCTCATGATGCACTCTGCATATAAGTTAAATAAGCAAGGTGACAATATACAGCCTTGACGTACTCCTTTTCCTATTTGAAACCAGTTTGTTGGTCCATGTCCAGTTCTAACTGTTGCTTCCTGACCTGCATACAGGTTTCTCCAGAGGCAGGTCAGGTGGTCTGGTATTCCCATCTCTTTCAGAATGTTCCACAGTTTATTGTGATCCACACAGTCAAAGGCTTTGGCATAGTCAATGAAGCAGAAATAGATGTTTTTCTGGAATTCTCTTGCTTTCTCCATGATCCAGCGGATGTTGGCAATTTGATCTCTGGTTCCTTGCCTTTTCTAAAACCTGCTTGAACATCTGGAAGTTCACGGTTCACGTATTGCTAAAGCCTGGCTTGGAGAATTTTGAGCATGACTTTACTAGCGTGTGAGATGAGTGCAATTGTGTGGTAGTTTGAGCATTCTTTGGCATTCCCTTTCTTTGGGATTAGAATGAAGACTGACCTTTTCCAGTCCTGTGGCCACTGCTGAGTTTTCCAAATTTGCTGGCATATTGAGTGCAGCACTTTCACAACATCATTTTTCAGGATTTGAAATAGCTCAATTGGAATTCCGTCACCTCCACTAGCTTTGTTCGTCGTGATGCTTTCTAAGGCCCACTTGACTTCACATTCCAAGATGTCTGGCTCCAGGTGAGTGATCACGCCATCATGATTATCTTGGTCGTGAAGATCTTTTTTGTACAGTTCTTCTGTGTATTCTTGCCACCTCTTCTTAATATCTTCTGCTTCTGTTAGGTCCATACCATTTCTGTCCTTTATCGAGCCCATCTTTGAAAGAAATGTTCCCTTGATATCTCTAATTTTCTTGAAAAGATCTCTTGTTTTTCCTATTCTGTTGTTTTCCTCTATTTCTTTGCATTGATCACTGAGGAAGGCTTTCTTATCTCTCCTTGCTATTCTTTGGAACTCTGCATTCAGATGCTTATATCTTTCCTTTTCTCCTTTGCTTTTCGCTTCTCGTCTTTTCACAGCTATTTGTAAGGCCTCCTCAGACAGCCATTTCGCTCTTTTGCATTTCTTTTCATGGGGATGGTCTTGGTCCCTGTCTCCTGTACAATGTCATGAACCTCTGTCCAGAGTTCATCAGGCACTCTATCTATCAGATCTAGACCCTTAAATCTATTTCTTACTTCCACTGTATAATCATAAGGGATTTGATTTAGGTCATATCTGAGTGGTCTAGTGGTTTTCCCTACTTTCTTCAATTTCAGTCTGAATTTGGCAATAAGGAGTTCATGATCTGAGCCACAGTCAGCTCCTGGTCTTGTTTTTGCTAACTGTATACAGCTTCTCCATCTTTGGCTGCAAAGAATATAATCAGTCTGATTTCGGTGTTGACCATCTGGTGATGTCCATGTGTAGAGTCTTCTCTTGTGTTGTTGGAAGAGGGTGTTTGCTATGACCAGTGCGTTCTCTTGACAAAACTCTATTAGCTTTTGCCCTGCTTCATTTCATGCTCCAAGGCCAAATTTGCCTGTTACTCCAGGTGTTTCTTTACTTCCTACTTTTGCATTCCAGTCCCCTATAATGAAAAGGACACCTTTTTTGGGTGTTAGTTCTAAAACATCTTGTAGGTCTTCATAGAACCGTTCAACTTCAGCTTCTTCAGCATTACTGGTTGGGGCATAGACTTGAATTACTGTAATATTGAATGGTTTGCCTTGGAAACAAACAGAAATCACTCTGCCGTTTTTAAAATACAATCATAGCCCCTTATTTTTTGTATAACACTTTACAGTTTGCAAAGGCACCTTCACCATGTCATTTAATCTTTAAAACTGACCAATGGAAGAGAACAACTATTATTATATCCACATACATGATGAAACCAAGATTCTAACAATAATAAAAATATCAGTAATAGCTGCCTTGGCCGAGGTCAGAAGACTGTGTTGGAGTTAGTGTAGAGCTGAAATCCAGGGGGTCTGCTGGCCAATCCAGTTCCTCTTTTCAACACTACCTGTGTTTTTCTCTGCTCTTTTCCTCATAGTATCTCACATTTCTCCAGTAATGCATCTACATCTTGACAGAGCTTTCTGGAAGTGATGTGTTAACCAACAGAAGAAACTCTCCGAGTGGGAATGCTGAGTCCGGCAAGAATTTTTTTTGGCCAGGCAGGCCTGTCAAAGTCCATCGAATCACACATGGGCCTCACAAAGGGCTGATCCAGAGCGAAGCCCTTGGGGATAGTTTGCAAAAAGGAGCGAATTAAAGCACTTCCAAGTCAGGAAATGCCAGGCTAGGCTTTCCTGTGGTGTTAACTTACTGGCCCAAAGCAGACCAAACAGTAATATCTACAGCCTGGCCTGTTACCCACAATCCTTCCCTGGGCCTTTGTCAGTGTTGCTAAGATAACAATTGTCACCACCACGGTCATTTTTAGTTTCAAACACAAACTTCCTATGGACTTGGCTGAAAGTCTGAGGCAGCAAAACTTTAAGTCACTGAAATGTGGGAGGAATAAGTTCTTTAAGTTTCCAATAAATCTGACACGTGAGTCCTTTGAAAAACATTGCCATTCTGGATGGACGCATCTTCAAATTCTTTCCCCGTGTCTGTCTTCTTGTGTGATTCATGGAGTCTAATTCAACTGAAGCTTTTCTGGGTGACTTGGGTGCCCGTGGCCTTTCCAACACACACATCTGACTCCAAGATAAAATCTAAGCTCATCGAGCTTGGGAAGATGCCTTCACTGTTCCCCCTAACCTACCTTTCTGAGCTCATGTTCTCTCTCTGCAGACCCTGTAATCCAGGAATATGGAAGTAGTCATTATTTTTAGAACATTCATAGGACACACCATGTCCTATCTCATCATTGAGTATTTATATATAGAATGGCTCTCATGAGCCCTTCACTCTTTTCTCTGCTTACAAAATTTTATTCAGTCTTGACTGTCAAGCTGGTCTGCCACCTCCTACATGAAACCTACTTCAAACCTCACAAAACCTCTCCCTTGCCATAATCCCAGAGGACTTTGCACAAACTGCTTTATCTCAAGTATTCATGTGTCTGACTCCCTCACTTCCTCTTTGTTTTACAGTGTCTACTTAGCACAGCCTTGGCCTAATGTAGGTGCTAAATACATAGTTATCGTTGTGACCAAATAAATAAGGACGAAACTCTTATTCATAAATATCATTTGCCTGGTGTTTGCTATGTGCCTGAGACTTCCCATGAATGTCTCATTTAATTATTATTACAATCCAGTAAGTTCAGAGCTTGAAATCAAACTCAGCTCTCCTGTCTCCAAAATCCAGGCATTTCCTTTATGCTCGACAGCACAGCCCATTCTGAACAAATCAACATTCTAAACCAAGAACAGACTTAGTATTAATCAACTGGAGAGTGATGCGTGGGCTTAATGCCTTGCTGCTGCTGATAGTAAAGGGACAGGGTGGGTTGAATGAGACCGGGATCAAGGGTTTGGATAGATAGGAGGGTCTGGGCAGGAAGTGGAGGTCAGAAAGGCAAAGTGGAGGGTCAGAAGAGAGAACTGCTACCGGAAAAGGCAAACAAGTATTAAAAATCCATCACATAGAGATAGACTTGTGGGTGCCACAGGGAGAGTGTTGGGGGAGGGATGGATTGGGAGGTTTGGATTAGCAGATACAAATTAGTATATATAAAATGGATAAACAGTGAGGTCTTACTCTATAGCACTGTATTCAATATGTTGATAAAGCATAACAGAAAAGAATATGAAAAAAATATGTATAACTAAATCACTTTGCTGTACAGAAGAAATTAACACAACATGGCAAGTCAACTATACTTCAATAAAATAAGTTTTTAAAAAGATCTAGAACTTAGAGAACAGACTTTCGGTTGCCATGAAGGAAAGGGGTAGGGGAGGGATGGATTGAGAGTCTGGGATCAGCACATGCAAACTACTATATATAAAATGGATAAACAGCAAGTTCCTATTATATAGCACAGGGAACTATATTTAATATCCTGCAATAAACCATAATGGAAAAGAATATGAAAAAGAATGTAGATGTCTGTGTGTGTAACTGAATCACTTTCATGTACACCAGAAATTAGCACATTATAAACAACTATATTTCAATAAAATAAATTTTAAAAAGATCTAGCATCTGTAGTAGGAATCCAATATTCAAATATTTACAGGGCTAGGAAAGCAACATAGATGATTAAAGTAAAACTGACCACTTTCACTGAGAAATTTTTTAAAATTTTTTTCATTTCTATGACTCACATGGCCCTCTGGGTCTAACTTTGGTTTGACTACTTTTGAAAACAATATATGTGCCAGAACTATCTGACATCCAGCTACCTGCACACCAGGAAGAGCAATAAGACATGCATGATGAAAACTGGCAGGGGAGACTGCACCTCTGCGTGAAGACTGTCACCACGCAGGACCAGGGAAGGCAAGCACTGGCCACGTGGATTCCAGCAGGGAGGGGAAGCCCAGTATTGCCAGACAGAGTCGTATGCTAAAATGTTTGAAGGATTATGGGAGGCCCAGTTAAATCTCAAACTTTATCGGTTCTGAGTGTCAATTGGAGACCTTGTTAAAACATATTCTAGCTTCCCAGGTAGCTCAGTGGTAAAGAATCAGCTTGACAATGCAATAGATTCAAGAGACTCGGGTTCAATCCTTTGGATGAGAGAATCCCTTGGAGGAGTGCTTGGTAACCCACTCTAGTATTCTTGCCTGGAGAATCCCGTGGACAAGAGGAGCCTGGTGGGCAGCAGTCTGTGAGGTAGCAAAGAGTCAGACAAGACAATTACAGGAAAGAAAAAAAAAGCAGATTGTAGGACCCCACCTCAAGAGTTTCTGATTATCTGGGTGTCAGTGGATCAAAAAATGTACATTTTATGCAAGCTTTCAAGTAAACTGATGCTGCCAGCCCAGGGACCACAGTATTGGGCAGCGTATGACAGGCACCAACCCCAGTACTGGGCAGCCTATTTGGCACATCTGTTCTAGAGATTTAGAGAAGGAAGCTGGGAGCAGGAGACAGCCAAGAAAACCCTGGTCCCGGGACAGAGGCTATTGTGTTACACGTTAGTGCTGCTTTGGGGAATACGCTTAAAGAGAGGGGTTAGCTATGAGACCTCCAGAGGAGTTCTACCGTGACTTGAAGCTAGGGAGAAATCAAGAAGCCAAAAGATGCACGTAGAATTTATTGGAAATCAGAGAACCACAAACGGTATGAAAGAGGAGAAAGTTAAGAACCTGATGCAATTTGGTTTAAGGTGGCAAAGTCCAAGAGGTGGCTCGCTAGCAATTTTTTAAGCCTAAGAGGGGGATTTGGGAAACAACTGTGAACAGTAGTTCTCTGTTTCCATTGAGGGTTGGTTGATATAACCTGAGCATCCAGAACAGCAGGATGCGTTGCAGAACGAAAAGAACTGCAGTGCCTGACAGCTGCCAAGGACAGGTATAGGCTGCCCTGGGACGAGCTGGGTTCTTCCAATTCAGATCTTTGAAATCAGATAAACGACAGACTCTGAGCACACTGAAAGACCCGTCTCCCTGCCAGTATTTCTCCAAGTACCTGACTCAGGCCACCGCTAGTAGAGAAGAAGTTTGGGTGCTGCAGAGACAGAAGTAAGTGACTCTGTGTCACAAAGCAGGAGAGGTATTCCCTTTTCAATTCCACCTCGTTGCTGTTGTTGAGTCACTAAGCATCTGACTCTTTGGGACCCCACGGACTGTAGCACACGAGGCTCCTCTGTCCTCCACTATCTCCTGGAGTTTGCTCAGATTCATTGCACTGAGTCTGTGATGGTATCTAACCATTTCATCCTCTGTCGCCCTCTTTTCCTTTTGCCTTCAATCTTTCCAGCATCAGGGTCTTTTCCAATGAGGCAGCTTTTCATATCAGGTGGCCAAAGTACTGGAGCTTCAACTTCAGCATCAGTCCTTCCCTTTTCATTACTGGGTCATTTAAAGGAGAAAACCTTTCCAAGGTGATGTCTTTCCCACCTAACACTGGTCAATAGTTTTTTTCTTAACTGAGAGGCCTCTTTAATGGCAGGGCACACAACAGCATGTGTGAAGGTTGATTGTTATTATTTTGTTTCACAGTATTTGTTTCCTCTATGATGAGTAAGGCTGGGTTTCCTTTTAAAGTAGTGATGAAAAGTTTCCCCCTAAATAATAAATTTAGGAAGGCAGCATCCACTGAATTATAGGAGCCTATCAAGCCAAGAATACTGATGAGTGATTCTTCAGGTAGTACATTGAAGGATGGTGTTTGGAAGTGAAAGTTGCTCAGTCGTGTCCCACTCTTTGCGACTGTAGTCCATGGAATTCTCCAGGCCAGAATACTAAAGTAGGGTAGCCTTTCCCTTCTCCGGGGATCTTCCCAACCCAGGGACTGAACCCAGGTCTCCCGAATTGCAGGCAGATTCTTTACTAGCTGAGCCACAGGGAAGCCCAAGAATACTGGAGTAGGTAGCCTTTCCCTTCTCCAGGGTATCTTCCCGACCCAGAAATCGAAGCGGGGTCTCCTGCATTGCAGGTAGATTCTTTACCAGCTGAGCTATTAGGGAAGCCCAGTGTTTGGAAAATATTGATCAAATCTAAGCCTCTTCTTTACAAATGAGAAAACTGAAGCTCTGAAATGTAAAGGACATTGTCAGTTTCATACAGCATTTATAAGTGGAGATAGGACCAGAGATGGGCTTGGTCAGGATGGAGGGATAGGAAGTTGGGGATTGCATCACATGTGTCTAAAGCATCTTTTTGTCTAGACTAGTGCCTGGTCCACCCCAGCTTGTGACACACACCTGTTCCCAGTCGCCCAGTCGTATATGACTCTTTGGAAACCCATGGACTGTAGCCTGCCAGGCTCCTCCGTCCATGGGATTCTCCAGGCAAGAATACTGGACTGGGTTGACATTTTCTCCTCCAGGGGGTCTTCCTGACCCAAGGATCAAATGTCTCCTGCATTGGCAGGCAGATTCTTTATCCCTGAGCCACCTGGGAAGTTTGTGATCGCCCTGGATAAAATGAATCTTATCCCCCCAGCACTGTGGTCATCTCTCTATGTGACTTGACAAATGAGAACCTCTCTGTCCTATCTGTAAAGTGAGCATTAATTTAGGATGCTACTTGAGCACAAAATGAAGTATTACACATGTACGCATCTCATTAAATCTAAAAGGTCTCAGAATATAAAGGAGATAGAAACCCATATCCTACTGCTTCTCTTCACAATCCCCTAATATTAATAATTTAGTGACTGAAAAGTAATATCAGTGTTTCTCATTGACCTTATCCTGTTTTGAATAAAAAGAAAATAATTAAACATAGCTTGCAAATTTGTATTATTTCCTGAATTGACCCTCCTGCATAAATTATTGTTCAGCAGTGATCTAAATTATATAATATTTTTTACTAGAACTATAGGCTTACTTTTTCAAGGTTTTCCTCATTAAAAAGGCAAGAATGACTCATAATTAGTACACTCAAATACCAGCTTTGGCAGAGATGACCTTTGATTATTTTGTTTGGAGGCAAATAGGTGTTTCCAAGGCATTAGAGCAGATTAAGTTCTTTAGGAGAAGTTCATTCTCCTACAAGTCAGGTTCAAACCATTTTATGACTTATTAATCCCATCTTTCAGAGATCACTAAAAGATGAACTTTGGTTTTGTCTAAATAATAATAGACTCCTAATGAACATGGCCAAATTAATACGTTTTTGCTGTAAATGCATTCAGTGAGATTCAGTCAACATAAATGCAGTTTGGAACCTGAGATTATTAACAAACCTTCAAGTTCAGTTCAAATAAAGAACCAAAAGAAAAAAAATGCATGTGCAATCAGCCCGCCAGAGATATTACAGAAATGAGTGATTTCTAACCTCTGGTAAGTCAAACCTGTAACATCCATCCTATTGCACAAATAGATCATTTGGAAAGGTAAAGGTTACTTTCAGAAATAATAGTTGTATAAGGGTGTTGCGATCCCCAGTAAATTACAGAGGCATCCTCCCACTTTCCACACTGAACCAAACATTGGAAGAATCTATTAATAGCATCGTTAGTTTCAAGGAGGCAGCTTACATGGAATTTGGATCTTAACCTACAGAAATAGATACTCATCTACTCTCCCAGCAATGCAACAACTTTAATGGAATAATCTTTTCAAAATGAAAACTCTGCCTTAATGAAAGTCCCCTTTTTCACTGAAATAAGAAAGTGAGGCAACAAAAGCAAGTCTCTTAATTTACGTGAATGATCTCCTGGCCTCACCAGAAATGTATACTTAAGCCTGGGAATTATTTTGTTGGAAATGTCCATATTAAACTACCTGCAGAATACATTTAGTTTTAGATAATACAAACCAGGAGACATTTAAAATTTTTTCTTTCTGAAAATGAAACTTGTAAATATTTATTTTAAAGGATCAACAGGGTAAGTTTTCTGTTGTCTAAGCAAATTTAATACCAACATGTAAAATAGCTGAAGTTAAAGAGAATCAGTATATTTAAACCTGCAATATGTTAGGATTGTTAGCTACATTTTAGAACAGCAGACGTTTTCATGCCCCAGGATCCAATTTTATAGTAAACCTATCTGCCCTTGGGAACAGAGTGTGTGTGTGTGTGAGAGAGAGAGAGAGAGAAAGAGAGAGAGAGAAAGAAAGAAGCGGGGGAGAGAGATGAAGGGATGGTTTCACTGAACATCTGAAGGACATCTCTTTTTTCATCTTTGGCCTCATTATACAACATGTGCAATCTTAGTTCCCCAATCAGGGATCAAACCCACACCCCCTGCTTTGGAAGAGTGGAAGTCATAACCACTGGACCACTAGGGAAATCCTGAAGGACATCTTAAGAAAACGTGATGGGATATGTTCCTTGTGGAATAAATTTACAATGTGGCTCCTTCCCCTACCCTGGGACTTGTATAATTGCTGCTTGTACAGCTAAATGTAGTGTCCCTGGTGCCAGGAAAGGACAGGAATGCTTTAAGGCTTGATGCCTAAAGATGGAAATTGATCACACCAACCTTCATCCATGTACCCTTGCAACGAGACTTTGTAGGATTTCCTACCAAGAGGAGGGGTCTATTTCCTCAACCTTTGAACGTGGGCTGACATCATGATTTGCTTCCAGGCACAGAATGTATCATGGTGTTGGTGCTGTTGTGTTCACTCACTAAGTCATGTCCAACTCTTTGAGACCCCATGGACTGTAGCACACTAGGCCTCCCTGTCCCTCAACATCTCTCAGAGTTCACCCAGATTCATGACCATGAAATCGGTGATGCCATCCCACCATCTCATCCTCTGCAGCACCCTTCTCCTTTTGCCTTCAATCTTTCGCAGGATTGGGGATTTTCCAATGAGTAGGCTCTTCGCATCAGGTGGCCAAAGTATTGGAGCTTCAGCTTCAGCATCAGTCCTTCAACGAATATTCAGGGTTGATTTCCTTTAGGATTGACTGGTTTGATCACCTTGCAGTCCAAGGGATTCTCAAGAGTCTTCTCCAGCACCACAATTGGAACCCATCAGTTCTTCGGCACCCAGTCTTCCTTATGGCCCAATTCTTTCATCTGTACATGACCACTGGAAAAACCATAGCTTTGACTAGATTGACCTTTGTTGGCAAAGGAATGTCTCTGCTTTTTAGGTTGGTCATAGCTGTTCTTCCAAGAAGCAAGCGTCTTTTAATTTCATGGCTGCAGTCACCATCTGCAGTGATTTTCAGTCAGTTCAGTTCAGTCGCTCAGTCGTGTCTGACTCTCTGCGACCCCATGAATCACAGCACGCCAGGCCTCCCTGTCCATCACCAACTCCCGGAGTTCACTCAAACTCATGTCCACAGAGTCGGTGATGCCATCCAGCCATCTCATTCTCGGTCGTCCCCTTCTCCTCCCGCCCCCATAGTGATTTTGGAGCCCCCCAAAATAAAGTCTCTCACTGCTTCCACTGTTTCCAAATCTATTTGCCATGAAGTGATGGGACTGGATGCCATGATCTTAGTTTTCTGAATCTTGCATTTTAAGCCAACTTTTTCACTCTCCTCTTTCACTTTCATCAAGAGGCTCTTTAATTCTTTACTTTCTGCCATAAGGGTGGTGTCATCTGCATATCTGAGGTTATTGATATTTCTCCTGACAATCTTAATTCCAGCTTGTGCTTCCTCCAGCCCAGAGTTTCTCATGATGTACTCTGCATATAAGTTAAATAAGCAGGGTGACAACATACAGCCTGGATGTACTCCTTTTCCTATTTGGAACCAGTCTGTTGTTCCATGTCCAATTCTAACTGTTGCTTCCTGACCTGCATACAGGTTTCTCAAGAGGCAGGTCAGGTGGTCTGGTATTCCCATGTCTTTCAGAATTTTCAACAGTTTCTTGTGATCCACACAGTCAAAGGCTTTGGTATAGTCAATGAAGCATAAATAGATGTTTTTCTGAAACTCTCTTGCTTTTTTGATGATCCATCAGATGTTGACAATTTGATCTCTGGTTCCTCTGCCTTTTCTAAATCCAGCTTGAACATCTGGAAGTTCACGGTTCACGTATTGCTAAAGCCTGGCTTGGAGAATTTTGAGCATGACTTTACTAGCGTGTGAGATGAGTGAAATCGTGCAGTAGTTTGAGCATTCTTTGGCATTGCCTTTCTTTGGGATTGGAATGAAAACTGACCTTTTCCAGTCCTGTGGCCACTGCTGAGTTTTCTAAATTTGCTGGCATATTGAGTGCAGCACTTTCACAGCATCATCTTTTAGGATTTGAAATAGCTCAGCTGGAATTCCATCACCTCCACTAGCTTTGTTCGTAGTGATGCTTCCTAAGGCCCACTTGACTTCACATTCCAGGATGTCTGGCTCTAGGTGAATGATCACACCATCGTGATTATCTGGGTCATGAAGACCTTTTTTGTACAGTTCTTCTGTGTATTCTTGCCACCTCTTCTTAGTATCTTCTGTGTCTGTTAGGTCCATACCATTTCTGTCCTTTTTCGAGCCCATCTTTGCATGAAATGTTCCCTTGGTATCTCTAATTTTCTTGAAGAGATCTCTAGTCTTTCCCATTCTGTTGTTTTCCTCTATTTCTTTGCTCTGATCACTGAGGAAGGCTTTCTTATCTATCCTTGCTGTTCTTTGGAACTCTGCATTCAGATGCTTATATCTTTCCTTTTCTCCTTGGCCTTTCACTTCCCTTCTTTTCACAGCTATTTGTAAGGCCTTCTCAGACAGCCATTTTGCCTTTTTGCATTTCTTTTCCATGGGGATGGTCTTGATCACCATCTGCTGTACAATGTCACAAACCTCCATCCATAGTTCATCAGGCACTCTGTCTATCAGATCTAATCGCTTGAACCTATTTGTCACTGCCACTGTATAATCATAAGGGATTTGATTTGGGTTATACCTGAATGGCCTCTTGGTTTTCCCTACTTTCTTCAATTTAAGTCTGAGTTTTGCAATGAGTTCATGATCTGAATCACAGTCAGCTCCCGGTCTTTTTTTTTTTTTTTTGCTGCCAGTTTAGAGCTTCTCCATCCTTGGCCGCAAAGGATATAATCAATCTGATTTCAGTATTGACCATCTGATGATGTCCATGCGTAGATCTCACAATAATGTGGGACCAAAAGACAAAGTGAATGTGAAAGTCACTCAGTCGTGTCCAAGTCTTTGCAACCCGACTCTGTACAGTCCATAGAATTCTCCAGGCCAGAATACTGGAGTGGGCTGCCTTTCCTTTCTCCAGGGTATGGTCCCAACTCAGGGATCAAACCCAGGTCTTCAACATTGCAGGCAGATTATTTACCAACTCAACTATCAGGGTCACCAAAGGACAAAAGAGAAGCAATATTGTAACAAATTCAATGAAGACTTTAAAAAAGACTCATATCAAAAAATATCTTTAAAAAATTAAAAACAAAAATACATGATAGCCAGGCGTCTCAGACAGAGATGTCCTTCATCTAGAGTGGGACTGGTGTGTTAGCTCTAAATGTTCCATGAGAAGTCAACGTACACCCAGGGCTAAAAATGGTGCTTCCCCCGGTGGAGGGCTAAAAATGGTGCTTCCCCCGGTGGCTCAAAGAGTAAAGCATCTGCATGCTATGTGGGAGACTCAGGTTCAATCCCTGGGTCGGGAAGATCCCCTGGAGAAGGAAATGGCAACCCACTCCAGTACTCTTGCTGGAAAATTCCATGGATGGAGGAGCCTGGTAGGCTACAGTCCACCGGATGGCAAAGAGTTGCACAGGACTGAGCAACTTCACTTCTCAGGGCTTAAAATAGATGGTGACAGCTCTCCTGGAATTACTCATAGGGTACAATCTTTATTGTAGATTCATTTCTCCTCTGTGCCACCATTTCCCCCAAATTTTGCAAAAACACCTGGAATTTTAGTCTATTCAGATTTTTTTTAACACTATACTTTTTATGTTCTGGGAATCCTTTCCTTTTAATTTTAGTCTCATTAATAGCAATTATTTAGGCATAATTATGAGCTCAGCTGGTTCCATTGCTCATCAGTATGTCTTGTGTTCAACTTACTTTCTATGGAGCTAATGTGCCAATTGAGATGATGCCAGCCATGAGAGGCAGACCCTCACCCCCACCCCTAGCAGTGTTCTGCAGAATGGGGGCCTTTAGTGTATCCTAACGCTAAAGCTGAAACTGCAATACTTTGGCCACCTCATGCGACGAGTTGACTCACTGGAAAAGACTGATGCTGGGAAAGGTTGGGGGCGGGAGGAGAAGGGGACGACGGAGAATGAGATGGCTGGATGGCATCACCGACTCTGTGGACATGAGTTTGAGTGTACTCCGGGAGTTGGTGATGGACAGGGAGGCCTGGCGTGCTGTGATTCATGGGGTCGCGGAGAGTCGGACACGACTGAGCGACTGAACTGAACTGAACTGAACTGAACTATAAGTCTAGACGTAGACCCTTCCAGGTTGGTCAGTTTAGCACCTCAGCCATGTTATCAAGGTGCCAGAGGTCCCTCATGTTCCTGCTCTGCCAGGCTCAGCATAACCAGTGAGCTCATGATGGTTTTAAAACAATGATAGCGTTTCCCCAGTGTCACTTTCAGGTAAACAGCATCTACGTCAGAAAAGATGTCTCCTCCCAGAGGACTCAAGGAAAATCTTTTCCAGAAGCAGCCTAGCACGTTTCCCCTCTCCCATCACTGCCGACGAGAATGAGACCATTATGTCTGGCTTAACCTAACCATGATTTTCAACACCCTGTGGCTGGAGAGGGGCTCACCCGCTCGGTACATATGTCTGTCTGGGACTTGGCTAAAAGAATCCTGTTATCAAAATGAAGAGGGAATGACTGTTAATGGTGTTTCCCATAATACATTTAATTTTTTTTTGTTTTTTTTTTTAGTTTGCTATATGTCCTCAAAAAAGATGCACAGGTGACAAACTTACTAGGATTTTTTTGTTTTGGATTTTAGGAAAGATCTTTGTCCTCAACATTGAATGATATATACAGAATTCTCAGTTATAAATACTTTTTGACAATATTTTAGCCATTGATTTAATTTAGTCAACATCTTTAAAATGAGAGATCTATAGGACAGCAAAAGTATGTATGGAATACAAACATCACAAGCAAGGTAACAGATGAATGACGAAGTGGAGAAAAAAGTTGCAAATATCAGATAAGAGAATTTTTTAAAAGAGAAAAATTAGCAGTCCATATTGTGGGGTCTTAGTACTATTTTCCACTAATAAGAATCAATAATGCCTGGAGAAATAGCTCATTCCTGGTCTGGGACAGAAACCTAAAGGACAACTAGAGAAATGTAAAGGATAAGCCTGAAACATTTGTCAAATGAGAAATTAAACAGGATACTAAAGATGACTACGGTCATATTTGGCTCCTTCTGGCCAAATATGGGGTATTGTGAGCGTGATTAAGGGCAGTAAATGCAATGGACTGAAGCCCATCCATATATTAAAACCTTATTTCATAATAATGCACAAAAGTAAGCAAAAATAAGCAAAAACACTCTGTTAATCATTGGAAGTAGCTAGCGCACAGGCCATGTACTCTAAAATTTATAGTTAAAAAAAAGAGAGCTTAAACATGTATTTTGTCTTTTTAGTACAAATTAGTACTCCAGGGTAACCCAAAAGTTGATGAGGGGAAGTGTCTAATTACAGAAATGTTGCTCTTAGAAAATGACGAATGATTCAGTTGGAGCATCACCAGTTTACAACACTAAGTAAAGGATCTTGTCATTGACCATCAACATCTGACTCACATCACAAAGTGAGAATCAGCTATTAGTGCCTCTTGATAAAAAAGACACGATGCCATCTGTGAAATATTCTTGCAGAAAACTTGAATTTGAACCTCCAACTTCTAAAAAAAGCCAAGCTTCCAAATTATAGGAAACACAGGGAACAAGATGAATGATACCGCAGGCATGTAATCAGCAAAAGACATGCAATGGAAAACTGCACAGAACAAACAATCCAGTTTCTTCCACAAATAAATTGCAACGCACAAAGGAGAGATGAAGGAGGAGAGGCAGATTAAGACTCAGACGTTGTTGTTCCGTCACTAAGCTGTGTCTGACTCTGCCACCCCAGGACTTTGAGCTGGGGATGCCATCCAACCATCTCTTCCTCTGTCGTCCCCTTCTCCTCCTGCCTTTAGTCTTCAATGGAGGTGAGTTTGGGCAAGCTCTGGGAGACGGTGAAGGACAGGGAAGCCTGGCGTGCTTGCAGTCCATGGGGTGCAAAGTCAGACACGACTGAGCAACTGAACAGCAACCACCACGCTGTGGACAGACTTCAATCAGCTCAAGGATTGGAGAGATCAAAAAGTGACCTCTTCCAAACAAAAAGGAATTCTGTCATCAGACTGCTTTTGACTCAAACAGCAACCCTTCCTTGGGTCTCCAGCCTGCCACCCTATCCTAAAGATTTGGGATTTGCCAATGTACGAAATCTGTCAACTGCTACTTTAAATAAATAAATAACAAATAAACATGCAAGCAAGTGAACGAATGAAAGAACAAATCCACAAAAGAGGGGAAAAACACACAAGCCCTTCCTGTTGGGTCTGTTTCTCTGGAGAATCCGGATTGATCAGCAATTTATTTATTTATATTTTTCCAGGAAGCCTGTAGCTCCTTTTCCTCTTTGGCACCTCAGATTTCACCACGTCTCCAGCCCAGGGACATTTTCCTCTGTGAGAATCTCGCTCTGCCTCCCTTTTCTCGCCTGTTGAATTACTCTCGAATGTGCAGACTCTGCTCTCTCTGTTTCTTAGATTTTAATTAAATTAAATTAATTAAAAATCTTAAGTTTTTTACATCACTATCTTTTCTCATGCATTCTGGAAGAATTCTTTCACGGTCTTCAGCCATGTATGCGATCATTTTATTAGTAGTCTTTTCAGTGTTTCTTTTTTTTTAATTTCAGCAATCCTATTTTGAAATTCTATAAACTGTGTCCAGTTCAAACTACATCAGGATCCAAGAATGTACTATGTTGGTTCAAATTCTTTTAACTCTTCGGATCTGTCTTGAGGAGTATTCCATTTTTCAGTAATAAGAAGCATGTTTATTGCTGTTGTTGGGTGAATGAAGTGTTATTCACCCAGTCGTGTCCAACTCTTTGTCACCCCATGTGACCCCATGGAGCCCACCAGGCTCCTCTTTCCATGGAATTCTCCAGGCAAGAACACTGGAGTGGGTGTCGGTTCCCTTCTCCAGGGATCTTTCCAACCCTGGGATCAAACCCAGGTCCCCCACAGATTCTTTACCAACTGAGCCATCAAGGAAGCCCTGTTGTTGGGTGAAATATTTTATAAATGTTAATTCAATCCAGTTGGTAGACAGTGGTGTTCAGTTCTATTTACTTGCAATTATTTCTCTCTACCTGTTCTGTCAGTTACAGAGAGAGGCATCTCCAACTGTCATTACAGAAATATCTTTTTCTCCTTCAGTTCTGATGGTTGTTGCCTTGTATCTTGTGAAGCTTTATCTTTGGTATATATATACTTAGGATTGTTATGTCTTCTTGGCAAATTGACAGTTTTGTCATGATGTAATGTTCTTCTTTACCCCTGATAATTTTCTTTGATCTGAAGTCTCTAATATAAATGTAGTCCATTTTGTTTGTTTGCTTGTTTGTTTTTTGATTAGTGTTTGCATGGTATATTTTCACCCTGTACTCTTAGTATACCTATATCACTATATTTAAAGTGAACTTCTTGTAGACATCATATAGTCAAATACTGCTTTTGAATTTATTGTGACAATCTCTGTCTTTCAGTTAATGTGTTTAGAGCATTAACAATGCAAGTATTTATGTGTTTGGCTTTAAATTTCCATTTTATTATTTGTTTTCTTTCTGTTTCCTCTGTTTTTTTCCCTTTTTGCCTGTTTTCCACTCCTTGCTTTCTTTTAAATTATATGAACATTTTTGTATTCTATTTTAATTTACCTATTGTGCTCTCAGATATCTCTTTGTGTATTTTGATTATTTAGGGATGACAATATATGTACTTAAGTTTAAACACTTTACTTAAAATCAGTATCTTTATCATTTCATGTAGAATGTAGAAATTTTTCATCATATAAGTCCCTTTACCCTCTTTATTTTATAATGCTGTTGGATTATGTTTTACAAATATTTACATTGAATACCTTATCAGAAAGTGTTATAATTTCTGTTTTAAATAAACAAGCATCTCAAATAATGCAAGAAGAGAAATATAGTCTATAATATTTACCCATATATTTCCAATTTCTGTTGTACTTCCTTTATTTCTGATGTTCCAAGTTTTCTTCTGCTATCATTTCCTTAGTCTAAAGAAATTAGACAATTTTAGCAATTCCTTTACCGCACATGTGCTGGGAACAAATTCTCTTAGATAGTCTTCATTTGAGCATGTCTTTATTTCATCTTAATTGCTGGAGAATATTTTCAGTGGATATAGAATTTTCTTTTTTTCTTCCTTCAACAGTTTAGAAATATGTCACTTCCTTCTGGACTCTGCAGTTTCCAATGAGAAATCATCTGCCATTTGAATCATTGTTCCCTTCTAAGTAATGCATCAATTTTCTTTCAAATTACACTCCATTTGGGCTTCCCTGGTAGTTCAGATAGAAAAGAATCCACCTGCAATTTGAGAGACTCAAGTTTGATCCCTGGATTGGGAAGATCTCATGGAGAAGGGAATGGCTACCCAATTCAGTATGGCTACCCAATTCGGTATTCTTGCCTAGAGAATTCCATGGACAGAGGAGCCTGGCAGGCTACATTCCATGGAGTCAGACACGACTGAGCGACTTTCACTTTTTCACATTCCATTTACATTTATTACAGAATATCGGCTATATTCTCCGTGCTGTACAATACATTCTCGAGCTTATCTTACACCCAATAATCAGTACCTCCCAGTTTTGCTTGCCGCCCACCCCTCGGTAACCATTAGTTTCTTCTTCGTATCAGTGAGCCTTCTTCTTTTTTGGCATATTCATTAGTTTGTCGTATTCTTTTAGATTTCACATATAAGTGATCTCATACAGTATTTGTCTTTCTTTGACTTATATCACTTAGCATCCGTTCCGTTCCGTTCCGTCGCTCAGTCGTGTCCGAGTCTATGCGACCCCGTGGACTGTAGCCTACCAGGCTTCTCCGTCCATGGGATTCTCCAGGCAAGAATACTGGAGTGGGTTACCGTTTCCTTCTCCAGGGGATCTTCCGGACCCAGGGATCGAACCCGGGTCTCCCGCATTGGAGGCAGACGCTTTAACCTCTGAGCCACCAGGGAAGCCCTCCAAATCCATTCATGTTGCCGCACATAGCAATTTTGAGGGAGTTCCCTGGTTGTCTAGTGGTTGTGATTCGGTGCTTTCACTGTCATGACCCAAGTTCAATCCCAGGTCAGAGAATTGAGATTCTGAAACTTATAGAAAACTGCAACAACAACAACAACAACAACCCCACAATTTTTAAAAACCAACTTTTTTCTTTCCAAATTAATACATATGCTTTTAAAAACTAACAAAAGAAAAAATAAAATTTCCTATCACATAACTCCAGTGTTCCTGCCTGGAGAATCCCAGGGACGGGGGAGCCTGGTGGGCTTCCGTCTATGGGGTCACACAGAGTCGGACACGACTGAAGTGACTTAGCAGCAGCAGCAGCAACCACATAGAGGTGATTATTTTCCTCCATATATATATAATCTCTATCTCTCACAATGATCTGAAGTTTAATTTCAACATAACTGATTTAATTTTCTAAGGTCAATCTACTTTTTACTTCCTCAAATATAGAATTTAATTTTCTGATGGCAATATTTGCTTCCCTTTAATGATCCTTTCCTTGCCCAGTTCACCCCTCATGCTTTATTCTTGCCTTTACATCTTGTCCTTTCTGCTTCTGAATTTATACTGTGACATCTCTCATCATATTAGCTTTCATACCAGTTTCTATTCTCTCACAGAGACCACGGTCTCCTAATATTATTGAGGCTTCCAAGAAAATCCTCAAATATTTTTTTTGGATCCAGTGGAAAGTCAGTTTGCAACAACTGTGCTTCTGAGTTTTGACGTATGGTTTAGCTTACAATGGGCTTCCCTGGTGGCTCAAATGATAAAGAATCTGCCTACAATGCTGGAGACCCAGGTTCGATCCCTGGGTCGGCAAGATCCCCTGGAGAAGGAAATGATAATGAATCCAGTATTCTTGCCTGGAAAATCCCATGGACAGGGGAGCCTGGCAGGCTACAGTCCGTGGGGTCGCAAGGAGTCGGACAGGACTGATTGACTAACACTTTAACTTTTTGCTTCATGTTCTTTTCATTTTTTTGCATTAAAATTATAATGGATTTTCTAGAGTCACTGTCCATGGTGTCCCTGATAGAGCAAAGTTGATAGGATATAGACTCTAAACCATTTCCAGAATCTACTAGATCTTCATATACACAGATATATAAATCTATTGTGTTCATAAGGTGTTTTAGAGGTTGAGGGGTGAGGGTTATATCAGTGCTTTGATTGCAAGTAACATAAAGACTAACGAATCAGCTTAATCATTGGAAATTTCAAAGATAAGTTAGGTTTCAGGTACAGTAGGATCAGGGCTCTAGGTCCACTCTCTGCCTTTTTCTTAGCACTCCCCATCTCTCTGTAACCACTTTTATCTTTAGCTGGATTTTATGTGTGACTGTGAAAGCTCTATACACTTCACTATCCAAAAAAGCTCTGAGTTTTTTTATCAATATCATAAAATCAAAGTCTCATGCTGTACTTATATTGGACAACTCAAGTTACATACTCATGCCCTAGGTTATAAGGACATATGATAAGAATCTTCCAGATTTCATCTTTCACATAGTGTTAAGTGGGGCCTGCTTCCCACCAAATCTAGACATATAATGGATATAATAATCTCCAGTATTCTGGCCTGGAGAATTCCATGGACTGTATAGTCCATGGGATCACAAAGAGTCGGACACAACTAAGTGACTTTCACTCACTCATGGATATAATAGGAGATATATCCCTAAAGAGGAAGAGAGGCTGGACATTGAATATTACCTCCCCTTTCTCCCCTAAAATTCACTGTGCTGTGCTTAGTCGCTCGGTCATGTCAGATTCTTTGCAACCCCATGGACTGTAGCCCTCCAGGTTCCTCTGTCCATGGGGATTCTCCAGACAAGAATTCTGGAGTGGGTTGCCATACCATTCTCCAGAGGATCTTCCCAACCCAGGGATCGAACCCAGGGCTCCCACATTGCAGGTGGATTCTTTACCTTCTGAGCCATTAGGGAAGCCCACACAAAGGTTATGGACACCTGAGTCTTTGACACTATGAGCCAATGGAATACTTGTTCTGCCAGTCACTGCTCACACATTCAGTACCTTATTTGCGGAAACTCGTCTCTAAGAGTGTGATAGCTGTTGCAATTTATCAGTCAGGCAGATTCCCCTGGTTTCACGTAATGAATCATGTGTGTCTCTAACCGTTTTTCTTAATTCAACTCAGCAATCTTAAAGCTAACTAGAAATCCATCTTAGATTCTAACAATAAGTTACCTGTTAAGGTCTATGGCAATTTTGTTCTGAATGTTTCAGAAACTGAGCCAGGTGCTAACCATTTCGATCAACTTCAAGAAATTTAAGTTTCTTAAAATGCTCTTTTCTATCCAGCTATTTTTATTTATCCATCTAGTTAATTATTTCATAAAAAAATGACCAGATGAGTTACTCTTGTTCTTGTTGATAATGACTGAATTTCTCCTAATTGAGCCTCAAAGTTTGCTCTGAGAATCCCAGCAGCCAAGGGAAAAATGGTAACATACTCAGCTACATTATTCTAAATATCAGTGTATACCTGTCCTTTAAAAGACCTTTCTACATGGCACTAAATGTTAAATGAGTATAAATCCTATGAGTATAAATGTTAAATGAGTATAAATCCTATGAGCATAAATGTTAAACGAGTATAAATCCTATAAAGGCTCAGCTTCTGAGCACTGTCTTCTTTGTCAACATTCCTGCAGGAAATGCAATTGTAAGGACATAATAACTGTTTCTTATAGTGCATTTCAGTGTACAATGAAATAAAATAGAATTACAATTAAAATTATTCAATGAAGGAGATTCTATGAGGCTCTCCTTATAATGTGTCACAAGTATGTGGCTGTCTTGTAATTTAATTTGATCTTAAGACAAAGTTTGAAATGTCTTGAAAAATGCCCAGATTCTAAATCCTTCAAGTAATCTGTTTATTTCTTCACTCAAGCTTCTGATGTGTTTTTATGATCTTTCATTCAATTCTTTCAACAGTATTCTTATTCTTTCAAATTACATTTCAAGAAGTGGAATCTCAGAGGAGTGAAACGCTTTGTTAAAGGTCAAACAGACAGTAATTGACTTGGAAGGGACTCAAACATAGGTGTTCTGACTAAAGATTACCAAATTTCATTTGTTAAGTAACTACTATGTACTAGACAGTGCACTAGGGGCTGGGAATAGATCAGTTTAGTTCAGTCTCTTAGTCGTGTCCAACCCCTTGCAACCTCATGAACTGCAGCACACCAGGCTTCCCTGTCCATCGACAACTCCTGGAGTTTACTCAAACTCATGTCCATCGAGTCAGTGATGCCATCCAATGATCTCATCCTCTGTCGTCCCCTTCTCCTCCTGCCTTCAATCTTTCCCAGCATCAGGGTCTTTTCCAATCAATCAGTTGACCAAAGTATTGGAGTTGCAGCTTCAGCATCAGTCCTTCCAATGAATATTCAGGAATTATTTCCTGTAGGATTGACTGGTTTGATCTCCTTGCAGTCCAAGGCACTCTCAAGAGTCTTCTCCAACACCACAGTTCAAAGCATCAGTTCTTCAGCACTCAGCTTTCTTTATAGTCCAACTCTCACATACATACATGACTATTGAAAAAGTCGTACCTTAGACTAGACGGACCTTTGCCAGTAAGGAAATGTCTCTGCTTTTTAATATGCTGTCTAGGTTGGTCACAGCTTTTCTTCCAAGGAGCAAGTGTCTTTTAGTTTCATGGCTGCGGTCACCATCTGCGGTGATTTTGAAGCCCTCCAAAATAAAGTCTGTTAATGTTTCCATTGTTTCCCCATCTATTTGCCATGAAGTAATGGGACCAGATGCCATGATCTTAGTTTTCTGAATGTTGAGTTTTAAGCCAGCTTTTTCACTCTCCTCTTTCAAGTTAATCAAGAGGCTCTTTAGTTCTTCTTCACTTTCTGACATAAGAGTGATGTCATCTGTGTATCTGAGGTTATTGATATTTGTCCCAGCAATCTTGATTCCAGCTTGTGCTTCATCCAGTCTGGCATTTTGCATGATGTACTCTGCATATAAGTTAAATAAGCAGGGTGACAATATACAGCCTTGACATACTCCTTTCCCGATTTGGAACCAGTCTGTTGTTCCATGTCCAGTTGTAACTGTTGCTTATTGACCTGCATACAGATTTTTCAGGAGGCAGGTAAGGTGGTCTGGTATTCCCATCTCTTGAAGAATTTTCCAGTTCGTTGTGATCTACACAAAGACTTTGGTGTAATCAATAAAGCAGAAGATAACCTAGATAGTATATTAAAAAGCAGAGACATTACTTTGCCAACAAAGGTCCATCTAGTCAAGGCTATGGTTTTACCAGTGGTCATGTATGGATGTGAGAGTTGGACTGTGAAGAAAGCTGATCGCTGAAGAATCGATGCTTTTGAACTGTGGTATTGGAGAAGACTCTTGAGAGCCCCTTGGACTGCAAGGAGATCCAACCAGTCCATCCTAAAGGAGACCAGTCCTAGGTGTTCATTGGAGGGACTGATGCTAAAGCTGAAACTCCAATACTTTGGCCACCTCATGGGAAGAGTTGACTCACTGGAAAAGACTCTGGTGCTGGGAAGGATTGGGGGCGGGAGGAGACAGGGATGACAGAGAATGAGATGGCTGGATGGCATCACCGACTCGATGGACATGAGTTTGAGTGAACTCCGGGAGTTGGTGATGCTGTGATTCATGGGGTCGCGGAGAGTCAGACACGACTGAGCGACTGAACTGAACTGAACTGAGATGTTTTTCTGGAATTCTCTTGCCTTTTCCATGATCCAATGGATGTTGGCAATTCTATCTCTGGGAATAGATAGTTAAATAAAATGTAATCCTTGCTATCAAAGAGCTGATAGAAAAAACAAATACACAAAAACATGATATTCGGGCCTCCCTGATGGCTCAGTGGCAAAGAATGCCAATGTAGGAGATTTGGGTTTGATCCCTGGTCTGGGGAAGATTCCACATGCCGCGGAGCAACTAAGCTTGTGGGCCACAACTACTGAGCCTGTATGTACTCTAGGGCTGAGCAACTGTGACTACTGAAGCCCGCCCCACGAGCCCACGCTCTGCAACAAGAGAAGCCGCTGCAAGGAGAACACAAGCAGCCCAGTAAAGAGCAGTCCCCACTTGTCTAGCTAGAGAAAAGCCCAAGCAGCAACGAAGACCCAGGCAGCCAAAATAAGTAAATAAATACAATTGAAAATCAATGCGGTATTAAATAAGTCAAAACCCTCAGTGTTTACTCAACTGCTGCAATCCCAGTACTAGTGGAGTCAATGATTTGGGAATACAATATTGGTGGATAATAAATTCTTCTGTAGTGACATCATTCAAGATGCTCCTATTCTAAAACCACCATATGACTCAGCAATCCCACTACTAGACATATACCCTGAGGAAACCAAAACTGAAAAAGACACAGGTGCCCCTATGTTTTTGCAGCATTACTTACAGTAGCGAGGGCATGGAAGCAACCTAGATGTCCACTGACAGATGAATGGATAAAGAATTGGTGGTACAAATATACAGTGGAATATTACTCAGCCATAAAAAGTGACACATTTGAGTCAGTTCTTGTTCTTTTTTTTTTAATTTACAATATTGTATTGGTTTTGCCATCCATTGACACGAACCTGCACAGGTGTACATGTGTTCCCCATCTTGAGCTCCCCTCCCACCTCCCTCCCCATATCATCCCTCTGGGTCCTCCCAGTGTGCCAGCCCCAAGCTAACAGAGTAGATGAACCTAGAGCCTATTGTACAGAGTGAAGTAAGTCTGAGAGAGAAAAACAAATATTATATACTAATGCATATATATGGAATCTAGAAAGATTGTACTGATGAAGTTATTTGCAGGACAGCAGTGGAGACACAGACATACAGAACAGACTTGTGGACCTGGTGGGGTGGGGGGAGAAAGGAGATGGTGGGATGTATGGAGAGAGTAACATGGAATCATACACTCAGTTCAGTTCAGTCGCTCAGTCGTGTCCGACTCTCCGCGACCCAATGAATCACAGCACGCCAGGCCTCCCTGTCCATCACCAACTCCCGGAGCTCACTCAAACTCATGTCCATCGAGTCAGTGATGCCATCCAGCCATCTCATTCTCAGTCGTCCCCTTCTTCTCCCGCCCCCAACCTTTCCCAGCATCAGAGTCTTTTCCAGTGAGTCAACTCGTCGCATGAGGTGGCCAAAGTATTGCAGTTTCAGCTTCAGCATCAGTCCCTCCAATGAACACCCAGGATTGATCTCTCTTAGAATGGACTGGTTGGATCTCCTTGCAGTACAAGGGACTCTCAAGAGTCTTCTCCAACACCACAGTTCAAAAGCATCGATTCTTCAGCGATCAGCCTTCTTCACAGTCCAACTCTCACATCCATACATGACCACGGGAAAAACCATAGCCTTGACTAGACGGACCTTGGTTGGCAAAGTAATGTCTCTGCTTTTTAATATATCAAGGTTGGTCATAACTTTCCTTCCAAGGAGTAAGCGTCTTTTAATTTCATGGCTGCAATCACCAACCGCAGTGATTTTGGAGCCCACAAAAATAAAGTCTGACACTGTTTCCACTGTTTTTCCATCTATTTCCCATGAAGTGATGGGACCAGATGCCATGATCTTTGTTTTCTGAATGTTGAGCTTCAAGCCAAACTTTTCACTCTCCTCTTTCACTTTCATCAAGAGGCTTTTGAGTTCCTCTTCACTTTCTGCCATAAGGGTGGTGTCATCTGCATATCTGAGGTTATTGATATTTCTCCCAGCAATCTTGATTCCAGCTTGTGCTTCTTCCAGCCCAGCGTTCCTCATGATGTACTCTGCATATAAGTTAAATAAGAAAGGTGACAATATACAGCCTTGACGTACTCCTTTTCCTATTTGGAACCAGTCTGTTGTTCCATGTACAGTTCTGACTGTTGTACACTACCATATGTAAAATAGACAACCAATGGGAATTGGCTGTATGTCTCGGGGAACTCAAACCAGGGTTCTGTAACAACCTAGAGGGGTGGGACAGGGTAGGAGGTGGGAAGAGGGGGCATAGGTAAACCTATGGCTGATTCATGTTGATGTGTGGCAGAAACCAATACAATACTGTAAAGCAATTGTCCTTCAATTAAAAGTAAACTTTTACAAAAGGAAAAAAAATGCTCCTGTTCTTATTTTTCTGCATTTGATAAAATATTCTGAGAAACATTAATATGTCTCACTATGATTATATATTTTTTCATCTGATTTTTGTTTCATGAATCTTTGTTTGTTGTTCAGTTCAGTTCAGTTGCTCAGTCGTGTCTGACTGTTTGTTGTTAGGTGTCTAATAGTTTATGATTCTATCTTGTGAATTGCAATTTTTATCATTAAAATAGTCAACTTTGTTTCATTTAAAGATAGATAAATTAATTAATTTAATTTTTTTAAAGTGAAGTCGCTCAGTCGTTTCTGACTCTTTGAGACCCCATGGACCGTAGCCTACCAGGTTCCTCCATCCATGGGATTTTCCAGGCAAGAGTAAATTTTTTAAAAAGCTAAACAAAAAGAGTACTTCTGGACATCTCTTCCTAATCATGTTCTATATTATGTGATACACATGTTAGATTAAAAGGCAGCTAGTATTGAGAGAAACAGATAAAAGAGACTCGAGGAATTATCGTTTTATGGAGTTGCTGAACCTTTTTTGGAAAAATCGGAAGAGAGAAAGACATTCCACTTATCCCCAGGATTATAAAAATAACTGTTCTTGGCCATACTGTGAAAGAGCATTTGGTGGCAAAATGTGGTTCTGATGAGGAAAAGCTTTTCAAAGGTAAACAGAAATATCACGGACCAAATATTTCAAATCTCAAGGAAACGTTTTGGTAATGGTGAGATTGTTGCAGGAAGGCGACCTCTTCCAGGGCCTGAGAGTGGCCTCTTGTCTAACACACAGAAATTAATTGTCTGAGGATACAATTAATGCTGACAAAGCAAGAGACTTTATTGGGAAGGGCGCCAGGTGGAGAGCAGCAGGGTGAGGGAGCCCAGGAGAAGAGCTCTGCCACGCGGCTCACAGTCTCAGGTTTTATGGTGATGGGATTAGTTTCCAGATTGTCTCTGGCCAATCGTTCTGACTCAGGACACTACCTGGTTGTGCACGCATTGCTCAGCCAAGATGGATGCCAGTGAGAAGGATTCTGGGAGGTGGTTGGACACGTGGTGTTTCCTTTTGACCTTTCCCAAACTCTTCCCATTGGTGGTTCCTTACAAGGACCTCCTGTGGTAAAATAACTTGTGCAAATGGTTACCACGGTGACTGGCCAGGGTGGGTAGTTTCAGTCAGTGTTCTTCCCCTAACAGGACTAGTGGTAGTTTCACGTAAAGAGATCAAGTCATGAGTGTTTTGCCTTGGCAATGGTTCCATAGACCCTGGATGACTGTCTGTGAGGAAGCCCAAAGGATTCTGACCTAGTGTCTGTCCTTTTCACTCATGGTTTATAAAATCATTTTTCAAACATCCTGTGAAACAATATACAGAACCGATCAAGGAGGAACTACTCTGGTTTCCTGAATCCATTGTGGGGTACAAGGACCCCACCCACACTGAGTCCCCATCACCTCACTGACCAAGGCTCCGGGTGAGCCCTGAAGCACTATTTGAAAACTGGTTCTAACTCAAAGGGTCACTGCTTCCAGGATTCTATTAAATGAGAGATAATGACTGCTTTCCTATGGTACTGAAGGAGACTCTTGAGAGTCCCCTGGACTGCAAGGTTACCAAACCACTCAATCCTAAAGGAAACCAACCCTGACTGTTCGTTGGAAGGACTGATGCTGAAGCTGAAGCTCCAATACTTTGGTCACCTGACGTGAAGAGCCAACTCATCGGAAAAGACCCTGATGCTGGGAAAGATTGAGAGCCAAACGAGAAAGGAGTGGCGGATGATGAGATGTTTGTATAGCATCACTGACTCGATATAGGTTTGAGCAAACTCTGGGAGAGAGTGAAGGGCAGGGAAGCTTGGTGTGCTGCAGCCATGGGGTCTCGAAGAGTCAGACGTGACTTAGCAACTGAGCAACAACAAATGATTGCTTTCTCTCCAATGGCTGCTAAAGAATATGCCATTAGCAGTCTTTAGGGAAGTATAATGCTAATCATTTACATTCTTTCTTCTTTCCTAGCTGGTCACTTCAGAGGCTCAAATGCAAACAAAGCAGACAGATTCTGGAAGCTCTGATTAAAAAGAAAATAAAAAACAGCTCTTAGTAATGACCCCTCCCAAGAAAAAACCCAGCAATCTTCCAGCTGCAGTAACAGTAATCCTCAACCCACTAAGGCATCTAATTGAAATATTGATTCTTCAGTTAGGTCTCCAACTTAAAATTCCAGAACCAAGAGCTCCCCACCACACAGACACCCCTTTCACAGAATCACATCACAGAGCACAGAGTGTTTTCTTAACATTAAGCTTCCCCAAGCTTTCGCTTCAATTAGTCATAAAAAAAAGATCAAGAAGGAAAAGTATTGTCGGAAAGATTCCAGTCAGTGTTTTATTGCCTGAAACTGTTCTCAGGATTAACCATTGCACAGCAGACAGGAAATTCTGCAGAAGGAGCAATGCTTTTCCCTTATAGATAGGAAGCAAAGAAAACAAAATCTACTTTCTTCTAAATGATTTGTCCAACTGTTTGCATTAAACAATCTCATTTGTGGCATTAATTTTTTTTTGAATAAGCACACAATGGGTGCCAAGAAATTATCACAAATCCAACTTCTGCTATCCTTATATTTTCATTTAGGTTTTAAGAGCAACAAAAATCCCTTGACATTATTATCTACTCTGAATACTAATTATGTCACTACAACTGTGTGTCTGCTAATCTTCCAGAAATAATGTGAGAATTACTGGGATGAGATAGGAGCAGAATGAAATTAGAAACATATTTTGTGAATTTGTCAAAACCACCAGCTTTCTAAGAGTGGTAAAAGCACACGTTCCAAACTTCTTTCATCAAAGGACACATTAGCAGGCTGGAGATCAACGATGATCCTTAATATTGCGCTTGGAGCACAGACCAAGTAGCTGCAGCAAGGCCCGAATTCTGCGGCTTCTTTTATCCTTACAAAAAATTTAGCTCACTGCACCTAGGATTTTCATCTCAGAGCACCAGCTTCAACTCCAGATAAGACCTGTTTTTAATCATGCTTAATGGGCTTGGTTCCTAGAATACAAATGAAGGTGAAAAGCTCCTTTCCAGCAGGTAGGAGAATAAACTTGTTCTGGGGACAGGACCTAATCTGCCCCTTTGAGGGAAGGAAAATGTTTATTACCACACTCTGTCTGCCACATCATCGGTCCCAAATATGTCTTGATTGAATGGATATTGTTCAGTCATTCAGTTGTGTCCGACTCTTTGCGAACCCATGGACTGCAGCATGCCAGGTTTCCCTGTCCTTCACCATCTCCCAAAGCTTCCTCAAACTCACGTCGATTGAGTCAGTGATGCCATCCAACCATCTCATCCTCTGTCATCCCCTTCTCCTCCTGCCTTAAATGTTTCCCAGCATCAGGGTCTTTTCCAATGAATCAGTTCTTCGTATCAAGTGGCCAAAGTATTGGAGCTTCAGCATCAGTCCTTCAAATGAGTATTCAGGGTTGATTTCCTTTAGAATGTACTGGTTGGATCTCCTTGCAGTCCAAGAGACTCTCAAGAGTCTTCTCCAGGACCACAGATCAAAAGCATCAATTCTTTGTTGTTCTGTCTCCTTTATGGTCCAACTCTCACATCCATACGTGATTACTGGAATGAAAGAATGACAATATTGTTATTCTCTGTACATCCTGGGTGGAAAACAAGAGAGTCATGAGTTGTCATGCTTGGAAAAAGCATCTCTTCCTGCTTGTCTGTTTTGCAGATGTGGAAACCAAGGCCCACCAGGTTGTCAGAGGCATACACAGGGCCAATAAGGCAAAGCCAGAATTATATTCATATTTACTTCCCAAATTTCTGATCAAGGCCCTTTCCTCTACTGCAGGTAGGGGATATTCCACATCATCTTCAAAGTTTAGAGATGTTTCAAAGGCTTCTCCTCCTCCAGTATGGGCTCACCAAGATGGTCCAGAGTCACGTCAGCTCGTTCTAGATGCCAGCTCCAGGCTCCAGGGATCTCTGTGTTTCCATCTGGCCCACTCTGACATTTCCACGCTTTTCCAACTAAGCTCAAAAGGCCTTTTTCTTTACTGATCCCCAGCACCCCGCTGCATGCCTACGGCACTGCTGAGCTGCTCACAGTGTGAGGGCATGCATGGCAGACACACACACACACACACACACGCCACATCAGTTCACCCATGCACCACTTTATCTGGGGGATCTGATGTGGCTGACTCTCCTTCCCCCTCCTCTGGTTCCATTCAGTGCCACTGTCATCTCCCAGGACTGTTCTCCTTCCACACCCCACACCCTGGATTAGGAATCTCTACCCTCCCTTCCCCTGTTCCTAGGATTCCATCATTGTCCCCACACTAAACTCAATGCACATGGTATAAAAGCCTCACATGGGCTTTCCAGAGTCAGCTGGGCCTGATTCCTCCCAATCATTTAACCAATGAGCATGCAGGCATCACACAAAAACCCTACCTGTCAGCTTACAAATATTGACACAAAGAGGTGACGGGCAGTTAGAGAATGCATCAGCTATTCCTCTTTTTTTAATTTTAGATTTTTAAACTTTGGATTATTTTGAATATGGTGCACCTGCGCTCTCTCTAGTCCTCTCAGAGGAGCAGTGTTACTGAACACAGGTTTGGCTGCTTGTCACTCAAGAATACAATGCTAAGAGACGAGTGTTGGATGGAAGGAAAGAATGACTTGATTGAGGAAGTCAGCAATCCTGGGGAAAAGGCAGACTCATGTCCCAAAGAACAAACTCCGCATTGCTGATCGGGGCAAGAGTTTAAAAGAGGGATTTCAGGGATGTATAAGTGGAGGGAGGGGGCTACATGCAGAACAGAACAGTCAGCTCTGACAGCCATCTTGAAATCGGTCATGCAGTGGTCTGACAAGCATCAGATTGATTGTGTTAAGTACAGTTAATCTCCAGTTCTAGGGTTGGTTTGTTCCCATTTCCCTGGGGCCAGTTCTCAGAACTGTGGCAGTTTATATCATGGCTACAGTCTGGCTCTCATGTAGTTAACTTCTTCCAGTATCTACAAAACAGTCACAAGACATAGCTCAGAATATTACCTGTAGTTCATGATAAGTAACTGAGTCCTTGATTCTGTTTAATGACTAAATTATTATTACTTTGACCTTCCCAGTTGGCTCAACGGGTAAAGAATCCGCCTTCAATGTAGGACATGCAGGCAGAGGCAAGTTTCAGGAAGATCCCCTGGAAGAGGGCATGGCAACCCACTCCAGTATCCTTGCCTGGAGACGCCCATGGACAGGAGCCTGGTGGGCAACAGTCACAGGGTCGCAAAGAGTTGGACATGACTGAAGCAAATGAGCGCTCATGCATTATTATTCTGTATTTCTTGACTATTTTCCTTTGTTTCTGTATTTTCTCATTTCTCTGATTAAATTTATTGTTTTTCTAAAGAGGTAGGTTGAAGACATGGGAGGGAGGGGTGGGTCTCTGCTGGGAAAGCCTCACAGGGTCCTCGTCTGTTACAGCAAAATAGAAAGGTTTGACATAATTCTGCTTCTTGAAACTTGATATTAGTTATGAACAACTATGTTTTTCTTTAAAAGGTTCTATCACTGAGCTCATAAAATGTTCTATCTGAGAAGAATGAGATTCTTAATTGTGTTTGCAATGAAATATATGAATAAATAAATAGAGCACATTAATATTGTATTAATAGCTGACTGTCTTCTAGGATGGGGAGTGCTATGCCAAGTGCAGCTGGTTGTATTCTAAGTATCTTTTTATATATCTGTTTCCCATACTTGATTCCAGGCTAATTGCCTGATTCAGATTATGTGGCCAGAGCCCAGCATAGTATCTGGCACATGTTGAAAACTCAATACTTTTTGAATGAAACATTTATGTAGTCCTAAACTCTCTGGAAAAACTTGGCTAAGGAAGATGTTTTCTCATGAACCACTTTTCCTAATATTTCTTAACAAAAGTCAGTATGCATTTAAATTCAAGTCATATTACATTACCAAAAATGGTTTATTTCCTATAATGTCCTCCAGTTGCCTGTGTCTGCCGTCTAATACCAAATCAGAATAACACTAATTGCTCTTCCAAATATTTAAAGACCATGGTTACTTCTCTGCCAAATCTGCATTTCTCGAGCCAAGTATTTCCCTATTCTTCAGTTATTTTCAAACACTATCTCAGGTTTCAACTCCTCTAAGTCTGCTCTTCAGGTGGTCAGTCTCTCACCTATGATGTACCAGCCAGGACTACACACAACATTGCCTTGAACATCTGACCAGATCACAATTCAGAGGGGCTGTTACCTCCTATGATATTAACACTATACTTCTGTTAATGAGGCCCCAGTGCATCAACATGCCCAGTAGCCACTAAACTATTATTATGTATCGTGATCACTCCCAGTCTTTCCCCATTTTCTATTTTAAGAAGAGATGCATCTCCCACTGTTTAAGATCAATCTCTCCCCTGAACGCATAACCCCATCTCATTCTGCTTTTTCAAGGATTTCACACTATCACCCACCACTCTACTTACTTTCTATACAACCCCTTCCTGTCTGTAGTCCCTTTCAAGCAGCTTTCACCATGCTCAAGTCTCTCATCTTAAAAAAAGAATGTGTATCTTCAAAGTTGTGTCTCCACCCCCACCACTTCTCTGAAATTCTCTTAGCAAGGTCACAAGTGACCTTAAATCCAGAAGACAATTCTAGCCTTCATTTTTTTCTTCTTTGATCCTTCTGACACTATTGAAAATCACTCCTTCTTAAGACACACTCTCCTTAGTTTCCATGACATTAATCCTCCCAGATTTCCTCCTATCTCTGGACACATCTCCCTGCTTCTATTCGTGGGCTACTCTTTTTCAACTCAGACTCCAAATGTTTGTGTGCCTCGGGGCTGTACCTTCGGCCTCTTCTCTTCTCACTGCTCCTTGAAAAGCGTTATCACTTATCGTTATTTCAATTACCACCTAATGGATCTCAAATTCTATCTACTCCATTCCAGACCTTTGCCTAAGCTTCAGACTTAAGAAAGAAAGTCAGAGTGTATTTCCTACTCATAAATTACTTCTGCATATTCCACGAACTCTTGCAAACTGAACTCAGCTGTCTCTACTACTACTCTCTCCTCCTCATCTCCCTGGAAGCCAGGATCAACCACCCAGTCCCCGAGAGACAGGAGGTGGGATGGGGTGTTAATTAATATAATTTGTTGAACAGGCTTCACTCAGTGAGGCACAGTTAGGCAACGGTTTTACTTCTGCATCATTACTGAAACCAGCCATTCCTGGTCAAACCTCCCATCTTTGTTCTTTCTTGGAAGGTACTTCAAGCACATTATGTGTCTTACAGACCATGTTCAGTTACAAGAATGACCACCTTGAGTTCTCTGGGGCTCACTTTCAAGTACAATCTTTCTGTTTTTAATTTCTATTTGAATTTTTTGAACTAATTTTTGTAGAGTTGCTTTACAATGTTGTATCAGTTTCCACTGTACAGCAAAGTGATCAGCTATATGTGTACAAACACCCTCTCTGTTTTGGATTTCCTTCCCACTTAGGTTGCCACAGAGCGGTGGGTAGTGCTCCCTGAGCTATGCAGCAGGCTCTCACCAGTTATCTGTGCTGCCTGTACTCGATCCCAATCCCCTCATTCATCCCAACCCCATCGTTCCCCACTTGGTGTCCATGGGATTATTCTCTACATCCGTGTTTCTGTTTCTGTCCGGCAAATAAGATCACCCACACCATTTTACTAGATTCCACAGTTCAGTTCAGTTCAGTCGCTCAGTCGTGTCTGACTCTTTGCGACCCCATGGACTGCAGCACACCAGGCCTCCCTGTCCATCACCAACTCCCGGAGCTTACTCAAGCTCAGGTCCATCGCATCGGTGAAGGCCTCCAACCATCTCATCCCCTTCTCCTCCCACCCTCAATCTTTCCCAGCATCAGGGACTTTCCCAATGAGTCAGTTCTTCGCATCAGGTGGCCACAGTATTGGCGTTTCAGCTTCAACATCAGTCCTTCCAATGAACATTCAGGACTAGATTCCACGCGTATGTGTAAATGTATGGTACTTGTTTTCCTCTTTCTGACTTGCTTCACTCTGGATGATGGACGCTAAGTCCGCCCACACGGCTTCACATGACCCGGTTTTGTTCCTTTCCATGAGTGAGTTGCATTCCATTCTGTGCATGGGCCACACCTTCCGTGTCCATCCCTCTGCGGACGGCACTCAGGCTGCGTCCGTGTCCTGGCTACTGTAAACAGTGCTGCAGCGCCAATCTTTTTAAAATCACAGCTGCGGTCTCTCACTGTTTCAGTCTTCTCTCCCTCCACACCCCACCCCTTACTCCAGCCCTTTCTGTGATGGGTCCTGACCATGGGCCAGGGGCCGACACCGAGGGAGGGAGACAAGCCCTGGCCTCCCCCTTCCTTGACAATGCTCCCCTTTCTCTGTGGCTTCCGCATTTCCCTTCCTTCATCTGGGGTGAGCGCTTCCAAGTCACGGGGTGACTCTGGGGATTAGCAGCCATCGCCCTGTCTCACTCTCCTCCCCAAAGTGAGACAGTTGCGGAAATGACCTCTAGGACCCCTTCCAAAGCTAATATTGACAGATTCCCTGCTTCTCTGACACCAGTATCAACTCATTTGTCCACGTTGCCGTGATAATTTTTGAACTCCTAACTGTCCTCTTCATCTACAGGCTCATAAAAACCGTGGGCCCATTAGGCATGTTATCAGTAAAAGCAAGACATGAAGAGGCTGTGTCACTAGCCCTGGGAGCTCCAAACAGTCACATCGGTGACTGACCTGTCTTGTTAACATTCTCATCTCTGACACCGTTGCCAAGGCTAGTGTATCATTTTGTATCCCACATCACAAGTAGATCACATATATTTTCTGAAATCATGATCACATTTCAGGAAGGTAAGTTTACATTTTTACAATGTCCTTGACAGTTATTGTTTCCTTTACTCCTGAAATGGTGACCGATGGTCTCATCGAAATGCTATTTTTTTCCTTTTAAATTTCTTGACTGTCATGTAATAGTTTGGTTGTTTTGAAACCATCCTCCAGTCTTATAATATATTTATGCTATGGGATTACAAACATGAGACTGATCTCATTGATCAAACTTTTGTCAGCGGTTGCATGGTTCCAAATAAGACTCCATATCTAAGTGCTTTCTCCAATATCTTAAATCACAATCTCCTTGTGAAAACATATTTCACTCAAGGTGACAGCAACCACAAATTATAACCTTGGGTGTGCAGGTATGTGAGAATGAATAACTTTAATGTCGTTTAACAGGAATACTGATGTAGCCATTTAAAGGACAAATAGTGGTCCCCTACTCCACCCTTCTCTATAAAGTCAAGACTCCCAGTGGCAACATCTTTCATGTCTTCTAGCAATTTCTTCTGGTATTTGGTTCAATATTTCTAAATAACATCTTTATAGCACTTGTTCTTGATCGTTCAACTTCAGACATTATCTTTTGGTTCCTGAGTTACAATATAGGTTTGGGCGTTGTGATAGAGACTAAGATGGCAATAGCAGACCCTTAAAATAGAAGCTTATCTTTCTCTTGTAAATGGCAGAGCACCAGGTTAAAAAGACTCGCATTCACCTGATCTAAGATGGCTTGTCACCATGGCTGTATTTCAGCCAATGGGAAGGGAGACAAGGGAATGGAAGAGCATCTTTCTTCCCCTTAAAGACACCACCCAGAAAACGAACATATCAATTTCATTTATGTCCCATTGTCCAGAACTTGGTGTCATGGCTCCCACAAGGAAGGCTGGAAACCCTGGTCTTTATTCTAGATAACCACACTATTGACTAAAATCCTCTCGCTATGAAAGAAAAGAATATATATTGATGGGCAACAATAAGTTTTTTCCATGATTTCCTGTTTTGGAAGGAGGGTATTTTACCCTTGTAACTAAAACAGACACATACACCCCAATATGCATGCTTTATCCTCATCCTCCCAACATAGCTGTTAAACCACAATTTTGGTTAAATCAATATTTGATGATCACATCATCAAATATGATGAAGACTCTTGAGAGTCCCTTGGACTGCAAGGAGATCAAACCAGTCCATCCTAAAGGAAATCCACGCTGAATATTCATTGGAGGAACTGATGCTGAAGCTGAAACCTCAATACTTTGGCCACCTGATGCAAAGAGCCAACTCACTTCTCCAGAGAAATCTACTGATGATCCTGTCGGGGTTCCCTTGTATGTGATGGATCACTTTTTCTACACACTTTCTTCTAACATTTTGATTGTAATGTGTCTTAGACTAATCTTTGGCTTGGCGTTGCTTGAGTCCTTTGAGCTCCCTGTACCTGGATGTCCATGTGTCTTCCAAGATTTGGGATGTTGTGAGCTATTATTGGGGCTCCCCTGGCGGCTCAGTGGTAAAGAACCCACCCGCCAATGCAAGAGGTGCAGGAGATGCAGATTCAACCCCTGGCTCGGGACGATCTCCTAGAGTAGAAAATGGCAGCCCACTCCGGTATTCTTGCCTGGGAAATCCCATGGACAGAGGAGCTTGGGGGGGCTACCGTCCATGGGGTCACAAAGGAGCTGGACACAACTGAGCAGCTGAGCATGCGGCTAGTATTGCTTTAAATGAATTTCTTCCCCTTTTCTTTCTCTTCCTTTGGGTCTCCCATGATAGAAATGTTTGCTTACTTAATGGTGTCCCACAATTCACATATGCTTTTTCATCCTTTTTTTTTTTTTTCTTTTTGCTCCTTTAGCTGCCTAATTTCAAATGATCTGTCTGTGAGTTCTCCATGTTCACTGACATCCAGGTTATCTGCAGAACTCGGTTCCATGCAGCTGTAGAAGCAGGGTTCTCATTTCCCTGCTGGCTGTCACAGGGGCTGCTCTCAACTCCGAGAGGCTGCCTACATTCTTCGGCTCACGGTCCACTTCCGTCCTCTTTAAATCAGCGTCGGTGGGTCTAGTTCTTGTGATGCTGCGTTTTTCCTTCCCTTTTGTCTCTTCCTCTTTTTGCCTTATCTCTCTCATGGACTCTTTCGCCTTCTTCCTCTGATTGTAAAGGCCCACGTAATTATATTTGGCCCATCTGAATAATCCTGAACAACGTCTCCATTTTAAGGTCAGTTGATTACTAACTTCAGTTCCAAATGCAAAGTCCCTTTTGCCGTGTGATTATAACAGCTTTAGTAGGAGTGAAGATCATGACTCCCATCCTTTAAGACCAGCTTGCCTCCTAAGACGTGATCCCTAAAACCTGATGTGAAAGCCAAAGCTATGCTGGAGTAGCTCAGGGCTTGCATTGTCCCTCTAGTCCCCAGGAAGCCCCAGGACAGTGGTTCAAAGCCCCACCCCACCCCACCCCACCCAAAAGAGATTAATCTGAGCATTTAAGCCTTCATGCCTCCTCCTTTTTTTCCTGAGTATTTTACAGATGGGAAGTAAAGGCTCAGAGAGACCATGTCATCACTCAGGATCACAGATGCAGTTGATGGCAGAGCAATGAAAATAGACTTATTCGTTCATTTACCCATTCAATGACACTTGCTAAGCCCTCTATGCTAAGTGGTCCAGGGAGACAGACATGAAGGAAACCTGGTTCATCCACCTCTCAAGGATTCTTGTTTGTTTATCTGGAATACAAATGCAATAAATGTGTTTGCATGCTTGATGCTGGTTCAGTAAACATTTCCACACATTTTTACACAGCGATTTGATTTTTCCTAAGCACATCTGCTTCGGCTCAAAGGCAGCTGCGGGGCGATGGGACCCAATCCACACTCAGGCTGTGTGACTTTAGGGAACTCACGTAGTAATAGTGCTTACCTGGTAAAGTTACTGTGAGCAGGATTGAGGTGATACATGTGACTCCCTGGGAACTAGGATGTAACAAGTGCTTAACAAAGTCAGTCATTAATAAGTAGTGACTGCCATCATCTTCATTATTATGAAACTCCCTGAGTCTCAGTTTTACTGTTTATTAAGTGGGTACAGTACTAATCTTCTCATGGCATAGTTAGATGATCACCCTGTATAGTACAGCTCTAACACAGGCAGACCACACACAATTTGTTCAAACTCACAACTCATCCCCTCACTCCTTTTGTAGAAATGCTATTTACAGACTGACTAATTTTGTAGCTTGTGCCTTCAGTAAAACATTCATGGAGGGTCTTTGGTTGAGAAGAAATGTCACGGGGGTCAGGACTTGAGAGTTCTTCAGTGGATTTGAAAATACCTTCCTGTGTGACTTTAGGCAAAGGGTTTGACCTTTATGAACTTCAATTTCCTCATCCACAAAGAACTGATTGTTCCAGAAAATAGTCTTTGTCCCCTGTTTTGCGTTTAAATTAACCACAGAGTTAAGCCATTCTCCTAAGTGCACTAGATTTGCAGATCTCCTTCAACACACGGTTTTGGACGTCAGTCTCACGGCTGACTCCACTATTTTCCTTTTGCTGATGAGGCTGGTCCCCTTGGGGGAGTGCCACGAGAAACCCGAAGGCAGCTGAGACCCTGAGAGACACTGGACACATGAAAGGGAGCCAGGTCCGAGAGAGAGGCTGCCCGGTCCGGAGCTGTGACCCCAGGGAGGAAGCAGCAAGCTCAGGCTGTCAGAGGAAGCCGTGCGAGGGCAAGACCTGAAGACGGACGGCGACGGTAGGAGGAGTGTGAAGACAGGCAGCGACGGTAGGGGGAGCTTAAAGACGGACGGCGACGGTAGGGGGAGCCTGAAGACGGACGGCGGCGGTAGGAGGAGCGAGCTCACCGTTTCGCACGGTCCAGCGACGTCGCGCCCACCCCCTGAGCTCGGTGCTCCCGTGTTAGGACGCGGCAGGCCCCGTGTTGAGGAGGGCCAGGGAGGCCAAGAACAGCACTGGGAGATCTAGAAAGAAAAGATTCCAACTGAATCCAGAACCACGCAGAGAACCAGGCCAGGCATGGCCAGCAGGGGCAGGGTGTCTGATAGTGAGAAGCCAGCGCCCCCGAAGCAGCGCCAGGTCCTGACCTGCAGAAAGAGCTCCTCTGGTTTTGCTAGAAACGGAGGCTGTGTTTAGCTATCTCACATAGCAAACCTCTGTTGTCGGGAGGCAAAGTCACCAAAAGAGACTGGATCACAAAGGAAGCCAGGTCATTGTCTAAAACGCGAGGCATCGCCAATCCCGGGGCTTTGCCAGTTGTTCTCTCCTTCTGCTTGTGTCTTCTTGGTCCTCATCCCTGACAAGTTGGTTTATTTTTCAAGCAAGATTAAAGGGAGAAAGTCTAACTGGTCTCATTAATTACCATCGCCAAAAGGCAGGGCTTCCCTGGTGGCTCAGAGGTTAAAGCGTCTGCCTCCAATGCGGGAGACCCGGGTTCGATCCCTGGGTCGGGAAGATCCCCTGGAGAAGAAAATGGTAACCCACTCCAGTATTCTTGCCTGGAGAATCCCATGGATGGAGAAGCCTGGTAGGCTACAGTCCACGGGGTCGCAAAGAGTCGGACACGACTGAGCGACTGAACAGAACAGAACAGAAGAGAAAGGCTTCCCTGGTGACTCAGATGGTAAAGAATCTGGTGCAGTGCAGGAGACCTGGGTCTGATCCCTGGGTCAGGAAGATCCTCTGGAGAAGGGAACGGCTACCCACCCCAGTATTCTTGCCTGGGAAATCCCACGGAGAGAGGAGTCTGGCAGGCTATAGCCCATGGGGTCGCAAAGAGTCGGACACAACTGAACGACTAACGCTTCTCAGGCCCATCTTCATTGTGACTCGGTGGCCAGCCCACAAATCGGCAGCACTCTAATCGAATATTTACTACGCATCCTGTGAGTAAAAACTCCTTATTCAAAGGACTGTCTGTGCGGAGACACTCAGTTGTGAAGGTGATGTGAACACAGATGCTGCAATGAGCACGCGTAATGAATATCCATCAGCAAACATCAGCTAAAGAGACCACACTGGGTCAGTGCCTGCTGAGCCCTGGACTCTCAGGAAGCTCTCATTCTGGCCCTTGTGGTCCAATCAGTGGTGGCACCTAAAAGGGTGAGGATGCTACCTAGCGTATCACGGGCACTTGAAATCTCGGTTTCAAGCACATTAGTAGGGGGAAGAAAGAGGAAGTAAGTGTCAGCACCGAAAGACACAGAGGATTCCAAGAGGACCCATCTCCATCATTCGCTCTGGACGTGTTTCTACCGGTCCCTCTGAGCGTCCTCGCTGTGGTCACTGGAATCACAGCCTGCACACGCAGGTGCATCCCTCCCTCTCCTGGTGTCAGCTGATGATGCCCGACAGAACCCTCATGCCTACAGGCTCATTGTTTGGGAATCCAGCAGACCTGAGGTCTGGCTCTGGCTCAGCTGTGTGTCCTTGTAGGGTCAACCTCACTAGGTTGCTGTGTTCTCATTTATAAAATTACACCGAGAAAAGTCACCTCATATGTTTCTCATGCATGGCCCACTACATTGGAAATCATTCTTTTCATTGCTTTTGGCATGTGGTTGAACAGCATTTAACTCTTAAAAGCGGTATTCATTCTGCAGCAGAACGTGGATGGGGACTTGGAACAAAGGGCATCAGGCACTTCAACGCCAGACACATGAAGGTAGAGGGGGGGTGGTTTTAGGGTCCTTGAGGCCATGGGACTCTAGACTGCCTATTGCACAGCATCCTGGGGGCCAGCCAGTGCCCTCATGTGAGAGGGCCAAGGGATATAATGTCGAGGCTATGGCAGTGCGGCTCAGAGAGTCCTTGGCTGATGTAACTCCACAGGGGCAGAAAGGTGCTTCTTCAGACGCTACAAAAAGGCTCTGTCCAGTATCCCGTTAAATTCCCACGAGCACAGATAACACTCTGGGGAGGGTTTCCCTTTTCTCCTCTGTACCTCCTGTCAGCAGGTGGACTGGTCTGATGTCCAGAGAAGTACAGGACATTCAGGAAGAAAAGCGTGAGGCTTGGAGGGCACACAGCTGAGCGTGACCTTCTCTCTTCATGTTGAAAGCCACGTGATAGCTACAAAGGTAATGGTAGAAGAAAACGGGCTGAGAACACATTTACAGATGGTCACGCTTTCTCTCCGAGAACCATTTTGGGGCAGGACTGGACCTTTCGGGCTGAGTAAACCTCAAGCTTCTAGGGTAATTCTCTTTTATGGCCTTGCCATGTGGCTTACGGGATCCTGGTTCCCTAACCAGGGACTGAACCAGGACCATGGCAGTGAAGGCACGGAGTCTTAACCACTGGACTACCAGGGAATTCCCCGGGATAATTCAAGATAAGAAAGGAAGGGATATTGACTCTTCTACTAATGTGGATATGGTGGGTGCTATAGACAGCTTGAATCTCAAAGTCAAAGTGATATGAACCTTATGCATTCCCCCCAGTAGAAGGGGCTATTGCACTATTATTCTGGGGGAGCTACAAGGACGTGGGTCTGAAGGGGATGGTCCAGTGGACTTTGCACCTAGCTCTCCAGTGGTTTGAAGTCCATGTAGGGATTTGCAGATGTTTCACTGTATCAAGGGACTGCCCCAGTGGTTCAGTAGTAAAGAATCCGCCTGCAATGCAGGAGCCACAGGAGACGTGAATTCGATCCCCAGGTTGGAAAGATCCCCTGGAGGAGGGAATGGCAACCCACTCCAGTATTCTTGCCTGCAGGATCACATGGATGGAGGAGCCTGCATGCTACTGTCCACAGGGTCACATCGAGTCAGACATGACTGAGTGACTTGGCACACACGCACACTGTATCAAGTCCACTTAAGACAGTGACTGATTCCTTGCTTCATTTGGGCTGGGCTGCGGTCACCCTGACGTGGACTAACCCAGTTGTCTCAGGACTCTCAAGGAACCTGGACTAGAGACTGCAGAGCCAGCTGCATGGCTGCCTCTGGGAGTTCGGAGTTGAAGCATGCTCAGAGTACTGGAGCTGAGTGCGCTGTGAAGGAAAGGCAATTTCCATGCAAACTGAAAGCCGGTGACTTGCCCCCATCCCTTCTAATCTTACCTGGGCACTTAATTCATTACTTACTCTATGTCTGAAGGTTCATCCTCTTCAAATCCTAGGCCCAAACTTAAGTATGGTAATACTCAATCAGCAAAAAAGGAAAATCATAATGGAGTTAAAGCTCAAATTCTGCACAGTGCACAGCTGTTATTATTATTATTATTATTCTTTGGCATTTGGGCTTTATTCATGAGCCACTTTACATCTTATAGAGCAGGCTGTTTAGGGTGACAATAATAAAATTCATATAAAGAAAACAGTTTAAATATCAGTCTAATTCATATTGATTAATTTAGTTCAAGTATAATTTAGTTTTCTTCAATTTGCATTGCTGAGTGTCTTGTTATTTTCCTGGTCAAATAAATTTCTTTCTCACCCTTTCCTAGCTGTATGAGAAAATGGACAGATACGATTATTGGGAACTTCCATTGACATTCTAGAAGCTGTCAGTTAATAAAATAGTTGTAAGCAAACAGAATAAAGGAGGAAGTGCTTTGGGAGAGATAATTTGTAATGTGAAGTTAAAATCTGAATTGGGAATCTAAGTGAGGGAAAACACAATCCTAATATGTTGACCGTGCTGGTGTTAGGTTGAATTTAGCATGTTGTTTGCATATTCACCTGAACAAAGAATATAAGGGGGAAAAACCAACCGTCATTTTTGTCTGTTATGTTCTAGGCATGGTGCATGGTATTTTGAGTATGTTAATTTTTGAGGTTATGTGTAAAGCCAACCTCCATGTTTCCTCAAAATGATTTGAGTTTAAAAGCACTTGCATTTGGAGAAGGCAAGGGCACCCCACTCCAGTCCTCTTACCTGGAAAATCCCATTGACGGAGGAGCCTGGTAGGCTGCAGTCCATGGGGTCGCTAAGAGTCGGACACGACTGAGCGACTTCACTTTCACTTTTCACTTTCATGCATTGGAGAAGGAAATGGCAACCCACTCCAGTGTTCTTGCCTGGAGAATCCCAGGGACGGGGGAGCCTGGTGGGCTGCCGTCTATGGGGTCGCACGGAGTCGGACACGACTGAAGCAACTTAGCAGCAGCAGCAGCAGAATAGCTTTATTTACATTTATTTGGTTACTTAGGAAAGTTAAAAAACATATCCACAATTATTCATCAGCATATTTTATATTTGTCTTTGACCTATTTATATTCTTCTCTGCATATCTGCTAGGGTCCTCATATTTGTATTCCCAAATTTATGTGAGTTTTATATTTATTAAAACCTTACTGTTTGTTAAACTTCTGCAACATTATTTCAGTTTTATTGATAGCTTTTTAATCTTTGTGATTTTTTTTTTTTTTTATGTATAAACGTTTTAAATTTTTATGTAGTCAAATCTATCTATCACGTCCTTGGTGATTTAGTCCATCAATTCTAAGCTTAGGAAATTCTCCCCTTTGGGAGGTTGGATAAATATTCACATCTATCTATTTTGTTCCAGATTTTCTAACAGTTAAGATTTTTTCAATATTTAACTCTTTAACCCATCTGGAATTTATTTTGATGTTCCTAGTGAGGTAAGAAATGTTCAAAATTCTTCTAAAACATAATAAAACATTTAACACCTCACATGTTTAGCTGATATTAGCATAAACCTCGAAGGCCAAGTGGTACTAGCTTCAAAGGCTGCAAATTTCTTAAATAGAGTTTAGGATTTCCCTTGTAACAGCACAGGGTACAAAATATACATGCTTGCCAGTCATTACTGCAACTGAGTTTATCAGCAAGGAGCACACCCAACATATGGTCTCTTTTTCATTATTAAGAAAAGTAAGTAATAAGTAAGAGCCGGGGCTCCCACCAATCATTAGTAAATCCTCCAAAGAAAATTAAGCACATATTGGAATCCTTTCCCTAATGGACTTGGGCAATCTCTCCGACTAAATCATTTCACCAAAGAAAATTTCCCTTCCTTCCAATCACCGCCTCTTGTTAAAATCGAGGCAGTGACTCATTTTCAAAGAGCCCACGCGGAAGAAACCCGAGGACCCCTGTGTGATTTCTCGCCACACTGGGGAAACATTTCTGCCACTCCCTGCCTTCCAGCCCAAAGGCGGCCCGTCTGGAGCGGCACTGAGAAAGATTTGTGGCTTGCGATGCTGATGGACGCCAGAGTAGTGGAATGGCTCTGTACTGCATCCTGTAAAGGCAGGCCAACAAGACATTGTGCTACTGACGGCCCGCATTATAATGGAGAAATATTAGTGGGGAATTTCAACAGGCACCCGGAGGAGAAACAGTGGCTATAAGAATGCCAGCGACTGCTTCCAAGGAGAGGAAAAGGAACAATAAAAAGGGGGGGGTGGGGGGTGGCGGGAGCGGATTGGGAGCAGGGAGGAGGTGGGAAATGCCTCAGGGAGGAAAAAGAAAGTCCACTCAGAGACTGTATGTTAATGCAAAGCTTGTTTGCTCACCAGGTTCTCTGGAGAAAGGCACGGCAAGGATCCCGGTAGGTGAACTCTGCAATTACAGCATTATTAATTTATGGAGCTCTGCAGACCACACGTGGGACTTCATGGTAATTAAGTTACAGATAAAGTCAGGTTAGTTTCCCTCTGAATATAAACAGTTGTGTTCTGTTTAACACACACACAGGGAAAATTTGGTGGATTTTAACCAAAGAATCGTCTCTGGTAAACATATATTTTCTGCAGAACCTGTCATCTATATAATGTTAGGGGAAAAAAAAAAGATACGGTCCAGCAGTGGATTTAGCAGAGGAGCAGGAAATGATGGAGGCTCAGACAGTCAACCTCTCCATTAGGGAGGAGGGTAGGGAGCCTGGAGACAAGAGGTTTCCTGAGACCCTCCTACGGAGTCTGCATTAGTGATCTGCAAAGGTTCAGGCAGACCCTGGAAAAGGCGAAAGTGTTAGTCGCTCAGTCCTATGGACTCTTTGGCAACCCCACTGGACTATTGTCCAGCAGGCTCCTCCGTCCATGGGATTCTCCAGGCAAGAATACTGGAGTGGGTTGCCATTTCCTTCTCCAGGGGATCTTCCTGAACCAGGGATCGAACCCGGGTCTCCTGAATGGCAGGCAGATTCTTTATCACTGAGCCACCAAGGAATACTCGCAGACACTGGGGATGAGGATAAAATCCACTATCATGGTCACCTGGAATGCTCAGAGAAGGATTAAACTGAGGCATAACCCTTCAAAAGTGGCATATCGGACCCTGTAATTTTACTTCCAGGAATTCACTATAAGTAAATAATCACCCTGATGGCTCGTTTTTTCATGTGTCAACCTGGTGGAACCCCAGGGTGCTCAGATATTTTGTTAAACATTATTTATTGGTGTGTCTGGGGGTGTTTCTGGATGAAATTAACATCCTGAATAGAATAAAAGGCTGAGGAAGAAAGAATTCTTCCTCTGAATCTGTCTTTGAGCTGAGACATTGGTCTCCGGCTACAAAGATGTTAATCACAGTGGTGTTTATCATAGCAAAACTGCCATCAATCTGCCATTTTCAACTAGCATTTTACTGTGAACAAATCTATCTGTAGATATGTTTGTGGACCTCATCTTTTTTTCTTAATTTTTTAACTGAAGCATAGTTGATTTACAATGTTGTATTAATTTCTTCTGTATAACAAAGTTATACATATAAATACATTCATTTTTGGATACTTTATAACATACATATATTAACTGCGTATTGTGTTTGGGGGTATAGCCAGTTAGCAATGTTGTGATAGTTTCAGGTGAACAGCAGAGGGACTCAGCCTTTCATATACATGTGTCCCGTATTCTTTTCCACTGTGATTTATCAAAGGATATTGAGTACAGTTCCCTGTGCTACACAGTAGGACCTTGTTGTGTATCCCTTCTATATATAAAAGCTTGTATCTGCTAACCCCGACCTCCCACGCCATCCTTCCCCCAGTGCCCTCCCCCTTGTCAGCCACAACTCTGGTCTCCATGGTGAACCTCATCTTGAATGACCGTGGAACCTCCCATTGATTAGTACACATCATAATTAGTGTAATCAGTATGTACAGCAACTTAAGAATGATACTATATAAGCCATTTATATGTTTACTAAGTTGAAAGGAGCACATTTTAAACACCATGAATATTCTAAGATTCAGTTTCTGCTTGCTGAATCTCTCAGAAGTAAATTCTCCAGCAGTTCCAACAAGTCTTATAAATATATTTGCTTTATGACTGATAAAATGCCTAATCAAAAGGCATTCTTTATTGTTTCTATACTGTCATTGACATAATTGAATTTTATGCCAGATTTTCCAATTCATGTCCCTGAGTAACCCGCATATCAGATATACGCTTAAGGGACATTTTTCAAGATTGTGAAAAGCATGTGTAGAAGGAAAGCCACGTGGAGTATACTGGTAGATCCAAAGGAAATGTTAAGCCACAGTTAGCTACCTATTGCCGCATAACAAATTACCCCAAAGTGTAATGGCTTAAAGCAACAGACAGTTATGATCTCAGACTATCTGTGAGTCAAGAATCCAACCACGGCTCAGCAGGCTCCTTTGGTTCTCGTCTCTTATAGCGCTTCAACCAAGATGTGGGCCAGGTTTACGTTTATCTTAAAACTCAACTGGGAGTTAATCCATGTTTAAGTCCATTCAAGTAGTTGTTGACAGGAGTCAGCTCCTCATTAATTGTTGGCCTAAGATCGCTCTTTCTTTTTTCTGACCTCTAGAGAGCAGCTCACAGAGTGGCAGCTGGTTTCACCAGAGTGGGAAAGTGGGAAGGCATGAGAGAAGACGTAAGTCAAACACAAAACTTTTATAGGTAGGGTTTCTGCGCTTAACAAATAAAAATTCATGACACCCAAAGCAGTGCTAAGAGGAAAATTTATAGCTATAAATGTGTACATTAAATTGAAAATCTCAGAACTAAGAAAAAAAAAGAGCTAACTAAATCCAAAACTAACAGGAGGAAGGAAATAATAAAGATTACAGCAGAAATTAATGGAACAGAAAATAGGGAAACAATAAAGAAAATCAGAAAAAAAAATAGCTGATTCTTTCAGAAGATTAACAAAATGGACAAAACTTTGGCTAAATTAATAGAAAAAGAGAAAAGACTCAAATCAGAAATGAAAGAAGACAGCTCTCAACCAATTTTACTAAAATAAAAAGCATTATAAAAGAATGCCATGAACAATTGTACTTCAACAATGCTGATGGCCTAAATGAAATGGAGAAAGTCCTAAAAATACATCTATCAGACTGAATTATGAAGATACAGAAAATATGAACAAACATATAACTAGTAAGGAGATTGAACTAGTAATCAAATACCTTCCAACAAAGAAAGCCCAGGACCATATGCTTTCACTGGTGAATTCTACCAAACATTTAAAGAAAAATTAACATCAATTCTCCTCAAACTCTTATAGAAAATTGAAGGGGAGGAAATGTTCCAAACTCACTATTTCAGGCCAGCAATACCCGGAAACTAAAATCAAAGATACTACAAGAAAAAAAAAAAGAAGAACACCAATACCCCTGATGAGTATTAATGCAAAATTCAGTTCAGTTCAGTTTAGTCGCTCAGTTGTGTCCAACTCTTTGTGACCCCACAGACTGCAGCACGCCAGACCTTCCTGTCCATCACCAACTCAAGAAGTTTACTCAAACTCATGTCCATTGAGTCGGTGATGTAATCCAACCATCTCATCCTCTGTTGTCCCCTTTTCCTCCCACGTTCAACCTTTCCCAGCATCAGGGTCTTTTCCAAGGAGTCAGTTCTTTGCATCAGGTGGCCAAAGTAGTGGAGTTTTGGCTTCAACATCAGTCCTTCCAATGAACACCCAGGACTGATCTCCTTTAGAATGGACTGGTTGGATCTCCTTGCATTCCAAGGGACTCTCAAGAGTCTTCTCCAGCACCACAATTCAAAAGCATCAATTCTTCAGCACTCAGCTTTCTTCATAGTCCAACTCTCACATTCATATATGACCACTGGAAAAACCATAACCTTGACTAGGCGGACCTTGGTTGGCAAAGTAATGTCTCTGCTTTTTAATATGCATCTGCTTTTTAATATTCTATCTGCTTTTTAATATGTCTCTGCTTTTTAATATGCTGCTACTGCTGCTAAGTCACTTCAGTTGTGTCCAACTCTGTGCGACCCCATAGACGGCAGCCCACCAGGCTCCCCCGTCCCTGGGATTCTCCAGGCAAGAACACTGGAGTGGGTTGCCATTTCCTTCTCCAATGTGTGAAAGTGAAAAGTGAAAGTGAAGTCGCTCAGTCGTGTCCGACCCTTAGCGACTCCACGGACTGCAGCCCACCAGGCTCCTCCATCCATGGGATTTTCTAGGCAAGAGTACTGGAGTGGCTTGCCATTGCCTTCTCCAAATATGCTATCTAGGTTGGTCATAACTTTCCTTCTAAAGAGTAAGCATCTTTTAATTTCATGGCTGCAATAGCCATCTGCAGTGATTTTGGAGCCCCAAAGAATAAAGTCTGTCACTGTTTCCACTGTTTCCCCATCTATTTGCCATGAAGTGATGGGACCAGATGCCATGATCTTAGTTTTCTGAATGTTGAGATTAAGCCAACTTTTCCACTCTCCTCTTTCACTTTCATCAAGAGGCTCTTTAGTTCTTCACTTTCTGCCATAAGGGTGATGTCATCTGCATATCTGAGGTTATTGATATTTCTCCCAGCAGTCTTGATTCCAGCTTGTGCTTCATCCAGCCCGGCATTTCTCATGATGTACTCTGCATATAAGCTAAATATGAAAAATTACTCAACAAAATACTGGTAAATCATATTGAATAGCACATTACAGGGATTTTACACATGATTAAATGGGATTTACTACTGGAATGCAAAGATAGTTCAATGTATAAAATTAATCAATGTAATACACCACATTAACAGAATAAAAGGGGGGACACTTGATTACCTCAACTGATGCAGAAAATCATTGAACAAAATTCAACTTTTTCCATCATTGAAAAACACTCAACAAGCTAGGAACAGAAGGAAACTACCTCAACATCATAAAGACTGTATATGAAAAATCCACAGCTAACATCATACGAAGATAAAAACATTTTCTCTAACATTAGGAATAAGATAAGGAAGGCCCTTTTTGCCATTTGTGCTCAACATACTACTGGAAGTCCTAGCCAGAGCTGTTAGGCAAGAAAAGGAAATAAAAGGCATTCAAGTTGGTAAAGCAGCAGCAAAACAATCTCTACAAATGGTCCTAATTTTGTGTGTAGAAAATCCTAAACATTCCACACACACACACACAAACTGCTGGATACAAAGTCAACACACAAAAGTCAGCTCTGTTTCTATCCACTGACAATGAACAATTTGGAAAGGAAATTAAGAAAACGATTTCATATACAGTAGCACCAAAAAGAATAAAATTCCTAGGAATAAAATTAACCAAGGAGGTGAAAGACTTGTACACTAAAACCAGCACAACATTGCTGAAGTAATTGTAAAGACACAAATAAACGGAAAGACATCCCCACTTGTGGATTGGAAGATGAAGATTTAATATTAAAATATCACTACACAAAGCTATCTACATATTTAATAGAATGCTGTCACTTTCAAGTAGAATTTTTGCCGAATAGAAAAATTTCTGCAAAAATAAAAAAATTCATGCTAAAATTCACATTGAGTCTCAAGAAAATAGCAGATAAACTTCGGAGAGAAGAACAAATTTAGAGGTCTCACACTTCCTAATTTCAAATCTTATTATGAAGCTATAGTAATCAAAACAGTGTGCTACTGGCATAAAAACTAGTATGTATACCAATGGAATAGAATAGAGCCAAAAAATACAACTTCTTATATATAATCAAATAATCTTTAACATGGATGCCAAGACTCAATGGGAAAGGAATAGTCTTTTTAACAAATGGTGTGTTAAGAAAACTGGATATTCACATGGAAAAGAACTAATTTGGACTCTAACCTTGTGCCATGTACAAAAAATTAACTCAAAGTGGATCAAGGATATGTGTGAGCTGAACCACAAGACTCTTAGAAGAAAGCATAGGGGAAAATCTTCATGACATTAGACTTTGCAAGGATTTCTTGGAAGTGACACCAAAAAGTACAGACAATAAAAGAAAAAATAGATCAACTGGAGCTCATCAAAATTCAAACTTTTCTGTGTCAAAGGACACGATTAATAAGGAGAAAACATAATATACAGAATCAGGGAAAAGATTTAATAATCATTATTAAATTATTATTAAATCACTATTATCTGGAGTTAATACTCAGGATGTGCTCAGTCCTGTCTGACTCTTTGAGACCCTGTAGACTATAGGCTCTGTCCATGGAATTTCCCAAGCAAGAATACTGGAGTGAGTTGCTGTTTCCTCCTCCAGGGGATTTCCTGACCCAGGGATCAAACTCATGTCTCTTGTGTGTCCTGCGTTGGCAGGTGGATTCTTTAACCCTGGGCCACCTGGGAATCCCCTGTGAGATAGCTAGTGCAGTCAAATTCATAAAAGCAGAAAGACTGGTATTTTCCAGAGGCAAGGAGGAGAGAGAAGTGGAAGTTTACTGCTTAATAAGCATACAGTTTCAGTTTTGCAGTATGAAAAAGTTTGCAGTTTGGTTGTACAGAGTTGTGAATATACTTACCATTTCTGAATTATACACTTAAAGATGGTAAAAATGGTTAATTTATATTGTGTGTTTTTTACTAAAATTAAAAGTGAAGTATTAGTCACTCAGTTGTGTCCGACTCTGCTACTACTCCATGGACTATAGCCTGCCAGGCTCCTCTGTCCATGGAATTCTCCAGGCAAGAATACGGAATGGATTGCTATTCCCTTCTTCAGGGAATCTTCCTGACCCAAGGATTGAACCCAAGTCTCCTGCATTGCAGGCAAGTTTTTTACCATCTGAGCCAACAGGGAAATCCACTAAAATTAAAACTAAAAATTAAAAAACAGGCCATCTATTTAAAATTTAATTTCAGATAAATACTGATTGAATAATTTTTAGTCTAAATACAGTATGTTCTGGGGCTTCCCAGGTGGCTCAGTGGTAAAGGATCTATCTGCTTGCCAAGCAGAAGACATGGGTTTGATCCCTGGGTTGGAAAGATCCCCTGGAGAAAGAAATAGCAACCCACTCCACGATTCTTGCCTGGAAAATCCCATGGACAGAGGAGCCTGGCGGGCTATTGCCCATGGGGTCACAAAAGAGTCAGACACAACCTGCCAACAACAACAAAAACAAACACAATATGTCCCAAATCTTTATGGGACATACTTAGAGTAAAAAATTATCTGAAATTCAAATTTAACTTGTATGGGACATACTTATAGTAAAAGTATCTGAAATTCAAATTTAACTCCTCTATGAGAAGCAAAATTGTATGAAATTCTATTTTCATGTATAATGAGGAGCTGCTGCTGCTGCTGCTGCTAAGTCGCTTCAGTCGTGTCCAACTCTGTGCGACCCCATGGACGGCAGCCGACCAGGCTCCGCTGTCCCTGGGATTCTCCAGGCAAGAACACTGGAGTGGGTTGCCATTTCCAGTAAATAGAGTTATAAAAGGGTTACAAAAATTATTTTTTAGCTATGGCAGCATTTTTAATTTACTGAAAACTTGAATTTATTATTCTACCATGCCATCTAAGTACAAAATTTATAAGTCTTTCCAGAGAAAGAACATGTATATCAGAGGAAGAACCTATGTAAATGAAATCCCTGTAAGTTATAAGGACCAATTATTGTCTTCATCCATGAACTATTGGTTTTGTTTCAAATTGGTTAAAATTTTCAGCTGCTGCTATCATTAACTGTTAAAATGTAAATTACTATGAGCTTCAGAATTATAGTATGTCAAGGACACTTCTGTAAACCCCAGATTGTGTAGCAATACATATATCTATCAAAAATATTCTAGGATGAGTTGAGGGTGGGAATTATAAGGAGGTGGTCAAAAGGTACAAGCTTCTAGTTATAAGTAAACACTAGATATGTAATATACAGCATGATAACTAAAGTTAACACTGTGGGCTTCCCTGGTAGCTCAGAGGTTAAAGCGTCTGCCTCCAATGCGGGAGACCCGGGTTCGATCCCTGGGTCGGGAAGATCCCCTGGAGAAGGAAATGGTAACCCACTCCAGTATTCTTGCCTGGAGAATCCCATGGACGGAGAAGCCTGGTAGGCTACAGTCCATGGGTCGCATAGAGTCGGACACGACTGAGCGACGGAACGGAACGGATGGTGTATTTGAACGTTATTAAGAAAGGAACCCTGAAAGTTCTCATCACAATAGGAAAAAGTTTTTTATATTTTATTTTTTTGTATCTTCACAAGGTGATGGATATTAACTAAACATCACAGTCACCATTTCACAGTACATACAAGTCAAGTCATTATGTTGTCTACCTTAAACTGATACAATGCTGTATGTCAATTGTATCTCAATAAAGCTGAAATTAAGAAAAAAGATTATTCTAGGACTCTAGCTTCGAGGAACTCTGAGTTAGCACATAGCAAATGCTCAAATATTTGTTGATGTGTTGAATAAATGTACTATGTGCTTTATGAATGTTGTCACATCCAATTAAATACCATTTGTAAACAAGCGGGCTAAGGCTTGGAAGGGTCAGATTATCTTCCTCTGCTTACCTCCTGCAGAGTTAGGATTTGTGCCCAGGAGTCTCTGGTGCCAGAAACCCAGCTCTGTCTTCACCACACACCACATGGCCTTGTGTTTATGAGACCAAATGCCAGAGCCAATGGCTATGTAATTCAACACACCCTTCCGTTGGCACGATTCCTAAGGTGAAACCTCTGTGTCATCATAGATTTAGTTCTTCATTGCAAAGTAGCATTAAATATGATAAGAAGTTTTCTTGTCCTCCCTAATTAGACTATGATGAACAATGCCTGAGAACCAAATAATTAGAGTCCAGGTAACTAACCCTGATGCTGGGAGGGATTGGGGGCAGGAGGAGAAGGGGATGACAGAGGATGAGATGGCTGGATGGCATCACCGACTCGTTGAAGGTGAGTTTGAGTGAACTCCGGGAGTTGGTGATGGACAGGGAGGCCTGGCGTGCTGCGATTCATGGGGTCGCAAAGAGTCGGACACGACTGAGCGACTGAACTGAACTGAACTTTATGCTCAGTCGCTCGGTCGTGTCCAGCTCTTTGTGGCCCCATGGACTATATAGCCCAGCAGGCTCCTCTGTCCATGGCATTTTCCAGGCAAGAATACTGGAGGAGCTTCCATTTCCTACTCCAGGGCATCTTCCCAACCCAGGGATTGGACCTGAGTCTCTTGCATCTTCTGCACTGGCAGGCAGATTCTTTACCACCAGCACCGCCTGACAGTTTTGTGTATCTGCAGATCGTTTTGCTCTTCCCCATGCAGGTATATATTAAGTCCTTGCCATCTGTTGGCATTGTGCTAGTGGCTGAGAAAGACACCCAGAAAGATGACCCTGGCCTGGGTGACCATATATCTGGGTGTGGGGTGGCCGTTCGGCTCTGTTTTATGCTTGTTGCCCCACGTGGTTGTTTATGAGTGAGTAAGTGTGACGTCACTCAGTCGTGTCCCACTCTTTGCGACCCCATGGACTATAGACTACCAGGGCCCTCCATCTGTGGGATTCTCCAGGCAAGAATACTGGAGTGGGTCGCCATTTCCTTCTCCAGGGGATCTTCCCAACCCAGGGATCAAACCCAGGTCTCCTGCATTGGGGGCAGATGCTTTACCATCGAAGCCACCAGGGAAGCCTGTAGTTATTTATGGCATCCCTCATTTCATTATCTCAGAAGACTTCTGGCTTGGATGATAAATTTTATGGTTCCTGACCTGTGCTAGAACTTCAAGAGGCTTTCAAAATCATTTTTAAAAGAAGTAAAGTACTAGAAAAGAGAAATCATTAATCCTTTCTGTCTATGGCAGGCAGCTTCCATAACACCTCCCAATCACCCCTGCCTCCTGGCACCCAGGTCCTTGTGTGATCTCCTCTCTGAGCGTGTGGAATGGACTTAGTGACTGGATTCCAAAGAGCAGAGCTCAGCACAAGTTATAAAAATAGAATAAAACATGGTTTTCAAGGGTCAGCTTACAACCATTTAGTAGAATCATTCGATGTCACCACAGAGCCATGATAATCATGATTGTTGATAATGCCCAGGCAGACTTTACTTTCTTGGGCTCCAAAATCACTGCAGATGGTGATTGCAGCCATGAAATTAAAAGATATTTACTCCTTGGAAGAAAAGCTATGACCAACCTAGACAGCATATTAAAAAGCAGAGACATTACTTTGCCAACAAAGGCCCATCTAGTCTAAGCTATGGTTTTTCCAGTGGTCACGTATGGATGTGAGAGTTGGACTATAAAGAAAGCTGAGGGCCAAAGAATTGATGCTTTTGAACTGTGGTTTTGGAGAAGACTCTTGAGAGTCCCTTTTACTGTAAGGAGATCAAAGCAGTCAACCCTAAAGGAAATCAGTCCTGAACATTCATTGGAAGGACTGATGCTGAAGCTGAAACTCCAATACTTTGGCCACCTGATGCAAAGAGCCATCTCATTGGAAAAGACCGTGATGCTGGGGAAGATTGAAGGCAGGAGGAGAAGGGGACGACAGAGGATGAGGTGGTTGGATGGCATCACCCACTCGATGGACATGAGTTTGAGCAAACTCTGGGAGTTGGAGATGGACAGGGAGGCCTGGCATGCTGCAGTCCATGGGGGTCGCAAAGCGTCGGACACAAGTGAGCGACTGAGCTAAACTGTGGGAACACAGTAAAACATGCATTTTGAGACACTAGAACCATTGTATTAAATGTCTCTCACTGCTGTAACAAATTACCACCAACTTAGTGGCTTAAAACAACACAAATGTATTACAGTTTTGGAGGTCAGAAGTCTGACACAGGCCTCACTGGGCTAAAATCAGGACATGGGAAGGGCTGCATTTCCTTTCTGGATGCCCCCAGGCACTGGGCCCCAACCTTTTTTGGCAGAAACAATGTTTCCTGCGACTGGAGGAGTGGGACTGATTTCAGGATGATTCAAGTCCTTTGTCCTTACTGTGCACTTTACCCCTGTTATCACTACATCGGCTCCACCTCAGATCACCAGGCATTAGATCCTTGAGGCTGGGGACCCCTGCTCTAGGAGACAGTCCGTTACCATGCCCTTTCCAGCTTAAAGGCCACCTGCTTCCCTTGTCTTGTGGCCCCTTCCTCCACTTTCAAACCCCACATGATGGACTGAGCACTCCCCACATGGCATCACTCTGACCTCCTCTGCTGCCTCCTTCTTTCTCCTTTAAGAGGGGCTTCCCCAGTGGCTCAGTGGTAAAGAATCTGCCTGCCAATACAGAGAAACAGGTTCGACCCCTGGGTTGGGAAGATCCCCTGGAGGAGGGCATGGCAACCCACTCCAATATTCTTGCCTGGAGAATCCCATGGACAGAGGAGCCTGGTGGGCTACAGTTCATGGGGGCTCGAAGAGTCAGACATGACTCAGCAACTTAGCATGGGTACACATAATGGGCCCACCCAGATAATCCAGGAAAATCTTTGCATTTTAAGGTGAGCTGATTATCTAATTTAATTCCATCCAACCCCTTAATTCCCCCTTTGTCCATAACATAGCATATTTACAGGTTCTGGGGATTGTAACTTGAACATTTGGGTGGGGGGGCGGTCATTATTCTGCCTACCACAACTGTGTTTTCCAAAGTGTGTTTTGGGGAACATCAGTTGAGTCAGATGGCGTGAGGAAAAGGTTCCATGGGGAAACATGTTTGGGAAATGCTGCATACCGTCACTTAGTTTTGGCACTTCACAAGAGAGTTTTATGGTGAAGAAACCAGGCCAACTAACTGGAAGATACAGCACATTTCTTTTTTTCAAAGCAACTGATAACATGCAGGTGTTCCACTGAGTTTATGTCCTTGGACTGCTTTGGGACCTCCTGGATTCTGGTCTCTGCTTACCACTAACTCGCTGTGAGATCTTGAGCCAGCCCTGTAACCCCATCAACTAAACGAGGGGTGGATGGGCCACAGATGTTATCAGCTCTACTGTTCTATGCTTCCTAGAGTGATGGGACAGTTTCCTTCCAAACCTGAGATTCTGATTCAATTCAGCAAATATGCAAAACACATTACTCCGCAGGTAGAAACAGAGTTCACTTTGGGGAATCAAATGACAGTAAAATGAGGTTCTCCTTTCAAGGACATAATCCTCCAGTGAGGGACACCAGAATGGAAACAAAAATCTCTAACATGCATGACAGGGGCCCTAACAGGAGTACATACAGAGTACCGAAGGATCATGCAAGATTGGTGGTCAGCTCCATGCAGAGGGGCGAGAGGAGAGGAAATTTGCATTTAAAGGGTGGCAGGGGTTCACCTGACAGGGTTAGATGAGATGGAGACATGCAAGCGTATAAGTGAGGGAGTTCTTACTGTAATTTAGAAACTATACTTTCCATGTACTTTCAGTGGAGTCCGCTGAATCCTACAAGCCAAATGACTGGACCTGGATTCAGATCCATAAGAAATTACCCTTTCCCATCATGGACTGTGACTGCACCCAAGAGATTAAAAGACGCTTGCTCCTTGGAAGAAAAGCTGCGCCATAGCTAGATAGCATATTAAAAAGCAGAGACATTATTTTTCCCACAAAGGGCTATATAGTCAGAGCTATGGTTTTTCCAGTAGTCACGTACAGATATAAGAGATGGACTATAAAAAAGGCTGAGTGCCAAAGAATTGATGTTTTCGAACTGTGGTGCTGGAGAAGACTCTTGAGAGACACAAGGTGAACAAACCAGTCAGTCCTAAAGAAAATCAACCCTAAATATTCATGGGAAGGACTGCTGCTGAAGTTGAAGCTCCAATACTTTGGTCACCTGACGTGAAGAGCTGACTCATTGGAAAAGATCCTGATGCTGGGAAAGACTGAGGGCAGGAGGAGAAGGGGGAGACAGAGGATGAGATGGTTATATGGCATCACCGACTCATTGGACATGAGTCTGAGCAAACCCTGGGAGATAGATAGTGAAGAAAAGGGGTGCCTGGCATGCTGCAGTTGGGGTCTCAAAGAATTGGACATGACTTAATGACTCAGCAACAACAACAAATCATGAATATTCACTGGAAAATTTCTGCCTGACCTTCTGACAGAGCGCACCACCTCCTAACATCATCAAGTGTCTTTTGGAAACAGGTTGAAAGCGTCATCCCATCCCAGGGGCAGCCTCTCCTTGCTTTGGCGCTAAGAAAATAACAGGCATGATTTATTCAGGCTAAAAAGTGTGCACCAAATTATAGACCTTGCTTTGTATGTCTTAAGGGCTTTATTCATGTTTATTTTCAACAAAGGTGTATTATGTTTTTTCTCTCTGAGCCTTTTGTCAACAGCGGTACAAAGACAGCATGAGTGTTTCTAAATTACCCTTGCCTCTTGCATGACTGGGAGAGAAAATTCTGCAGGCTGGGCATGTGTGCATTAACAAGAAGACAAGGAAGACGTTAATTGCTTTAATCTGGACACAGTTTAAAAATCCAGTTTCATTTACAGTTGTGGGATTGTAATGGAAGGCCACCCATATTTAGTTGTTATTGCCGTTGTTTCTAAGAACAACAGAAAGGGCTCAAAAGGACAATACAAAAATGTGTTCTTGCACAGAAAACTCAGCAAAATAAATAAATAGGAACATGACAATGGTAACACTTACCCAAATAGTTAGACCTCAGAAGAAGACCTCATATATATCTCCATGGAGATGGGAATAAAAATAAAACATGAGGGAGCTCATGATTATAAAACTGCTGCCTTGTGCCAAGTATTGGGCTAGATGCTTTCCTTGCTGTATTTAATCCTAAAGCAATTCTCTGCAGTTGGCCAAACTCCTGTAAATCTACCCCCAGCAAGAACATCACACAAACCTATAAATGCAAATAGGCTCAAACCACTATACTTATAATGCAAACCATGCAGGCCAACGGACACCCTTGTTCCCTCCTCTCTCAGATGCTGGAGTGTTTCCTCCAAGCTCACAGCATCCTTCGCAAGCTCCAGGCACTCCAGGAAGCCTGTGAAAACATTTGAAGTTAGTACGTCCCTCAAACCTCCTCTACTAGCTCCCACTTGGGAGTTCGCTGCTATTTCTGCCAAGCATCTCCTCTGGGGAGCTCCCAAAGTGATCAGCTCTTAAATTGCCCAAGTGGGCCTTGTTTGTTGCTGTGCTCACTACACCACAGCCATGCGAAGCTCTCCAGAGGAGTACGGTGATGATCCACAGTGGTCTACCCACTGTGTGAATCACTTTGACTCCTGGGCCCCAATAGTAGGGCCATAATGAGAGCAGATACTCAGCTTCCAGCCAACATCACTTCCAGCTGACACAACCTTCAGGCTGAGACCTGAGACTTAAAAGCCATCATCCAACACAGGCTCCAAAGAATCCTCACCTTCCCCTCCCCACGCTGAGACACAGGCATAAACCTCTGCTCTCATTCCCCTTGGATCGAACTTCCTCATGTCAAGTGATTCCTAGCAGGACAGGCCTATGGATTTGGTGGATCACAAAGGCATCTCTGAATGCCAACTTGGGCTCACGTGAGACTCCAGTTATATACAAATAAGACACCTGAGTTTTAGAAAGGTTAATAAGTAGACCCAGCTGGTAAAGGCAGGGGTTGATACTGGAACCCTTGTGCTGTGCTGTGCTTAGTTGCTCAATTGTGTCCCACTTTTTGCGACCCCATGGACTGCAGCTCACCAGACTCCTCTGTCCATGGGGATTCTCCAGGCAAGAATACTGGAGTGGGTTGCTATGCCCTCCTCCAGGGGAATCTTCCCAACCCAGGGGTCAAACCCAGGTCTCCTGAATAGTAGTTGGATTCTTTACCATCTGAGTCGCCAGGGAGGCTCAAGTGCACTGGAATGGATAGCCTATCCCTTCTCCAGGGGAACTTCCCGACCCAGGAATCAAACCGGGGTCTCCTGCATTGCAGGCAGATTCTTCACCAGTTGAGCTCCCTGGGAAGCCTGACGTTGGAACCTGGGTCTGCCTAACTCTAAATTACACCATCCCAGAAAACTCTAAGTATAGCTCATGCAGCATCCCTGCAAAGAGCCTTTGGTTTTATCAAAGTGCACTTTGTTTTATTTCTGATGGTCAGGGTGCATCTCAGGGTTGAATATCTAGGTCCTCCATTTAAGATTTGGAGGTCTGAAGTCCAGATACTTCAAGATAAATGTTCTTTCTGTAAATCACTGCGGTGTAGTCGGTTTGCAATATTGTATTCATTTCAGGTGTATAGCAAAGTGCTTCAGTTATATAGAGAGATTCTTTTTCAGATTATTTTCCTGCATAGGTCACTGCAAAATATTTAGTGCAGTTATGTGTGCAGTAAGTCCTTTAAGTCCTTGTTGCCTGTCTATTGTATCTTATATACGGTAGCGTGTGCATGCTAATCCCAAACTCCCAATTTATCCGCCCCGCCTTTCCCCTTTGGTAATCATAGACATATTTTCTATGTCTGTGCGTTTATTACTGCTTTGTATGCAAATTCATTTGTATCATTTTTTTTTTTTAGATTCCACATGAAAGTGATATCATATGATATTTGTTTTTGGCTTACTTCACTTAGTATGATAATCTAAAATAATCCATGCAAATGGCATTATTTTTACAGATGAGTACTATTCCATTGTATATATACCACATCTTTATCCATTCACCAGTTAATGGACACAGGTTGCTTTCTTGGCTTGGCTTTTGTAAATAAGTGCTGCAGTGAACATTGTGGTACATGCACTTTTTTGATTTATGGTTTGCTCCAGATGTCTGCCCAGGAGTGGGATTATAGGATCATATATGGTAGCTCTAATTTACAGGATAAGTGTCTTTAATCATTTCTTGCTTACATATCAGTTAAGTAGAGTCTTCCCCTGAAGATAACCTGCCTGTGCACTGTTTTGGCGGGCTCTTTACATGGAAGCTCTACAGTGTTGGAATTCATACCATCATTGACCAAAGGCTCAAGCTGTGGTTGTTCATAAATGTTCACATCTTTTGTACCTTCTAGGCAGAGTACAAGATGCCTATAACACACAAAGATGTCTCCTGGGTGACAGCAAAAACAGCAGCAACCAGCTGACCTAGCCTGTGATTCCTAAGAATGCTCATACCTGTTTAGTTGGTGTCATATTAGATTCTTTGCAAGCCCATGCACTGTAGCCCACCAGGCTCCTCTGTCCATGGAATTTTCCAGGCAAGAGTACTGGAGTGGATTGCCATTGTCTTCTCTAGGGGATCGTCCCCACCCAGGGATTGAACCCGCGTATCCTGCATTGGCAGTCAAATTTGTTGCCACTAGAGATCTAATTTTCAGCTTATGCAGGACTTAGGAACAAGAAAACTAACAACATGTGGAAGCAGTTAGACAATTCAGAAAGATAGTCTGGCAGGACAGCAGCCTCAGTTTCTCTGAAACGTTCAAGTCAATGTCTTAAAAAGAAATGGAGGGAGAATGTATGAGATTAAAAGAGACTTGAGACATAACAATGAAATGCGTTGTACATACAGACAGTGATCTGATTCTGTTTCAAACAAGCCAGCTAAATAATATCTGGGGGACAGCTGGAGAAATTTGAGCGTGAATTCATTATTTGTAGATTTGAATAAACTATCATTTGTGTTAGATGTGAAAATCATGTGACATATAGAAAAATGGCCTTTATTTTTTAGAAATGTAGCTTTTGTGAAATGACATCATGTCTGTAATTTGCTTTAAATTTCAGGACAAAGTTAGACATACTATCAGTATGGGAAAACGTAAACAATTGTGAAATCTGCCTGATGGGTATACAAGAGTTCCTTACATCCTTTGCTCTACTGTTTGACATTGGTTCTAGTTATTTTTAAAGCTCTGTATACCCAGCATGGCTTTGGGGTCTGGAGAAGAGGAAGCCCAAGTGTTCAGGGGGCTCGTCTTTCTTGGTGGATTTGAAAACTCAGTGAGACCCTCAGGGTATCCTGGAAACTCACTGCTGTGAGAGCATCCCACATCATCAAGGCCACCTACTGCTCATTTTATGGAATTCCAGAGAGGCCCCATGGCTTTTCCCAAATCCCACAGCTTATAGGTCTGCAATCCAGAAGCAGAAATCTGATCTTCTGTTTATCCAGCACCTTTCTGCTAGACCCAGTGCTCAACAGCTCTGCAGGCTCTGAGCTTTAGACCAATGGTGGGAATGGAGCCAGATCTGCAGAAAGTTTTGCCCTTGGCCCCACTTAAGACTGGCTGGTTCAAGGCAGGGTTGGGTAGGGTACGAGCATTTTCCAAGACACGGTGTGACAGCATAAAAGGAAACACACAACCTGTGAAAGTGCACTTGAATGTGGGAGAGCAGCTTGGAAGGAAGGACCACACTGGATCGCTTCTTCCTCATGAGACAGGGGAGACAAGCAGACCATCATGCCCCCCCTTTCTACGAGAGCCACTTAGCTTCCCTGATGGTCAGTTTCTTCATCTCTAAAATGGAAATACAAAAGGGGGACCAGGGAAAAAAGCTGCCTGTCACAAGCGATTGCACATAGTCGATGTTAAATAAATGCATTTCTGTCCGTTTGCCTTTCCCTTATCCAAATGATGCCATCGACTTACGCTGAAAAGAAGATGCTGAGCCTGGCATCGTGTGTCTTATCTATTGTGTGGCTGTTTAATAACTTCTCTTCGGCTGCGCACATTTCCTCTGCCCACAGAAACGTTTGGTTATCAAAATATGCACCTTATATGAACTGAGGGAACCAAAAAGGGGGCAAAAAAGATCTTCATTCTGTTGCCGCAATAAAGGTTTCCTTCTCTAGCGATAATGAACTCTGCATAATTAAAATCGCTCAGACGGCTGAACTAATTTTCAGACTGGAGGTTTCTTCCTGTAGCAACACTTACAAGCAAAGTTTCTACTGTGAATGAATTTAATCGTGAGTCTAATTACAATTTTAATGAATATCTCCAGCCCTGCATGTAAACTTGCTCTCTAAGGCTTTGCTATCTGTTAGGGTATTTTAAGGTCTTTTCATTTTTAATATAAAGGAATCTGTTGGCACAGTGAACGTGCAGTAAAGAAACGTTCCTTCTGGTTTAGTTTGGTTTTGTTTTGAAGATCAAGTGAAAAATGTAAAATATCTGATATTTTAAAGAGCCTGTTCAGTTTGGGTATTTCACCTTTAGTTTTTGTGCAAAGTGTCTTCTTTTGTTAAGAATGAAGAGAACATGCAACAGCACTGCATTCTATTTGCAGTTTAGCATGATTATCTCATTTCATGAGTGTCCAGAAAAATCAGAATTCCAATTTGCCTTAGAGCTCAATCTTTTCTGGAAATACAAGGACATTTTATAAAGAGGTAGAAAAGAGGGAATGTGAACATTCCTTCCTTTAAAATATATTAAAAAGGATTGGGAGAAAATAATAGCAAAGGAAGCAATTGACAAAGAATTAAGCTCAAAAATATGCAAGCAGTTCATGCAGCTCAATTCCAAAAAAATAAACGACCCAATCAAAATATGGGCCAAAGACCTAAACAGACATTTCTCCAAAGAAGACATACAGATGGCTAACAAACACACAAAAAGATGCTCAACATCATTCATTATCAGAGAAATGCAAATCAAAACCACAATAAGGTACCATTTCACGCCAGTCAGAATGGCTACTATCCAAAAGACTACAAGCAATAAATGCTGGAGAGGGTGTGGAGAAAAGGGAACCCTCTTACACTGTTGGTGGGAATGCAAACTACTACAGCCACTATGGAGAACAGTGTGGAGATTCCTTTAAAAACTGGAAATAGAACTGCCATACGACCCAGCAATCCCACTGCTGGGCACGCACACCAATGAAACCAGAATCGAAAGAGACACATGTACCCCAATGTTCATCGCAGCACTGTTAACCATAGCTAGGACATGGAAGCAAACTAGATGTACACCAGCAGATGAATGGATAAGAAAGCTGTGGTACATATACACAATGGAGTATTACTCAGAGATTAAAAACAATGCATTTGAATCAGTTCTAATGACGTGAATGAAACTGGAGCCTGTTTATACAGAGTGAAGTAAGTCAGAAAGAAAAATGCCAATACAGTATATTAATAGATATCTATGGATTTTAGAAAGATGGTAACAATAACCCTATATGTGAGACAGCAAAAGAGACACAGATGTAAAGAACAGACTTTTGGACTCTGTGGGAGAAGGTGAGGGTGGGATGATTTGAGAGAATAGCATTGAAACATGTATATTATCATATGTGAAACAGATCACCAGTCCAGGTTCAATGCATGGGACAGGGTGCTCAGGGCTGGTGCACTGGAATGACCCTGAGGGATGGGATAGGGAGGAAGGTGGGAGGGGGTTCAGGATGGGGAACAGATGTACACCCATGGCTGGTTCATGTCAATGTATGCCAAACCATTCAGTTCAGTTCAGTTCAGTCGCTCAGTTGTGTCCGACCCTTTGCGACCCCATGAATCGCAGCATACCAGGCCTCCCTGTCCATCACCAACTCCCAGAGTTCACTCAAACTCATGTCCATCGAGTCGGTGATGCCATCCAGCCATCTCATCCAATGTCATCCCCTTCTCCTCCTGCCCCCAATCGCTCCCAGCATCAGAGTCTTTCCCAGTGAGTCAACTCTTCACATGAGGTGGCCAAAGTATTGGAGTTTCAGCTTTAGCATCAGTCCTTCCAATGAACACCCAGGATTGATCTCCTTTAGAATGGACTGGTTGGATATCCTTCAGTCCAAGGGGCTCTCAAGTGTCTTCTCCAACACCACAGTTCAAAAGCATTAATTCTTCAGCGATCAGCTTTCTTCACAGTCCAACTCTCACATCCATACGTGACCACTGGAAAAACCATAGCCTTGACTAGATGGACCTTGGTTGGCAAAGTAATGTCTCTGTTTTTTATTTATTTTTTAAAATTTTTTTCCCTTTTTATTATAATTTTTTTAATTTATTTTATTGGAGGCAAATTACCTTACATTAATATATTGGTTGGTTTTGCCATACATTGACACGAATCCGCCCCAGGTGTACATGTGTTCCCTTTCTTGAACCCCCCTCCCACCTCTCTCTTCCCCACATCCTCCCTCCAGGTCATCCCCGTGCACCAGCCCCAAGCATCCTGTATCACGCGTCGAACCTGGACTGGTCACATATGATAATATACATGCTACAATGCCATTCTCCCAATCATCCCACCTTCACCCTCTCCCACAGAGTCCCAAAGACTGTTCTATATACCTATGTCTCTTTTGCAGTCTCATATACAGGGTTAAGGTTACCATCTTTCTAAATTCCATATATATGCGTTAGTATACTGTATTGATGTTTTTCTTTCTGGCTTACATCACTCTGTATAATAGGCTCCAATTTCATCCACCTCATTAAAACTGATTCAAATGCATTCTTTTTGATGGCTGAAAAATACTCCATTGTGTATATGTACCAAAGCTTTCTTATCCATTCGTCTGCAGATGGACATCTAGGTTGCTTCCATGTCCTGGCTATTATAAACAGTGCTGCAATGAACATTGGAGTACATGTGTCTCTTTCAATTCTGGTTTCCTCGGTGTGTATGCCCAGGAGTGCGATTGCTGGATCATATGGCAGTTCTATTTCCAGTTTTTTGAGGAATCTCCACACTGTTCTCCATAGTGGCTGTACTAGTTTGCATTCCAACCAACAGTGTAAGAGGGTTCCTTTCTCTCCACATCCTCTCCAGCATTTATTGCATGTAGACTTTTGGATAGCAGCCATTCTGACTGGTGTGAAATGGTATCTCATTGTGGTTTTGATTTGAATTTCTCTGATTATGAGGGATTTTTTTCATGTGTTGTTAGCCATCTGTATGTCTTCTTTGGAGAAATGTCTGTTTAGTTCTTTGGTCCATTTTTTGATTGGGTCACTTATTTTTCTGGAATTGAGCTGCAGGAGCTGCTTGTATATTTTGGAGATTAATCCTTTATCAGTTGCTTCATTTGCTATTATTTTCTCCCATTCTGAAGGCTGTCTTTTCACCTTGCTTAGAGTTTCCTTTGCTGTGCAGAAGCTTTTGATTTTAATTAGGTCCTATTTGTTTCTTTTTGCTTTTATTTCCAATATTCTGGGAGGTGGGTCTTGGAGGATCCTGCTGTGATTTATGTCAGAGAGTGTTTTGCCTACGTTCTCCTCTACGAGTTTAATAGAATCTGGTCTTACATTTAGCTCTCTAATCCATTTTGAGTTTATTTTGGTGTATGGTGTTAGGAAGTGTTCTAGTTTCATTCTTTTACAAGTGACTGACCAGTTTTCCCAGCACCACTTGTAAAGAGACTGTCTTTTGTCCATTTTATATTCTTGCCTCCTTTGTCGAAGATAAGGTGTCCATAGGTGCGTGGATTTATCTCTGGGCTTTCTATTTTGTTCCATTGATCTATATTTCTGTCTTTATGCCAGTACCATACTGTCTTGATGACTGTGGCTTTGTAGTAGAGCCTGAAGTCTGGCAGGTTAATTCCTCCAGTTCCATTCTTCTTCCTCAAGATTGCTTTGGCTATTCGAGGTTTTTTGTATTTCCATACAAAATGTGAGATTATTTGTTCTAGTTCTGTGAAAAATATCGTTGGTAGCTTGATAGGGATTGCATTGAATGTATAAATTACTTTGGGTAGTATACTCATTTTCACAATATTTATTCTTCCAATCCACGAACACGGTATATTTCTCCATCTATTAGTGTCCTCTTTGATTACTTTCACTAGTGTTTTATAGTTTTCTATGTACAAGTCTTTTGTTTCCTTAGGTAGATATATTCCTAAGTATTTAATTATTTTCATTGCAACAGTGAATGGAATAGTTTCCTTAATTTCTCTTTCTATTTTCTCATTATTAGTGTAAAGGAATGCAAGGGATTTCTGTGTGTTGATTTTATATCCTGCAACTTTACTGTATTCATTGATTAGCTCTAGTAGTTTTCTGGTAGAGTCTTCAGGGTTTTCTGTGTAGAGGATCATGTCATCAGCGAACAGTGAAAGTTTTACTTCTTCTTTTCCAATTTGTATTCCTTTTATGTCTTTTTCTGCTCTGATTGCTGTGGCCAAAACTTCCAGAAATATGTTGAATAGTAGTGGTGAGAGTGGGCACCCTTGTCTTGTGCCTGACTTTAGGGGAAATGCTTTCAGTTTTTCACCATTGAGGATAATGTTTGCTGTGGGTTTGTCATATATAGCTTTTATTATGTTGAGATATGTCCCTTCTATTCCCACTTTCTGGAGAGTTTTTATCATAAATGGATGTTGTATTTTGTCAAAGGCTTTCTCTGCATCTATTGAGATAATCATATGATTTTTATTTTTCAGTTTGTTAATGTGGTGTATTACGTTGATTGATTTGCAGATATTGAAGAATCCTTGCATTCCTGGGATAAAGCCCACTTGGTCATGATGAATGATCTTCTTAATGTGTTGTTGGATTCTGATTGCTAGAATTTTGTTCAGGATTTTTGCATCTATGTTCATCAGTGATATTGGCCTGTAGTTTTCTTTTTTTGTGGGGTCTTTACCAGGTTTTGGGATTAGGGTGATGGTGGCCTCATAGAATGAGTTTGGAAGTTTTCCTTCCTCAGCAATTTTATGGAAGAGTTTGAGTAGAATAGGTGTTAACTCTTCTCCAAATTTTTGGTAGAATTCAGCTGTGAAGCCGTCTGGACCTGGGCTTTTGTTTGCTGGAAGCTTTCCGATTACTTCCTCTATTTCCGTGCTTGTGATGGGTCTGTTCAGATTTTCTATTTCTTCCTGATTCAGTTTTGGCAAAGTGTACTTTTCTAGGAATTTGTCCATTTCTTCGAAGTTATTCATTTTATTGCCATATAATTGCTGATAGTATTCTCTAATAATCCTTTGTATTTCTGTGTTGTCAGTTGTGATCTCTCCATTTTCATTTCTGATTTTATTGATTTGGTTCTTCTCCCTTTGTTTCTTGATGAGTCTGGCTAGTGGTTTGTCAATTTTATTTACCTTCTCAAAGAACCAGCTTTTGGCTTTGTTGATTTTTGCTATGGTCTCTTTTGTTTCTTTTGCATTTATCTCTGCCCTAATTTTTACGATTTCTTTCCTTCTACTAACCCTGGGGTTCTTCATTTCTTCCTTTTCTAGTTTCTTTAGATGTAGAGTTAGGTTATTTAGTTGACTTTTTTCTTGTTTCTTGAGGTGTGCCTGTATTGCTATGAACTTCCCCCTTAGCACTGCTTTTACATTGTCCCAAAGGTTTTGGGTTGTTGGGTTTTCATTTTCATTCATTTCTATGCATATTTTGATTTCTCTTTTGATTTCTTCTATGATTTGCTCATTATTCAGCAGTGTGTTGTTCAGCCTCCATATGTTGGCATTTTTAATAGTTTTTCTCCTGTAATTGAGATCTAATCTTACTGCATTGTGGTCAGAAAAGATGCTTGGAATGATTTCAATTTTTTTTGAATTTACCAAGGCTAGATTTATGGCCCAGGATGTGATCTATCCTGGAAAAGGTTCCGTGTGCACTTGAGAAAAAGGTGAAATTCATTGTTTTGGGGTGAAATGTCCTATAGAGATCTATTAGGTCTAACTGGTCTATTGTATCATTTAAAGTTTGTGTTTCCTTGTTAATTTTCTGTTTAGTTAATCTATCCATAGATGTAAGTGGGGTATTAAAGTCTCCCACTGTGATTGTGTTATTGTTAATTTCCCCTTTCATGCTGCTGCTGCTGCTGCTAGGTCACTTCAGTCGTGTCTGACTCTGTGTGACCCCATAGACAGAAGCCCACCAGGCTCCCCCATCCCTGGGATTCTCCAGGCAAGAACACTGGAGTGGGTTGCCATTTCCTTCTCCCCTTTCATACTTGTTAGTAATTGTCTTACATATTGCGGTGCTCCTATGTTGGGTGCATAAATATTTATAATTGTTATATCTTCTTCTTGGATTGATCCTTTGATCATTATGTAGTTTCCTTCTTTGTCTCTTTTCACAGCCTTTGTTTTAAAGTCTATTTTATCTGATATGAGTATTGCTACTCCTGCTTTCTTTTGGTCTCTATTTGCGTGGAATATCTTTTTCCAGCCCTTCACTTTCAGTCTGTATGTGTCCCTCGATTTGAGGTGGGTCTCTTGTAGACAACATATATGGGGGTCTTGTTTTTTTGTATCCATTCAGCCAGCCTTTGTCTTTTGGTTGGGGCATTCAACCCATTTACGTTTAAGGTGATTATTGATAAGTATGATCCCGTTGCCATTTTCTTTATTGTTTTGGGTTCAAGTTTATATACCCTTTCTGTGTTTCCAGTCTAGAGAAGATCCTTTAGTATTTGTTGGAGAGCTGGTTTGGTGATGTTGAATTCTCTCAGCTTTTGCTTGTCTGTAAAACTTTCGATTTCTCCTTCATATTTGAATGAGATCCTTGCTGGGTACAGTAATCTGGGCTGTAGGTTATTTTCTTTCATCACTTTAAGTATGTCTTGCCATTCCCTCCTGGCCTGAAGAGTTTCTGCTGAAAGATCAGCTGTTATCCTTATGGGGATCCCCTTGTGTGTTATTTGTTGTTTTTCCCTTGCTGCTTTTAATATTTGTTCTTTGTGTTTGATCTTTGTTAATTTGATTAATATGTGCCTTGGAGTATTTCGCCTTGGGTTTATCCTGTTAGGGACTCTCTGTGTTTCTTGGACTTGGGTGATTATTTCCTTCCCCATTTAAGGGAAATTTTCAACTATTATCTCCTCAAGTATTCTCTCATGGTCTTTCTTTTTGTCTTCTTCTTCTGGGACTCCTATGATTCGAATGTTGGGGCGTTTAACATTGTCCCAGAGGTCTCTAATATTGTCCTCATTTCTTTTAATTCTTTTTTCTTTTTTCCTCTCTGTTTCATTTATTTCTACAATTCTATCTTCTCGCTCACTTATCCTGTCTTCTGCCTCTGTTATTCTACTGTTTGTTCCCTCCAGAGTGTTTCTGATCTCATCTATTGCATTATTCATTGTATATTGACTCTTTTTTATTTCCTCTAATTCCTTATTGAACATTTCTTGCATCTTCTCAATCCTTTTCTCCAGTTTATTTATCTGTAACTCCATTTTGCTTTCCAGATTTTGAATCATTTTCACAATTAAAATTCAAAATTCTTTATCAGGTAGGTTCCCTATATCTTCCTCTTTTGTTTGTGTTGGTGGGCATTTATCCTGTTCCTTTACTTGCTGGGTATTTCTCTGCCTCTTCATCTTGCTTATATTGCTGTGTTCAGGGTGGCCTTTCCGTCTTCTGGCAGTTTGTGGAGTTCTCTTTATTATGTAGTTACCTCATTGTGTGTGGGGTTGGATGGATGACTTATCAAGGTTCCCTGGTTAGGGAAGCTTGTGTCAATGTTCTGGTGGGTGGAGCTGGATTTCTTCTGTCTGGAGTGCAATGAAGTGTCCAGTAATGAGTTTAAATGTCAGTGGGTTTGGAGTGGCTTTGGGCAGCCTGTTTATTGAAGCTCAGTGCTATTCTCCTGTGTTGCTGGATAGTTTGCGTAGTATGTCTTTCACTGAAACTTGTTGACCCTTGGGTGGTGCCTGGTTTCAGTGTATGTATGGAGGCATTTGATGAGTACCTATCAATTAATGTCCTCTGGAACAGGAGATCTCTGGTGTTCTCAGGATCTGGCCTTAAGCCTCTGCCTCTGTTTTTCAGTCTTATTCTTGCAGTAGGCTCAAGGCTTCTCCCTCTTACTTTCAAGGCAGTTCCTTCTGTTGAAAAAGCTCTTCGGTTTTCTGGTCTCCTCAGTGTCTAATTCCCGTCCTGACACCAGGATGTGGTGGTGGACACTTTTTTTTTTCCCGGCTCACCTATTCCGTCCTGCTTTGGGGAGGGAGGAACAGCTAACGAATATCCCTGGCGTCTGTGGGGAGTGCTCGTGGTGTCTCAGCTACACTGGGAATGCTCCCACTCGCGTGTGTGCTTTCCCTGTTTATGCTGCTTAGGCTTTAGGTTGCTCTGCTTCGAGCTGTCCGCGGCTGGCGCTGGGTTGCATGCACTTCCCAGGTCTGAGCGGCTCAGGTTCAGGTCCTCGGGTACTCGACAAAGGCGCAGACTTGGCTGGGCCTGCGTTTTGTGCCTTCCCTGGTCCTAGCAGCTCAGGTGACCAGGCGTTTGGCGAGCGCGGTCGCTGCGACTTATCGCCTTTCCGGTCCCTGCCGCTCAGTTTTCTAGGAGTACAACTGGTGCAGTTTCTCAGGTAGATATCAACCGGCCCGAACCCAAGAAGTCCTGGCCAGCAAGGAAGCCTGCCTGCAGCTTGGCACGGGAAGCCTCTCTGGGGCCGCGGCTGCCCCCGCCCCGGCGCTGGCCGCCCTCCCCGCCCGCGTTGGCAGGGCTGGGGGCTGGGCCGCCGCTGCCGCTCAGGGCCCTGTTCTGTGGGCAGGGCTGGTGGAGTCCTGGCTGGGGCTTTTCGCAGGCTTTTCCTATTCTTTTCGCCTTTTAGCTGTATCTTAAGTTGGCTTTTTGGTATCTTAAGTTCGGGCCCTCAGTTTGCCCTGGGGCCTTCAAGCCCGGTTCTCCCTCTAAGCGCCGCTGCCCGCGCCTCCCTGCCCAGTCCCCGCCTGCTAGTGAGGGGCGCGGGCGTCTGCGCCGCTTCTCCCTGAGAGTTTCCTCTGGGCGCTTAGTCTGTGAGTTTTAATTATTTATGTCTTTTGTCTCCCAGTTATGCGGCCCTCTGAGATTCCACTCGCCAGTGTTTCCAGGTGTTTGGAAACTTCTCTTTTTTTTTAAGCCTCCCTTCCCAGGATGGAGCTCCGTCCCTCCCTCTTTTGTCTCTCTTTTTATCTATTTCCTACCTCCTTTTGAGGACAATGGCTGCTTTTCTGAGTGCCTGATGTCCTCTGCTGGTATTCAGAAGTTGTTTTGTGGGATTTACTCAGCGTTCAAATGTTCTTTTGTTGATTTTGTGGGGGAGAAAGTGGTTGCCCCGTCCTAGTCCTCCGCCATCTTCCCGTGCTCCCCCCTCTCTGCTTTTTAATATGCTGTCTAAGTTGGTCATAACTTTCCTTCCAAGGAGTAAGCATCTTTTAATTTCATGGCTGCAATCACCATCTGCAGTGATTTTGAGCCCAAAAAAATAAAGTCTGACACTGTTTCCACTGCGTCCCCATCTATTTCCCATGAAGTGATGGGACCAGATGCCATGATCTTTGTTTTCTGAATGTTGAGCTTCAAGCCAACCTTTTCACTATCCTCTTTCACTTTCATCAAGAGGCATTTTAGTTCCTCTTCACTTTCTGCCATAAGGGTGGTGTCATCCACATATCTGAGGTTATTGATATTTCTCCTGGCAATCTTGATTCCAGCTTGTGCTTCTTCCAGCCCAGCGTTCCTCATGATGTACGCTGCATAGAAGTTAAATAAGCAGGGTGACAATATACAACCTTGACGTACTCCTTTTCCTATTTGGAACAAGTTTGTTGTTCCATGTCCAGTTCTAACTCTTGCTTCCTGACCTGCTCCAATTAAAATAAGTTAATTTTTAAAAAATTTTTAAAAATAAATAAAATGCATTTAAATGGAAAGACAAGAGCAAAATTAAAAATAGCCACATTAAGCCACTCAAGTATTCAAAGATGCCTTTCTAACAAAAAATAAATAAATAAACAAATAAACAAACTCTACCTGAATAAGGGCAGTTACTTTGCTATAATGAGGAAAAACTGTAAATCGCCTAATATCCAACAATAATTAGTGAAATAAATCATCCTGTATTTGAAGAATATGTGTTAGTGACACAATGCTTTTTCCCTTTTTTTAAATTTGCATTGCAAAAATAATATCTTTTCATTAAAAAAAATCAAATACAGGTAATTTAAAAGATTTTTAAAAATACATCACTCATGATCTCAGAACCTAATATTCAGTTCAGTTCAGTTCAGTCCAGTTCAGTCGCTCAGTCGTGTCCGACTCTCCGCGACCCCATGAATCACAGCACGCCAGGCCTCCCTATCCATCACCAACTCCCTGAGTTCACTCAAACTCATGTCCACAGAGTCGGTGATACCATCCAGCCATCTCATTCTCGGTCGTCCCCTTCTCCCGCCCCCAACCTTTCCCAGCATCAGAGTCTTTTCCAGTGAGTCAACTCGTCGCATGAGGTGGCCAAAGTATTGCAGTTTCAGCTTAGGTATTGTTAAAACTGATGTATCCTCTTCTGGATGTTTATGTGTAGCTTCATATGTTCATGGGCTTCCCAGGTGCCTCAATGGTAAAGAATCCACCTGTTAATGCAGGAGACACAGGAGATGCAGTTTCAATCCCTGGGTTGTAAGATGCCTTGCAGGAGGCCATGGCAACCCACTCGAGTATTCTTGCCTGGAGAATTCCATGGACAGAGGAGCCTGGTGGGCTACAGTCCGTAGGGTTGGAAAGAGTCAGATACAACTGAAGCAGCTTAGCACACACTTATATGTACATGGGCTTCCCAAGTGGTTCAGCAGTAAAGAATCCACCTGTCAATGCACTAGACACAGGAGACACAAGTTTGATCCCTAGGTCAAGAAGATGCCATGGAGGAGGTCATGGCAGCCTATCCAGTATTCTTGCCTGGGAAATCCCATGAACAGAGGAGCCTGGTGTGCTACACTCCATGGGGTCGCAAAGAGCTGGACACAACTGGGTGACTGAGCATGCACCCAGGTCTACCATTTCAGGAAAAGTCCTAATGAGCTCATCTTCCAGAAAAGACTGCTTTGTGTGTTTCCAAGACAGGTGTTCACTCATAGTGAAGATAAATGCATCCTAAATGGATTACTGTCTCTGAATTGCCTAAGTCTCTAAGATCTGGGGGAGTTTTATTCTAGAAAATCAAGACTTCAGCTTTAAGCTCTATCTGCCTCTCTTCCAGACTTCAGACATCCCCAAATCCTGCTTGGTAGCTTCTTTGTATAAGGTGATTACGTGTTGGGGAGGAAAATAACCTTCTCTAAATCCTCCCACGCCTTCCTCCTTGTGTTTGTGTTGACCCTGACTTTCCCTCACCACTCCCCAGCACAGCCATATGTGAGGGATTATTCTAGAACACAAGGAAGGAATGTGGGCCACCCTAAACCCTGGGCAGGGCATGGGAAACTTCTTCCTAGAAGCAGCTGTCCTCCTAGGGCCCTAAAATCACACAAGACGAAACTGGGGGTTCAAACCCAGGTCTACCCAGGGTTCATGCTATAGTTTGAAGAAAAATAAATTAAAATTTTTGTTTTAAAATTAAATATATATTCACATATGGAATATGGGAACTGAGCTGGACAAAGAAAAAAATTTCAAAAAGGAACTTATATTTTATTTAATCAATTTACTGCTCTCCCTAAAACCACAGATTCTAGGAAGAAGTTAGAAAGCTGTTTCTGGATAAGAATTTGATTCTTTTAAGGGTGACTATAAGCCTAATAAAATGGAGAAGGGAATAAAATTAAGCTTTCACAATCTAGGAAGTCTGGAGAAAGCGAATAACACAGCAAAAATGCAGAATAATTTGATGCCAGCCAAGAGCTTTAGATGTGATTTAAAAATAAAATCAAGACAAAAAGCGCCAAACATTGCAACTATTGCAAAGCTCCAAGCTACTGAAATCTTTTTTTTTTTTAATGTATATATATTTTTCAAAGTCTGGAATTGTCATGTGCATGAACAATAAGAGAAGCCCAATAATTTATTTCAGCTGTGGAGAAACAGAGGCAAGGGGCATCGCAGAGAAGCTGAACAGACCAACCAAGAGGTCCAGATGGCAAGAATCTTTGAGTCTTGAAGGAACTGGATAATGAACTTTGTGAATCATTGCCATTATATTTATAAATCAAAGAGCAGGAGATGTTCTAAATGCCTTTTATTTGAAGGGGTTTTGTTTTGCCTTTTCCTCTAGTTTTTTTTTTTATGTATATATACAGTTTGAATCATATTATGAGAAAAATTCCACTCGAATGAGATACCAATAAGCAGTATCCATTCAAGATTCAGATCCAGAAAAATTATACAACTTAAAATGCAGTCGGGGTAAAGCTTTGGGAAGTGCTAATGAGATTCCTCCAAGTTGGACCAGCTTCCGAGTTCTCAGGAGATGCATCTTGGCCAGGCGTTACAATCTCCTGCTGGCTCAGGCGGAGGACTGGGCACGTGACCACAAGGGTTGGCTAGAAATGGGCTCCCTGGCAGGAGAGCCTGGGTCCGCCCCCTCTTCCCATCCATCAGCTGCGTGACCTGGAGTGGGCAAACGAACCTTTCTGACTGTTGTAATCCTGAACTACGAAACCTGAAAAAGAGGCCTCTTAGGCCACTGACTTCAAATTTAAAAGTTATAAAGTGCCATCAATATATAAGCTAGTGGTTGCCGGGGTGGGGGTGTGTGAAGGGGGGATGACGTAGTTAGGGAGTTTGCGATGGTCCTGTACACACTGGGATATTTAAAATGGGTAACCAACAAGAGCCTCCTGTGCAGCACAGGGAACTCTGCTCAATGTTATGTGGCAGCCTGGATGGGAGGGAGATTTGGGGGTTAATGGATACACGTGTGTGTGTGGCTGAGTCCCTTCACTCACCTGAAACTATCACAACACTACAAGTCAGCTACTGCTGCTGTTGTTTAGTCGCTCAGTCGTGTCCGACTCTCTGCGACCCCATGGACTGTAGCCCACCAGGCTCCTCTGTCCACGGGATTTCCCAGGCAAGAATACTGGAGTGGGTTGCCATTTCCTTCTCCAACCAATCAGCTATACTCCAATACAAAAGTTCAAAAGAAAAAAAAAAAGATATATATATATATATATATGATGTTATCATTTTAATTGCTATTATTCTGAGAAAAATCCTAAAGATTTGGGGAGCAATAAAAATGATTGCTATGCCAGGCAATCCATGGGGTCACAAAGGGTTGAACGTGAGTGAGCGACTGAAAGGAACTGATGGCAGGCCATCTAAAATATACCCCGAAAAATGTTTTGAAATGATTAAAGATGATGCAAACTGTATTTAGGGTACATCTAAGATATCAGAGAGGGGAAAACCATCATTGGTGAGTTTTCACAATGTATCTGATGCTATGCTTAGGGCTTTGCATACGCTATCTGACTTTAAATCTGATGAAGTCAAGTGATATCTCAGCCCCATCCTTCCCACAGGAGAACTGAAGCCCCAAGAGACTGAACTATAAATCCACGGTCTCCTTAGTGGGCAGTGGACAAGCTACAGTCCAACTCGGGAGGTTTGAATTCAGAAACTACCTCCTTGACTGACACCCGGTCCTGGCATGAAAGACAGAAAGATAAATGCTGACAACAGAAGGCAGCACAAGAGTCTTACGCAAACCATCCAGACCTGCAATGATTTCATAAATGGGAAGTCAGTTAAAGAACACATGCATGTTCAGTCATGTCTGATTTTTTGCGACCCCACGAGGCTCCCTCTGTCCACGGAATTTTCCAAGCAAGAATATTGGAGTGTGTTGCCATTTCCTCCTCCAGGGGATCTTCCTGACTCAGGGATCGAACCTGTGTGTCCTACGTCGTCTGCCTTGGCAGGCAGATACTTTACCACTAAGCCACCTGGGAAGTTAAAGCAGAGAATAATAAAAATGCTCTGTGTAAACTTTTAATATTTTGCTTTAATTTAAACTATATAGCTATTCATCCGTTTATTATCTGGAAGTTGTTTAGAAAAAGAAACATGGTTCTTGAAACATATTTTTGAAGCATGTGCATTTCATAACACAGTTGACTCCCAATTCAATAGCACAGAATTCCACCCAGGGCAACTTTGGCTTCTGCTTGATGAGAAGATTGGGCTCTGATATTACATTTCCTTTTCCTTGTCTTCCTCAGTTTTTGATTTGTCTGTTTCTGTTATGGCCTGAAGGATTTCATCCCTGATGCTAAGTATATATTGCAATAAATAGGAATCATTAGTTCATTGTTATACAACGTCTTTCTGTAAATCATTGACCCCTCCAATTTGTCTGGGGTCAGTTACTAAACCATGTTCTTAATTATTCTCTTGTAGTTCAGAATTTTTCCAATGTTGTTAACCTCAGGCAACATTTTTCTCGTCTCTGAGATTTAGTCAATATCAAACTGAGAAGCAAAATCTCCTTTAATGTCAATGATTTTTAATGATTATATATAGTCTATATATACTTTCATGTCTTTTATTTCTGAAATGAAACTCCAAATTTATCTTTAAAACATTTTATAACCCTATGATCCATAACTTGGAACAAAAGAGTTGCATTATGTTATAAAAATCTGGCATTTATTTAAATCACTTTTTTACATTATTCATAACTAAAACATGAAGAAGCATATATTAGACCAAAGGTCTTCGAAGTTAGGGCCAGAAATGAAAGGTAAGAGAAATTTTACATCACAGCTAAAAATTTTCTATCACATATACACACATGCCACACACAAACACACATGTATAATAAAAAATTTTCATGACATGCCCTTACAACCTATAATTCACACTGTTATTTTCTATTTTATTTTATTGTTTCATTTTATTTTTTAAAAAAATTCTTTTCCCAACTCAGTAAATGTATTTCACGACCCACCAAGAGTCAAAACCCATAATTTAAAAAACATAGATAAAGCACAGACTTTGTAGGTGTCTATTTTCTTCAAGTGTTTCTTCACAGAATGTGTATGTTCACAGGGGAAAAAAATCAATTTATAGAATAATTCAGAGTCTGTCTGTGCTGATTTTTGTGAAGAGTACTTATCTTGTAAAAACAACCAATTTATATCTCTTAAATCTCAGAGATTTTTCTTTTGCCCATAATAAAAAGTCAGAATTTGGAATTCCACCTACATTGCCACCAACAGCTGCTGAAAATCACTGCTTGAATTTTGTGTATTTTCGTAGTGCTTGCTCTATTACCATTTGCACCGTGACTTTCTAGAAAACATCTTGGAACTCTATCAACCTTATCGGAGAGTTATTCCCTAATACAATTTTTTCCTATTGATAAGTAACTATCAGTTCAGTTCAGTTCAGTCGCTCAGTCATGTACGACTCTCCGCGACCCCATGAATCACAGCATGCCAGGCCTCCCTGTCCATCACCAACTCCCGGAGTACACTCAAACTCATGTCCACAAAGTCGGTGATGCCATCCAGCCATCTCATTCTTCGTTGTCCCCTTCTCCTCCCGCCCCCAACCTTTCCCAGCATCAGAGTCTTTTCCAGTGAGTCAACTCGTCGCATGAGGTGGCCAAAGTATTGCAGTTTCAGCTTTAGCATCAGTCCCTCCAATGAACATCCAGGATTGATCTCCTCTAGAATGGACTGGTTGGATCTCCTTGCAGTACAAGGGACTCTCAAGAGTCTTCTCCAACTATAGCTCCTCTGTATATTTGTAAACAGCAAATTAATCAGTGGGTAACTTGTGCCCTCCCGGACCCACTATCTGAGTACCATGGCTTTTTTTCTACATGTAAATCATCTATTTGTTGCTGTTAAGCTTCCAGTGCTGCCAATTTTCTGGTGTAGAGTCAAGACCTTTTCTGTAACTATTGGTCCACAGACTGGTATTCTGTGGATTCTTTCTCATATAACCACACCAGGAATATATCTGATAAGTTTGTTTCATTTAAAGTAGAATGAGAATTTAAATGCACTCGGAATGCCATGTGATTATAAAACCCTTCTAAGATGTTACAATTTTCCCCAAAATATTTATAATTATCTTATCATATCTAATTTGACTCTAGTTCCTTCTATACTTGATCTTAGCCAAAAGGTCGAAAAGTGATGACCCTAGTTCCTTTTTAAGCCTGCATGCATGCTAAGTCACTTCAGTTGTGTGTGAGACCCTATGGACTGTAGCCCTCTAGGCTCCTCTGTCCAAGAGATTCTCCAGGCTAGAATACTGGAGTGTGTTGCCATGCCCTTCTCCAAGCGATCTTCCCAACCCAGGGATGGAACCCATGTCGCTTATGTCTCCTGCATGGCAGGCAGGTTCTTTACACCTAGAGCCACCTGGGAAGCCTCTTTTAAAGCAGCATTCCCCTATATCTAAATTATTCAACTAGATTTTCATAGGAACAGCTCTATTATTTTCACATCTGTCATGTATTGGCTTGCGTAACATTTAACTATATGATTATAATAACAAGGGAACACTGCATACACAACCTTGGAGAAATATAAGTGACTCTGGCTGAGTGTGCATTTCAGGTGGAAGCGTAAGCGTACATGAGACGGCAGCATGGCGTCTGCTGGCGACGAGCATTCAGAGCTCACAAAAGGAACAGGGAGCGCCACGCCGTCCAAGGGCTGTAAGGGGAGATGGCTTCAGAGTGCCTCTGCTGTCCTACAGTACTTGTTCTGTTCTTGTTCAGTCGCCCAGTTGTGTCCGACTCTTTGCACCCCATGGGCTGCAGCACACCAGGCCTCCCTGTCCTTCACTGTCTCCCAGAGTTTGCTCAAGCTCATGTCCATTGAGTGGGTGATGCCATCCAACCGTCTCATCCTCTGTCGCCCCTTCACCCCCGTCCTTAATCTTCCCCACCAGTTCATGGGGCTGCAAAGAGTCAGACAGGACTTGGCACCTAAGCAACAACAAATGGGGACTTGCCTGGTGGTCCAGTGGTTAAGATTCTGCACTTTCCCTGCAGGTGGCACAGGTTCAATCACTGGTTGGGGAACTAAGATCCCACATGCCAGGGGGTAAGGACAACAAAAAAAAAAAAGAAGAAGAAGAAGATAAAAAATAAAAGACCCAATGGGAGGAAACAGTGTGTATTCTTCAGGAGAGCTCAAATAGTAACACATGGCTGACACACGGGGCCTACTAGAATCTAGGAGAAGAAATGGAGGCAGAAGCTCATTACACAGGACGATGGCAGCCCCCCACACTACTGAGTCACACGGAACACACGGTCCACCAAACCTCCCTGAATCATTGTCTTTTTCTCACCCCTAGACTCCACCAGCACCCAGGTATCCTGATTTCCAGTTCTCATCCACTACACCTCACACCCACCAGAGAATATCCTCCTCATGTGAGAGGGGCTTAAGGAAAAGGAGGAAATACAGATGGAGCTTAGAGAAAATAAAATTCCTCATTTCTCCCAAATATGCAGCCTACATACTGCACAGAATTAATGTTGACAGAATTCACAGAGTTTAGGGGAAAGCAAGCGCCAGAGCTCACGTGGTTCCTCCCAGCCATCTCAAAGCTCGCAATTTCTTTGCCATTGGTAACCTACCGTGGAGAATTCATTTCATGCCTGTCTACTCTGGTAAAACCTTGGAATGAATTGAATTGTTACAAAACGGTGAAAATTAGGAATGCCAAGAGTCATTTGGTGCAGCTAATTAAGAGTCGTCATCTCTGCAGCTTTGCGTGTGCTTCTGACTTTCTTTACCTGTAAACTTAGTTTCTGAAGTTGCGTCTGATAAAAAGAAGCGTGAGAAAACCCTCTGCCTGTTGTCAAGGAGAAGGTTACCTCTTTACACTGGAGCGTTAGAGGGAAATATTCACTTTCAAACGATCTTTCTATTATTGGAATTATTTTGATCAGACTGAAAACCTGTAAGCTAGAATTTAGTTCAGCTATGTGCTGGGTTAGGGGATGAAAAAACAAAAGAGATGGACCTACTTCCTCCATGACTTCCATCGTATTTAGATTTAAATCCAAGCTTCTCTATTTTACTACAATTGAAAAGAATCTCAACTCCTTACTTATTAATAGGTTGGCAGAGTCCTACCCTTCTGGCCTCTCTCTTCCCCAAACATGTCATGCTTGCTCCCATGTTTGGGCATCTGTATTTGGCTGATTCTGCTGCCTGGAAAGCATTCTTTCCCCAGATGTCTATGTAACCCAGCACCTTCATGATATTCATACAGCAGCTTGAAAGTTACCATCTCAAGGTCCTCCCCAACCTACACACACCAGTCAGGATGCCTTCAGCAACAAGTAATAAAGAGGACCCAACTAGAAAGAGCCGGAACAAAGCTTTGGTAATTCACGCAACACTGAGCATAGTGGAAGGAGAATTCTGACATTGCATATTCAGCAGCATTAGGACTTTAGCAAAGACCCAGGTCCTTTCCAACTTTTCTCTCTGCCATCTGCAGCAGGTCAGCAATCCTCCCGTCAGGGTCACAAGGGGATTGCAATTGCTCCAGCCATCACAGGAGGACACAATGGTGTCCTGTAAAGAAGGCAGGCATTTCCCTCCATGCAGCTTTTATTAGTAGGAAAACCTTTACCAGAGTTCCCAAAGTTGGCAGCTCTTCAATCCCACTGGCCAGGACCTGCTTTACTGAAACCAGTCACTAGTAAAAAGGAAGAAATGACCATGACTGATATTAAAGGGGAGTCTGGAGAAGAGTCACGTTCCTTAAGATCACCAGAGGGTAAGCACCCCAGGAAAACTGAAGTTGTACCAGCTAGTACAGGCCAGGCTTGCGGAAGAGAATACTATCAAAAGATAAGCAGAAGCAGCGACCACAACATCCAATCCGAGATAGCCCCCATCACGCTCTAGAACCGCGGACCTTTCAATCTCAGCACAGAACAGAGTTCAGCCTCGTATTTCTCTCGTTCATTTATGTGCCTGTTGTCTGATGTCTGAGCTCCAGGAGGGCAAGGCCCTTGTGCATTGCTTCGCCAAGCTGTTCCTCAGCACCAGAACACCACCTGACACAGAGCAGGCACACGGTGAACATTTCTAAGCGAATGCGTGCGTGCACCCACATCCACGCACATGTTGCCTTTGGACACTTTGTGGCCGTGTGCCACATTTAGCTTGACAAGCAGAAAAACCCACCAAGACTAAACCATCCCCTCTTCAATGACCCTAACCTTGGGAGAGAGCCACTAAGTTCACAGAACACATCTTACGTGATTTTTAGCAAAGCTTACAGGGCATTTAAACAGAATGCAACACTTTCTTCCTAAATTTTGCTCCTCCTCCAGCATTTCCTGATTCCATGATTATACCCAGATGCCCAAGATAAAATTTCACTCTCCACCCCATTCCCCCTTCTCCTTTAGAGACCCCCACATCCAACAGTCAAGTCCCGAAGAACTCAAAACCCTATCCCCTCATCTCAATTTTCGCTGTCACTGCTTTAGTTAGATTATGTTAAATAAATTCTAAAATGCTGGTCAACTTTCTATCATATTTCAACTCCTATTTTCTTATTTCACAAGACACAGCATTAAAACTCACCTATAAGAAAAGGATCAGGTTCATTATTAGTTTGAATTACTATAATATCCAGAACATACTCCATTTCTGCTTTTTTCCATCCTCAGTAAAGTTACACTTGAGGGGACAAGGAGAGAGAAAAGACAGTTTAAGCTTTTACTTTAAATGGTCATTTCTTACCAGTGGAAGAAATAGCAAGAGCATAACTCAGGATTTTCAGCCTGATGCTCAGCCAATTGTACAGAGTTCAATCTTGTAAAAATCCATCAGTATAGAAAATAAATGAAACAAAGGTAGTCCAACATCTTTTATAATTCTGGGATGTTAGCCATGGAGAGTAGGCTGAGTGCCAAAGAACTGATGTTTTTGAATTGTGGTGTTGGAGAAGACTCTTGGACAGCAAGGAGATCAAGCTAGTCAATCCTAAAGGAAACCAACCCTGAATATTCATTGGAAGGACCACTGCTGAAGCTGAAGCTCCAATACTTTGACTACCTGATGTGAAGAGCCAACTTGTTGGAAAAGGCCCTGATGCTGGGAAAGATTGAAAGCAAAAGGAGAAAGGGGTAGCAGAGAATGAGATGGCTAGATAGCACTACCAACCCCCTGGACACAAATTTGAACAAACTCTGGGAGACAGTGGAGGGAAGGGGAGCCTGGCATGCTGCACTCCATGGGGTCACAAAGAGCTGGAACACGACTAAGCATAATATTGCAAAGATCACCAAACAGTGTTCCATGAAGCCTGTAGAGGTGTTTTTGATGTCCCCGTGTCCCTCTCCTGATTCTCATCAAGATTGTTCCATTTCTATGGGCTTTACAGGCTAGGGTCCAGGAAAGATTCTATTTGAAAAGAGTTTCATGGTTTGTTCATTTAAAAAGCCATTGTTTTATTATATTTTGCCCCTACTTTTTAATAAAAATCAGGATAAGTTGGAAAAGTAAAAGCCTTGACACAAGCAATAGGAAACTTAAGCCTCATATACATTGCTATCTAAATTAAGATGGAGTTCTTCAAGCATACCCAAAGCAGCAAAGTTTGCTTCAATTCAATGCTTAATGAACTTAGCTTGGGTCAACCAGACATGCAAGTAACTGTGAAGGAAAAGAAATGAAAGATTATGCACAAAATATCATTAATAATATATTATTGAAGATGGTGACTAAAAGTGAAGATGGTGTTTTAGACTCTCGAATGGAGCTCCCATACTAACTTCAGTGCTTGCACCTTTGACACAGCTGAGGTTAGCACATCCCTGTTTTCAGAAATGTGTGTGTACAAAGGGCTTCCTTGGTGGCTCAGACGGTAAAGAATCTGCCTGCAATGCAGGAGACCCGGGTTCAGTCCCTGGGTTGGGAAGATCCCCTGGAGGAGGGCATGGAAATCCACTGCAGTATTCTTGCCTGGAGAGTTCCATGGACGGAGGAGCCTGTCGGGTTACAGTCCATGGGACCACGAAGAGTCAGACACAACTGAGCAACTAACACATGCACGAAAGCCAGGAGAGTTTCTGCAAAACCAAGACCGCTTTTATTAATAAAGTCACGGGCTAATAACTACCCCCAATGCATCTTGAATCTATTATTCTCAACATACACAACATAAGCTCTTGTTGCGTTTTCCTTTCACTTTCAACATTCATCTCACTTGGGTTTAGTTTCATCCCAAATCTGCTGTCTTTTATTAATTCTGGCCTTTGCTTTCACCACAAATTCTAATCATTTTGTTCATATGATAACACCCCCTCCAAAAAAGAGCTTAAGAGAATCATAGCAAATATTTCTTAGACTGGTTCTGCTCTCCCTTCCTACCTGCTTCATTTCAAATTATTCAAAGTATAGAAAGATTCTGATTACCACAGTAAGAAGCCAACAACAAAGCAGGGCTTCGTTATCAGGAAATACATCTTATGGAGATCCACTTGGCCTTGGCAATGATACAAACAAATATTAGAGCAAACAGAATCACCCTGCGGAAACATGATCTCCCCCTTTGAACATTACAGCAATGAGAAATCTAAGAAGCATTAATGACCAAATACTTCTATGGGCAGTGCTTAAACCTACTTTCCAGACTCTCACTGTCTTCCTAGCCCCTCTCAGGCTGCATTTCTTTGGTTCCTGAATCCTTGCAACAAATAGTCTTTCTCTCTGAAAACATTAGCCAATACAACAAATAAGCATAAACCACCTCTCACGAACACTGCACAGCCCTAAGTGCTATGGAAGAGGCGCAGAGGTGAGTCTACCTGGGAATTTATTGCTTAGCAGGGGAGCTAATTCTTGTAATCTAGCAAAAATATAAAAAGAAACCAGTGCTTAAAGAGAGGAAAAGATGAGGTTTTTTTGGACAAGGTAGCAAGTGAGCTGGTTTTAAAAGATTGGTAAGATTTAGACATGTAAGGATGAAGGCATTCGTAGTAAAGGAACACATGATTAAACATGCTGAAATGATAAAGCATAAAATAGTTCGGAAGATGAAGCCTAGAACTTCAGCTTCGGAGCCTGAAAGACCCAGTTTCAAATCCAAGCTGATTAAGCCAGCTCAGGCATCGTGGAAGACACAAAGGGTTGTTTTTCTCTGTGAAAGTCATGTCCGACTGCTTGCAACCTCATCTTGTTCTCTCTTTAAGCATTGGTTTGTTTTTATATTGAACCTGCACCTCCTGCACTGCAGGCCGATCCGTTACCATCTGAGCCACCTGATACTGAGACGCAGACACGGCTCTGGTCCTCTGAGGCAGCGCATTCCTCCAATAGTCCCCATTCTTTCCTTCCCCCCAGCACTCATCCCATGCCACGGTTAAGATCAGTTACTCGGATTTATAAAGCCACCCGCCCAAGGACACACACTTTTCAGAGCCTGGATTTCACCTGCAATCTCTTGAATTTTGAAACTCCCACTCCGCCAAGATCCGCTGCCTACACCCCTTCACCTCCTGCACTAGAATCTGTCTCCTCTAGTTTTAACCATCCTGGGAGCTCAGAGTACACGCATTCCACCCACACCTTGCTAGGCAACCAGCAGCATTGGGAAAACAGAAGATGTAGAAGCTTAATGTCACCAACTGACCTTTGTTCTTCTCCGCACCATTTTAAGTAACAAACAAATTAGTAGCCGCTGCGTGCATTCCCTGGTCTAAGCTCATCACATGCTTTGGTTTATATAGCACATAGAAAATACCAACTGAACACCCACCATCTTCGGCACAATAAACTAAGGAAAAATATACTTAGTACTACAATAATCTACATTTCTATGACACATCAAGATATTTTCAAGCACCATTTCAAGCTTCCATCTGTTTTTTTCTAGATTCGGTGGGGAAGAGAAAACAAAGATCCCAATTTAAATCAACCCCCTTGTAAATAAGCAGTTAAGTTACTCCAGAGTGAAAGAAGCAATTTTCTATGAAATTGTGTGAAGCCACGAATGCTGGCTTTTCCTAGGCATCACTAACATGTCTTCTTAGCTCTAGCTGCTGGGTGATTTAAACAGTAAACATTTATTTCTAACAGTTCTAGAGGTTGGGAACCCCAAGATTCAAGGTGCTGGCTGATGTGGTATGTGATGAGTGCCTTCTTCCTGGTTTGCAAATCGTACCTTCTTGATGTTTACTCACATGGTGGAGAGAGAGAGACAGAGGGGGATGGGGGTTTGTCCTGTCTCCTACTCATGATCTAATTACCTCCCTAAGACCCCCACCTCTGATGCTATTACATCAGGGGTTAGGATCTTAGCATATGAATTTTGAGGGGACGCAAACATGCAGTCCATAATGTATGGTCATTGCAATCACTCTACAGGAAGGTATTTTTTAAATCTTGTTTCCATATGAAGGTTCTAGCTCAAAGAGGTTAAGCAATGCCTAAGGTCACATGACAAAATTAGTCACTAAGCAGGAAATTTAAACCTGGATGTGTTGAGCCCTAAATCTTAACTTCTTGTAGAGCTGGATTCCCAATGCCAGTTTCTTTAGAATCTATCCTACATCATTTCTCCTCTCTGACCTCTCCTTTTTAACCTCTATTCTTGTTCTATCCTAAACCTGCTGATTTGCCAAGATTTACTGGGTGCCTCCACGGTGCTAAGCACTGCTGTACATGATTTATAAGTACAATCTCACTTGGTTTTCAGAACAGCCTAAGGAAGTGGGCACAGCGGGTCCTCAGAATGGCCATCCTGACTGTTTAGAGATAGCATCCATCTTGCCCGGTCAGTGCCAAGCCAACCAGTTGTTAAATCCCTTTAATACTATTCCAAGGCTTTCCTAGTAAAGTATCTGCTTGTAGCACAGGAGATGCAGGAGAGGCAGGTTCGATCCCTGGGTCAGGAAGGTCCTCTGGTGGAGGAAATGGCAACGCACTCCAGTATTCTTGCCTGGAGAATCCTGTGGACAGAGGAGCCTGGCAGGCTGCAGTACACGGGGTCGCACAGAGTTGGACACAACTGAAGCAACTGAGCACAGGCAATGAGCACCTGGAAGACACACGGTAAATATGCACGTCCAAGACTTGAGGGGACTGAAGCTGTGAAAGGTGAGGTGACACACTCAAGGCCACACGGTTGGAAGGTAGCATCAGCAAGATTCAAATGCAGGTCACTTTGGTGCAAAGACCATTCCCACGCTCTACTTTTCTCTGAGGCCTCTGCCCACCGCGAAGAAGTCTAGAATCAAAGAGTTCATCTGCCTGTCATCAGTTCAGTTCAGTCGCTCAATCATGTCCGACTCTTTGCGATCCCATGGGCTGCAGCACGCCAGGCTTCCCTGTCCATCATCAACTCCTGGAGCTTACTCAAACTCATGTCCATCGAGTCAGTGATGCCATCCAACCATTCATCTTCTGTCACCCGCTTCTCCTTCTGCCTTCAATCTTTCCCAGCATGAGGGTTTTTTCCAATGAGTCAGTTCTTCACATCAGGTGGCCAAAGTATCACCTGGCATGTACTTAGATAAACAGGTAACCTCTATGAATCTGGAGTTCCTCATCTGAAATACGAAGCTTTAACATCCAACTCAAATATTTGTCATGAGCTTTAAATCTAAACAACTATGATTGGTTTGGCTGGCAAGTAGCAGGCACTGAATTATCAGTATGAAAATGAGTCTCCTGATGAGGGTGAAAGAGGAGAGTGATAAAGCTGGCTTGAAACTCAACATTCAAAAGACTAACATCATGGCAGCTGGTCCCATCATTTCATGGCAAATAGAAGAGGAAAAGTGGAAGCAGTGAGAGATTTTATTTTCTTGGGCTCTAAAACCACTGGATGGTGATTGCAGCCATGAAATGAAAAGATGCATGCTCCCTGGAAGGAAAACTATGACAAACCTAGACAGTCTATTAAACAGCAGAGACATCACTTTGCCAATAAAGGTCTGTATAGTGAAAGTTACAGTTTTTCCAGTAATCATGTATGGATGTGAGAGTAGGACTGTAAAGAAGGCTGAGTGCCGAAGAACTTATGCTTTCAAATAGTGTTGGAGAAGACTCTTGAGAGTCCTCTGCACTGCAAGATCAAACCAGTCAGTCCTAAAGGAAATCAACCCTGAATATTCACTGGAAGGACCCTGATGCTGGGAAAGATTGAGGGCAAGAGGAGAAGGGGGTGACAGAGGATGAAATGGTTGGATGGGATTACCAACTCAATAAACATGAGTTTGAGCAAAGTCCGGGGAATAGTGAAGGACAGGGAAGCCTGGCATGCTGCAGACCATGGGATCACAAAGAGCTGGACACGATCTAATAACTGAACAGCAGAGTTAATCACCTTAAACTACACATTGCTTTTACCACTGATGAACAATTTCTTCTTTCTGCCTTTTTTTTTTTTCATTTGTTATTCATTTATCCCTCTCCCTTGAGAACTAGGAGCTCTTTGACCCACATCAGCATCCCCCATGGTACCCAACCAAATGCGTGGAAAAGAAGATGGTGAAAAGGAGCAGAAGGTAGAGGAGGCATGATCCAGATCTCCTGATACAAGACAAGATGGGGGTGTCGGCCAGAGCCCAGGGAGGGCGTCTGGGAGCCAAAGCTCCAGACACTGGATGTGTCACCAGTGTCTTGCCTCAGGATAAAATGCCGGGCTCTAGTCTCCCATGGGAACACTAATTAGCTGGGTGACTTTAATCAAGTTGGTTTGCCTCTCTGGGCCTCAGCATCCTTGCATATGAAATGAAGGAAATGTACTAAACCCAAGGGTGTCTTCCGATCCTGGATTCCATGACTTTTTGTTCCACCTCCAGACACAACACTGTCACCCTAAGCTTGCAATGATCACTGCCTGGGTGATATCTCCGCCTGGCTCCTCCATCAAACCTTGAGTTCCTCTAAGAGAAGTACCATGCACTGGATTTTGTCAGCTGCTGCCTCCTTTGCACTTCCCACTGGGCCTAGCATTATTTTGCTTAACGAACGAATGATGACCTGAAGGAGTAAAGAGTTCTGACAGACCCAGAGCAAAAGTCTGGGCCCAGATAGAGATTATGGAACAGCAACATGAGTGCTTCTGCTAAGAGTGGGTTTGAACAGACTGCTGGTTTGTCCCAGGGTTCTGGGACAGTCCCAGTTTTCACTTGTCCTGGTGTAATTATTAGAACATCTCCTTTCAGTCTTACAAATGTCCCCATTGGATGATAAATGTAATGGTCACCTTGGAAACAAGGGAACCCAGGGTCCATGATACTGACCATGTACCAGTTATATTGACCAGCTCTTTTAGTACATGTTCTTTGTCAATCTACCTCAAAACTCTTAATAAGGGCTTCCCTGGTGGCTCAGAGGTTAAAGCGTCTGCCTGCAATGCGGGAGACCTGGGCTCGATCCCTGGGTTGGGAAGATCCCCTGGAGAAGGAAATGGCAACCCACTCCAGTATTCTTGCCTGGAGAATCCCATGGACGGAGGAGCCTGGTGGGCTACAGTCCACGGGGTCGTAGAGAGTCAGACACGACTGAGTGACATCACTTTCACTTTCTTTCTTTCATCCCCATTTTACAGATAAAAACATTGAGGTTCAGCAAGTTTGTGTAAAGGCTGAAAACCTCAGAGCAACTAATAGGTGGTGGCTAAATTCACCTCCTGGACCACCAGGAGTCAAATTTCTGCTCTTTCTATTCTGATGCATGGTTGGATCACAGGGGTCAATGGGGAGAAGGAAGGATCAGAGTCCTCTAGACTCAGGGTGAGAGCTCTCCCCCACTCATCTCTCCTGCTACATTCCTTCAACTCCTAATTTCTCTTTGCTGGATCCTCTCCACTCTCCAAACCCTAGGGAGGCCACAGTGTTCATTTGAGTGGGGTGGGCATGTCTCTCGATGCTCCCTCCCTCTTCCCCTGCTACCTCCAGAAACTAAGTCTGAAAGAGAAGAACTGTGCTAGCAACTCAGACAGAATCACAGACTCCTTGAGCATGACGGATCAGGAGTCAGTCTTCACGGTGCACGGGAAGATGCCTCCAGATGAGGGCTTCTCCCCAGACACTACGGGGATGGAGAAGGATGTGGACATTTTGAGTCCCCCTGCCTCGGTTTGAGTCCTGACCAGCCATCTCCAACTACTTGACATGGAGCTAATAATTTAACCCCCGACAGAGTCTGCTTCTTCATCTGAGCAGTCGTCATGTCACAAGAAGACCTGTTTTTAACCAGTTGCTGGCTGGGAGTGGCACAATGCAGGCTAGACCTCGGGGTCTTCAGACCCCACCTCTTCATAGACAGGGGCTTCTCAGGGGGCACTAGTGGCAAAGAACCCACTTGCCAATGCAAGTGGATGTAAAAGACACGGGTTCGATCCCTGGGTCAGGAAGATCCCCTGGAGGAGGGCACAGCAAACCCATTTCACTCTTCTTGCTTGGAGAATCCCATGGACAGAGGAACCTGGGGGGCTACAGACCATAGGGTCCCTAAGCGACAGACATGGCTGAAGCGACTGAGCACGCACACACACGCTCCATAAACAGATCCCCCCACAAACTCCTCTTCCGTCTCCCTAGCCTCCAGTGCGTCCTCTGGATGGAACCTGGGGACCTCCCCTGTTCTCTGCCCCACCATTCTCCCCACCACCACCTCTCATTTCACCCTCTCACTCTGAGTTCACAGCAGCGGCCTCTGCTCTGCCCCGTTCCCTTCCATCCACCAATTTATTCTCCACTCTGATTCCAGATGGATTCCTTTTAAAGTGCAAATTTATTCATGTCACTTGACTACTTAAAATTCTTCAATCGTTTCCTCTCGCCCTCAGAATCAGTTCAAACTCCTCGGAGAGAATTACACGGCCGGGGCGCCAGCCTGCCCTCACCCCATCCTTTCCTGGTCTCCGGCCACAGTGACCAGCTCTTGCTCCCAGTCGGGGGCCACACACTCTCCAGCCTGAGGATTCTCATGATGCTTTTCTCCGCTCCTAGAACGGTCCTCTCCCCTGGCCATCCTCCAGCCCACCCCACCCCCCACTCACTCCTCACCTAGTTAATTCCCTCACGTCATTTAAACCGCAGCCTGAACCTTGCTCTCACACCACACGCCAACCTAGGGCGCCCCTTAGGGCTGTCGAAGCGCCCTGTGCTCTAACCCTCCTAAATTCTGGAATGACTGATTCCAGCCCCAGCCCGGAAGCCTCGTGGCAGAAGGGACCATGTCTGACTCTGCGTGTGTGCATGCACGTGTGCGTGTGTTTGTGCACGCGCCCACACTAAGCCGCTGCACTCGTATCTGCCTCAGTGAGACCCCATGGATTGTGGCCCTCCAGACTCCTCGGTCCATGGGATTTCCCATGGCAAGAATACCGGAGTGGGTTGCCATGCCCTCCTGCAGGAAATCTTCCCGACCCAGGGATCGAATCCGCATCTCTTATGCCTCCTGCTTTGGCAGGCAGGTTCTTTACCACTAGTGACACCCGGGAAGCCCACATCTTACTTTGCTATCCCTAAGTTCCTGCACAATGAGGAGCCAGAGACAAGATAAGAACTCCGTTATTCACCACCCCCCATCTGTTCATCCATCAGCGCCCTCCATCGTGGTGGAGCGGGCATTTCTCCCCTCTTCCCATCATCTTTACTCCGCTACCCCAGCAACTAAGCCTGTAAGAGAGGACTGTGCTTTGTAGTCCAGAGAAGAGAAAGACTCACAAACTCTTCGAAGGTGCTACACAGAGGAGCTGACTCTCACAGTGCAAGAGGTGAAATGCTGGGACTTCCCTGGCAGGCCAGCGGTTAAGACTGTGTGCCCCCACTACATGGGGGTGCATGGGTTCAATCCCTGGTCAAGGAACTAAGATCTCGCATGCTGAGAGACATGGCCAAAAATTAAAAAATAAGATTTTAAAAATTTGTGTCAATAAAAAAAGAGGTGAAATATCTTTGACCGCCACCCCCCTTGCTCCGAAGCCCAGCTTTGGTGAGGACCTCTGCCCTCTCCCTTGCTCTCAGGGTAGGATATGAAGCCCCTCACTCTGTCCCCCAGCTATTCCCATCAGTGGGACCAGACAGAGCAGAGGCTAAGAACACAAATTCAAGGCAAGACACTGGGAGAAGAAATGAAGAGAAGAAATAAAGAACATCCCAGGTGGCGTAGTGGTAAAGAAACTGCCAGCCAAAGCAGGAGGTGCGAGTTTGATCCCTGGGTCAGGAAGATCCCCTGAAAGAAAGACGCGACAGGGTGAAAATGGCCAAGGGGGTGTGTAGGAGAAGACGGGAGAAAAAGGAAGAAACTCTGGCTGGGTCCTGAGAGACTGAGACTGAAGTTTCCCAGCCATAATTGGACTGGAGAAGCTGCCACAGCCTCTACCATCCCATGGATTCCAGATGATTTGGAACATGTGTATTCCTTCAGCCTGCAGTAGAGGACCGATCCAGTGTTTGCCTGAATTCCCTGGATAAGCTTCAGAAGAGGCGTGCCTTACATCCATCCCCCATGCAAATGACTGACCTAGATTCCCATAATGTCAGAGCCCGGAGCCTGGTTATCTGAGAGACGGAACCTGACAATGTGTCCAAACGCCTAATGACCCCTCCAATTAAGCCGTTAAGGACTCAAATTTCCCATAACCATTCTCCCCAGAGTTTATCCTCTTAGAATGAAAATGATGTTAAATATGCCCGGATGATCCTCAGTGGTCTGGGTTAAATATGCAAGAACCAAAACTTTATATAAACTATGAGCACGAGAACCTAAAGGAGGCCAAATATATTCCAAGGACAGTGTCCTGACCTAATTTCAAAAGGCAAAGGAGTCAGCTATAACTCAGAACAAACAAAGAACAACACAATCTTCAACCATATTAATAAAGGAGGGTGCCTCAGCTAAGATGATCCACGATGCTTCACTAGTTTTTAAAAAATGAAGCATGTTGCAAAATTAGAAGCTACCAGTTGATTACAAGTGTGTTAAGTAATAAAGAACATCCCAAGTGGCGTAGTGGTAAAGAAACTGCCAGCCAAAGCAGGAGGTATGAGTTTGATCCCTGGGTCAGGAAGATCCCCTGGAGAAGGGAATAGCTACCTACTCCAGTATTCTTGCCTGGAGAATTCCATGGACAGAGGAGCCTGACAGGCTACAGTCCACGGGGCTGCAAAGAGTTGGATACGACTAGACGACTGAGCGCACACACATAAATAGTAAATGTGTAAATAGTTCTCAGATTTCACCAAGATTCTGACATCTTAAACAATGGTTATTTTTCTCTATCCCCTGCAACTGTTTATGCGCGTGTTTTATTTTTACCTAGAGAAAGAGGGTGGAGGGAGACAGAGAAAAAAAGAAAAAGAGGTATTTAAGTATCCTAAGCAACATTAAAGAGGAAGGGATACAACAAGAAACATACAACCCATATAAAGAGCATAAGAATGTGTTCTGAAAGGGAAGCCTTCATCTTTGAGCCAAGATGAAGGTCAGCTGGTGAATCCTATGGAGCCCTTCTCGGAATAAAGTTCTTAAATACATAAAGTAAAATTCATATGCGTACAAAAGAAACCAATTATATCAAAATGCAGTTGCCAACACATTAAAAACCACAAATTTGAGATTAAGTAATGCCTGTGCTTCTTTATGGAAGCCTTAAATAATAAATGGTGCACCTAATTGAAGTCGCAAATAAGCATACACGATGCTGCAGGCTCTCTGCCACAGTTGTAACAGAATCTGAGAGCATCTCTGGTGACAAAGGCACAGGGGGTCGCTAACACTACTGTGCTTTGTTACTCACACGTGCTGTTAAAAGACATCCTAAATTTCAGTTAGAAATAGTGGAAATAATGAAGTTCTCTTCCATCCACACTGATGGACTGAGGTTAGAATTTCTGCTTCAGAATCTGTAGAAAGATCATCCTTTAGAATGATATCTAGGAGAACTGACTTGTGTTAAGTGCCTACCACGTACTATGCACTGATCCAGACAAAATTCTATATTCATCGTAAGCCCATTTTTCTCTTTACCTTAGCTAGAGGAGAAGGGGACGACAGAGGATGAGATGGTTGGATGGCATCACCAACTCAATGGACATGAGTTTGAGCAAACTCTGGGAGATGGTGAAGGACAGGGAAGCCTGGCACGCTGCAGTCCGTGGGGTCAGAAAGAGTCTGACACAACTTAGTGACTGAAACACACAACTAGCTAGAGGGCATTGAGAGGGAAAGTTTTGAAAAATAGGCTCCTCCGCTATATTGGGGCAATATTTAATAGATAGAGAATAACCAGCTGAAAGTCTTATCCTTTACCAAGGTTAAATTCTACTGAACAACTCACTCCTGAATTTCTGGAGTCGACTCCTATTGGAATCCGAAAGTTGCAAACAAGAATTCCAAGCTTTTGGACTTTCCTCAAACCTGAAGTATCTATGAGTTAAAAGGCAGAGACAACAAACAGATGTCTGGCACACAGAGTCAGGGCAGATACCACAGGGAAGCTGCCTTCAGCAAACCCACGGCGGGAGGAGCCAGCAAGGCTGATGGGTAGAACAGGACGGAGAGAAGAGAATCGGGGCCTTGGATTCTGAGAACTGGGTGAGGTACGAGGAACAGGGCGGGTGATGAGAGGTTCAGGGAGTGTGCTCTGCTGCTTTCTGTTTCACTTACTTTTGCAGCTGATTGCTTGCCTGTTATATTTGCAGGAGATGATTTGAGTGGAGAAGGACTCCCAAGGTGAAGAGGACTTCATAAGCTCTGACCCTCTGCCCATCAATAAGGCGCCAGAGCGTTGGGATCGCTCATCTCCTTCCCCTGGGAGCTCTATTCCTGCAGCAGAAAATCGCACATGTAGCCGGCTTTACAACAGGCTTAGCTGAGCCTCTGTGGGTAGATTCTGGATTCTCTCTTCTTCAAGCCTTTTCCCTGAGTCATGTTAAGATATTTAAGAAAGACTTCAGCTTGTGAAATGTCTTCAATCTGAAAGCAAATGTTTTAATTGCGGGGTCAGAGAAAACCAAAGATTCTGCACCCATACCCCCCAAAAAAGACTAAATCAAAAATGCAAATTCCATTAAAATAAACAAAAAAGCAACTGGTTAGGGAGGGTCATGAAGACAGATAGAAGCTTGTTATCTCACTGTTTTGTTTATTTGCTTATTTATGTGGACATCTTGGTGCAAGATAGGTTTTGAGAAAGAGTCTGTTTATCTGCAGGGGAATCTCACACAAGACATGAACATACAGTAGGGGGCCCAACAAATAGTTGCTGAATCCAAATGGATTTTCCTTAGAGTGAACTCTCTCCCTCTGACCCTGCTCTAACACATCCTGCATTTTTGAGTTCACTGCGCATGCTTAGCTTGAGGTTACAGAGAAAACAAGGTCAGGGTTAATTAGGAATAGGCAACATTCCCATAGTGACAGGAGTCAGGACTTCTAAGGACAGATCCTTAATGCTCATTACTCCAGAGCTCTTACTCCATGAAAGAGGGAAGAGGAGCCTCTGGGGAAACGCTGGAACTTGCCCACTGGCTTGGAGAAGGGGTGGAATTTAACCCATGAAGTCAGCCAGGTTTCCTTGGGAACTTCAGACCTACTCCAAAGCGTAGAATATCCACCTGCCTCCTAAGATAGGAGCAAATCGGGAAACAACACTGTAACTGCGGTTTCTTCTCAAACTCCATGAGTCTTCTCTCCAGTTCAGCATTTCCTTCTCTCCCTGGTTTGGCAGCAAGAGAGCATCTGAGACAGTGACAAGAATGATCTCCTTGGCAATTAGCAGGGGATTTCCCCCTGGAAGGGGCTAGGACCAGGCTGCAAAGATGCAGGTTCTATCCAGTCAAGATTGCCTACTCGATCAATAGGATCATTAGCACGAGTCCAGGAAGGCAAAGCTGGCAATTCGTCTGTCTCAGGAGGCCCCCCACACACGTGTAAAATCAGATCCAAAGACAAAGGTCCAGGAAGAGAGGGGCCATCCCAGCCTGGACAGAGGAGAGGGGAAAGCAAGGAGCAAATTCTGCCTGTGGGAATCGTAGTAGTCCCGAGGCCAGGTGAGGGGACTTCAGGAACCTAGGGGAAGATGCAGATATGGCCACCAACAGCGCCTCTGCAGCCATCAGTTCTAATCCTACAAGAATAGCTGTCATGAGTTGTGTCCCCAGAGCTTAGGAAAGGGTGGGAAAGTGTGCAGACTTGGGGAAGTGGAGGGAGGGGTGATCCCAGTAGCAGCTCTGCCCTGAATTGGTCCAATAACCCACAGGGCAGGGTGAAGCTGCAGAGGTAGTAGGCTGTTGCCTTGGCTAAGTGATTGGACTTCCTCCTGAGGCCAGTGGAGACCCAGGGTAAGTTCAAAGCCTGGGAGTCGCTGGTTTGAGGTGCTTTCCCTGAAGGCTGTGTAGATAGCATGTTAACACAGTGATTCCCCAAGAACTGCCAGCAGTATCAGACACCTGAGAACCTGTTAGAAATGCAGATTCTCAAGCTCGGTGAATCAGAATCAGACAGGGACCTAGCAGCCTCTGTTGTAATGATGTGAGAAGCACTGGATTAGACACTGCTCTCGTTGGCTGGAATACCCAACAGGATACTGCTGCAGGGGCCCTGGAGAGTACCGAGGGGACCTGAAGGTGGGTGGTGGTGGTCTCTGCCAGGGAAGGGTGTAGGTAGCATTAAGAGGCCAGAAGGACAAGTCTTGGTGACAAGGGAGTGAGGACAGAAGAGGCAGAGGAAATCCACGAGCTCTTTGATTCCTAAACTGTTGTGAGGAGGAGCCATTTGCTTCAGGTGAGAAGGAATAAAAGCAGGTTTGATTAAGGGGGGGTTCCCCATTCCTTGCTTCCATCCCCCGTCTTCCCAGGCCCTCATTCAATTTCATCCCTGAGCCATTCTAGATGACCTCGGAGGAGCAAAGACAGGAGACATCAGTGTCCTAGCGTGCAGTCGTCCCATGCAGGCTGCAATCAGTGGACCCTCAGGAGACAAGTCTGCCCTGGAGATCAGCCTTTGGGAATCACCAGAGAGGGTGGTGTTGACGATACCGAGCCCTGGAGCTGCCCACCTGGACTCACCATTTCCAGTCCACCATTTATTAGCAGTGTGACCTCAGGCAAGTTTCTCAGCCTCCATTTCCCCATCTGTGAAATGGGGGTGATGAGACCAGGATGCACATTTTAATTTTATGGTTATTAGGACAAAATGAGTTAGTAAAAGTGCAACATTTAGGACACTTCCTGCAAGGTGATGCCGGTATCAATCACTCAACCCTATTATCATTGCGGTTATTGCTGGAAGTGGGAGATTTGAAGCAAGCAGGTCGTCCGGGACGGGAGGACTGAAGGGCCTCCCCTCTGATCCCATCTCAGCAGCACCCGCTCAGGCCTGACTCCTGGGGCCGCCAGTCTCCTTCACCCAGCCTGCTCCTTCCTCCTCAGCTTCCGCCCCGCAAGGGCGGCTCTTCTCAGCTGGAATCGCTGAAACCACCCAGGGTCTCAGGACACATTCAGTGGGCGGCTCAGCTTACAGACAAATTTTCAGGAGAAAATGATCTTTAATCGATATGCATGTTGATCACCTGTGGGGCCAGCAGACATGGGAGACAGGAGCCCTCTGAGCCTTCTGGCTGGTGGGTAAAGTGTAGTCCTTTAAACGGATCATATCAATAAAGTGAGAAGAGCTAGGAGGGGGTACAGAGCAGCAAGAGGCCTCAAAGGAAAGCTTTATCTCCAGCTAGAACTCTCCAGCACAATCCACTGAGCATTTTGTGTTCCCGCACTGGAATTAACAGAGCATCACAGCTCTGCTAAGGCCTTCCCAGGTGGCCCAGTGGTAAAGAATCCACCTGCAATGCAGGAGACCCAGGTTTGATCCCTGGGTAGGGAAGCTCCCCCAGAGGAGGAAATGGCAACCCCGCTCCAGTATTCTTGTCTGGGAAATCCCATGGACAGAGGAGGCTTGCAGGCTACAGTCCATGGGGGTCACAAAGAGTCTCACAAGAGTGGGCACACACCACACACACACACAAGAACTCTGCTTTTGGAAAAGGAAATGCTGAGATAGTACAAACTCATCTTTTCTAAATGTCCCGTCTTTTCTACTCTGGGTTTTGGAAGCAGGGCTCCTTGGCAGGAGCAGAGGCAGCACCATGCAAGCTCTGATTGGGTGGCTCTCCTGGAGCATCATGGGAAACAGAAAACATCACAGGATTAGGGGCAGAACCAAAGCCGGGGCCTCCAGCCGCTGGGACTGATCACCCTCCCGGCTTCAACCGAGGTCAGCTGGAGAGATGGATGGACTGAAACAGAATCTCAGAATGGGTTCCGAGGACTAAATAGAAAGAGAGAGGCCCAGAGGCACAGACAGAACTCTCCAGGGACGAAAAGGTTGTGGAGAGAGGAGAAGAAAGACGGAGAGGAGGCTATAAAAGGATTCTCAAATAAGGAAACTTCCAAGGACGAAGGGCCTAAGAGATTGGCAAGTGACGGAGAGAGCTCACAACTTCTCTTCCTCTGGTCCGCAGGATCAGAGAGAGCTGATGATGAAAACTGATACAGAAAGCTCGGAGAAGTGCTGGGAGAAGACAGTGGATCCGATGACCCAGCCCTAGGCTTGAAATTGGATGATGGTTCTCCCAGCACAGCAGAGGGAGGTGAGTGACCCACTGATTAGGAAAGAATGTGTTCTGTCATCCCTGAAGGGCAAATGGCTTTATTTTTTTTCTTCTTTTTCCAAACTCTGAGAAAGGATCCCCTCTTCCCGCAGGTCCGGTCATCCTCAGAAGTCTCATGGGTAACACATGAGACGCATCTTGGCAAACCAGAGTCCTCGACAGCAACTCGTAACAGCACAGGCTCTTTATGTGGGAGAAATAATGAAACACCTTATTAGTGAAACAAAAGGCAATGTGAAAAGGACTGGTGGAAAATGGAGGGAAATTGCTTCCTTCTGCACCCAACCCACAAGCATAAGCCCTTTCCAAATTGGGTGGGATTTTTTTTTTTTTTTTGGCTGTTCTCTTTGTTTCTGTTTAAAGTTTAATATATCAAATCATTGTTGCATTTCAAAAGGAATATATTATATGATATTATTATGATATTAACAAAGAGATATATGATATAAACGTAGAGTAACTAGTGAATATAGGCTTCCCCGATGGCTCAAGTAGTAAAGAATCTGCCTGCAATGCAGGAGACATAGGAGACGAGGCTTCTATCCCTGGGTTGGAAGGATTCCCTGGAGAAAGAAATAGCAACCCACTCCAGTATTCTTGCCTGGAAAATCCCATGGACAGAGCCTGGTGGGCTATAGTCCACGGGGTCACAAAGAGTCAGACACAACTGAGCATTCATGCAGTGACTATGTCCTCAGACCATCAAAAGAGAAGCACACCCCTCACTTCATTTATCCTAAAAATAAAGTTTACTTTTAATTTTAAAAAGTCATAAATGCACACTATTAGGAAAAAATTACAGAAGAAAAAAATGGAACCAGCCAGTCCACAAGAAAAAAAAATTACTTACATCCTATAAATCTTCCTAGTCTTTTCATCCCTATATACACACTCTCCCACTGTTAATTGTTTTCTCCTGGAAAAATAAGCAATCATAGTAGCTACTGGGATTTTTTAAGGATACAGTGACATGAAAGTCGCTCTGTTGTGTCTGACTCTTTGCACCCCTATGGACTGTAACCCACCAATCTCCTCTATTCATAGAATTCTCCAGGCCATAGTACTGGAGTGGGCAGATGTTCCCTTCTCCAGGGGATCTTCCTAACCCAGGAATCAAACCCAGGTCTCCTCCACTGCAGGCGGATTCTTTACCAGCTGAGTCACCAGGGAGGGATATACTGGATGTAGGCTATTCCTGGCTGCCCAGCATCTGTTTCACCTTCCTTTGTTAACTGTGCCTTATTATCTTTGGGGTATGATTCCCCATTGAATATATCTTACAGGAATGCCACTTGGAATGCCCTGTGCCCCCCTAGCCATGGGGGAGGGAATCTGATGAAGTTAGGCCAGTTGAATGCGCCTTTGCTGAAGTTTGCACCTTGAATAAAGAGAGACAGAGAAGGAAAGAGAGAGGGAGGGAGGGCTGGAAGGAGGAAGGAGGAAGGAAAGAAAACGACAAGGAAAAGGAAAGAGAAAGGGAGGAAGGAAGGGTTAAAGCTCATACATCCCAGTGCAACTTCCAAATAAGACAGCTGCACTGTTCCTGCCACCTTTATACCCCCCACTCTCCTTCATAAATGCCTTCAGCCTACTTCTCTGAACTGATAGTCAGTCCTATGAACTCTTCCATGCCCTTTCGGCAAATTTCATTTTTGCTTAAGGCAAGAAGAGTCCTTTTCTGTTACTTGCAACCAAAGAATCCAGAGTGAAAATATGGCTAAAAAACAGCATAGGGACAGGAAAAAACAGGGAAAAATCTGCCAGCCACTTTGGTACCACTCACCAAGCACTGCCGCCCTCACCTTCAATCAAGTTCTTTTGACTTAGAAGAATCAGTTCTGTTATGTCAAGATGCTAGTGTGGTAGACTGATTGCTTTAAAGACTTTAATTTTCAACCTTGACATGTAAACTGGTTCTTGACAATGTGAAATTTTAGCACTTCTTCAAAAAAGGTAGTCTATTTCTCCACCCTTAAAACTAGGCTGGTGACTTACTTTGGCCAACAAAATGCAGCAGAAAAAAAGATGTGCCCCAAATGCAGCAGAAAGAAGGAAATGCCCTTTGGACACCAAGAGGACTTGGGTGCTTCCATTTGCTCTTTTTGATCCCAGCTTGCTACAGGAGAATGATGTGGGGTGCTCTGCTTGACCGAAGAGTCAGAGAAGAGATATCCTGCCTGAGGCCACACTGGACTGAAGCTCCCAGATGACCCACCGACTGACCCTCCTGCTGACTGCAGATCCACGAACTAGTCCAGTCAAGATCAGCCAAGCCCATCCCAGAGCAGCAGCACTACTCAGGTGGTTTGTCGACTTCTGAGTGTGATAAATGCTATTTTGGAGAGGGTGAGATGTATGGAAAGAGTAACATGGAAACTTATATTACCATATGCAAAATAGATAGCCAATGGGAATTTGCTGTATGGCTCAGGAAACTCAAACAAGGGGCAGGATGGGGGAGGTTCAAAAGGGAGGGGATATATGTATACCTATGGCTGATTCATGTTGAGGTTTGACAGAAAACAACAAAATTCTGTAAAGCAATTACCCTTCAATAAAAAAAATAAATTAAAAAGAAAAAAATGCTATTTTGTTAAAAAAAAAAAGTATAGGGACAATAGGGGCTCTTATATATTATCTGAACTAAATATAAGGAAATACATTCTGAAAATATCATTCAATTACTTGTTGGAAAAATACCATTGGTTGAGACTCCCAGAAATGCCATAAAACACAGAATAGTCCAAATATCTCAACTGCTTTAGCAGCTTAATAAGAACATGAGCCCTGGGGTCAGAGGACCTCATCCTGCCATGCACTAGCCATGTGACATTAAGCAAGTGTGTCTCTGTTTCCTCACCTACAAGAAATTGAAAATAGTAGGATCAACCTCAAGGGTTAAATGACAAAGCAGCTATAAAGGTTTAAAGAGATATTACCCACTGTAATGTTAGCCATTATAAACAGTATTCTTCCATGGCTGTCTGCTATTCAGAATCAGGAGGTTTGAAAAGAGTCGGTCTTTTGTTTCTTTTACTCAATTTGATCAATTTTGCTTTCTAATGGGAATAGTAGATTTCACTTAATGTATACTGATCTAGTCAGAGTTAATTATATCACACTGTTATATTTTCTATTTCTTTTAAATTCTTGCCTCCTTTTGGATATATTAAGTGTTCAATTTCTTCCTTTGTTAAATATATATATTTATATATGTACACTATATAAGTATTCTAAGTGTGCATAATTTAAATATATTATTTATAATATATATTTTATACATATGTACATACCATCATTCTTTCAATGGTTATTCTAAAGACTATCACACACATTCACTGGATCATGGAGAAAGCAAAGGAGTTCCAGAAAAACATCTACTTGGGCTTCATTGACTACACTAAAGCCTTTTACTGGGTGGATCACAACAAACTACAGAAAACTCTTAAAGAGGTGGGAATACCAGACCACCTTATCTGTCTCCTGAGAAACCAGTATGCAGGTCAAGAAGCAATAGTTAGAACCAGACATGGAACAACTGACTGGCTCAAAACTGGTCAAGGAGTATGTCAAGGCTGTATATTGTCACTCTGCTTACTTAACTTATATTCAGAGTACATCACGCAAAATGCCAGGCTGGATGAATCACAAGCTGGAATCAAGATGGCCAGGAGAAATATCAACAACCTCAGCTATGCAGATGATACCACTCTAATGGCAGAAAGTGAAGAAGAACTAAAGAGCCTCTTGGTGACGATGAAAGAAGAGATTGAAAAAACTGGCTTAAAATTTAACATTCAAAAACTGAAATCACGGCATACAGTCCTATCACTTCAAGGCAAATAGAAGAGGGGAACGTGAAAGCAGTGACAGATTTTGCTTTCATGGGCGCCAAAATCACTATAGACAGTGACTTCAGTCAGCTCCTTGCAAGAAAAACTATGACAAACCTAGACAGTGTATTAAAAAGCAGAGACACCACTTTGCTGGCAAAGGTCCATATAGTCAAAGTTATGGTTTTTCCAGCAGTCATGTATGGATGTGAGAGTTGGACCATAAAGAAGGCTGAGTGTCAAAGAACTGATGCTTCTGAACTGTGGTGCTGGAAAACACTCTCAAGAGTCCCATGGACAGCAAGGAGATCAAACCAGTCACTCCTAAAGGAAATCAACCCTGAATATTCATTGGAAGGACTGATGTTGAAGATGAAGCTCCAAAGCTGGCCACCTGATGTGAAGAGTGATTCAACAGAAAAGACCCTGATGCTGGGAAAGATTGAGGGCAGGAGGAGAAGGGGATGACAGAGGATGAGATGGTTGGAAGGCATCACTAACTCAATGGACATGAGTTTGAGCAAACTCCAAGTTTATAGTGAAGGACAGAGAAGCCTAGAGTGCCACAGTCCATGGGTTGCAAAGAGTTGAATAGGACTTAGTGCCTGAACAACAGTAACAACAAAATAGACTCATCTCCCCAAGAGATAAATTTTGCCTTTAACATGTGGTAGAATTTAAAAGGTCTTCTCTTCTGGAGGATAAACAAGTTTGATTACCAAAAGAGAGGGTGGTGAGGCAGGGAGGGATAAATTAGGAGTTTGGCAGATATTAACACTGTTCAAAAACTGAATCACTTTGTTGTACACCAGAAACTCACGTGACGTTGTAAATCAACAATATTTCAATAAAATACATACATACATACAAGGTCTTCTCAGACACGGGGATTTCATGATTCTGTGGTTTTACTCAAATGACTAAAAGGTTAAAAGACAAGGAACACAAACCTCACTAACACCCCTCAGGGTCACATATGGGAGGGGTCAGTTTCACAAACTGTGTGGATCAGAGCTTTCTAGACTATAGTGATGACTGTTGTGCATTTGCAAATCTCCTTTCTTCATGCATTTGTACAAACCTGAATGTACTCTCGTCCAGGTTCAATAAACAGAAGCTTCACATCCAAAGGCAGCGCAGAGCAGTGACAGGATGAAACAGGGTAAAAATGATCTGGAGGGAAAAATACAGGCAATGATCTAGAGCCCAAGGAAGTAAAACGTCCACTCCAAAAAGAGAAGGGGCCAAATGAGATTCGGGACGTGGGCCCCCAAATACCTGCCCCTTCCCTCTCCCTCCCAGTTTGGTGCTGGGGGAGATCCTGGTTGCTCTGGGTGTTCCCGCTGGGGAGCAGGGAGGTGGAGGTACCAAGACAGATGCTCGAGTAAGTGTGGGTGAGCCTGACGTCAGGTTTATGAGCCAAATGTCACTTGCCGAGTTCCGCCTCTCCAAATCCCATCCAGAAAGGACCCATGAACTCAAGCCATGCCCACCTTTGAAGGTCCTCCTGGCCGCCCAATCACAGTCATATTTTCTTCCTCTAATGAAAATGAAAGACTTTTGGAGACTCAGCCTGGGCTGTCCTGCGAGACGGTGTGACTCAGGCTGCATCTTTGACACACACAGTTCCGCAAAGGCCGCAAGAGGGCCTTCTTTGTGTGTCCAGCTGTGCCCCCCACCCCCAACCCCAGGCTTGGAGCAGCCAGCGCACAACAGGCTCCGGAGGGGCTGCGGTCAAGGACTGGACTCCCCTGGCTGGTCACACTCCCCTCACACGCGCATTCCGAGCTGGCTCCTTCATCCCGAAGTCTCTCTCTCCCAGGCTTTGGGCAGAGGTCTTCAGGTACCTCTGCCAAAACCTCCATATGGGAGGGGGGAAAGGAAACCTTGGAGACAAGTTTTTCCACTGTGAGTACCCAGTGTTTTTCCACTTTCAGCTCTCCTCGCTCTCCTCACTCTCCTCCTCCACCCCAGGTCCATAAAACTGCTGGAGCCTTTTATTCAAAGCTCCCTCAACTACCAGATGCCCCTCACATCTGTGCTGATCTGCCCAACCCTCCATCAGGACCCACTGCGAGGTGGGAGGACAGGAGAGGGTCTGCACTTCCTCTGGTTCAGCCTCTCCCTTATGCAACCATTGCACGCTCCCCTGTACTTTCATTTTGGCTCCTTGATGCTTTAATCTTAGCTCCTATACCCGGCAGCTCAGCACTTTCTGCAGCTCTGCTGAGCTCCTAACATAAATAAATGAATAAAATAATTACCCGGGATGAAATAAAATATCAAATGGAATTTCTGGTGTTGTCTTAGAATCCAGGCTGAAGCCCCAGGCTGAGAACAATAGGGGATGAAGAAAATACTCCACATCCCTGTAAACTCGAATAAAAGACAGGAGGAGCAGACCGCCCAGTCACCACGCCCTAAGAGGCAGTCAAACCAGGGTGTGGTCCTGCGACCGCGGTCCACCTGCGTCCCCAGCCTGGAGAGGAGCGGAGTTGCAGGATGAGGGACTCTGGTCCCAAGCGTTGCCATGGCACCAGAGCAGAGCGTGATGACAGACTGCCTGGGGAAGACTTCCAGCATCCACGGCAGAGACCAGAGGGAGGATCCAAAGGTGAGAGGCTGTTTGGAGCTGCCAGTGATGGAGGAGCCAAGGGAGGGCCTGTCCTTCTGGAGTGTCACAGGCAAGACACCTGATGCTCCCAGGGGGACCACAGCCACCTGGCCTTCCTCTTGAAAGGCCCACTCAGTGGAGTGAGACCACCCCGGCAGACAGAGATGATGAGTGCTACAGCATCAGAGAAGGAGCTGTGGGTCAGGATTCTCAGGGGCACACCTGGACCGGAGGAGGGCAGAAGGGAGGCCTCCAGCAGGAGGTCTGGTCCGGAGGAGGAACCAGCAAGTGTCCGTCAAGGTAGAACCGCTAGCAGCACCAGCTCCCCAAAAAGGTCTTCTGACACCTTCCATTCCGTCCCCGCCCTCCTCTTCAGCCTGCCTCAGAACAAGCAGTGGCGGTCCAATGGGAGGAGAGGGAGGAGGTGAGGAATGGCAGGTCAAACCACAGGACTCCTGCCTGCTTCTGGGTAACAGGGCCATAAGTCAAGCCTGAGCCTAGAAGGACAGAAAATGCCTAAAACTGGATGAGAAACTGAAATTTTGACGTTAAATTGGACTGGGCTATTTCTTACCCAAAAACTAGATGATTTTAAGACTTGAAATTTATCATAAAAGCCATAGAATCTGCTTGCAGTATCTTCCTCGGGAAGCCTCCCCAAGCAGGGTTGAAGTTGTGGTAGGTTAAAAAGAAAGCTGTTTTCTGATCTTCTCTTACACAGTATAGCTTTTTCCAATGCCCGTTAGGGAAGCAAAAAAGAATCTGAGAGGGAGACAGTAGAGCTGGAATCTGCTCTGGGAACTGCCAACCAGTGAGGCTGAGAAGCGCAGGGAGGGGAGAAGGGGCCACCTCTGTGAAGAGGGGATGATCATTCCAGGCTGAGGGAGGCCTGTGTGCAAAGGCCCTGGGGCAGAACAGAGGAATCATGGAACCTCGAGCAGGACAGAGCACAGCAATGATGCTGGAGTCAGACTGTGGGCGATGCGGTCCATGGTGAAGAGTCTGGTTCAATTCCCAGGGCATTCAGAGTTTAAGCCACAAAATGACCCAGTCTAAACTTAGAAGCTTAAGATTCCTTTTTATGTTGCTTGAGGAACAGACTGAGGGCAGGAGTATAAGCCCAGGCCTGCAGGAAATCAAGCCTGAATGTTCACTGGAAGGACTGATGCTGAAGCTGAAGCTCCAATGCTTTGGCCACCTGATGTGAAGAACTGACTCACTAGAAAAGACTGTGATGCTGGGAAAGACTGAGGCAGGAGGAGAAGGGGACGACAGAGGAGGGGATGGTTGGATGGCATCACCGACTCAATGGACATGAGTTTGGGCAAGCTCCAGGAGATGGAGAAGGGCAGGGAAGCCGGGTGTGCTGCAGTCCATGGGGTTCAGAGAGTCGGACACGACTGAGAGACTGAACAACAACATCAGAAGGACACAACGCACTTTGTAGAAAAGGCACAGTAAGTTCTCAGCGGCTGCCTTTCTCAAGTTTACAGACTCTGAGGGTCAGAGAGACTAGTAGCCGTTGTTCTACAGGCTCCCAATGACTAAAGCAATCTACTGAAATTTAATGACCAACAAAAACAAAAATGGAAAATATATGTCCGTGGTAGTCCAGTGGTTAAGACTTTACCTTCTAATGCGGGACGTGTGAGTTCGATCCCTAGTCAGGGAGCCAAGATCCCACAAACCTCGAGGTCAAAAAATTCAAAAACATAAAACAGAAGCAGGACTTCGCTGGTGGTACAGTGGATAAGAATCTGCCTGCCAATGCAGGGGACATGGGTTTAAACCCTAGTCCAGGAAGATCCCACATGCTGCAGAGCAACTAAACCTGAGCACCACAGCTACTGAGCCCAAGGGCTGCAACTGCTGAAGCCCATGTGTCTAGAGCCTGTGCTCCAAAAGAGAAGCCACTGAGACAAGAAGCCCCCACACCACAACCAAGGGTCGCCCATATCGCCATAACTAAAGAAAGCCCATGCAAAGAAATGAAGACCCACCACAGTCAAAAAACAAACAAAAATCCTCCACTTAAAAATAAAACAAGAATCAATATTGTAACAAAGTCAATAAAGACTCTAAAACTGGTTCACATAAAAAAATAATCTTAAAAAAAAAAGACTGTCTTGCATGAAGAGCTGCCATGTGATGAGTGCTATGTAATGTGTAACACACTTGCACATGGCCATCCTCTCTAAAGTGAAAGTCGTTCAGTCATGTCCGACTCTTTGCGACCCCACGGACTATACAGTCCATGGAATTCTCCAGGCAAGAATACTGGAGTGGGTAGCATTTCCCTTCATCAGGAGATCTTCCCAACCCAGGGATCGAATCCAGGTCTCCCGCATTGCAGGTGGATTATTTACCAGCTGAGCCACAAGGGAAAGCCAAGAATCCTGGAGTGGGTAGTCTGTCCCTTCTCCAGAGGATCTTCCTGACCCAGCAATTGAACCAGGGTCTCCTGTATTGCAGGCAGATTCTTTACCAACTGAGCTATCAGGGAAGCCCTCAGAACTAGATGTTAGATGCAACAGTTTTCTCAGCTCTTCTTCCTTTTCTACATCTAGTTTCCAATCTCTCCTTAAACATAATTTCAGCATGAGAATGCACTCTGGTTTTTCACGAGCTACTTAAATCTACGTTAAAGATGTGTTTACACAACCTGCCACAAAGGAAAGATGAGATTTCCCTCTCAAATAAAAAGCGTTACCAATTAGCAAAAACAAATGTTGTGATGCTTTTTCTCACCAACAGTTGCAGTGAATAATTCACCTCTGGCCTGACACTTGTTGTCAGCTGACCCACACAGCCCCATCCCAGCCCTTGAGAATGATTTTCAAGTACCTCCTGGTGTTCGAGACAATTCCCCAGGAAGGCCCTCCCATTCTTATGCACTCCGGCCTCATTTTAATAGCTTCTGTACAACTCCGGGAGTTGGCGATGGACAGGGAAGCCTGGCATGCTGGAGACCATGGGGTCACAAAGAGTCGGACACGACTGAGTGACTGAACTGAGTGTACATCGAAAACTCTCCTTGCACCAGGCAGCATGCTAAGCACTGTACATGTATCATAATAATCCATCATCACAAAAACTCTTTAAAGTAAGAATTGCCAGAGCTAAAGAAACGGAAGCATGGAGAATTTCAGTAGCATCTTCAAGGTCAACCAGATGGTAAGTGGTGACACCTGTGTTTCCTCTCAAAGTCCATCTGCTTCTGGTGCCCAACTTCTGAGTCTGAGACCTCTCCCTGACTCCCAGTGCACCACCCACCCAGCTCCCGCATACAGGACGTTTACCTTTGCACACTCGAGCTCACAGGCCTTGTCTGTCTGCCACAGGCACAAGCCTGGCCCTTGGCCTCACTGCCCACCATCATCTCCCATGAGAAGCCTCAGGACTGGCTCAGGGCCTAAGCCACCGTCTGTGTCCATGTAGAAGCTAGTGGGAATGAAAGCATCTGTGTCCATGTAGGGCTAGTGGGAACCAAAGAGTCTGTGCTATGCTAGGTCATCTTATCATGGCTTAGACAGCCTGTCATGTGCATCAGCCCTCTATTATACAGCCAATGACATCATGTCGCTAGCTTGAAAGTAGCCCCCACTGTAGTATTTACACCACTGCCGCTGGGGCTGCTAAGTTGCTGCAGTCATGTCCGACTCTGTGCGGCCCTACAGACGGCAGCCTACCAGGCTCCTCTGTCCCTGGGATTCTCCAGGCAAGAACACTGGAGTGGGTTGCCATTTCCTTCTCCAATTTATACCACAGAAATTGGCAAACACAACAAATCAGAGCTTTGCTGGAGGGAAGGAACACCAGCAGGCTGCTTAGGACAGACAGTTGGGGTCACAACAGAACCATCTCTTAGTCTTTTTTTCACAGCCTTTGACAGACAAATCATCCCTAATTCCTAGGACTCCCTCAAAAGAAGTCCAAGTGAAACTGCGCATGGGGGAGCCAGGTCTTCTTGTCCAAAAGCAAATATCCTTCCTCAACCTGAGCCGCTCTCCTTGTGGCATTAAGAGAAAAAGGCTTGGAAATGTTTTCATGCTTTCCTACCTTCTGTCGAGCTTGCAGTCTTGCGGGAAGGAGGGAGCCAATCTCAGGTGCTAAACATAAAATTGCTTATGGGAACAGCTGCAGCTCTCAGCTGAGTAAGCAGGACTTTCCAAGGGTGGTGCTTTCCAGCTATGGTGCTGCAGCCAGTTAAAAATTAGTGCCAGGAAAAAAAAAAACAAATAAAATTAAAAATATAAATATTAGGGATAGACAGTAAGAAACAAAAGGAAAACCATCTGATGGTTTGATAGGAGCCACAGCCGCCCACCTCCGTTACACTTTTAAACACACTGTAGGGTGAAGGAAAGGATGGGAATGAAGAAATAAGTGAGGCCACTTCTGAACCTTGGCTCTTTCACTGGTACATGTTCTGATGGGACAAAAGGTAGGAGAGAAAGAAAAGATGTAATGGATACAAAGGCGCAAACTCATGTCTGAAGAAAAGACTCTTCTCTGTGTCAGGAATCCAGTGCTGATTTCAGTCCAACATTCACTTGTTTCATGTTCACTGAGCACCCACTATGTGCTACGCAATACATAAAACAGAGTGGTGGCCAGCGGAGGCACAGCTGCAGCCCTCACGGAGCCACCACAATCTAGTGGTGAATAAAAACACTTAATGTGCAGAACTGACCAGGGGTGATGCTTGTTATGATAAACACGATAAATGAGCCATGGGAACAAAACAGGGAAGAATCGTGGCTGCTTCTGATGCAGGGAAAGACTGAAGGCAAAAGGAGAAGGGGGCGGTTAAGGATGAGATGTATTAAGGATTAGATAGAATCACCGGCTCATTGGACATGAATTTGAGCAAACTCCAGGAGAGAATGGAGGAGAAAGGAGCCTGGAGTGCTGCAGTCCATGGGGCCTCAAAGAGTCAGACACGATTTAGTGACTAAACAACAACCGATGCAGGAGGGGCCACAGAACAAAGTCCTGCTCACAGAGCGGGGAGGCAAATGGCTGGAAAGCCAGAAGAGACAGGTTGACAGCATGACCAAAACTCATCTGAATCACTCTTGCGAGGGTCTTGTAAGAGCCCTGGAATGGAACAGACACCATGCATTTGGAAATCAGAGACCTGAGTTCAAATCCTTACTCTCCTTCCAATAAGTTGAGTACGTTACTGAACTTCCTTGACCTTGGTACCTTTTTCACATAGAAGGATGTCGTAGTTACCTTCTAAGCTTACTATTTGGGTTAAGTTACTTTTGGGTATAGGATTCAGCCTGGCACATGGCCTATCACAGATCCTCAATTAGTGTCAGCTAGATATAAAGATCAATCAATGAGAATTTTTTAAATTAAGGGTCTCTCAAACTGCACACACAGGCCGCTTGCTGAGTAAGCGCCGAAGTATCTATGAGCAGAAAGATTTAATGAGGCTTAGCAGTCCTGCTCTGTAAGGTTACTGGAGAGTCTGCACAGCAAGAGGCTTGGAACGTGCCTGCATTAACCACACCGAGAGCTGGCAGCATGTTTGCAGCAGCAGCAGCAGTGGGGCCATGCGCTGTCTTTTGCCAGCTACCTCATCTTGCTTTACCCAAAATGTAGTTCCCACCTACAGTGACTCTCCCCAGACTTTCCCATGTGAGTTTCCATTTCATTCTATTTGATAAAAAGCAATTGGATCAATGTGTTTCCCTTTGTTTACAAAACCCTTCTTTTAAACAAATTCATGAACTGGGAGGGAACAAAAAAATCCATGGTCTGAAGACGTGTGCCAGCTTCCTATCAGGGAAAACATGGTCACGACAGAGACTTTGTTCAGTTGCTAAGCTGTGTCTGGCTCCTTTCAGCCCCACGGACTGCAGCACGCCAGGCTCCTCGGCCCTTCACTCTCTCCCAGAGTCTGCACAAACTTGTGTCCGTTGAGTCGGTGATGCCATCCAAGTCTATGGTGCTCGTTCTCGGCTGCCTTAAATGCTCCTAAAAGTTTGAGTCGGAATAGATGAACTCAATAGCTTCCGTAAAATCTGCCACCTCATTTTTCATCCCTCTGGTGATATATGCAAACCTTAAGAGTCTGCAATACTTCTATCTGCTGGATTCGCAGCAGGGGTAATAGGCTGAGATGCACTGTCTCTTTATACCTTTGCTTACCTTTAGCATCAATTATCAAAGACGATAACAAAATGCACGTTGATCAATCTCCCCACTTTAATTTAGCAAGACAGGTCATAATGGCTTTGTTCCTTGGCTGACATGCCAGCAAGCTGTTTTCACGTATTAATGTGACATGACTTGGAGGGCCATAATAACTATGACAAGATAAAGGGAATTAGTTAAAACTTAATTAAAGCCACGTGGATAGCAAGTAGAATACTGTAACCTGAATTCTTGGTTGCTGGATTGGCAGGAAAAAGAAAAAAGGAAGATGCTTTATAACAAGCACAAGAGCCCCAGTTAACACAGCATGTCACCCTGGTCTGAAATAATCTGATCAAAATCAGGAGGAAATGGTATTGGTAGTTCTGGTACTTCTCAGCCCACCCAGGACAGAGTAATAGAGGATGAAGTCCTCCTCACCCCAAAGACTGGAAGCACTAAGTCAGCTGTAATTGTTGTTTTTCAGCCTCTAAGTCGTGTCTGATTCCTTGCAGCATCCTGGACTGCAGCATGCCAGGCTTCCCTGTCCTTCACTATCTACCAGAGTTTGCTCAGATTCATGTTCATTGAGTCACTGATGCTATCTAACCACCTCATCAGTTGTAATATGCTTATAAAAAGGCTGATTCTTGGACTCTAATCCCAGACATTCTGATTTGATGAGTCTGGCAGGACTGAAATCTTCCTTTTCAGGTAGACCATTTCCGTGTTCAAGTTACTTCTAATAGAATATGTATATGGTTACAAAAGACAGTATGGTAAGACAATATGAAGTTCTGCAGTCTTTTACCCCATAGTTTTAGCATGCATCGTTGAGCCTTGCCTGAGCCAATTATTACTATAATGATTTCAAAATGGTGATTTTTTTCTAATTTTTTGGTTGGCAGTTACTCCTTCTTTCTCTATACCTATCATTTAGAGTCTGTTATTTCTTCTTCATTCTTTTTTACTTTTATTAGTTGGGATTTTACTCTAGGGAAGACCTCTCCCGTTGACTGAGTATGGATCCTTTGTTCAGTGGGTGACTGATCCACCACTGTGATGTAATTTTAATGCTCATTTGTAATGTCCCATGTTTGAGCAGAGGTAGCCCCTTACAGCTGGCTCCTGGAGCCTTTGAAGCATGTCTTTATTTTATCAGCAGCAAAATGTCCCAGGCTTATCTGTACTTCCTTGCCCAGCCCTGAAAGCAGACATGTCTCTCAGGAGGCTTCATTCCTCTTAGTGGGGACAGGACAGTAAGTGAAAGTAAATTAAGGTTCTGAGAAGGACCCAGCACTGTGTTCGTGGTGCTCCAGCCAAACAGGCGTGCCGCAAATCGAACTACGAGGAGACACCGGACGAGCTAAGACTGAGGGGCCTTCCAGCAGACACGCGGCCTGCACTCCTCAGAGACCCTGACGCTCAGAAAGGCAGAGGAACACAGAAACCAAACAGAACTGATGCTGGTGCAGATCTTGACCAGAATCTGTAGAAATGCTATCTGATGAACATTTGGGGACAATTTAAATTGGGACAGAATTTGAATAAGGATTTTAGATTAGATAATAATCTTGTTGTCATTTAGTCACTGAGTCCTGTCCAACTCATTTCGACGCCATGGACTGTAGGCCCCCAGGATCCTCTGTGCATGGGATTCCAGGCAAGAATACTGGGGTGGGTTCCATTTCCTCCTCTAGAGGATCTTCTTGACCCAAGGATTGAACGTGGGTCTCCTGCTTCACAGGTGGAATCTTTACTGCTGAGCCACTCTGGAAGCCCAGTAATATTGTATTAATACTAATTTTTACAATTTTGAGAGCAGGATAAATGTTGCAATATGTGGTGAAGGGCATGTAGAAATTCATATATTATTCTTACAAATTCTCTGTTTGTTTAAATCTATTTCTAAAGTTTTTCTTGATGGACAATATGTGTTCACTGCCCTACTGTTTACAATAGCCAACACGTGGACATGACCTAAATATCTATCCACAGAGAAATGAACAAAGAAGACGTGGTATATATATATATATATATATATATATATATATATATATATATATATATATATGATGGAATGTTCCAAAGCCATGAAACAGAATGAAATAATGCCATTTGTAGCAACGTGAATGGGCCTAGAAATTATCACCCTGAGTGAAGTAAGTCCGGCAAAGACAAGCATATGATATAGCTTATATGTGAAATCTAAAAAGAAATGATACAAATGTACTTGTGTGAAAAACAAACTCAGAGAATGAATTTACAGCTGGGGAGAGGGAAGGGCTGGGGGAAGGGACATTAGGGAGTGTAGGATGGATGTGTGCCCACTCTTGTATTTAAAATGGATAACCAACAAGGACCCACTCTACAGCACAGGGAACTCTGCTCAATGTTATATAGCAACTTAATTGGAAAAAGAATGGATACATGTGTGTGTGTAACTGAATTACTTTGCTGTGTATCTGCAACCATCACAACACTGTTAATCAACTATATTCTGACATAAAATATAAAGCTTAAAAAAATAAAATAAAAATTAAAAAATGGACAATATGGCATCAAGGCAGGTTTCCTAAAGTATGCTACTGGTCCATGTGTGAATGATAGTTTACTCAAGCAGAGAAATTGTCAGTACTGATGTAATTATTAGATATAACAAGCACATCTTCTAAGCCATAGTTTCATAAATATTAGTACTTGGTGGCGGCTATGTTTAAAGAAAACATCAGTAAATAATAGCACAGATGCTAGGAAATCCCTTGAGATTCTTGGTAAAATGCAGATTCTATTTCGGCAGATCCAGGATGGAGCCTGAGATGCAGCCTTTCTAAAAAGCTCACAGATGGTGCCGAGGCTGTAGGTCTGTGGACCCCTCTCAGAGCAGCACGGACTCAAGGCCCTGAGGAGAACGGCTCTCCACAGAACATTCCACAGAATTCAGTTTCTCTCCCGTGCTTCATTCACCTCCTTGTTCATGCTCTGAAGGCAGCTGCTCACTGAAAGAATTTGTTAAGAAAAAACAACCAGAAGAAGACCAAAAAAAATGTTTAAGAAATTCACAGCTCTACACTAGAGGTTGATTAGGGTCAAAAAAAAAAAGATATATTTAAACCTAATTAAGATAAAGGATTCCTCCTTAGGCTGAGAGAAACTCCAAGAGTGAAAGCTCTGAGGACGTGTCAACTCCTGTCAGATTTGTCAGAAAAATGTTTCATCAAGGAGACACACTGACAGCCTTGAAGGGTTGACAGCCCTGCCTGGTAATTCTGCAAGCAATTTTCATATTATAAAACTCGAGAAATAATACCTAATACTGATCAATTGCTTTAAACTTTAAACTTATAAAACCCTTTTGCAGGCATTAGCACATCCAGGTTCTGACCTCTTAATCTGTTATTGCTCCTATCAAACTGGAGGCTGTGGACTGCTTCACAGTAGGGATCAGGTCTATCTCCCTAACAATTGGCAAAGGCCTTGCATCTATTCATAGCAGGATTTCAACAAATATTGGTGTGAAAAGAGATTTTCTTTCCTTCTGATCCTCAAATACATAATAGCACATTTCATTTCATCGAAGTTACCATCAGTTATTATGATCCACTATGATTTTAAGTATCTCGACGAAAGAAAAAAACGTTGCCATTTAAACTTCCTGCACCATTGATTGGAACATCCTAAATTCCGAGGTGTTAAAATGAGAAATCTGCATCTTAGAAATTGATAGATATCATATATTAATGCATGTATGTGGAATTAAAAAAAAATGGAACCAATCAACCTAGTTCCAGACCAGGAATAGAGACCCAGATGCACAGTACAGAAGTGTAGACCCAATAGGGGAAGGGAGGGGTGGGTGAATCGGGAGATTAGGTTTGACATAAATATGCACATTCCCACGTGCCAAAGAGCTCGTAGGAAGCTGCCGTCTAGCAGAGGGAGCTCAGCGCTCCGTGATGACCTCTGCGGTGGAATGGAGGGGGTGGGAGGCAGGCTCAAGAGGGAGGGGATGTATGTATACAAATGGCTGATTTACACTGTTGTACAGCAAAAATAACACAGCATTGTAAAGCAGTTATACTCCAACAAAATAAAAGAAATTGAGAGACGGTAATAGTTGTGTTTTCCTACAGGGTCACCCACCCAGCATAGAAAGAAAATGGATAACGGCCAAATGTTAGAGTTGCTGAAGATCCCATAGGGTGGGAAGGAGACAAATAAGAACAGCGGGGGGTTTCTTTTTTTTATACTGTATGACTATTTATGTCATATTCTAGAAAAGACAAAGCTATAGTGATGAGTGAATCGAAGTCATATCCATTTTTCAAAAGAAATCAAATTGTACTCAAAATTAGTGAATTTCATTGTCTAACAATTATACCTCAATAAAGCTGATTTTTAAAATCCAAGTTTTTGTGCTTTTTTTCCCAATGTGTTGGGGCAGACAAGACTCTTTCTCAGACTGTAGTCTGGTTGGCAACCATCTTTTCTCAGGAAGAGCATCAGTGGATTCCCACCTCTATGGGAAAAGCACAGGCCAAGTGACCAGCAGAATCCATGAGACAGTGTTCCAAGTTCAAGGACCCTTTATTAGAAAGCATAATGGGGAAGGCAGAGGAGGAGGAAAGGAAAGGGTGGCATTACTGTCTTCTTACACAAACCTGGGCAGCAGCTGACAGGGGAGCCCAGTGCTATAGGAATCCAGCGAGCAGGAATGCTAGCATCAGTTGTACAGAAGAAGACTAAAAATTCTCAGCCCCTGGCATAAAAGCCTTGATTCAGGTCAGACACCTTTTGGCTAGGGGTCAAGAAAGCACTTTTGTGTGTTGTCAAAGAAGACGGTCCCAACTGGTTGTTGTTGTTTGGTCCCTAAGTCATGTACAACTCTTTGCCACCCCATGGACTGCAGCTTGCCAGGCTTCCTGTCCTTCACCATCTCCCAGAGCTTGCTCAAACTCATGTCCATTGAGTTGGTGATGCCATCCACTGATCTTTTCCTGTGCTACCCCTTTTTCCTCCTGCCCTCAATCTTTCCCAGCATCAGGGTCTTCTCCAATGAGTCAGTTCTTTGCATCAAGTGGCCAAAGTGTTGGAGCGTCAGCTTTAGCATTTGTCCTTCCAGTGAATATTCAGGGTTGCTTTCCTTTAAGATTGACTGGTTTGATCTCATCTAGTGTTCATATTAAGTGCCAGACTCTAGGACCTGGAGAGACAAATGAAGAAATCTGAAAGACCCCCAAAATGAGGTCATCCCTACCTGGGCGAGCCACATGTCACCACAACTCACAGTGATGGCCACTTCCCACGCTGCTCTGCAGCTGTCTTTATTTCAGCTGAAAGAGCATTTGTTGAGATTCTCTCTCTTAAGTAATAACCTTGGGCGAGTTGCTCTGTGTCTGCTTCCTTGTCTATGAAATGACAAATGCAATAATAGCACTCACCTCATCTTGAAGTGAGGATGAAATCAGTTAATCCATGAAGAGTTTGGAGCAGTGTCTGGTGCCAGACAATCACTTCGATGAATGGTAGTTATTTACACTACTATTATCTGATATAATTGTGCATAATTGAAGCTATGACATGACTCAGTGCTGGACTAGGGACTGTGTGACAGTTTCCGAGAGCTGACAGGGTTGCCAAATTCTTGTGTGTGTGCTCAGTCCCTCAGTCATGTCTGACTCTTGACAACCCACTAGAATGCTAGAGCGTGTCGCCATGTCCTCCTCCAGGGAATCTTCCCCACCTAGGGATCAAACCTGTGTCTCTTCCATCTCCTGCCTTGGTAGGCAGACTCTTTACCACTCGCCACTGTGGAAGCCAAATTCTTATCCCCAATTTTTTTTTTAATTGGCTTCCACTTTAACAGGGGAAGGGCCTCCCAGGTGGCACTAGTGGTAAAGAATCCGCCTGCCTATGCAGAAGACGTGGATTCGATCCCTGGGTGGGGAAGATCCCCTGGAGGAGCGCATGGCAACCCCCCTGCAATGCTCAGGCCTGGAGAGTCCCATGGACAGAGGATCCTGGCGGGCTGCAGTCCACAGGGTCACAAAGACTTGGACACAGCTGAAGCAACTCAGCACGCAGGCAACAGGAAAATGAAAGCAGCCAGACAAACTGCAGCTGCTAGGAAGAGGGCAATTCCAGAAAGCCAGGAGGCGCATGACTCCCAGGAAGCAAGACCACTGCGCGTCCCATGAAGGCACTTCGCCGCCACTGTAGCTCAGCGACCAAGCTGCTGGTGGCCCAGCCGACCTCCTGGCAGCTCTGTGTCTGCTTTCAGGGCCGCAGATTGTGTGCTGCGTCATCCGGCTTGTGCGCAGAGACCTCAGCCTGCGGAACCAGACGCGTCTGTTAACACAGCGCTGCGCCTCTCGCGCCGCCGGCCCCTCGCGGCTCGCGCCCTCCGGAGCGGCTGCGGGCACTTCTCATCTGTCCGCGGCTTCAGCTGCCTCGGCACGACGTCATTTGGAAATGTGTAAAGAGCCCAGATTATCTTCTCCAGAGGTGACAGATCAAGTACAGGGCCCACAAGCCCAGACAGGTCACACACCAAATAGAACGCCACAGGAGCGAGGGTAGCCATCTCCCAACAGTTTACCAAAAACAAGTTTCCTTCTTATCAGAAAGATTAATGAACCAGGCTGTCCCCTCACCTCTGATTGTGGCTGAACAGAAATTAGGGGCTGTTTTTAATCTATTCTGCGGTAACATCATCATGGCAGGTCACCAAAGTTCATTAAAAAAAGGTCTAACGCTTCTCCGGGAAGTCATTTCCAGTACCCGGTGGAAAGTGAAGTCGCTCAGTCGTGTCCGACTCTTCGCGACCCCATGGACTGTAACCTACCAGGCTCCTCTGGCCATGGGATTCTCCAGGCAAGAGTACTGGAGTGGGTTGCCATTGCCTTCTCCAGGGGATCTTCCTGACCCAGCGATCGAACCCGGTTCTCCCGCATTGCAGGCAGAACCACTTGTTTGAGCCACCAAGGAAGCCAATACCCGGTGACCAGTCATTAATGACAAATTATTAATTTTTTCTCTGATACACTGCTGTTATTTTTAACTATATAAAATATACTAGTATATTCAGTTCAGTTCAGTTCAGTTCAGTCTCTCAGTCCTGTCTGACTCTCCGCGACCCCATGAATCACAGCACGCCAGGCCTCCCTGTCTATCACCAACTCCTGGAGTTCATTAGGTAGAGTAAAATGAATAAAAATATTTTCTTACTAAATAAGACTCTTATTAGGTGGTGCTAGTGGTAAAAGAACCAGCTTGCCACTGCAGGAGACATAAGAGACTAGAGTTTGATCCCTGGGTAGGGAAGATCCGCTGGAGGAGGGCATGGCAACCCACTCCAGTATTCTTGCCTGGAGAATCCCATGGACAGAGGAGCCTGGTGGGCTGCAGTCCACAGGGTTGCAAACAGTCTGAGGGACTGAAACCACTTAGCCCATGCCATTGTCGGGCTTCCCCGGTGGCTCAGACAGTAAAGAGTCTGCCTGCAAAGCAGGAGACCTGAGTTCTATCCCTGGGTCGGGAAGATTCCCTGGAGAAGGAAACGGCAACCCAAGTATTCTTGTTTAGGGAATTCCATGGACAGAGAAACCTGGTGGGCTAAAGTCCATGGGGCCACAGTGAGTCAGACACTGCTGACAGACTAACACTTTCCCTTTCATTCAAACATATTTATTTATGTAGCTTATTACAATTGATGCCATTTATCTTTCTGAAACTTTGCTGAACTTGCACCAAGGACCTCTCCGTTTACTTCTTCCTCTTGATTCCCCTGCTTCCCTGTACGAGCTGGGGCCACACCTTTGAAATCTGGGGTGAGGAGGGGAAGATGCCAGAAGGGAGATGAAAAGCGGGAAGTTGGTTGCCTTTAGGACAGATAACCAGCAGACTGAATGCTTTTGGACGCTCAATCACAAAGAACAGCACCTGCTCGATCTCAAAATTCTGCCCAGAACGGTTGTATATTTCATGAAACTTCACATGGTTAAAAATAATCATACCCAGGGAGATTTTTTTTCCACACAGAATATATAATGTGCTTTTCCTTAGAACTGCATATTCCATCCTCAAGACTCTGCATAAGTACAGGGGAGAGACCCATCCTGAGGAAAATCAATTTTGTGAGAGAAGCGAGGGATGGTGATCCCTCGAGACGCAAAGGCAACATTTGCCGAGAATTCCAAGCTGGGGAAGGAGGCTGGAACCTTAGCCATGTCTACATTGCTGATTTGGGCAGTGGAATTTAGATACAAGTGGAAACTGGGTTGTCTGTATTATATTCATGTGTAAACTAATTGGAGAGGAAAATGATAATGAACCAATACTGAAGTTTCGCCAATAGTCTAGCTGATGCATTGAGCCCATCTGACCATCTTGGAAACTCCAGGCACAGCCAGGTGAAATGATCCTTTTGCGTGTGTGTGTGTGTTTGTGTTTATTTTTCAATTTGAGATATTGCTCGGTGACTAAATTATCCAAGCCATGCATAGTCATCACATAGCAAACATTCAAGATACATCAGTATACACGTAAAGTGGGCCTTTTTACCAAGGGGTGAATGATCAGCTGACTGTGGGACACTTCACTTAAGAGGAAACCAAGAAGAAAAAGAAGTCTGAAAAAGCATAGGTACAGACGACTCATTGGAAAAGACCCTGATGCTGGGAAAGATTGAAGGCCAAGGAGAAAAGGGCAGCAGAGGATGAGATGGTTGGAGAGCATCACCCACTCAATGGACATGAACTTGGGCAAACTCTGGGAGATATTGAGGGACAGGAGGACCTGGCACACTGTAGTCCATGGGGTCACAAAACGTCAGATATGATTTGGGGACTGAACAGCAGCAACAAATATATAACTTAATCACTTTGCAGTACACCCGAAATTAATGCAAAATTATAAATCAACTCTTCTTCCATTTAAAAAAAAAGAGGAAAACTAAAAGGAAGGGGAGGAGTCCAGACTCCTTGTGAACACTTCACTCCTTGTACCAAAGAAAGTTTCAGCAAGTGGAAAGGAAGTACACACCAAAGATTTCTGACTGCCCCCTGAAGTTTGGATCTGGGAACCCCTATCATCCTAGCTGAAACACTCTGGCCAAGCCTTTCTTATTCTCGTGCTTGTTGGTGAAGGACCCAGGGTCTGATTCTGCCACTGAGAGCAGGGAAAAGCATTCAAGCAGCGATTCCCTTTGTCCGTGGCTGTGAAATCTTCCCAGTGACAGTTAGTTGCTCAATTGTGTCTGATTCTTCATGACCCCATGAGCTATAACCCACCAGGCTCCTCTGTGCATGGAATTCTCCAGGCAGGAATACCAGAGTGGGTAGCCATTCCCTCTCCAGGGGATCTTTCCAACCCAGGTATCGAACCCAGGTCTCCTGCATTGCAGCCAGATTCTTTACCATCTGAGCCACCAAGGGAGCCCCAGTGATTAGGAAGGCTTAAAGAGAAATCCATAGAGTGCGCATCTTTCTTTCTTTTCACCAATAAGATGAAATCAAGACAATAGATGAATCCCTCACAGTAACAGCATAAGGAATTGTATTTAAGACCGGCATAAAAGCGGTGGGATAAGTGTCTCCCTAAAAGAATAAGAAGACATCATGCCGCTTAATGGGGAAGGAAGATCTGGAAGCCAGTAATTAAATACACTGGGTAAAGTGTTACACTCAGATAAATGAAAAGTGCTATCTGACATGAAAAAGGGTTCCACAACCCCTCTACAGAAGTCATGCATGCCTCCATGAAAGATGTCATTGGTTTGGGCTATAACTAACAAGCAGGAACTGGTCAGCTGGAGAAGCAGGGGAAGGACATTCCGGCACAAGGAAACAGCACAGCAAAGGCTTCAAGGTATCTGAGTGCAGAGTACAACCCCTGTCTTTGAATAACAAGCAGTTGTTGTTCAGTCCCTAAGTCATACAACTCTTTGCAATCCCCTGAACTGCAGCATGCAGCCTTCCCTGTCCTTCACTGTTTTCCGGAGTTTGCTCAAGCTTACATCCGTCGAGTCGGTGATGCCATCCAACCATCTCATCCTCTGTCACCCACTTCTCCTCTTGCCCTCAATCTTCCCCAGCTCAGGGCAGGCAAACACAAGATGAAACCAAAAAGGTGGAGAAGGACAGTTTCTTGAGATCTTATTCACCATGGCATTATCCTAGGATTGAAGTGGAAAGCCAATGGGGATTTGAAATCAGGAGAGCAATAACTGGGGGCTGTGTGGAGCATGAGAGAAAGGGGAGAAGAAATATTTACGGAAGCTTCTGTAATTGTCTAAGTCTGAGATGATTTGAAGTACTGGCAACAGTGATAAAAAGGAGTAAATCAGAAAGACATGTTTGATTACAGAACATGTTGGCCAATTAAATGGGGAGGAAAAGGGAGGAAAGGAGGCATGAATGATAAGATTTTTATCTTGAAAGGTTGGGTGGAAATTGACTTCATTTATCAAGAAGAACCAGGTTTGGACAGATTGGGTTTGAGATGCCAAAGGAAAGTCAAGCATGATTGTCCAATAAAGAATGGGAATTATCAATCTGGTTAGGAAGTTTTATTTGTAATGGGTTCTAACAATTTTATTTGGACTTTCCTGGTGGCTCAGGTGGTAAAAAATCTGCCCCCTATGCAGGCGACCTGAGTTCAAGCCTTGGGTCAGGGAAGAGCCCCTGGAGAAGGAAATGGCACCTACTCCAGTATTCTTGCCTGGGAAATCCCAAGGACAGAGGAGCCTGGTGGGCTACAGCCCATGGAGTTGCAAAGAGTCAGAAATGACTGAGTGATTGATACTTATGACTTATTTAAATCCTTAGAAAGTTTGACAAGTATTCGGAGAGAATGAAAAATAGAATCTGTGTCCTCTTTGAACTCATGTTTCTACAAAATCTCAAATAAAATTTTTGCCCAGTGAAATTCTCTCCAGACTCCCATTTTACTTCATAACAAAGATCAGTTTCCATCTATAGGAGGCTTCCTTCTGTTCCCAGATCTCACTGTTTTCTCTCCCTCCTCTGAATCCCGCTTCCAAAGTGCCTGTTGACAATGTCTTTCCTTTGGTATTTATTTATATGAGACTTGTGCCTAATTTCGTCAGTTAAGTTTTCACAAAGATGTGCCTTGCTTGCCCCCAAATAAACTGGGAATATTTTTCAAGGCCAGAGCTTCATTTCACTCTTGTTAACTCTAAGGATCTTGTGTAACATCCATTAGAATGCGGCAGCTAGTTGAGGCAGACCTCCCTGGCTTGAACCTCAGCTTTGCACTAACTCGTTACCCGGGGAAAGCGACTTGCTCCGCGTCTCAGTTTCCTCACCTGAAAGTGAAGGCAGTCACCACACCGTCCATTTAAAGGTGATGTGAACGTTAAGTGAAGTGAAAGGCGCTCAGTCGTGTCCGACTCTTTGCGACCCCATGGACTATAGAGTCCATGGAATTCTCCAGGCCAGAATACTAGAGTAGGTAGCCTTTCTCTTCTCCAGGGGATCTTCCCTATCCAGGGTCAAACCCAGGTCTCCTTCATTGCAGGCAGATTCTTTACCAGCTGAGCCACCAGGGAAACCCAGTGTAAATTAAGTGAGATGACAAATTCAAAGCACTGCTTAAGTTCCTAGGATGCAGTAAGAGTTCAACAAACATTTGTGTCAGGATAAGTTCTGATGTGCTGTGTTAACAAACAGCCTCAGTGTTTCCATGGCTTAAAACAAATGAGGATTTATGTCTTCATACTACACACTGATCAAATCTATAAGAGATTTCTGCTCATCACATCACTCAAGCACCCAGGCTGACCATCAGCATCATCTTGAATATTGCTGGTTGACAACGTCAGAGGAAAAGAGAGCCCTGAAGGTCTTGTACCAGTAATCCATAATGTAGATGGCATGTCCCACTTCCACTCAAAAATCATTGGCCACAGGGGTCACATGGCCTCATCCAACCACACAGGGATGAGGAAGTACAATCCTATCGCGTGCCCAGAAGGGGAGAAGTGAATCTCAGCTGAGTATCTCTAATAGTCACCAGAATATCAGTTGTGCTGTTGTTGCTTAACTGTGTGCTTAAGACTACATGGTCAGATTCATCCTAGAGACTCCATTAGTGTTAGCTACTAGCAATAGCAGTAGCCGCGACGTTTTCACAGGGACAGTGGAGAACGAGGGGAATGGATGAGTTTGAGATACATTTAGAAAGTGCAATTGATACGAGCTGCTGATAGATTGGATTCTGGGGAAAGGGGAACGCATGTGACAAAGATGAATCCTAGGTGTCTGGCTTGACTAATTGGCAAACCACCACCACTGTCTCCCAGAACACCTTCAGTAACTCCTTAATGGGCTCCGTTTCATCTCCTCTTGACCTCTAGCAGTCCGTTCTACCCTACAGCGAGACTGATCTTTTAAAACCCAATACATGCAATGGCTTCCCCTTATTTTTAGGACAAAAGTCCAATTTTGTTAATGAAGCCCCAAAGGATTCTGCATGTTCACACCTCAGCATCTTCTCCAGGTACATTTCACAACCTCTCTGCTTTGCTGTCTATACTCCAGCCCCATCGACCCTCTTTCTGTTCTTCAAGCTCAGCCTGTTTCTCTCCACCCCAGGGCCTTTACACATGCTACCCCACTGCCTGGAGCTCTCCCAACACCACTCACTCCTCACCTGCTTGGGTAACAGGGCTTCAGATGCGACCTCCAGAGTTTACTTCCTCCAGATCAGTTCTGGACCCACTTCTGCGATTTCCCAGTACCGCTGGCTTAGAGCACTTGTCACAACCGCACTGCATTAGCTAATATAAAACTGTTTGTTTTATATCTATCCTTCTGTTAGATGGAAACAGAGATTTTTGCCTCTTTTATTAACACTACTTTATTTACAGCGGGGGCTTCCCTCATAGCTCAGTTGGTAAAGAATCCACCTGCAATGCAGGAGACCAGGTATGATTTCTGGGTCTGGAAGATCCCCTGGAGAAGGAAATGGCAACCAAATCTAGTATTCTTGCCTAGGAAATGCCATGGACAGAGGAGCCTGATGGGCTACAATCCACGGCGTCTCAAGAGTCGGACATGACTTAGTGACTAAACCACCACTATTTACAATGCCCAACACAGCTCTCAAGTCATAATAGATCCTCATAAGTACTTATTGAATGGACAAATGAGTGGATGAAAGGACAAATATCTTTTTAAACAAAATTTTATGGACAGTGTAAAGTCAATATAGGTGAGGATGAGCCAGTTGGATGGCATCACCAACTCAATGGATATGAGTTTGAGTAAACTTTGGGAGATAGGGAAGGACAAGGAACCCTGGCATGCTGCAGTTCATGGAGTCGCAAGGAGTCAGATGCGACTTAGCAACAGAACAATAACAACCATTCTCTTATTTCTGGCCATTTAGATTATTTGCAAATGTTTATTACCATGGTAAAAATAGAGACAAAAAAAATATTATTCAAGCATCTCTGGTGCTAAAGTTTCTTTTAGGAGGGAAGTTTTACTTGGAGAAAATCTCTTTATTAAGAGTTTGGAGGTACAGTGGTATTCTAAGGGGTATATGGCAACTGGCCCCCAAAACTTCAAAGAAGAGGAGTTAACTGCCTTCACTGAGAGAGGAGATGACTTTTCTGATTGTTCTGAGAGAGAATGTGAGTGGGGGGAGAGGAAGGAGGAGTAGAGAGACTGACGGGGGCAGCGTGTGTTGGTGGGGATGGGTGGTCGTGAGCAGGGCCCTGATCACAGGTGACCCATCAGACCCTGGAGAGCAGAAGGCGGTTTGTGGTGGGTGCACCATCGTCCCCATGAGCCTACTTCTTGGGTAATATTTTGGGATTTTTTTTCCTCCAGAACTGAAGGAGCTGGATTTTATATCTGGATTGACATATGAAAAGAGAAGCTCTAAGGAAAGGAAGAAGAAGAAGGAGGCAGTCAGAAGACATCCTCATATCTTAGTTTTATCCTGAGCTTGAAGGGGCAGGGCAGGGAGAAGCCAGCTCACATCTGGTTACAACAGAACGGGTGAAGGTGGGATGATTTGGGAGAATGGCATTGAAGCATGTATATTATCATATATGAAACGAATCACCAGTCCAGGTTCGACGCATGATACAGGATGCTTGGGGCTGGTGTGCGGGGATGACCCGGAGGGAGGATAAGGGGAGGAGGGAGGTGGGAGGGGGGTCCAAGAAGGGGAACTCAGGTACACCCGGGACGGATTCATGTCAATGTATGGCAAAACCAACCAATATAGTATTGTAAAGTAATTAGCCTCCAATAAAAATAAATAAATAATTTTAAAAAATGAAAAGAACTTACATTTTTAAAAAGTTAAAAAGTAATAATAGAAAACAAAACAAAACCAAAGCCTGAAAACAAGCCAGCCCCTCTCTCTCTTGCAGTCTCTCCCATGTCCAAGAGCGTCTCCTCTGCGACAGATTTCCAAAACTGGAATGACTGGATAAAAGGTTAAATACATATTTAAGGTAAAATGACTTCTAGCAATTCATATTCCCACTTTTTTCCCCCAGTGGGAAATTCCACAGCATAAAGCAATGTTGTCCTCAGAAATGGCTGTCTTGGATTACAAATTCCAGTTCCTTTCGTTAAAAGCCATCCCTCTTATACTCTTTAAAATGACACACACACAGTAAGCCCTTAATAAATGAGTATTGAATTAAATTCTTAGCACTCTCGGGGCTTGAAACTTGCCATTTTTTATATGGACTTTTTATTCCCCTATCTCTAAGAAGGCTGCAATATGTCTTGATTTTTTAGATTATAAGTCCCTCTTCTGCTGACTTATAAATATCTCAAGTCTTCAAAATCATGTTGTGTAAGTTACAAGAATCTTGGTTCTGTGAATTTTCTAATTCTGTTAAAGTCTTGTTTTTCTTTTTTTAAAGCATTTTAAAGCACATACTCCTGACTACCATAATAAATTCACAATGATTACCTAAATCTTTCTTAAATTCAAATAAGATTTTGCTTGTGTTTAGTTTGTAAAAATATAGTTATTTGGGGCCATTACTTCTTTTTTCCCCCAATTTTATCCTTCTCTTTAACGTATTTCATTAAAAATCTAACCATATGGTTAACAAAAGCAAAAACAAAATTGACTAATAATTTCAAAATTTGCCAAGGTGTCATTTTTTGGAGTGTATTGCCCCAAGTTAGAAAAAGAAATAAGTAGCTCTGACAAAAAGTAATAATAAGAATTTGTAATAATCAACTAAATACCACACGTGTGCATGTGAGTTGTCAGTCGCTAAGTCGTGTCTGACTCTTTGCAGCCCCATGGACTGTAGCCCAGCGGGCTCCTCTGCCCATGGAATGTCCCAGCAAGAATACTGGAGTGGGTTGTCATTTCCTTCTCCAGGGGCATCTTCCCGACCCAGGGATCAAACCCACATCTGTGCATCGCAGACAGACTCTTTACCACTGAGCCACCAGGGAAATCCAAATAGCTTTTCCAGTCTCCATTTATACTTTATCAGTACTCAGAGTTTTTTTAAATAAAGATTGTTCTTCTTCTGCAATTAATCACTTGGCCTAATACATATTTGTGGTTGGCTTAGTTTGAGCATATAATGTTTTCAAGGGCACAACAATGTCACATTTAAAAGCTTACTCTATAGTTACACTGTTATGAAGATTCATGTACCAAAATGTTAATCATGGCGTTGTATGGAATGTTAGGTCCATGAATCCAGGCAAATTGGAAGTGGTCAAACAGGAGATGGCAAGAGTGAACATAGACATTCTAGGAATCAGTGAACTAAAATGGACTGGAATGGGTGAATTTAACTCAGATGACCATTATATCTACTACTGTGGGCAGGAATGCCTTAGAAGAAATGGAGTAGCCATCATGGTCAACAAAAGAGTCCGAAATGCAGTACTTGGATGCAATCTTAAAAATGACAGAATGATTTCTGTTCGTTTCCAAGGCAAACCATTCAATATCACAGTAATCCAGGCCTATGCCCCAACCAGTAACGCTGAAGAAGCCGAAGTTGAATGGTTCTATGAAGACCTACAAGACCTTTTAGAACTAACACCCAAAAAAGATGTCCTTTTCATTATAGGGGACTGGAATGCAAAAGTAGGAAGTCAAGAAACCCCTGGAGTAACAGGCAAATTTGGCCTTGGAGCACGAAATGAAGCAGGGCAAAGGCTAATAGAGTTTTGCCAAGAGAACGCACTGGTCATAGCAAACACCCACTTCCAACAACACAAGAGAAGACTCTACACATGGACATCACCAGATGGTCAACACCGAAATCAAATTGATTATATTCTTTGCAGCCAAAGATGGAGAAGCTCTATACAGGTAGCAAAAACAAGACTAGGAGCTGACTGTGGCTCAGATCATGAACTCCTTATTGCCAAATTCAGACTTAAATTGAAGAAAGTAGGGAAAACCACTAGACCATTCAGATATGACCTAAATCAAATCCCTTATGCTTATACAGTAGAAGTGAGAAATAGATTTAAGGGACTAGATCTGATAGATAGAGTGCCTGATGAACTCTGGACGGAGGTTCGTGCCATTGTACAGGAGACAGGGACCAAGACCATCCCCATGGAAAAGAAATGCAAAAAAGCAAAATGATTGTCTGAGGAGGACTTACAAATAGCTGTGAAAAGAAGAGAAGCAAAAAGTAAATGAGGAAAGGAAAGATATAAGCATCTGAATGCAGAGTTCCAAAGAATAGCAAGGAGAGATAAGAAAGCCTTCCTCAGCGATCAATGCAAAGAAATAGAGGAAAACAACAGAATAGGAAAAACAAGAGATCTTTTCAAGAAAATTAGAGATATCAAGGGAACATTTCATGCAAAGATAGGCTCGATAAAGGACAGAAATGGTATGGACCTAACAGAAACAGAAGATATTAAGAAGAGGTGGCAAGAATACACAGAACTGTACAAAAAAGATCTTCACGACGAAGATAATCATGATGGCGTGATCACTCACCTGGAACCAGACATCTTGGAATGTGAAGTCAAGTGGGCCTTAGAGAGCATCACTACGAACAAAGCTAGTGGAGGTGATGGAATTCCAGTTGAGCTATTTCAAATCTTGAAAGATGATGCTGTGAAAGTGCTGCACTCAATATGCCAGCAAATTTGGAAAACTCAGCAATGGCCACTGGACAGGAAAAGGTCAGTCTTCATTCCAGTCCCAAAGAAAGGCAATGCCAAAGAATGCTCAAACTACCGCACAATTGCACTCATCTCACACACTAGTAAAGTCATGCTCAAAATTCTCCAAGCTAGGCTTCAGCAATATGTGAATCGTGAACTCCCAGATGTTCAAGCAGGTTTTAGAAAAGGCAGAGGCACCAGAGATCAAATTGCCAACATCCGCTGGATTATGGAGAAAGCAAGAGAGTTCCAGAAAAACATCTATTTCTGCTTTATTGACTATGCCAAGGCCTTTGACTGTGTGGATCACAATAAACTGTGGAAAATCCTGAAAGAGATGGGAATAGCAGACCACCTGACCTGCCTCTTGAGAAACCTGTATGTAGGTCAGGAAGCAACAGTTAGAACTGGACATGGAACAACAGACTGGTTCCAAATAGGAAAAGGAGTATGTCAAGGTTGTATATTGTCACCCTGCTTATTTAACTTATATGCAGAGTACATAATGAGGAACGCTGAGCTGGAAGAAGCACAAGCTGGAATCAAGATCGCCGGGAGAAATATCAATAACCTCAGATATGCAGATGACACCACCCTTATAGCAGAAAGTGAAGAGGAACTCAAAGGCCTCTTGATGAAAGTGAAAGAGGAGAGTGAAAAGGTTGGCTTGAAGCTCAACATTCAGAAAACTAAGATAATGGCATCTGGTCCCATCAATTCATGGGAAATAGATGAGGAAACAGTGGAAACCGTGTCAGACTTTATTTTTTTGGGCTCCAAAATCACTGCAGATGCTGATTGCAGCCAGGAAATTAAAAGACGCTTACTCCTTGGAAGGAAAGTTATGAGCAGCCTAGATAGCATATTAAAAAGCAGAGACATTACTTTGCCAACCAAGGTCCGTCTAGTCAAGGCTATGGTTTTTCCTGTGGTCATGTATGGATGTGAGAGTTGGACTGTGAAGAAAGCTGATCGCCGAAGAATTGATGCTTTTGAACTGTGGTGCTGGAGAAGACTCTTGAGAGTCCCTTGGACTGCAAGGAGATCCAACCAGTCCATTCTGGAGGAGATCAATCCTGGGTGTTCATTGGAGGGACTTATGCTAAAGCTGAAACTCCAGTACTTTGGCCACCTCATGCGACGAGTTGACTCACTGGAAAAGAGTCTGATGCTGGGAGCGATTGGGGGTAGGAGGAGACGGGGACAACAGAGAATGAGGTGGCTGGATGGCATCACCGACTCGATGGACATGAGTTTGAGTGAGCTCCGGGAGTTGGTGATGCACAGGGAGGCCTTTCGTGTTGTGGTTCATGGGGTGGCTAAGAGTCAGACACGACTGAGCGACTGAACTGAACTGAACTGATAGTATCAAAAAGCAAGAAAATCCATGTAAACCTCCAACATTGGGTGCTAGTTAAATAAATTAAATAAATGACAGCCAATAAAAAATTAGATACAATTACACAAGCCAATACAAAATGAATTATAAGATAGAGTTTAAGTAAGTAAAAGCAAACTGCAGAATATTATGGATACTATATGCATAAAATATTTCACTTATAACAATTCATTATTTTCATTTAACATTTATTAGTTTAATAATAATTTATTAATAGTAGTAACTCATAATAATTGTTTCTTCTAGGGAAGGCAGTAGGAGACATGGTTTTGAGATGGGAAGAAAACATACTTTTCACTGAAATGTTTTCATTTTTTACCATGAACATATATTAATTTTCAGTTAAACAGAACAGTCAGATGGGGGGGAAGAAGGAACTTGGGTCTATCCTTCATGAAGACAGTAAAAGTCCCTATCGGTTTCAGTTCATGGTGATCAGTTCAGGTTGTAATTCCGTTCCGTTCTGTCGCTCAGTCGTGTCCGACTCTTTGCGACCCTGTGGACTGTAGCCTACCAGGCTTCTCCGTCCATGGGATTCTCCAGGCAAGAATACTGGAGTGGGTTACCGTTTCCTTCTCCAGGGGATCTTCCTGACCCAGGGATCGAACCCGGGTCTCCCGCATTGGAGGCAGACGCTTTAATTAGCTACTATTTTATCTCTGACCCCATCAGCAGCATGTCAACATCTCACCACATCTTAGTAAGAGTTTTAACCTCATGCCAAATAGCCATTTATTCCATCATTCATTCACTGAATCAGTCAACTCATACTAACCACATGGGCCCACTCTGCCAAGCCCCACGCTGGGATGCAGAACACAGCTATCAGCAAGAATAAAAACAGGCCCTGAGATCCTCAGACTCTGGGTCTAGGTGGAAAGACAGCCTTCAACATAAGGAATCAGACATCTGTTGACCGGCATTGAGGGCATACACGGAGGGGCTTACATCACTCTCCCGTCTTTGAAGACCTCTAGGGAAGGGATGGTTAAGCTGATATCTGCCGGAGTTAATCACGTGACCAGAGAGAGTAAAACTTGCCCAAGAAGAGATGAGCAAATGGTCTTTAAGAGATGGTTTCAGCTAAGAGGGAGATCTGCTTGCAAAGACTGAAGAACATTCAGCTCAGAAAGAAGGGTAAGGAATGAGGAGGCTGGACAGACCCCCGGGAGCAGGTCTAGGAGACCTGAGCAACGTTAACAATTCTAGACCTCAGTCTAATGACAGGGAGGACCACAGTAGGACTTTAAGCACATATAAAAGTTCTAGGAAGAGCCGCTGTAACAAAATATCACAGGTGGGGAGGCTTAAGACATGGAAGCAACCTAAATGTCCATTGACAGAGGAATGGATAAAGAAAATGTGGTATATATACCCAATGGAATATTACTCAGACTTTAAAAAGAATGAGATAATGCCATTTGGAGCAATATGGATGGACCTCAGTTCAGTTAAGTTCACTTCAGTCACTCAGTCGTGTCCAACTCTTTGCGACCCCATGAATTGCAGCACACCAGGCCTCCCTGTCCATCACCACCCAAACTCATATCCATTGAGTCGGTGATGCCACCCAGCCATCTCATCCTATGACATCCCCTTCTCCTCCTGCCCCCAATCCCTCCCAGCATCAGGGTCTTTTCCAATGAGTCAACTCGTCGCATGAGGTGGCCAAAGTACTGGAGTTTCAGCCTCAGCATCAGTCCTTCCAATGAACAGCCAGGACTGGTCTCCTTTAGGATGGACAGGTTGGATCTCCTTGCAGTCCAAGGGGCTCTCAAGAGTCTTCTCCAACACCACAGTTCAAAAGCATCAATTCTTCAGCGATCAGCTTTCTTCACAGTCCAACTCTCACATCCATACATGACCACGGGAAAAACCATTGCCTTGACTAGACGTACCTTTGTTGGCAAAGTAATATCTCTGCTTCTTAATATGGTATCTAGGTTGGTCATAACTTTCCTTCCAAGGAGCAAGCGTCTTTTAATTTCATGGTTTCAATCACCATCTTCAGTGATTTTGGAGCCCAAAAAAACAAAGTCTGACACTGTTTCCACTGTTTCCCCATCTATTTCCCATGAAGTGATGGGACCAGATGCCATGATCTTAGTTTTCTGAATGTTGAGCTTCAAGCCAACCTTTTCACTCTCCTCTTTCACTTTCATCAAGAGACTTTTTAGTTCCTCTTCACTTTCTGCCATAAGGGTGGTGTCATCTGCATATCTGAGGTTATTGATATATTATTATACTAAGTGAAGCAAGCCAAAGATAAATATTGTATGATATTGCTTACATGCGGATCGAAAAAGAAATTATAGAAATGAACTTATTTACGAAACAGAAACAGACTCACAAACGTAGAGAAAGAACTTATGGTGACCAGGGTAGAAGAGTGAGAGGAAGGGATGGTTGGAGAGTGCTTGAGACAGACATGTACACACGGCTGTGTTGAAGGTGGACACCCAACAAGGACCTACTGTATAGTGCAGGGAACTCTCTTCAATGTCATGTGGCAGCCTGGATGGGAAGGAAATTTGGGAGAGAATGGATTCATGTATATGTGTGGCTGAGTCCTTTTGCTGTCCACCTGAAACTATTGCAAACATAATTAATCGGCTATCTGCCAATATAAAACTAAAAATGAAAAAAGAAACAAAGAAACTGGAGGCCTAAGACAACAGAATTATTTTTCACAGTTCTCAAGGCTTAAAGTCTGAAACCCAGGTGTCCAGGGGGCCATATGCTCTAGGGGAGGAGACTCCCCAGCCTCTCCCTAGACTTGCAGATCTTTGATGATCCTTGGGTTTGATCCCTGGGTCAGGAAGATTCCCTGGAGGCAGGCATGGCAACCCACTCCAGTATTGTTGCCTGGCAAATCCCAAGGACAGAGGAGTCTAGTCTCTGTTACAGTCCAGAAGGTCGCGAAGAGTCAGACACAACTGGAGCAACTGAGCATGCACCCAAGCTTGTAGACAGATCCCCTCAGTCTTCACTCTGTCGCACGGACTTCTCTCTGAGCCCAAATGCCCCTTTTTGTCCAGGGACCCTGGTCACATTAGATTTAGGACTCACCCCCATCCTTGACGACGAATCTTAATTTGATTAGATCGGAAAAGAGCCTATTTCCAAGTAAAGGCATAGTCACAGATTCCACATGGACATGAATTTGAGGAGGATACTATTCAACCGTATAGCAGGGGAATGATACAATCTGATTTATATTTTAGGGACACGTCTGAGGATATTAAGCATAACGATAGGGAGGGAGGAAAGAGATTAACTTCACAGATTTCTTTATTTTTGAAAGATGAGGTTCATTTTGAGACCCTACAGGTGTCAGCCATTGAGCTAAGAGCTGTCTCCATAATATTTCATTCAATCCTCACCTGGTCCTGTGAAGAAAATCAGAGAGACGTCTTCACATGTCCACGGTCACACAGCAACACTTCACACAGATCAGGCAGGCCATGGAACCAGCACACTTGCCATCAGCGTAGGCTCAAGTCTGAGGACTTGATGAAGGCAACGGGGATGCTCTGACATGGATTTCTTGGAGGTGGAGACCTCGGTGCACCAGCGGGATCCTGTTGGCCGCACACTCTCTGCTCCTTATGCAAAGCCAGGGCAAAAGGTGAATGGCTAACATGTTCTAAAGGGCAGTCTTGTTGTAATGTCAGGGAATCTGACGGTTCCAATGGCTGTGTCCACTGATCCGACGCTAGGTCAGAAATGCTCTTTTTGGAAAAGAAAAAAAAAACCTATGTAAAATCTGTGCTTCAAAAATAAGAGCTCATATTAAAATAAGCCTGCTTAAAAAAAAAATAAGATGAAGAAACTTGACTCCATTATCTAGAAATTCAGACGACAGAAATGAATTCAGAGGGAAAGGAGGTTAATTGGTGGGAACTGTTCGGATCCATGGCTGATATTGATCAGAAACAGACTGATGGGTCTTCTCCCCTTCATCTGGTTTGCCTCCAGAGTCCACAGTTTTAAAGATAGATTGAAATTTTAAAAAAAAACAATGAAGACCAATGTTATTCCCTCTCAAGCTAAGTAATTTTCCGGAGGGCAGGGGATGGGGGCAGGACAAGTATTCTGGGTAGCTTACAGCATTCATTTCCTGTCACAATTTTATAATCTCAAAATCTGACCAGAGCATCCAACTTCCCATTTTCTCTTTTTATTCCATGACTTTCCTCTGCCATACTAAAAGAAAAAGAAGGAAAGAAGGGGAGGGCGGGAGGGAGGGAAGAAAGAAAGAAAAAAACTGAAAGAAAAGAAAGTATACATGATTCCCAAAAGAGGGAAATAATGATCCGATCGATTATTCTGATATTTAGTACTTAAAAATAAAAATAATAAAAATGAAAAGGTTAAATCAAGGTTATATTTTAAAAACTATTTGCCTAAAATAAAGAAGAGATGTGTTTAAAAGCAATTAATAAGAAATTTTTATCTAGGAAATGAGTGATTTTTGTGCAAAGAGGGAAAAAAAGGCTCCAGGCTTTGCCTCCTCTCCTAGAAGCATCCCATATTCTTAGATGTGACGTTGCCTTGGTAACCACAACTTGGTGACCTCGTTATTTCAACCTAATCCTGCTTTGAAATTATAGTTGCTCCACCCTTTTGCCTGGCTAGCCTGATAACATAATCATTGTAAATGAGGATGGGAAAAAAACAGCAGGATACAGGCCCTCCAGTGACACAGGACCCGTCTCACCTTATCATGGAAATTGAGGAACAATTAAACGGCATGAATCTAAAACCCTAAAAGTGGATTTTCTTATTTTTTATATGGCTTGTTATGCTTATTTTCAAAACCTACCAGTTGATTCTGTGTAGCAGGGTATCTTGATATCACTATATGAAAATGGAAATTTCCTACCTATGTTAAAAAGAAAAATAAAAGAGAGCTAAACAGTCAAAGGTGAAGTTCTTAATTAGGCATTTGTTTTGCCCAAAGAGAAACAGGAATCGGAATATAATTTTTTAACAAACAGAGTGACAGCATCCGGGTTTGTTTGCCCAGACTCACTTCCTCCAGCTAACGCCCCACAAATCAGCTGTCATCCTGAATTCAGATTTCTTTCCTAACAAAGGGGTCTGGGGAGACTGCATGGCTTAAACTCTGAAGGCAGCAAGTGGAAACAGAGTTTACCGGAAATGGAATGAGCTCATTTGTTTCAATGTACATGCTTGGAGATCTCTGTTCTGCTGGGAAACGGAGGGAAATTCCAGTTTCTTTCACCCATTTCCTCATGATATGCTCTCAAACGGCCAGGGTACAGGAGTGCTGGGTTCAGATCTCAGTAAAATTTTCACACTGCGCCCAACTCATACATCGAGCAGTCTGGGGTACCTGTGTGACCCTGTCTTTAGGACTCTGAGCTCCCCCACAATTTCCTCTCCAGGAGATCTTCCCTATATCTGAAACCCCAGCTTGCCTGCTGTCTTTCCAAGAGGTCTTCAACTGTGTCACTTGGGGATGGGGGTGGGAGGAGTCATGTTGCGTGGATACACCCACCCCTCCGCCCAGTTCTCTTAGTGAGTGGGTCCACTTTCTCTGCCTCTCCAGTGTGTTTTTACCAAAAAATAACACTTTGATGTTAACCACAGCATCAACAACAGCTCCGAGGTGAGAACCAAGCTTCTGGTTGGGGTCATCACTCAGAGAGAAGCTTGGACCACATCTGGACATGCCCAGGGCATAATATCACGCTTGCTTCTAGTCCCCCTCCTTGCAGAAAAACAGCTGCCATCACCTATGTCTTAAAACTATCAACACTACTATGATATTGTTTTAATGATGTAGGAAAATTTGTAGCTTCTTGAAAGAATTATGTCACAGATGCCCTTAATTATTATGTTATTCTGTCCCACCTGGACCAATTATAGAACCAGGACCAAGGAATGTGCTCCATAGGTAGACACATCAAAACTCACTAGGAAAAGAAATTTCTAAACATTACTAGCTCTCCAAAGACATAATAGACAGTCTCAACAACAAGGGAAATATCCACAACATAAACTTTAAGAACACATACCCTTGACCTCCCAGATCAGATCTGAGTATAAATATGATATCATATTACTCTCTAAATGGTGTTGAAAGTTTCTTAAATGATATGAAAGGGGGTGGGCAATGCACATTCATTGGTAGATCAAGCATCTATGTAGGGACGATCAGAGAAGATGAATAAACTTATGAGAATAGTGGTAGGATCGGGGAGGACGGATAACAGGCAAGTGTTAGGTCTAGGCTGAGAATAACTCAGCTAGTTATTGTGAGAGGTCAAATGATAGCCATGCAAACATTCTTACATGAAAAAAGATCGATCTTGAGATGACAATAAAAAATTAAGAGAACATCAGCAGCTGGGGGTGCTGCCGCCTCCTGACAAGCAGAGCAATGCAAACCCAGTCTGCTAAAACCAGCCTACTGAACCTAGTCAAGTCAGAAAGACACAAAGATGAAAAGGACCAGAAAGGTGGCTGGAGGTGGAGAAGGGAACCTGTGAAGAGAAGGTACAATACTTCCCCGGGTTTGGGCAATGAGGTGCTCTAGTTCATTTCTCATGGCTCTTCCTTCTGTTCTTCGCACCCGATGGATTACCCACATTGCCAGACCTTCCCCGCATCTCCTCCCCCTGCCTGAGATCACCTCCCCCTCCTCCGTCACTCACCTCCTTCCGCGTGCTTCCGTGTGCCTACCTCCCGTTAGGTGTTGGGTCTCTTTTCTATCATCACCTCCTGCAGAGATCCTTTCTGGATTCCACTCATGCTGCAGGCCGAGGGCTTTCCTATCCTTTCTCTCTCTTGCTGTTGCCTCTGGATCCACCTTCCCCACGACCGCCGTCACACTTTAAACATGCAAACCCTGTGAAGATAAGAACCGTGGCATTTTTTAATTAATTTTTTATTGGAGTATAGTTGCTTCACAATGTTGTGTTAGTTTCTGCTGTACAGCAAAGTGAATCAGCTCTATGTAGACATGTTCCCTGTTTTCTGGATTTCCCTCCCATTTTGGTCACCACAGGGTGTCAGTAGAGATGCTTGTGGCTCACGGTATGGCCCCATTACTCGCACTATTTTTTGTTATCTGTTTTATTCATAGTATCAATAGTGCACATGTGTCCATCCCAATCTCTCAGTCCTTCCCACTCCACCCCCCTTGTATCCCTACATTTGTTCTCTGTGCCTGTGTCTCAATTTCTACTTTGCAAATAAGATCATCTATTCACTTTTCACTTTCACGCACTGGAGAAGGAAACAGCAACCCGCTCCAGTGTTCTTGCCTGGAGAATCCCAGGATGGGGGAGCCTGGTGGGCTGCCATCTATGGGGTCGCACAGAGTCGGACACGACTGAAGTGACTTAGCAGCAGCAGCAGCAGTACACTGTTTTTCTAGATTCCAGATATGTGTCTTGAAGTGAAGTGAAGTCGCTCAGTCGTGTACGACTCTTTGTGACCCCATGGACTGTAGCCCACCAGGCTCCTCCATCCATGGGATTCTCCAGGCAAGAATACTGGAGTGGGCTGCCATTTCCTCCTCCATATGTGTCTTAATATGTGATATTTGCTTTTCTCTTTCTGACTTGCTTCACTCTGTGTGACAGCCTCTAGGTTCATCTGTAGCTCTACCAATGACCCCGTTTCGAGAACCATGGCATTGATCCAGCCCCCAGCACACAGAGTGTGGGCTCATAGAGAAGCCACTTAATGAATTCACTCATTCTTTCATATGCTTAACAAATATTTACTGAATATTTACTGAATTTAGTGCCAAGCCCTGGGGTAGAACAGTGAACAAGATGGATAAGTTCCCCACCTTCATTTTTGGGAGCAGGAAAGACTTCTTTTTAACCAAGTTAAAAAGGAAAAAGCAACAAGATGGCTAAAGACTGCTATATATGGAATTTTAAAAATATAACAGGATGATGACATGGAAGAGGAAGATCTCTGTTGGAACCCACCTCTCAGGATGCTTGCAGGACTTGTCACCAGCAGCCGGAAGTCACGCCCTCCCTTCAGTGGGGCACTCACCCAGGGCTGGTGAGGCATCCGGTACTGCAGTCCTTGGGGAGATTTCAGGCCAAGGCGGGGAAGTCACCTGTAAAGCAGGGATGCCAATCATGGTGGAAGAGCTATGACAACTGTGTGGTGGAGAGGGCAAAGGAAGAGCGCCCTGAAGAACAGAGAGAAGTGCTGCAGAAGGGCCCCTAGTGACAGGGACACTGAGCCTGGAGACTCCAAGCACCGATGATCCTGGGACCAAAGTACCTGAGTTTCAGTACCACACCCCCACTTGCTAGCTGCGTGGCATGGGCCAGTCACTTAACGGCTTGGTCTCCTCATCTATAACATGAAAGTATCGCTAATGTCTTGTTGCTGTTTCTCAGTCACCAAGTCATGTCCGCCTCACGGTAGCTATGAACTATTCGGGCTTCCCAAGCGGTGCAGTGGTAAAGAATCTGCCTGCGGTGCAGGAGATGCAAGATACGCAACTTCGATCCCTGCGTCAGGAAGATCCCCTGGAAAACGGCTGCCCACTCCAGTACTCTTGCCTGGAAACCCCTGGACCAAGGAGCCTGGAGGGCTACAGTCCACGGGGTCACAAAGCGTCGGCCACGACTGAGCGACTGAGCATGCGCACAGACTTCGCGGAGCAGGGTGAGCGCGCGGTGAGCGCTGCGGGTACTGACCACTGCCAACACCGCTCAGGAGGCGTAAGCGTTGGCTCAGCGCAGAAAGGGAGGTGGAGAAAGCAGTCCGGAGGAACCAGTGTTTGTGGAGTGAAGGGAAGAATGGCAATGACCCTGAGGGGCCAAGTCCGTCAGTCAGCAGGAATCCCTTGTCTGTGAGCGACCCCGGGGGAGAGCTTGCTGTGCCTAGCCCTGCCCGCTGGGTTAAGGACAGAACCAGGACTCAGAGACCATGTGGGCTCCATCCTCTGAGACACTATATTCAACAAAACTGAACACACGAGAGAAAAGCTAGAAAAAGATCTGAGACAGTGTGTAACCAGTGCTGGACAAGGCAGACAGACTTCGGTGATAACAGTAAGAATAACAGGATTACAATAGCTATGTGTTTACAATTTGCCAGGCACTGAGCTAAATACTTTACATGCATTCCTGCTTGAATTAGGCTTACAGATATCCATGGTGTGACTTTTTCCAACAACAAAAGCTCCAGGAGGTTTCAGAAAAGGAAGCGATTGGCCTTGCTGCCTCAGGGAGCCAGGAAAGCTTGAACTAGGCTTTAAAGGAAGGAATAAATTTGAATAGAGGGATGGGTGAAGGAGGGACTAGAGCAGGCCAGTCTGATGGAAATATATTGTGAGCCCCAAATACAAGCCATGTACGTAATTTAAAATTTTCTCATTTTTAAAAAGTAAAAAAAAAAAGAAAGAAATTAACTTAAAAATATATGTATTTAGCCCATTATATGCAAGTATTATTATGTCAACATGTAATCAGTATAGAACATTATCAGTGAAATATTTAAATTTTTTTTTCCTACATTAGGTCTTTGAAATCTAATGTGTATGTTACACTTCCAGCACTTCTCAGTTGTAAGCAGCTGTATCTCCAGGGCTCAACGGTCACATGTTGATGGCTACCATCTTGGACAGCACGGGTCAGAAAGGAACCTGGACACCCCAGTGTTCACTGCAGTGCTGCTTGCAATAGTCAAGACATGGAAGCAACTCAGTGTCCTTTGAAAGATGAATGGATAAAGAAGACGTGCTACATACACACAATGGAATATCACCTGACCATAAAATGAATGAAATAGCGCCATCCGTGGCGACACGGGTGGACCGAGAGATTATCCTACCAAGCGACAGAAGCCAGTCAGAGAAAGACAAGCATCCTAAGATACCACTCACATGCAGAGTCTGTTTGCCTTTTCATACAGTTCACGAAAAGGGGAAAAACTGGGAAAGGAGGACATCAAGGCTGCATATTGTCACCCTGCTTATTTAACTTATATGCAGGGTACATCATGTGAAATGCTGGGCTGGAAGAAGCACAAGCTGGAATCAAGATTGCCGGGAGAAATATCAATAACCTCAGATATGCAGATGATACCACTTTAAAGCCAGAAAGTAAAGAGGAAATAGCCTCTTAATGAGGTCGAAAGAGGAGGGTGAAAAAGCTGGCTTAAAACTCAACATTCAGAAAACTAAGATCATGGCATCCGGTCCCATCACTTTATGGCAAATAGTTGGGGGAAAAAATGGAAACAGTGACAAATTTTATTTTCTTGGGCTCCAAAATCACTGCAGATGGTGACTGCGGCCACAAAATTAAAAGACTCTTGCTCCTTGAAAGAAAAGCTATGACAAACCTAGACAGCATATTAAAAAAGCAGAGACATCACTTTGCAGACAAAGGTCTATATAGTCAAAACTATGATTTTTCCAGTGGTCATGTACGGATGTGAGAGTTGGACCATAAAGAAGGCTGAATGCTGAAGAATTTTGATGCTTTCCAACTGTGGTGCTGAGAAGACTTTGAAGAGTCCCTTAGACTACAAGGAGATCAAACCAGTCAATCCCAAAGGAAATCAACCCTGAATATTCATTGGAAGGATTGGTGCTGAAGTTGAAGCTCCTGTACTCTGGCCACCTGATGTGAAGAGTCGACTCATTGGAAAAGACACTGATGCTGGGAAAGACTAAGAGCAGGAGAAGTGGGTGACAGAGGATGAGATGGTTGGATGGCATCACCAACTCAATGGACATGAATTTGAGCAGACTCCAGGCAATAGTGAAGGACAGGGAAGCCTGGTGTGCTGCCGTCCATGGGGTCACAAAGAGTCGGACACAGCTTAGTGCCAGAACAGCAACAACATGCTGAATCTAAAAAAATGATGCAAATTTACAGAACAGAAACAGATTCACAGACAGAGAAAAGAAACGCATGATTACCAAAGGGAAAGGGGTGAGGGAGGGATAAATTAGGAGGTTGGAATTAACAGATACATACTGCTATACATAAAATAGACAACCAACAAGGACCTACTGTACAGCACAGGGAACTCTACTCAGTATTTTATAATAACCCATAATGTAAAATAATCTAAAAAAAGAAAAAATAAATATATATGTGTATGACTGAATCAGTTCGCTGTGCATCTGATACTAACACAACACTGTAAGTCAACTATATTTCAATAAAATAAAAAAAAAAAAAGAACTGGCATTTAATGAGGTCTCACAAAGCCTCAGCCACTCATATTTAATCTTCCCAATCATCCTCTTAGGAAAGTATTTATAAGTATACCTATTTTACATATGAGGACACTGAGACTCTAAGAGATGAACTCAACAGCTAAATAAGCAGACTGACCTAGAATTTAAACCTAGACCTGACCGATGTCAAGCTTGGACACACCCCTAAAGCAAAGAGGGCTTAGGCAAACACCATTGGTGGATGCATTCTGCAAAGCAAGATGGTGCCCGAACTCCAAGAAACAACACAGACCCGGGGGTCAACTTCTCAGCAGCTTCCTCTCACAGCTCACAGAGCCGGCTTGTGTAGCCTCCTGGACTTGGAGGAGGGAAAGAAAGTAGAAAAAAAAAAGCTTTCCAACTAAATAGAAATCATCGAAATTCTTGCCCTGCTCCCTAACAGCAAAACTACAAAAGGATATCGCAGGAGGCCAGGAAGAGCACCTGTGGTCCATGAACACTGGACCTTTGTTGCAGGGACGTGACGAGGAGGAAACACTTGGCGGCTTCTTGGCCAGCGGAGCCAGAGCCTGCCATACACCCACTGGGGCCTTGGTTTTGTTGTCAATTCCTGTTTCTGTAACTGTTACGAGAGGAAAGGTGGGGGGGATAAGCAGAATTAGCAGTGATTTATGACCTGAGAAGGGATGGCAGGAGGTTGAGTTCTGTCTCCACGAGAATCCTCACCCTGCACTCCTCTGGAGCCCCACGCCGTGGGGTCCTGTATGGAAAGGATGTTTACACAGTGGTCCTGGCAGGAGAGATGCTTTTCCTTGTGCCCAGAGGGCAGGGCTCAGCCAACTTTCCACAGTGCGATCTGGCCCTGAGTGCTGCTGAGGCCCTATCCCCAGCATGGGCAGATACTGAGCTTTTAGATTTTTGTTTTATTTCTTGTTCAACGATTTCTACAGGGACCTCCCAATCTGCCCCTCCTCTGCCTCAAGCATCAGCAAAGCCCACCAGGAAAACTGCCAAAAGAGAGACCGCCATCAGCTCTTCTTCAGTGGGAATTTCCTTTGACAACTCCCGACTCTCCAAGACGAACCTTTACTCCACCATCTAAGGCATGCTTGATGCCATGCACTTTCACTTTGCAAGACCTACTTTTCAAGTCAAGGAATTGCAAGGCTGCAATAAGTAGCAACTTCAGTGGGAGGGAAAGGGAAAGCCGACCAAGACCTGCGATTATTGTTTCTCTCTTTTCTTTCTCCTTTGCTTTGGAGTGGGCACTGGGATGCCCCAGTCCAGCTTGGGACGCTGCCTCTGGCACGGACTCATGGTCCACTCAACATTAATGCTGTGATCACACCTTCAGATGAATCTTGGAGCTAAAGGAAGAGACAAAAAGAAAATTTCATAAACCACCCCGAATCTTGTTAGCTAAAGTGCCACACGGTTTCAGGCCTTCAGCAGCCAGTCTCTTAGATCACTAGCGACCCCAAGTGGCCAACTGCAAATGATGGTAATTTTTTTTTTTTTCTTCAGATAAGAAACCTAAGGCTTTTTTTTCCACTCCCAAATCTTCTTCAAATTTAAAAACTGGCGAGCTGGAAGATCCATGGATGTCATTTTATTTTACAGGAAGGAGAGGTTCAGAGAAGTAAAGAGGGGTCCCAAAAGTCACACAGCATGTTAAGGTTGAGTTGGGAAGCAGTACAAGGAAAGGTTGCAAGAGATCCTGTGGGACCGGATTTTAATTCCTTAATGGAAGGGGGAAAAGGTCTTTCCCCACAGACCACAAAAGAAATATTGCTAGTACAAAAGAATTGTATAGTGAGGGTATGTGTTCTAACAGATCTAACGTTTCATTAGGTTCACACCCAACACACACATTTTTTTTTCCTCTTCTATGTATAAAATGACCAGGGCACTTCAACTTAATCAAGGCAGCCTGGGAGAGAAGAGGGAAGTCAGATTTGGGCAAATATGGACTAGATGCTCATTCCCAAAGCCTGGCCCTCAGGTCAAGAAAATGTTAGCTTTTGGTTCCCAATCTCAGATCAGCATGCTGAGTGGGTACCATCATTCTGCCCTTAGAAGCGAGCAAATGGAGGCTCAGGGAAATTAACTCACTCAAGATTAGTCACTACTACAGTGCAAAGCTAAGTCTCTGTAGGACTTTACCTACAAATGCCTCAATGTATCCATCCATCAAATTGGATAATAAAGCCTGCCTATAGAACCAGACAGGGAGGCCTGGCGTGCTGTGATTCATGGGGTCGCGGAGAGTCGGACACGACTGAGCGACTGAACTGAACTGAACTGAACTGATAGAACCAGAAAATGCTGATGCTAGAAAGCGTCCTCAGAAGACCTCAGAGGACCATCCCAAAAAAATGGACCCTTAATACACAAAACAGACAAAAATTAATGTCTTTATGATAAAGTCCATCAAAGACAGCAAGGGTGCTGTTTTAATGAACACCAAGTAGTTCCACTCTCCCTAAAATAAAACCTGAAATTTCTAAGGTCACGTTTCCACTCTTCCTCCCATGTCATCTCTCCCTTGAGGGTCTCACATGGTCCCTTCCTACCATCAGGGAGCCAAACCCCTGGTGTGACACCCTCTCCTCATTGCAGTTCTGTATCAAGTATGCACAGAATTCCCTTTGCTGTCGGCTCTGAGCACCTTGGAGACGGTCTGGAATTTTCCCAATGCTGTTCCTACATTTATTGCAGGAAAATCAGTTCGGTTCAGTCACTCAGTCACGTCCAACTCTTTTCGACCCCATGGACTGCAGTTCACCAGGCTTCCCTGTTCATCACCAACTCCCAAAGCTTACTCAAACTCATGTCCATCCAGTCAGTGATGCCATCCAACCATCTCATCCTCTGTCGTCCCCTTCTCCTTCCGCCTTCAATCTTTCCCAGCATCAGAACCTTTTCCAGTGAGTCAGCTCATCACATCAAGTGGCCAAAGTATTGGAGTTTCAGCTTCAGCATCAGTCCTTCCAATGATTATTTAGGACTGATTTCCTTTAGGATTGACTGGTTGGATCTCCTTGCAGTCCAAGGGACTCTAAATTAGAGTCTTCTCCAACACCACAGTTCAAAAGCATCAGTTCTTCTGTGCTCAGCCTTCTTTATGGTCCAACTCTCACATCCATACATGACTACTGGAAAAACCATAGTTTTTACTAGATGGACCTTTGTCAGCAAAGTATTCTCTCTGCTTTCTAACCTGCTGTCTAGGTTTATCATAACTTGTCTTCCAAGGCACAAGAGTCTCTTGATTTCATGGGTGCAGTCACCATCTGCAGTGATTTTGGAGCCCAAGAAAAAGTCTGTCATGGTTTCCATTGTTTTCCCATCTATTTGCCATGAAGTGATGGGATCGGATGCCATGATCTTACTTTTCTGAATGTTGAGTTTGAAGCCAAATATTTCACTGTCTTCTTTCACTTTCATCAAGATGCTTTGTAGTTCCTCTTTGCTTTCTGCCATAAGGATGGTGTCATCTGCATATCTGAGGTTATTGATATTTCTTCCGGCAACCTTGATTCCAGTTTGTGCTTCATCCAGCCCGGCGTTTCGCATGATGTGCTCTGAGTATAAGTTAAATAAGCAGGAGAATAGAAGGTGAACGAACACGGAGACTGAGGGAAACCTAAAATCAGTCTGATTTACAGAGCATGAAATTCTGACCCAAATTTTGCCAGAAGTGGTTCTCTCCAGACCCAGCAAACCATGCTGTGTTCCAGGAAGGCTCTTAAAACAGAAACACTCCAGGTAAATTGTTACAGTCCCACAAAATCATGTGGTAACATGCTTCTTAGTCGTGAAAGACTCCTCCTTTTTGGCCCAATAATTCCCCTTCTAGCAGTTCCCCTGAATGGAATAATCAAATAAAAAAGGCAATAATTTAGACACAAATATCATCACCACTAATTTACTGTGACTGAAAATCCCTCAGTCATGTCTGACTCTTCATGACCCCATGGACGATACAGTCCATGGAATTCTTCAGACCAGATTACTGGAGTGGGTAGACTTTCCCTTCTCCAGGGGATCTTCCCGACCCAGGAATGAACTGGGGTGTCCTGCACTGCAGGCAGATTCCTTACCAACTGAGCTATCAAGGAGAGATCTAATTTACTGTAATTACTTTTAAAAATGGAAGCAAATTATACAACAGTTGAGCTTATCACTTTACCAAAAGATGGAACATTATGTAACCATCAAAAATGATGCTTCCAAAGTATTTTTAATGACACTAAATGGAAAAAAATAGCACTAAGTAAAAAAAAAAAAAAAAGGATGCAAAACTGCTACCTGTTATGTGATCAAATATTTTAAACCAAAGTAAGAAAGGTGTGAGTGTAGAGAAAAAATAAGTGAGAAGAAATCTGCCAAAATGTTCACAGTTGTTAAGACCAAATGGTAAGATTGATGTGGATTTCCTTCATACTTATTATTTTATTTTATTTTTACTACGAGGCTGCATTAATTTGCCATCTGAAAATAAAAGAGTCTTCTTTAAAGATATCGACACTGTAGCCCCCAACGCAGATGCATTTTCTCAGGCCACATCCTCCTTCTGCCCTGCCCTGCCCTCACCCTTCTCCCTCCCAGCCCTCTCTGGTGCCTCGTCCTCCACCTAAGCTGGGTGTTCAGGGAAGAGAGGAAGCAGATACAAATCAGGGGAACAGCAAGTACCATATTGCTCTCCCACCCAGGAAAATGTTTAGAGAAAACTCAAGAAAATGCCAGTGGAACAAGCGCCAAATAGAGCCTACATGCTATGCTAAGTCACTTCAGTCGTGTCCGACTCTATGTGACCCCATAGACGGAAGCCCACCAGGCTCCCCCGTCCCTGGGATTCTCCAGGCAAGAACACTGGAGTGGATTGCCATTTCCTTCTCCAATGTGTGAAAGTGAAAAGTGAAAGTGAAGTCGCCCAGTCGTGTCCGACCCATAGCGACCCCACGGACTGCAGCCTACCAGGCTCCTCCATCCATGGGATTTTCTAGGCAAGAGTACTGGAGTGGCTTGCCATTGCCTTCTCCGAGAGCCTACATATCCATTCTCAATTCCCAAGAAGCAAGAAGGTTAAGTGGAATAAAGCACCTTCCAGTTTTCCTGAAAATATTTTCAGGGAAAATAAACCCTCAAAAGATGCTTGCTCCTTGGAAGAAAAGTTATGACGAAACTAGAGAGTGTATTAAAAAGCAGAGACACTACTTTGTGGACATAGGTCCGTCTAGGCAAAGTAATGGTTTTTCCAGTAGTCACGTACAGATGTGAGAACTGGACCATGAAGAAAGCTAAGTACCAAAGAATTGATGCTTTTGAACTGTGGTGTTGGAAAAGACTCTTGAAAGTCCCTTGGACAGCAAGGAGGTCAAACCAGTCAATCCCAAGGGGAATCAACTGTGAATACTCATTGGAAGGACTGATGATGAAGCTGAAGCTCCAATACTTGGGCCACCTGATGGTAAACAGCCAACTCGTTGGTAAAGACCCCGATACTGGGAAAGACTGAAGGCAGGAGGAGCAGGGGATGACAGAGGATGAGATGGTTGGATGGCGTCACCGACTCACTGGACATGAGTCTGAGCAAACTCCGGGAGATAGCGAAGGACAGAGAAGCCTGGCATGCTGCAGTCCCTTAGGTCACAAAGCGCTGGACACAGCTGAGTGACTAAACTGAATCGAACTAGTCTATGTTGCCCACTAATCTGGCCTCCAACATTTCCTAATCATTGAAACCAAATAGGAAATTGACACTTAGCAGACTGCTGCCTCCCTCCCTGAACGTCCAGTGTGTGCTTTGTTTCCCCACGTGTATTGATGGCCACAAAGGCAGAAGCCACAGCTGGTGCTCACACCAAGCCCAGGGCTGCTAGCCAGTGTTCAGAATGTGTTCATCGAGGAACTCAAAAACACAAACCACAAAAACGCGAGTGTCTATAGATACACATTCTCTGTTAATAAAATGCACAAAAGCAGCCCAGCTGTGGAGGAAAAGGGTTTATAGAGCTATTGGTAACCATCTTAATGGTAAATAAATACCTGTTCACAATTTACAAAGCACTTTCATAAACTATCTCTTAACTCCCAGAACAGACATGTGAAATAGGTGTTGAGTTTAATTCTCCGGTCTCGGCCCTTTTCTGAGACTATGACCAGATGGACTAATTACTCAGTCCATAAAAGAATATGCCCACTCTAACCCAGAAACCCCAGATGGAGCTGCACTGACAGACGCAGACAGCAGTGAGCTCTTCTTGCATACCCTCAAACAGACAGAGTCTGGACAACAGCAGCTATAAATAACAGAGTGAATTCATCGGGACAGAGAAACTACGGAATCCATTTTCACAGTCCTACCTTTGACGAAGTCATTTTATATCTGTGGGAATTTTTGTTTTTGTGTTTTAAATATGAAATTTTGAATAGCTTAACTCCTATGCCACAAATGTCTGACACTAATTTAAAAAAAAAAAAAGCTGCTAAAATGATCTGGGGAAAGAAAAGCCAGAAGATGGTTTATGCATCAAACCTTTTCAGCCTGGCTTATTTTGAAAACAAAGCCACAGTTTGAGCCAAAAAACTCATTAATAAACCTGTTCTTACAACATTTCTAGACCAATTTTTCAATTTTAAATAAAGACTTTGAAAAGTGAATTCAGGATGGTACCGTTCTCCAAATTTTTCAGAATTTTTATATTATAATGTCTATCATTTATTTCAAAGTCCATCAGTATAGGAAGCATGGTGTGTGTGTGTCTGTGTGTGTGTGTTTTCGCCCATGCGTGTGTCTGGATTAGTTTCAATCTCCCCCATAGGGTAGGTTGGTTAACATTTGAAGAACCCTTCCCAGAAATATACACCCCAGGAGTATTAATTAACATTTGAAAGATCCTAATTAGAAGTCCCAACTCCAGAAGCTCCATGACAGTCATTTCAACTATCAAATTCTTAATCTAAAATATAGTGTTCACTCACTGCGTGCAAGGAATATTTGAAATAATTTCTCACTGTTGAAATGAATAGTGTTCAAACATGCAGATCGGTTCAAAACACCACACAGGTATCTTCATCTCAGCATAAATGGAGGATAAAAATTTGAGGAGCCCGACAGTCTACTTCAGTGGGGAGCCTGGCTTGATCTCATTTTAATAGTGTTATACCACTTGACTGAGAACTCTTTTTCCTGATCCAACTGGAAAGCTAGCTAACCCTACCTCTAGACGGACTACTGCTACATCTGACTGTGGGAAACCTTTCTTGCAAGGTACTTTTGCGCTTGTTAAAGGGTAGAGAACTGGAACTTCCGCAGGATTACAAGGTCATGGCTATGACTGCTGTGGGCTCTGCTTCCTAATAAATGTTTGCATGGCAGCAGAACTCACTGTAACTTCCTGATAACATCACCTGGTCCCAGTTCATGGGGGAAGAGACTATGGCTCTCACTTAACCTATGATCTTGTAGGCAACTGACATCCACCAAAACAGCAGACAATTTCAAACAGTCCAACTGACAGGACAGTCTACAACGGCTATTGTTCTTCAGGCTCTTGGCCGCGTCTGACTCTTTGAGACCCCACGGACTGCAGCACGCCAGGCTCCCCTGTCCTTCACTGTCTCCTGGAGTTTCTTCAATTCATGTCCACTGAGTCAGTGATGCTATCTAACCATCTCATCCTCTGCTGCCCCCTTCTGCCCCTGCCTTCAATCTTTCCCAGCATTAGGGTCTTTTCCAGTGAGTTGGTTCCTCGCATCAGATGAGCAAAGTATTGGAGTGTCAGTTTCAGCATCAGTCCTTTCAGTGAATATTCATTCAGGGTTGATTTCCTTTAGGATTGACTGGTTTGATCTCCTTGAAGTCCAGAGGACTCTCAAGAATCATCTCCAGCACCATAATTTGAATACATCAATTCTTCAGAGCTTAATCTTCTTTATGGTCCGACTCTCATATCCACACATGACTACTGGAAAAACTGTAGCTTTGACTATACGTACCTTTGTCGATAAAGTGAGCTTGGACTAATACTACTGGAATATGCTGTGTGCTCTGTCGTGTCCGACTCTTTGCAACCCCGAGGACTGTAGCCCACCAGGCCCCCCATCCATGGAATTATCTGATCAAGAATACTGGAGTGGGTAGCCATTCTCTTCTCCAAGGGATCTTCCTGACCCAGGGATTGAAACCATCTCTCACCAGATAATTGAAGATGGATTCTTGGGAACCTGTCTGAACATCACTTAATAAAGCAGTCCTCCATTAATCACTGGCTATTGATCCCCAGGTGTACAGTCCACTGGTCAGAAACCCAGAAAAGAGGAAAGCTGTGTGTTCCCTGAATCAGTCTCAGAATACTTTGCACCCATTCAGAGAGTTGTTTCTAACCATATTTAATAACACTGTAAAATATTTACAACATAAGTGTAAGTGGGAAAAAAACTTAGTTTTCAAGAGGATATGTAGTGTGGCTTCACTTTTGTTTTATGAATGAAAGGAAATATGCCCCAAAAGTGTATCTGCTTATTGCAGAGAGATGACACTGCTGGATATTTCTATTTTCATCGTTATAGTTTCAAAATGCTTTCAGTTTAGTTCAGTTCAGTCGCTCAGTCATGTCCGACTCTTTGTGACCCCATGAATTGCAGCACACCAGGCCTCCCTGTCCATCACCAACTCAAACTCATGTCCATTGAGTCGGTGATGCCATCCAGCCATCTTATCCTCTGTCATCCCCTTCTCCTCCTGCCCCCAAGCCCTCCCAGCATCAGAGTCTTTTCCAGTGAGTCAACTCTTCGCATGAGGTGGCCAAAGTATTGGAGTTTCAGCCTCAGCATCAGTCCTTCCAATGAATACCCAGGACTGATTTCCTTTAGAATGGACTGGTTGCATCTCCTTGCAGTCCAAGGGACTCTCAAGAGTCTTCTCCAGCACCACAGTTCAAAAGCATCAATTCTTCAGCTCTCAACTTTCTTCAGAGTCCAACTCTCACATCCATACATGACCACTGGAAAAACCATAGCCTTGACTAGACAGACCTTTGTTGTTGCAAAATAATGTCTCTGCTTTTTAATATACTATCTAGGTTGGTCATAACTTTCCTTCCAAGGAGTAAGCGTCTTTTAATTTCATGGCTGCAATCACCATCTTCAGTGATTTTGGAGCCCCCCAAAATAAAGTCAGCCACTGTTTCCACTGTTTCCCCATCTATTTCCCATGAAGTGATGGAACTGGATGCCGTGATCTTAGTTTTCTGAATGTTGAGCTTTAAGCCAATTTTTTCACTCTCCTCTTTCACTTTCATCAAGAGGCTCTTTAGTTCTTTTTCACTTTCTGCCATAACGGTGGTGTCATCTGAATATCTGAGGTTATTGATATTTCTCCCAGCAATCTTGATTCCAGCTTGTGCTTCCTCCAACCCAGCGTTTCTCATGATGTACTCTGCATATAAGTTAAATAAGCAAGGTGACAATATATAGCCTTGACGTACTCCTTTGCTTATTTGGAACCAGTCTGTTGTTCCATGTCCAGTTTTAACTGTTGCTTCCTAATCTGTACACAGGTTTCAAAAGAGGCAGGTCAGGTAGTCTGGTATTCCCATCTCTTTCAGAATTTTCCACAGTTTATTGTGATCCACAGTCAAAGGCTTTGATGGGGAAACAGTGGAAACAGTGGCAGACTTTATTTTTGGGGGCTTCAAAAATCACTGAAGATGGTGACTGCAGCCACCAAATTAAAAGATACTTACTTCTTGGAAGGAAAGTTATGACCAACCTAGACAGCATATTAAAAAGCAGAGACATTACTTTGCCAAAAAGGGTCCATCTAGTCAAGGCTATGGTTTTTCCAGTAGTCATGTATGGATGTGAGAGTTGGACCATAAAGAAAGCTGAGTGCTGAAGAATTGATGCTTTTGAACTGTGGTGTTGGAGAAGACTCTTGAGAGTCCCTTGGACTGCAAGGAGATGCAACCAGTCCATTCTAAAGGAAATCAGTCCTGGGTATTCATTGGAAGGACTGATGTTGAAGCTGAAACTCCAATACATTGGCCACCTGATGCGAAGAACTGACTCATTGGAAAAGACCCTGAAACTGGGAAAGATTGAAGGCGGAGGAGAAGGGGACGACAGAGGATGAAATGGTTGGATAGCATCACTGACTCAGTGGACATGAGTGTGGGTAAACTCCGAGAGTTGATGATGAGCAGGGAGCCCTGGCATGCTGCAGTCCATGGGGTTGCAAAGAGTCAGACATGACTGAGTGATTGAACTGAACTGAACTGAGCTTATCCCTTCTCCAGCAGGTCTTCCTGGAGGGGTCTGTTCCATTGCAGGCAGATTCTTTATCAACCGAGCTATCAGGGAAGCCCCTTGCTTACTCTTGGTAACAGGAGTATAATGGGTTGAAGCACGCATGCTAAGTCACTTCAGTCGTGTGTGACTATTTGCAACTCCATGGACTATAGACCACCAGGTTCCTCTGTCCATGGGATTCTCCAGGCAAGAATACTGGAGTGGGCTGCCATTTCCTCCTCTTCCCTACCCAGGAATAGAACTCAAGTCTTTTGTGTCTCCTCCATTGGCAGGCAGATTCTTTGCCAACTGCACCACCTGGGAAGCCTCAGATTTGAGTAGTTGGTGATGAACATGGAGGCCTGGCATGCTGTGATTCATGGGGTCACAAAGAGTCGGACACGACTGAGCGACTAAACTGAACTGAACTGAAATTAAATGGCTAGTGCCCTTTCAAAAAAAGGAGGCTACACAAAGAAGGCCATGTGATGATGGAGCAGAAATCCAAGTGATGTGTCAACAAGCCATCCCAGAGATGGCTGGAAATTACCAATCTCCTCTGTCCATGGGATTTCCCAGGCACCCGGGGATCAAACCCATGTCTCCTGCGTTGCAGACAGTGTCCTGCATGGCAGGTGGATTCTTTACCAACTGAGCCACCAGGGAAACCCCTACCAAAGGGTAGGAAAAACCAAGGAAGGATTCTCTCTCAGAGCCTGCAGAGGGAGTGGGCCCTGCCAACAACCTATTTTCAGAGCTCTTGCCTCTAGAATAGTGAGAGAATAATTTTTTGCTGTGTTCAGCAACCATGTGTGTGCCAATTAATTATAGCAGCTCTAGAAAACAGATACGGAGGATACTGAGAAATAGAATGTGAATGCACATAGGATGCCTGTATGATGAATTAAAAAAGAAAAAAGCTTGCTTATGTTATTGTTCGACTTGAGAAATTCCCATAAATGTCTAACCTGCTTCACGCTCTGCACTCCCACCTCCAGCTGGCTGAATCATCCATGATGGTGAAGTAACCGCGTTGCTAGAAATAGGCAGGTTCATTTTCTTGACTGCCCACTCCCTACTCTGTTACATCCCGCTCCAGAGGTGGAGTCAGGTCAGATGCTGAGATCTTGTCACCCTGTGGCAGCTTCCCAATCCACCCCTCCACCCCTGGATCTCCTCCCAACACCAAGGACGGCAGCCGCCTCCTCTCAGCCACACCCCCAGGGCAGGTTCTCAGGTCACCCCGTCCCAGCCCTGACCTCCCACTCTCCCAGGTAAGTGCTCCACACAGCACAGGCTCCAGAAAACAGAATCTGTGAGCACATGATGAGCAAACACATTTTCTAAACTTTGCATGAGCAATCACTGCTAATAATTGCTAATTTAGAGCAGCATTCATTTAAGAAGGAGGATCTTTTCTTGTCTACATACAACCCATTTTCAGGTTCAAAATCTCAGAGTCAGGCAAGGTGTCTTTAAGGATGCTGTTAGTCCTCAAGGCGTTTTCTTATTTTCTTCAACTGAACCTTGGGAGTTATCTGAATAAGTATGAAGTTATGCTGGCCTCAACAAGTGATACATGGTTGTAAAAAGTCAATATCCAATCCCACCATAATTTATTTGCTAATTCCATTTAGGTAGGTAGTATTCCTACTCTTTAATTCAGCCAGCAGTCTCATCCCCCCCAAAAAAATTAGATTTCAAGAATGCAGGGTGGGCAAACCAAGTGATGAGCCCACATTCACAGAATCCCCTGAAAGCTCTTTATCACTAGGAAAATTCTACGTGAAAATAAGATCCACCTCCACCAGTAATATTAACAGTCCTCCTGGTGATGCAGGAAAGTCGCTGCTGAGAACTCCAGAGTTTATTTTTGTAATTTTTGACACAGTTCAGTAATTTTCCAGAAGGTCAGAGGGCAGGTAGCAGATGGTTAGTTTCCTCTGATTTGCAACAGTAACATCTTTCCGGCTGGTCTTCCTCTCCTCCCTCCTGCTAACCCTTCCAACAGCCTCTCAATCCACTCCCCCAAGAAGCTGCTGCTGCTGCTGCTGCTGCTGCTGCTAAGTCGCTTCAGTCGTGTCCGACTCTGTGCGACCCCATAGACGGAAGCCGACCAGGCTCCGCTGTCCCTGGGATTCTCCAGGCAAGAACACTGGAGTGGGTCGCCATTTCCTTCTCCAATGTGTGAAAGTGAAAAGTGAAAGTGAAGTCGCTCAGTCGTGTCCGACTAGTAGCGACCCCATCCATGGACTGCAGCCTACCAGGCTCCTCCTCTGTCCATGCGATTTTCTAGGCAAAAGTACTGGAGTGGCTTGCCATTAGAGCATCCAAAGTCCTCATTTAAACAGGCCACGATCTCTTCAAACTTGCAAAATCTGAGCAGCTTGGCGGGCATCCGCGGGTCCCACCCGGGTCCCTCCCACCCTCGGTCACCCTCAGCCAACCTCAGCAGCTCTCAGCCACTGCAGCCTCCCTTCCTCGAGCTGCAGATGAACCTGAGCTCTGACCACATCCACATCACTTGAATCTTCAGATCATTTCTCCCTTTGCCAATTCACAGCACCTCCTACACAAAAGGAGTGTTTTGGTATTGGTTACACATCTGGCACTCTAGCCTATTTCACGTTTTTAAACACTGTAGTCACCTTCCTTGCAAATTTGGTTATTATTTAAATAATAATATTTATCTAATTTCATTTGTTTTATTTTTATTGGTTTTAAAATCCTGAAAAGACTTAAAAACTAAGCTGCTTAACTAAAGGCGTTAACATTTGTTGTAGAATGTCCTTGTTCTGGGAGACCCCTGCTGGAATATTAGACTGTGACATCACACCTGTAGCTTTTTCTCAAATGATTCAGTTATGGAAAATTTGTGAGAGGATGAAGTGCTTTCCATTGAGTTTTAGGGAAATTCCTGGTGGGACAATTGTATCCCACATGGGATGACTTTGGGAGAAATTGTGTACCTGTTAGCCTTTTGAGTCTTTATCCTGCTCCCTCCCACTCAGAATGTCTCTGAGAGCCCAATGGATCAGATAATCAGACACCCCCCTGACTTTCCCAGCTCCTCCATGCTCTCCAGACTGACTTGATCCCCCCCTTTACAATAATACTCTGCTGTAAATTGTCTTCATTCCTACAGTTATTGCATCCGGGGTTGCAGTCAGCTTCCCAGGAGGAATTTGAAAGCTCCCAGGCTGCAGCATCCCAGGTGGCACTGGTGGTAAAGGACGCACCTGCCAATGCAAGAGATGCAACAGACTCAGGTTCGATCCCTGGTCGGGAAGATCCCCCGCAGAAGGAAGTGGCACCCCACTCCAGTACTCTTGCCTGGGGAATCCCATGGACAGAGGAGCCTGGTGGGCTGCAGTCTATGGAGTCAGAAAAAGTTGGACATGACTGAGCACATGTCCAGACTGTGATAATTCAATAATCCTTACAGCAATCCCATGAAGTAGATTTCATTTTATAGATGAAACTTGGGATGAAAGGACTCAAAAATGGCAAGCCAAACATCAAAGAGCTACAGGCTAGGACTTCCCTGGTTGTCCAGTGGCTAAAAATCCACCTGCCAATGCAGGAGACAAGTGTTTGATCCCTGGTCCCAGATCCCACATGCTGCAGGGCAACTAAGCCTGAGCACTGCAATTACCAGGGCCCACGCTCTAGAGCCCGGGCTCTGCAAAAAGAGAAGCCATCACAATGAGAAGCCTGCGCTCCACAAGCAGAGTGGTTCCTGCTCCTTGCAACTGGAGGGGACTCACACACAGCAACAAAGACCCAGCACAGCCAAATGTTTTTAACCCACAATCTAGAGAAACAATTGAGGCAACTCTATTGCAACAGAAGAACTTTGAACAGCTGCACTAAAATTGTTTTCAAAAGGTTCAAAAGAGGAATGTGGGGTCATGGAAACTGTAACAGATGAGGGAGATCCTCTCTGTCTGAAGACCTGGGCTCTTCTCGTGGGCTCCTCTCGTGACACCATGGTTTACTAGTTATGTGACTGTTGTGGGAAACTCTCCAAAGGCCCACAGTGGGGCGGGAGACAGCAGTGCTTCCTATCTCCTAGGCACATGTGCAGGTGCTAGATGGGGACGGATGAGAAATGGAGTGTTTCCTGCCGTATCAGTAAACAAGGATGTCAGTCATCAGCCTTCCAGCCCTCCAAATGTGACTTTCTGAGCCTTGAGGGAGAAGATTCTTGAGAGACCCTTGGACTGCAAGGAGATCAAACCAGTCAACCTTAAAAGAAATCAACCCTGAATATTCACTGAAGGACTGATGCTGAAGCTGAAACTCCAATAATTTGGCCACCTGATGCAAAAAACTGACTCATTGGAAAAGACCCTGATGCTGGGAAAGATCAAAGGCAGGAGGAGAAGGGGATGACAGAGGATGAGATGGTTGGATGGCATCACCAACTGGATGGACATGAGTTTGAGCAAACTCCAGGAGATGGTGAAGGGCAGAGAAGTCTGGTGTGCCACAGTCCATGGAGTTGAAGAGTCAGACATGACCTAACAACTGAACAACAACAAGTGCAAAGGCACCCAGGAAGGAGAATGATGTTTGTGATCCAGCAGCCATCAGTCTGCAGCCACTCCCCATGGTAAGCACTGAAGAACTCAGGATGTGAAAAATGCAGAATACTGGCCCCAGATACCTGAGATGAACGTAAAAGGCATGATTTCAGTGAGCCCCGACTGGATCTTCCCTTACACAGGAAAGTGCTAAATTCCTTAACTGGAGATATCTGGCTTCTTTAATTAGCAATAATCATTTAATGTTCAGGCTACCTGCCCTTTGCTGTAAGACTTCTATATAACCTGGCTCCTCCCCTCACCTCCTTGGAAAGAGTTCTCTCAGGGTCACTTGAGATGCTGTCTCCCCAACCTGAAGTCCTAAAAATTTTAGGTTAAGGCTATTTTTTATGTCAACACTATTGATCCAGAAAGCAGATAATGACATGTTCTCTGCGTCCCTTCCTGATAGATATGACACACATCTGCAGTGAGAGAGAAAAGCAAATACCACCTGCAAATCCCCTGCCTCAAAGTCCCTTGGTTTAGAAATCTGCCTTATGAGAGACTTCCCTGATATCCAGTGGTTAAGACTCTACACACCACTGCAGGGGCAGAGGTTCAATCCCTAGTTAGGGAACAAATATCCCGCATGCCACGAGACCAAAAAAAAAAGAAAGAAAGAAATTTTCCTTGCTTACATATACCCTCCAAAAGGCAAAGTGTAAGTTCCAATCAAATGTCAACATCGACTCACAACGTATGATCCTAGGGCACATTTTAAAGGCGGTTGTGTGTCCCCTACCCTTGTAGAACCTTGTTGTTTAGTCGTGTCTGACTCTTTGCGACCCCGCGGACTGCGGCACACCAGGCTTCCCTGTCTTTCACCATCTCCCGGAGTTTGCTCAAACTCACGTCCATTGAGACAATGATGCCGTCCAACAATTTCATCCTCTGTCGTCCCCTTCCCCTCCTGCCCTCAATCTTTCCCAGCATCAGGGTCTTTCCCAATGTGTCAGCTTTTTGAATCATGTGGCCAAAATATTGGAACTTCAGAATCAATCTTTCCAATGAATATTCAGGATTGATTTCCTTTAGTATTGACCAGTTTGATCTTGCAGTCCAAGGACTCTCAAGAGTCTTCTCCAGCACCACAATTTGAAAGCATCAGTTCTTCAGCACTCAGCCATCTTTATGGTCCAACTCTCACATTCATACATGACTACTGGAAAAACCATAGTTTTGATTATACAGACCTTTGTCAGCAAAGTGATGTCACTGCTTTTTAAGAACCAGCACTCCAAGGTTTTGACTGTTGGCTTCTGGCAAGATTCCACCCTGTTTTTCTCCCCAGTCCCTCCTCACCCTGCTGAGCAACCCTGAGGCTCATAAACATTTGGCAGGGGAATATTTCAAACTTACTCCCAACAGGAGGTAATTATTGGATAGTAAGCCTGGCATTGTATACATAAAGCACTTTGAATTGCCTCTGTCTCCTGGCAATCTAAAGAGTTAATCAAGGTCTAATGCAAGAAGAGAGATTTGTACTAAGTTTGGCAGGTTCTAGGCCACTGACTTTTTCATTGAATTGTGTCACTTGAGTTCACTGAAACTTGAGCTTGTTATCCAAAAACAACTAATGATATCTACCGTGACTATTTCAAGAGTCACTGGGAAGGTTAAATTTAGGAGAGAGCTTGGTATTACCATAAAGAGCTCTGATTCAAGATCCAGACTGGCTGGGTTCAAACTCCACCTCTGCTGCCTACAAGCTCCATGACTGCGGGCAAGTAATTTACCCTGCCCATACCGCAGATTCCTTATCTGAAACAGGGTAAAAGGAAAGATTCTGTGCTAGAAGGTTGTTGTGACGATTAAATTGGTTATTGTACATAAAGCATTCAGCAAGGTGTGTGACATATAGTTAGTGCCTATGTCACTGGTAGTTACTATTACTGAAGGCACTTAAAAAGTCAAAACTGAAGGGGAGCAGGGTCCTGTGGGACTCCAGGGCATGTAGGCCTCTTTGTCCCCCATTCCTTGCAAGCAGGACTCCTGCCTCCATGACCTCCTCTGAGTTCCAAAGAGCTAATCAAAAGAGAGGCAGCCACAAAACCACCAGAGGCAGAGGCTCACTGAGTTTATGAGACCACTTAGGACCCTGCACACACCCTAATCTTGTCAGCAACTCCATTCTTTAGAAATTGCAGAAGAAAGAACACAAGACTGTTAACTGCCTTGATCCATATCACACACCCCTGCCTAAATATAACCGCTTCCTATTCACCAGGGAAGGGGGCACAGTTCTTGATGTGCTAGCCTACTGTGTTTCCCTTTGCCTGGCAAAGTAATAAAGTCACTCTTTTTTCCTCCATAACTCTGTCCTTGTATTCGTGTTTGGCACTGGTGCACAGAGAGCCAAGATTTTGGCAACAAAATTGTCCTCCAAAGACACTGGTGCACTGTGAAAGGAGCCTTATGCACAAGCTTTCCATACATTTCCAAACAAGAACCTAGAAGGCTGCTTTAGAACTCTTCAAATGCGCCCTGCCGAAGATACCAAGTCAAGGTCCCCGTTCTGCTTTGTGTCACCCTAAGCAGCAGAAAGGATGATCACTTCCTGAGGATGGGGGTGACTGGAATCATGTGTTATAACTGAATGGCATTTTCCAGCAAAAATGGAGCTCTGGGGACTTCCCTGGCAGATTAGTGGTTAAGACTTCACCTTTCAGGGGGAACAGGTTCGCTCCCTGGTTGGGAAGCTAAGATCTCACGTGCTTTGGGGCTAAAAAACCAAAACGTAAAACAGAAGCAGTTCTCCAGGGGATCTTCCCAACCCAGGATCTAACTTGCGTCTTTCGCATCTCCTGCATTGCAGGAAGATTCTTTACATGCTGAGTCACTGGGGAAGACTGCGCAATGCTGCTACATAGTATAAAAAATTCAGAAGTGATATAGATTTGTTTAGATCAGACTGTCACACACACACCTCATCCCCACCTTATGGGCCTTGCCATGGTAAATGCAGTTGTAGCAAAAGACGCATTTTTATACTTTGGTGAAAATTGGGTGGTATGGGAACCGTAGCCAGCCAGGCTTCTCTGTCCATGGAATTCTCCAGGCAAGAATACTGGCGTAAGTAGCCATTCCCTTCTCTAGGGAATCTTCCCCACCCAGGGATTGAACCTGGGTCTCCTGTTTTGCAGATGTATTCTTTCCTGTCTGAACCACCAGGTTCAGCCCTCATACATGCTAGCAGCAGACCAGCTGAGGCGTTCTATCTCAATAGGGAGATTTGTCCAGAAGAGGAGGCAAATGGGGTTCTGGAGGAATACACGCAATAGGATATAAGCTTGCCAGGCCTCCCCTCTCCCACGTTCTCAAAATCCTCCCTCCACCCCAGGCTCCTTTTTATCCATCCCTTCAATTCCAGGCAGTTCACCTTCCACCTACTCCAATCTGCTTTGCTAGCACCGCTCATGAAATTGTTCTCTCTGGAACAAAAGAATTTTCTCCCTTTACTTATGAATAACATTAGTATGACTGAACGTAAGCACTATCCTTTTTGTCATTTCAATCAAATCCCTAATTTGTATTCATTATAAAATGACTGGAAAAAAATAGATAAGAAAATAAAAATTATTAAAGTTTTAAATCACCCGAATCCCACAACCCAGAGATAGTGACTATTAACATGTTGGTGTAATCCTTCCAGACTTTCAGCAAACCAACACAGATACGCATATATATCCTTACAAAACAATATCAGAATAGGACTATTTTAAGACCTCTTTGCTTTTAATTCAAAATATCATGCACAACTTTCCATCTTAGTACATAAAAGCATGTAACGATCTTTATGAATTTCGTATAAACTATTGAATTAATTCTCTATTACTGAACATTTTTAGGTGGTTTCTGAATGTTTGATATTACAGGCAACACACATGAGCATTCTTGAACATACATCTTCAGGATATTTCTTTAATCATTTCTTTAGGATAAATGCTAACAAGTATCTGATTTTCTCATTTAATGTTGAGAGTCCCTTGATTTTTTTTTAAGTGTAAAGCATAATGATTTGATTTATTTATTTTTAGCTTTTTATTTTGTATTGGGGTATAGCCGATAAATAATGTGATAGTTTCAGGTGAACAACAAAAAGGCTCAGCCATAAATATGCATGTATCCATTCTGCCCCCAAACTCCCCTCCCACCCAGGCTGTCACACAACACTGGGCAGAGTTCCACGTGCTATGCAGTAGGTCCTCTATCTGGTTTTTAAGATAAATTTCAAACACACTAGCTGAACTCCCTCTGAATCTTATCGCCGTCCACCCTGTCACTCCCCAAATACACTGCCGACACCCTCTGCTTTTAACCCTCCGGAGCCTGGTGGGCTTCCGTCTATGGGGTCGCACAGAGTCGGACACGACTGAAGTGACTTAGCAGCAGCAGCAGCCTTTCCTCCACGTCACTATCTTTTCTCTCTTCTTTCTCTGGCGTGAAAATGTCAACTTCCTCTAGAAATCGTCCATCATCCTGATCTTTCACTAGTACAATCAATACTATACTGTTGAAGGCTACCCCTTGTATTCACCATTGTTATCATCCTAATCATCACACACATATAGCACTTCTTTTGTGAAAGGCAATATTCTAAGCATGATACACAGATATGTCATTTTATCCTTTCAGCAAATCTCTGAAGCAGAGACTGATACCCAGTTTTACAGATTAAAAAAACAGACTTAGATGGGCAGGTATGTTAGAATTTCTGAATCTATGAGTACTTATACACAATCTTTAAACTAAATAAGTATATGTGAATGTGTGAGGCTCTAACTCAAGGTACAACTGTTTCAATGAATCAATTATTTTTCAAAAAAAACACTTAAAACTGATGTCATTATCTAGAGAAAAGAACTAGGAGATGCGTTTAAAGGGAACTATGCAATTTAAGGTGAATCTGTTTGGATAAAAAATAGAAATGAAGGTAAATTATGAGTATTCTAGATTAAAACTCATGTTCCCCAATCTGGTAAGCACTTTGTCTTTACACATCAATAAGAATTGGGGAAAATCCAACCTATATACAACATTTTAGTTTAAGTATCATGACATTTCATTAGGTACTTAACATCCTATAATAAAAATCAGTGTTATTACTTTATTTTACCCAGTTAGTCAAAAGGAAAATTGGAATCCCTACTCATAAGAAAACAAAACCAAGACAACACCCCATTATAGTTGCTAGGCATTTGTATAAGCACATTACATTTTTAAAGCATTCAACAAGTAATTAGTTGAACTTGGAATTGAATGTGTTTTTATTATCAGAATGTGGAAGTAAACCTTCCACTGAATAACTATTAAACCTTGACCAAAAAAAAAAAATTTATTGTTAGTAGTTTAAACTTCAATAAAATTAAGACAACTTTTTTTCCTTTCTAATTAGCTAACAAAGCCTGCATGACTTTCACTAATTCACTTAGTGTCTAACAAAGGTAAAATAATAAACACTCAATGAAGGAAATGGCCTCTTAAATTGAGGGGCTCTGTTCCAAGAGGTGTGAAAACACAAGTTGGATACATCAACACCCCTTCCCCAGGACATCCATTTCTGAGGAGGAAACAAGCATTATATGTACTCCCAAACAAGCGCAATGACACTCACTATGCACCAGACAAAATCGTACACATTTTTGAAATAAAGAACTGTTATCTACTTAAAGCCCTTCTTTCTCACTTGACAACTTGTATGCCTTTTGAATTTTTCACTATTTTAATGTGTTCTCTCTTAGAAAAATAAACTTTTTAAGCTATTATGTGGGGAAAATGGTACAGAAAAAATCAAAAATAATAGTTCTGGGCATACCTGAATTTGTGGAGAATTCCTATCTGTTATGCTTGTGTATAATGACAAAGGTGATTCTTGTCCAAAATATGTGTGTTAATCTCTCTCTCAATACTTGTAATACTTCTAAAAAGTTTTCCACAAAAGAAATCTTAAAAGCCAAAATAAGTAAACACTTGTCTGCCCTCTCCCTATTCTGATACCCAGAGAGGCTACTAGAAACACTAGTTTCCTTTTAAATCTTGGTAGAGTTTTCTATTAATTTAATTTTTAATTATAAATTTCAGTTTAGCTGTTCCTTGATAATTTAAATCCATTTGAATAGATAATGGTTCAAAATTCAAAAGGAATAAAAATTTCCCCTTCCACCTCAGTCCCCAGTCATCCAGTTTCCCTTCCAGAAGGCAACAACCAGTGTCACCAATATCCTGTGTATCTTCCCAGGGACCTTCTTAAAGAGTTAGACCTTAAATCTAACTCTGCCCCCAAGGCTGGAGAAAATTCAATCTTGGTCATGTTAAAAAACAAAATTTTTAAGGTAATATCATGATTTCATATAAATATGAAATGAACATATGTTAAAATTTTTATTATAACTTATTCAATGATGAACTAGCAAGGTGTTAAAACCAGTTTAAGGAGGAGATCAAGAACCACACCTATCTAGGCAGGTAAAGAATGCCAAGGTGAATTTACAAGCATGAATCTGTCCACATAGCAACAATCAGTTGCATCCCACCAGCCATAATTGACTTGCATCTCTATAAACAACAATCCTTTCACTAGCATCAGGTTTCTCCAGCTTGCTGCTAAGTCACTTCAGTCATGTCCGACTCTGTGTGACCCCATAGACGGAAGCCCACCAGGCTCCCCTGTCCCTGGGATTTTCCAGGCAAGAACACTGGAGTGGATTGCCATTTCCTTCTCCAGCTTACAGAGCTGTAAAATAGCTCAAAATCTTCCCTGGTGGCGGTGAAGAATCCTCCTGCAGTACAGGAGACTTGAGTTCAATTCCAGGGTCAGGAAGATCCCCTGGAGAAAGGAGTGGCAACCCATTCCAGTAGTCTTGCCTGGAGAATTCCATGGACAGAGGAGTCTATCGGGCTATAGTCTATGGGGTTGCAAAGAGTTGAGCATGACTGAGCAACTAAGCACACAGCATGAGAAATAGCTCAAAGTCAGTGAAAGACAGGTAAACAGGAAGGACGTATTTACATAGAATACTGAGTCATCTTTGCCTGTTGTGGTCTATCACCATTTATACTGACAGTCACTTAGGTAGAATCCCTACTTCCTCCTCTGTACTCTCCAGGAAGGTGCAGAGATCTATCTCACAACAGAAAATTCAAGGCAACTCCTCCAGTCTTGGGTCTACACTGGTCACTGCTGATGTATTCCATGTCCTTGGCATAGTCCTACAAGGGAAAGGGTTCTGCTTTCCCTTGTAGAACTATGCTTTCTGGATGCTTCCTTCTGGGCTCTCCAGAAGCAGACCCAGATATAAGGACTTGAGGGGAGGCAGTTTACTTAGGAGGTGCAGGCCCCACTAGGACAGAAGGAAGGACCGAAAGGAGGAAGGGAAGGCAGCAATTAAATGACTGGCCCAGTGGAGCTTAACCCCATAGGAAAACCAGGAGGAAAATGGCAAAATACCCTTCTCAGAGTTACCCTAACTGAGGGGTGAGGGAGCTGGGGTGTTGATACTCCAGCTGCCTAGAGTCATTGGAAGAGGGCTGCTCCCAGAGCATTAGTTCCTTGGCACTTGGCTGCCTCTGGTGAAGAGCAAAGCAGGCCTCCGTGAGAAGGACACACACCTCTGTGGCAGAGATGTGCACACTGGCAGATAGAAGCCCGCAGGAACACAGGGGGGCAACGCATCTGCAGACGTGGGCAGAGTGCCGAGAGCATCCACTTCACTCACCGGGTTTGGATGTGGGAGCCTTGGTTGGGCCTGGAAGCTCTGAAACCTAAACTCTGTGCCCCTGCGGCCTTCCCTCCTCTGGGGTCCTGCCCCCTCCTGTCCCAAATACTAGGAAGGGGCAGGGCAAGGATCTTCAGTACTTACAAAACCACCCTGTCCCTTTCTAGTCCTGGGTCCATGTCTCTTCTCTTAGAGATTTGGCCACCCTGCTCTCAAGGGCTTTTACCTTTCTCTCTAATTCTCGATGAGGCCACCCAGGACCAATCTTGAATCTTTGAAGCACATTTCCCTGGAAGTGAAGGAAGCTGGAGTCTCGGTGCCAAAACAGAGAGAGAGGAGAACAAAGCACAAATTCATGTTTCAAACTTTACCCTGCCACATAGGCACTCTGCTCCAAGCTGTTGCACAGAGGAGAGTGAAAATGCAGCATCCTCTCTGAGCCTACAGTGTTCTGATGGCTTCACCCCTCTTGCTTCGGGGATGCTCCAATGGTAACAGAGCAAGAATTCAGTAAGCTGAAGACCGCTTTGGTCTCAGCAGCCAGCCAATGACAACCCCTTGCCTCCCCAGTGTTCAGAGGGTTCTTCTCAGCTTGTCTCTTCCTCCCTACCCTAAACCAGAGCTCTGGGACATATGTCTCCTTTACCAAGGACTGGAAAGTGGTAGCTATAACTCCTCCCTTCTCTACACATTTCATTTTCTCATTATTTTAAAGTTATTTTATTCTTCTGTAGTCAACGGTGAGAAAAGAAAGCAACTACCATTTGTGAAAACCTAGAAAGCATCAGCAGCTTCATACACATAACCTCATAAAAATGACCACAACTCTGCCTTGTGGGAAGCATTACAAGGCGAGAACACTGAGGTCCAGTGAGGTTAAGAAATTTCCCCAAGGTCACAGAGCTACAGTGGGAACTAGAGTTCAAATCTACTCTATCTGACATTTTCCACTCTACCATGATCAGTGCTTTCTTTATTAAATCCTGACTGGCTTTCATGTCTTCCAAGGCTAAAAGATCATGCAAGGGTGAAAACAATAGAATTTTCTCTCAAAATTATTTTCAAATCCTAGAAGAGAAAGTTTGAGTTCTTTCTATTGTATTGATGACAAATAGAAAATAGAGTTGAAGAAAATTCATTACATCAATTAGTGGACATCAAAGTCAGTTCTCCATGCTCCAGGAAGCAACATTCTGCCAAACAATTCACATTTTAATTTGACAGACTGGAGAAGAACAGTCTCCAGTGCCCTTCATCAGACAACACAAAAAGACGGTTCCTTCTACACAAAATTTCCTCTTTTCTTTCTTTTTTTGTGCTCATGGGAGGGAGTAGCCGCACTAGAAAGATCAGAGACTCTGCTGACAGACTGACCTGATAAGTCAAAGTGAGACCCTGAGCCGGGAATTCTTTCAGCCAAGACGTGCTTCCTGTGCTGTTCTGTGCTCAGTCGTGTCTGACTCTTTGCAACCCCATGGACCATAGCCCGCCAGGCTCCTCTGTCCATGAGATTCTCCAGGCAAGAATTCTAGAGTGGGTAGCCATGTCCTCCTCCAGGGGTCTTCCCAACCCAGGGTTCAAGCCCGTCTCCAGCTTTGTAGGCAGATTCTTTACTGTCTGAGCCACCAGGGAAGCCCAAGGATGCTTCCTGGCACCTGCTAAGTACCGGGCTCTTTGGGGCCGCTGGTTCTGCCTCATGAAAGTGTGCTAGTTTCAGCAAGTTCATAGCAATTTATTACCTAGCCAAAGCAAACCAACGTACAGCATGAGAGTGGGCTGCCCTGAGGAAGCCCAGGTCAGAGACTAAATTGTGAGACTAATAGTGGAGACCCCTCCACGGAGGAATCGCGTTGAAGCAGGAGACTGAGGGGTGAACGGGATCAGCCAGGAATGTGGGGGGAGGGAGTTCCCTTGGCCTCAGCCGAGTCCCTATTACCCCAGATGAAAAGTGAGAATTTTCTCTAGATACCCAGCAACCCCCACCTGCCTTGGCAGCTGCTCTGAGGACTAAGTGAGACAGTGTGGGGGGCGCTTTTTTTCGTCTTTAAATTGGGGTGTGGCTGCTCTGCAGCGCTGTGGAGCAAAGGGAATCAGCCACATGCACACATGGATTCCCGCCCTCCTGGACCTCCCTCCTTCCCTCCCCATCTAGGTGAGCCCAGAGCACTGAGCTGAGCCCGCTGTGCTGTACAGCAGGTTCCCGCCAGCTATCTGTTTAGCATGGAGCAGGGCACATACTCCGTTCCAGTCTCTCAGTTCACCCCTCCTCCCTCCCTTCACCCCCATGCCCACACGTCCATTCTCTACAGCTGCATGTCTATTCCTTCCCTGCAAGTAGGTTGCTCCCATGCCCTGGTTATTGTAAACAGTGCTGCAACGGATTTTGGGGTGCATATATCTTTTTGAAATATGGTTTTCTAGGGTATATGCCCAGAAGTGGGATTGCTGAGTCAATAGAGGCTTGAGAGGGTATGGAGAAAAGGGGACCTTCTTGCACTGTTGGTTGGAATGTAATTGTTGGAATTGGTGCAGCCTCTATGGAGAGTTCCTGGACTCACAGTGTGGAGGTTCCTGAACAAAACTGAAAATAGAACTGCCGTATGACTCAGAAATCCCATTTCTGGGCATGCACCCTATGGTGTGCTTGACATGGTGCAAATAACAAGCCCTGTTACAGTAATGGTCGGTGGAGATGTTATCACCAACAGTATGTTACGAATAAAGTACTACTACTGGCTCTCAATGGTCAAAAAGTATACCAATGAGCACTTCCTATCTTTAAAGTCTACTCTTTTTAACCCTCCTCTGGCTGGTCCAGGCCCTTCCTTGGTCAGGCCTTCCTAGGACTTCTCACTCAGGCAGGGAAAGAGGCTGCACATGCATTTGTTTCTCTGTGGCAAGCCAGCATGGCGTGACTCGCTGGCTTTCTTATCAGCAAGTAGCAAATCATTCTGCACTCAGCTCCGGCAGCCCTGCTTTCTGATTCAGTTCACTCCCATCTACCTAATTAAAATTCACTTCCCCAAAGCAGAGACTGTCACAGATCCCTCTTAACGTTCCCAATACCACAAAAAGTACTGGAGGGGCTGTCCCATCTCCCTAGCTCATACACACTGGTGTCTGCTGCACCAGTTCCTAAGTACCCTCCAGATGCCAGCTCAGGATCACAGCTCCTGAGACATCACCCCCACCCCAGGTATTAGAATGAATCATCTCTCCTTTCTGCGCCTTGAAAGCTGCTTCCACTATGGTGCTGATCAGACTATGTCCTGATTTATTCACTGGCCTCCTCAACTAGCAATTGATAGTTGTTCTTGAGCTCTAATAGCATTTTGAAAGCCTACCGTGTGCTAGAATCTGGGGATACAATAATTAATCCAACATAGCCCCTTCCATGCAGTGGTGGGGGGAGGAAGGAAACAGGGGATTTGAACATGATATGGTAAGTGCTTCAATCTCTGTGTACCCTAAGTGCTTTCAGTCTGAAGGATTGTAACTGGGTCCTTAACTCCCTGGAGAATCTAAAAAAGTCTTCCTGGAGGAAGCAACAGGGGATCTGAGACCTGAAGGATAGAAAAGGATTGAAGTGAGAGTGAAAGTGTTAGTCGCTCAGTCATGTCCGACTCTTTGGGACCCCGTGGACTGTAGCCCACCAGGCTCCTCTGTCCATGGATTCTCCAGACAGGATACTGGAGTGGGTTGCCATCTCCTCCTCCAGGGGATCTTCCTCACCCAGGGATCAAACCCAGGTCTCCTGTATTGCAGGCAGATTCTTTAACACCCAAGTCACCAGGGAAGGCTGGAAAAGGGTTAGGCAGTGCTATGGACTGAATTGTATCTTGTCCTTATGGCTGCTGTTCAGCCTCTAAGTCATGTCTGACTCTTTGCGACCCCATGGACTGCAGCACACCAGACTCCTCTGTCCTCCACTATCTTCCAGAGTTTGCTCAGATTCATGTCCACTGAGTTAGTGACGCTATCTAACCCCCAAAATTCATACGTTGAAGTCCCAACTCTCAATGTGATGGTATTTGGAGGTGGGGACCTTGGGGGGTGATTAGGATGAGATGAGGCTATGAGGGTGGGGCCTTCACAATGAGATTAGTGCCCTTACAAGAAGAGAAACCAAATAATTTGCTCTCTGTCTTCTCTCCCCACCATGTGAGGACACAATGAGAAGGCAAATGAGGGAGTCTTCACCAGAAATCAACCACACTGACACCCTGATCTTGAACTTTTCAGTCTTAAGAACTCTTTCTGTGGTTTGAGCCATCTGGTCTATGGTATCTTGCTATGGCGGCCTGAGTGGTTGGAGACAGATAGGCAAAGAGTGATGGGTCTGGCATTTCTGTCAGAAGCAACCACTTAAAGGAAGTCATGGTGGTATGAATCAACCCCAGCTATGGAGGAAGCTATCAGCACTGCATGTGACAAGTGTGCAAAATTGAGATAAGCAAGGCCTGGGTGACAATTGCAGTTAATGCCCAGCTAACAGGAACGCCCTTTCTCTGAGAAGCCATTTTAACCTACAGGAGTAAGCTCCCACCAGCCACACTTCTGTCACATGACCTTCCTGGGTTCAGTTTATTGGCTTATGGCACCCATGTGACCCAAGCTGGGCCAATCAGATTGTCTGTGATAAATTCAGTACTTAATGAGAATCTCCCAGTAAGACAAGACTCTTCTCTTGAATAGAGACAAAAATGTGAAAGCTATGTGGTGGCCACACACAGGCAAAAGTGTAAAGAACTGTTCTCAGGATGTGATGAATAAGCAAATGGGCCTGATAAAGAAGGAACCAGAAAAAAAAAAGAGAGAGAGAAGGCTACCTAGAGTCCATGAAATCTCCTTTCCAGTTCTTGCATCTGCTCGCCTGAAACTCCCCCAAAATCCTTCTAATAAATCCCCCTTTTTCCTTATATGCTTCAGCTGGTTGGACTTGGTTTCCATGACATGCTACCAAAAATGTTGATGCCCCTCATGTCTCTGTCCAAGGTCCCCCTCTCCTGATCATCTTCTCTTTCTTCTCAGATAACTCGCACCTGGGCCCTGAATGAAAATACCACTTACATTCTCTCAAGTGCCAACTTGGCCTCCTTTCCTTGCAAATCCAACTGCCTCCTTCACACCTTCACTAGAATCAGCTAAAGGAATCTCAAACCCATCACATCCAACAGAATTCTTTGACCCCACCACCCCTCCCAACCCTGTTCCCCTGAGGTTTTCCCATCTCAGTGAGTGGCACCAGTGTCTACCGCTCCTCAAGCCAGGCACTTGAAATTATCTTGTTTCCTCCTTTCCCTCACTGCCCTCACTCAGATTTGAGAAGTCCTACCATCTCTATTTGCAAACTGTCTCAAACGTCCCCTCTCCATCTTCACTATCCAAACTCCAAAGCAGCAAGCTCTCTTACTCTTCTTCCTCTATCTCCTAATTTCTCTCCCTCTGCCACTCTTCCTGACCTCCTCTCTCTTCTCCACTCCAACCAGCATGTACACTCAGGCATTATTCTCAGAGCTGCCAGAATAATCCTTTTAGAATATAGATCAGGCCATGCTATTCACCCACTGAAGACCTTATAATGGCTTCTGATTGCATTTAAGAAAAAAACATCTTAGTCTATGCTATCTAACCCTCTCATCCTCTGCTGCCCTCTTCTCCTTTTGCCTTCAATTTTCCCCAGCACCAGCATCATGGTTAAATAGCATCGCCAACTCGACGGACATGAAATTGAGAAAACTCTGGGAGATAGTGGAGGATAGGGAAGGCTGACATGCTGCAGTGCACGGAGTCGCAAAGAGTCTGACACAACCTAGCAGCTGCAAAACAACAATCTGTAAGTCCTACTATGATCTGGTTCCTGTATGATATTTTTCTTATTACTCTCGTCCTTGCTTAGCAAGCTTCAGAAACAGGTTTCCATTGCTTTCTCTATTTTTTCTTTTCAACATGTGTAGGTATTTTTCACCTCAGGCACTTTACATTTAATCATCCCACTGTATCTTCCCCTCCTCATTATTCAAAGTGAAAGTGAAAGTCGCTCTCACGTGTCTGACTCTGCAACCCCATGGGCTATACAGTCCATGGAATTCTTCAGACCCAAATACTGGAGTGGGTAGCCTTTGCCTTCACCAGGGGATCTTCCCAACCCAGGTAACAAATCCAGGTCTCCTGCACTGCAGGCGGATTCTTTACCAGCTGAGCCCCAGGGAAGCCCAAGAATACTGGAGTGAGTAGCCTTTCCCTCCTTCAGCAAGTCTTCCTGATCCGGGAATTGAACCGGAGTCTCCTGCATCACTAGCAGACTCTTTACCACCTGAACTATCAGGGAAGCTCAAGGCTTCATCATTGAAGGATCAGTTCAAATGGCACCTCCTCAAAGTGGATGCCTTGATCACATGCATCAATCAGGACCAAACTAAGTATCTCACATATCACTCTATTCCTTTCAACACTTGTGGAAGTCTGGGAAAAGATCTTGTTTATCTGTTGTCTACCTGTTTGTAACGTGAATTCTCCCACTAGAAGAGTAATCATGATGGAGGAAGATGCCTTGTCTGTCATTCACTCTGTAGCCCAATGTCAAGTCCAATGTCTGGTCTATAGTAAACACTCAGTGAATATCTGTTGAGTAAATGGATTAAATCAAGGACAACACTGAAGTGTTGGGACTTCCCTAGTATTCCAGTGGTTAAGACTTTGCCTTCCAGTGCAGCGGGTGTGGGCTCAATCCCTGGTTGGGTAGCTAAGACCCCACGTGCCTTGGGGCCTAAAAACCAAAACATAAAACAAGTAATACTGTAACAAATTTAATAAAGCTTTTTAAAATGGTCCACACCAAGAAAAAAAAGAAAAGCACTGAAAAGCTTGAAATGGGCAAGTGACATGAAACATCTTTCATGTACCATCTATGTCCATGGTGACAGGATGGAGGCTGGATTTAAGTGGTAATAGTCCATGTTTTATTTCTTTTTGTACCCCCAATGTCTACCATGGAACAATCTGCTCTTCTATTATATAATAATGAGATTCCTAAGCCACATCATTTTATCAAAAATCTCATTAAAAACAGACTTGTTTCTGTGTGTCTGGTTAGTAGAGGGAGAGTTAGAGATGTAGGACATAAAACTATTTTTCTTGCATGTGTTTCATTAATAAAGGCATAATTTTAATTGAATATGCGTTTTATTAAGACAAAAATAAATTTTTCAAAATAAATTTAACATGATCTGAACTCATCATTTTTTTTTGTAAATTCTCACAGTAATCCTTGGATTACAGACTTTGAGTTTGAAGACGATGTAAAGTCTAGTTCAGTCAAGTTCAGTCTTCTTAAAGAACGGGTAAGATAACAGGCCTGGAGAAACTGAGGGTTCAAAACCAGAACCCAAACTATAACCCAAATATCCGACACTCCCCCCTGGACACCACCCAATCTACCACCTTGACTTGGGAAGGTGATACTATGGGTGGAGTTGGCAAGATGGTGACCCAAAGCAGTTCATGTATGTCAAAGCTGATAAAGAAACAGAGAAACGGATGTAGAGAACAAACATGCAGATACCAGGGGGCAGGGACGGTGGGAGGAATTGTGAGACTAGAATTGATTTACATACATCAGTTCAGTTCAGTCGCTCAACTTTGTCGGACTCTTTGTATAAAATAGATGCTATGTCTAAATTGGTAGCTCAGCTGGTAAAGAATCCACTTGCAATGCAGGAGACCCCAGTTTGATTCCTGGATTGAGAAGATCTGCTGGAGGAGGGATAGGCTACCCACTCCAGTATTCTTGAGATTCCCTGGTGGCTCAGTTGGTAAAGAATCTGCCCGCGATGCGGAAGACCTAGGTTTGGTCCCTGGGTTGGGAAGATCCCCTGGAAAAGGGAATGTTTACCCATGCCAGTATTCTGGCCTGGAGAATCCCATGGACTATAGAGTCCATGGGATCGCAAAGAGTTAGACATGACTGAGTGACTTTCGTTTTCACTTATAAAACATGTACATAGATAACTAATAAGCTAAAATAGATAACTAATATAGTTATCTAAGAGTAAAATAGGTAACTGATGAGAACCTACTGTACAGCCCACGGAATTCTACTTAATGCTCTGTAGTGAACTAAATGGGAAGGAAATCTGAAAAAGAGGTGACCTATGTATGTGTATCGGAGAAGGCAATGGCAAGCCACTCCAGTGCTCTTGCCTGGAAAATCCCATGGACGGAGGAGCCTGGTGGGCTGCAGTCCGTGGGGTCGCTAGGGGTCGGACACGACTGAGCGACTTCACTTTCACTTTCCACTTTCACACATTGGAGAAGGAAATGGCAACCCACTCCAGTGTTCTTGCCTGGAGAATCCCAGGGACGGGGGAGCCTGGTGGGCTTCCGTCTATGGGGTCACACAGAGTCGGACGCGACTGAAGTGACTTAGCAGCAGCAGCAGCAGCGTGTATGTGTATGGCTGATTCACTTCACAGTACAGCAGAAACTAACACTACAGTGTAAAGCAACTATACTCCAATAAAAAGAAACACAAATAATTTAATTAATTTTTTTTAGAAAGCCACTGGACTCTTTGAATCTAAAACTTCAGGCTCTGACTTTTGTGATTTGTTTATTAACAGAAGATTTTCCTTAATCTCAGTAAAAAAGGATATTTCCCCCGAAAGAAAAGAAAGCCAAGTCTTGCTATCCATTGGAAAGCTCATATAGAGATTTTTATAGTCCACAACCAGATGTGTGTTTACAGAAGCCATCTGTTCTATCTGGGATTCAAAACAAACCGCATATAAAGGAACCCTCACCCCAGATCCTTCTCTGAATGTGAAAGGAAATAATAAGGTAAACCATAAAACTGAAGTCGTACAGATAGGTAATTAGACAGATAACACAACAGAAATTGCAATCAATGGCATTAGATGTAGGTGTTTGATAAAAGTTGATAGACAAAACAGGTGTTAAGACTGTGGCTCCATGTGTTTCAATTAAAAAATTCTCAGTAACTGAGGCTTTGGGGAAAGTCTGGTAGTTTGGAAGCTTTTTCCCAGAGTTGAGTTCACTTCATACACACATACTTCAGTGTCATTATTTTGTGGCCTTTTGACTTCACATTCTAGCTCTCTTTTATCTACTCCCTATTATTGCTTAGAAGTTTGAAGCCTTCATTTAAACAAAAATTCACTTTGTCTTTAGCTACACTTATTCAGGGAAATAAACACCAGAAAAGCTGCAGTTGGCATCTTTGAAAACTGCTCTGAATATCTTCTGCCATACCAGCAGCCTGCTTGGAGCTTTAAAATTGGTTCCCCTGTTTCAAGGTTATTTTAGGCTGATTAACTGTAATATGGTTGGAGCGACACATTATTCCCCACGTGGAAAGTTCTCTTGATACGTGATGTACTCAATCAAGCTATTAATCCAAATCTAGAATGTGGGCCAAATTTAGTTTCTGCTTAAAATCCTATTTACCACATGCTGTTGTTGTTGTTCAGTGGCTAAGTCACGTCCAACTCTTTGCAACCCCATGGACTGCAGCACGCCAGGTTTCCCTGATGGTCACTGTCTCCTGGAGTTTGCTCAAATTCATATCCATTGAGTTGGTAATGCCATCTAATCATCTCACCTTCGGCCTCCCTGTTCTCCTTTTGCCTTCAATCTTTCCCAGCACAGTGTTCTTAGTGTTATCAATAACCTTGAATCAGGAAGGATTACAATATTGTGACAGTTTTACTGGAGAATTCCAAGAACCCTGTTCTACTCTTTGGAGTGTGTGTGAGCCACCATTGAGGCATTCTTTCAATCAACTTTTCCCGAGCTCCCATTCTGTGCCAGATACTGGGCTAAAGGCTGAAAATACCTAATGATTCATGATTACTTCCACAACTCCTGTCTCCAGAACTCATCAACTAGTGCAAGGGGTTGGTCTAATAGCCAGACCCCAGGACTCCCACCTCCTGATGTTCATAACTTTGTATAGTCTCTTGTCCTTGAAAGCAGGAAGGCTCTCTTGCTTCTAACCCATACGATATGATAAAGATGGTAGGACATCCCTCCCAATGACTGAGTTGAAACCTATAAGCCCCCATTTTTGCTGGCTTGATGAAGTATGGGGCCATGCTGAGGAAGCCCACATAGCAAGGAACCGCAGCTGACTGTGAGCTGAAAGTCAGAACCTTCAGTCACACAGCCACAGGAAATGAATTCTGCCAACAGCCTGAATGAGCTCGGAAGTAGATTCTTGCCTAGTCAGTCCCCCAAATGACAGCACAGCCTTACTGACACCTTGACTGCGGCCTTTTAAGACTCTAAGGGCCCATCGAGGCTGTACCTGAACTCCTGACCCACAGAAGCTGTGAAATAATCCATATGTGTTGTTTTTAGCTGCTCGATTTGTGGTCATCTGTCACACAGCACTAGAAAGTGGACACGGCAAACATGAGCCGACTCTGTTCTGCTGCCTGTTTTTTGCAAGCCCTACTAGCTAAAGAGGATTCTTCCATTTTTAAGTCACTGAAACAAATCAAAAGAATACTGTTTTGCGACACAAGAAAATTGTCTGAAATTCCAACTTCAGTGTCCATAAATAAAGTTTTATTAGAAAACAGCCACATCCGTTCATTTATGTAGTCTCTAGGGCTGCTCACACATGACAATGGCACAGCTAAGTAGGCCATGACTACTTAGAGGCTAGATAAACCAAAAAGTCTAAAATATTTACTATCTGGCCCTTCTCAGAAAAAATAAAAAGTGCTGGCCCTTGATGTAGTGAAAGGACAGCTACCTAATAGAAATGACAAGCTGAGAAGAGACATAAGATGTGAGTCCTGCTGTTGAGTGAGAGAGCTTTCCCGGTGGAAAGCAGAGGAAGAGGGTCACAGAGGAGGGCCAAAGGTATAAAACTCATGGAGCTAGGAGAGGACTGAATGATCACGGTGTACAAGGAGCTCCCCAGAAGCCTGGAGTCCTGCTCACCATGCTGCAACTCCATGCGTGTTCTGAAGCCCCAGCGGAGTACCATTAGACCAGACATCGTGCTTCGGGGAAATCATTGCCTATAGTCAGATCTGCAGTTTAATCCGTAACGCCAGACTGTTCTTGTGGTGTGCCTGAGGCTCTTGGCCAAGCCTTGTCACACACGCTTCTGCCTAAATGAGTCTGCTTATACAGCTGCCTCCCCACTTCCAAATGCTGTGAAGTCCACAAATGATGACTTTCCAGAGAGTAAACATGAATATTGTACTATCACTCTTGTTTGGGGTGGGCAGGGGACAGTGTTTCCCTCCGGTTTAGAAGCTACAGACTATGCTCTGTTATTGACTTGCTTGAAGTTTCGCCTCCTTTTCTCACATGCAGTACTCCTGTCTTCTTCTCTGACACTCACGTCTGTTCCTTTGTAAGTGGCACTGAAGTTTGAAAAAAGAAACAGACAGCAACAACAAAAAGCTGTAACCAGCACCACCTGGGGATGATCAGGTGGCCTTACAGGTTGAATACGTCAGGGTCTGGGCTGCAGGGAGAGAGAGTTCCAGAAATACATCTATCTCTGCTTTATTGACTATGCAAAAGCCTTTGACTGTGTGGATCACAATGAACTGTGGAAAATTCTGAAAGAGATGGGAATACCAGACCACATGACCTGCCTCTTGAGAAACCTGTATGCAGGTCAGGAAGCAACAGTTAGAACTGGACATGGAACAACAGACTGGTTCCAAATAGGAAAAGGAGTATATCAAAGTTGCATATTGTCACCCTGCTAACTTAACTTATATGCAGAGTACACATGAGTAACACTGGGCTGGATGAAGCACAAGCTGGAATCAAGACTGCCAGTAAAAATATCAATAACCTCAGATATGCAGATGACACCACCCTTATGGCAGAAAGTGAAGAACTAAAGAGCCTCTTGATGAAAGTGAAAGAGAGTGAAAAAGTTGGCTTAAACTCAATATTCAGAAAACTAAGATCATGGCATCTGGTCCCTTCACTGCATGGCAGATAGATGGGGAAACAGTGGAAACAGTGGCTGACTGTTGTTTTGGGCTCCAAAATCACTGTGGATGGTGGCTACAGCCATGAAATTAAAAGACGCTTACTCCTTGGAAGGAAGTTATGACCAACCTAGATAGCATATTAAAAAGCAGAGGCATTACTTTGCCAACAAAGGTCCATCTAGTCAAGGCTATGGTTTTTTCAGTGGTCATGTATGGATGTGAGAGTTGGACTGTGAAGAAAGCTGATCGCCGAAGAATTGGTGCTTTCGAACTGTGATGTTGGAGAAGACTCTTAAGAGTCCTTTGGACTGCAAGGAGATCCAACCAGTCCATCCTAAAGGAGATTAGTCCTGAGTGTTCATTGGAAGGACTGATGTTGAAGCTGAAACTCCAGTACTTTGGCCACCTGATGCGAAGAGCTGACTCATTTGAAAAGACCCTGATGCTGGGAATTATTGAAAGCAGGAGGAGGAGGGGATGACAGAGAATGAGATGGTTGGATGTCATCACCGACTCAATAGACATGTGTTTGGGTAAACTGCGGGAGTTGGTGATGGACAGGGGGGCCTGGCATATTGTGGTCCATGGGGCCACAAAGAGTTGGACATGACTGAGTGACTGAACTGAACTATTCAGTCCAGCACAACATCCATGACTGAAGAAGGGATAAGACTCTAACAAGCGTCTAATTACAGGGTGGTGCTGTAGACCTGATTTCTAACATTGCCAGTGATCTGGTCAGAGGATTTCTGAAGTGAAATACAAAGGAGAAAAGGAAAGATATATTCATCTGAATGCAGAGTTCCAAATAATAGCAAGGAGAGATAAGGCAGCTTTCCTAAGGGATTAATGCAAAGAAATAGAGAAAAACAATAGAAGGGGAAGATTAGAGATCTCTTCAAGAAAATTAGAGCTACCAAGGGAACATTTCATGCAAAGATGGGCTCAATAAAGGACCAGAAGTGGTATAGACCTAATAGAAGCAGAGGATATTAAGAAGAGGTGGCAAGAATACACAGAAGAACTTTACAAAAAAGATCTCAATGACCCAGTTAACCATGATGGTGTGATTACTCACCTAGAGTCAGACATCCTGGAATGCGAAGTCAAGTGGGCCTCAGGAAAAATCACTCCGAACAAAGCTAGTGGAAGTGATGGAATTCCAGTTGAGTTATCTCACATCCTAAAAGATGATGCTGTGGAAAGTGCTGCACTCAATATTCCAACAAATTTGGAAAACTCAGCAGTGGCCACAAGACTGGAAAAGATCAGTTTTCATTCCAATCCCAAAGAAAGGCAATGCCAAAGAATGCTCAGACTACCGCACAATCGCACTCATCTCACACTCTAGCAAAGTAATGCTCAAAATTCTCCAATCTAGGCTTCAACACGGATTGAGAACTTCCAGATGCTCAAGCTATATTTAGAAAAGGCAGAGGAATCAGAAATCAAATTGCCAACATCTGTTGGATCACAGAAAAAAACAGGAAAATTCCAGAAAAACATTTACTTCTGCTTTATTGACTATGCCAAGGTCTTCAACTGTGTGGATCAAACAAACTGTGGAATATTATTAACAGGTGGAAATATCAGACCACCTTACTTACCTCCTGAGAAATCTGTATGCAGGTCAAGAAACAACAGTTAGAACCAGACATGGAAAAACAGATGAGTTACAAATAGGGAAAGGAGTATGTCAAGGCTGTTCATTGTCACCGTGCTTATTTAACTTAAATTCAGTGTACATCATGTGAAATGCTGGGCTGGATGAAGGACATCTTTAATGAAAGGGACACCTTTTTTTGGTTTTCATTCTAGAAGGTCTTGTAGGTCTTCATAGAACTGTTCAACTTCAGTTTCTTCGGCATTAGTGGCTGGGGCATAGACTTGGATTACTGTGATACTGAATGATTTGCCTTGAAAATGAACAGAGATCATTCTGTCATTTTTGAAACTGCACCCAAGTATTGCATTTCAGACTCTTTTGTTGACTCTGAGGACTGCTCCATTTCTCCTCGGGGATTCTTACCCACATTAGTAGACATAATGGTCATCTGAGTTAAATTTACGCATTCCCATCTATCTCAGTTCACTGATTTCTAAAATGTCGATGTTCACTCCTACCATCTCCTGTTTGACCACTTCCAATTTACCTTGATTCATGGACCTAACATTTCAGGTTACTATGAAGTATTTTCCTTTACAGCATCAAACATTACTTTCACCACCAGACCCAGCCACAACTGGGCATTCTTTTCGCTTTGGCTCAGCCTCTTTTTTCTTCCTGGAGCTATTTTTCCACTCTTCTCCAGTAGCATACTGGGCACCTACTGATCTGGGAGGGTTCATCTTTCAGTGTCATATCTCTTTGTCTTTTCATACTGTTCATGGGGTTCTCAAGGCAAGAATACTGAGGTGGTTTGCCATGAATAGTGAATATGCATAAATATTGTAAAAATTCTACAAATATTTACTTTTGCTATTACAGGGAATCTCCACTACAGGGATTAACCATCCATTGAGTACCTACTGTGTGCCAGGCACATGACTCATCATTTTACTGTACATGTAATTTCCATTTCTCCTCCCAACAGAAACAGCCCTGAAGAAAAAGTATAATGGGTTCCATTTCCCAAGACCGAGGCTCAGAGAACAACTGGTCAGGGGTCACACAGCTGTTAAGTGGTGCAGCCATGCAGGTCTGTTTGACAACAAAACTGTGCTTTTTCAGTTAAATTATGCTGCCTCTTCCTTCATACCAACTTCCCTCAAAAACAAAGAGAGGAGAGCACCACAGTCCAAGATCAATAAGTAGGAAGGAGAAAGATCTATCTATGAAATCAGTGGTTCACAGTTTGGAGTCAAGAGCCCTGGGGAGGCACAGAATGAGCAAGATCCTCACCTCAAGGGAAGATCCTTCAGAACTGTTTTCAGAGATAGTCTAGCTTACTGCTCCATCCTGGGAGTTAGGCCTCTGAGATTCCCACCAAATCAAAGCTCAAAGCAGCAACATCTCACAGCTGTGAAACAGAACTGACAGAAACACTTTCCCCTAAGGTCAACCTTGGCATAGAAGTAGCTGAAAATTTCCACTCTGTGAGTCCAACAGAATTTCTTTTCTGTAAACAATTTTCTGTATTTTACCCCCTGACTACCAAAGACTCAGACACTTGCTCCTGGGAAGGAAAGCTATGACAAACTTAGACAGTGTATTAAAAAGCAGAGACATCACTTTGCTGACAAAGGTCTATATAGTCAAATCTATGGTTTTTCCAGTAGTCATGTACGGATGTGAGAGTTAGACCATAAAGAAGGCTGAAATCTGAGGAACTGATGCTTTCAAACTGTGGTGTTGGAGAAGACTCTTGAGAGTCCCTTGGTCTGCAAGGAGATTAAATCAGTCAATCCTAAGGGAAGTCAACCCTGAATATACATTGGAAGGACTGAAGCTGAAGCTGAAGCTCCAATACTTTGGCCACCTGATGCAAAGAACTGGCTCATTGGAAAAGACCCTGATTCTGGGAAAGATTAAGGGCAAAAGGAGAAGGGGGCAGCAGAGGATGAGCTGATTGGATGGCATCACCAATTCGATGGACATGAACTTGGGCAAACTCCAGCAGATGGTAAGGGACAGGAAGGCCTGGCGTGCTGCAGTCCATGGGGTCACAAAGAGTCCCGGACATGACTTAGCGACTAAACAACAACGATGGTTAAGTATATATTTATCTTTTAAAGAAACTTCTAGATTATTTTCTAAAGATGTGGTATCATTTCCCCCTTTACAAATAAGGACTGAGACTTCCAGTTACTCTCCAAACTTATCGACACTTGGTATTGTCTGTCTTTTGAATTTTAGCCACTTCAGTAGGTACAGTTTTAATTTGCGCTTCCCTGATTAGTAATGATTTGAGCATATTTTCACAGGCCTTTTGCCTATCTCTTTTTGTAAAGTGTCTGTTTAAATATTTTGCTTAGCTTTTTTTTAAAAAAAATTGGGTTTTTTAGTGTTATTGTTGGCTTGTAAGATTTCTTTATATATTTTGGTATTGAATTTTTGTTCCAATCCTTGAAAAAGATCATAATTAAAGGCTTAAATAGATACAAGGGGGGGAAAAAAGAAATCAAGCTCAGGAAGTGAATGACCCTGAGAGACATTCCATGTAAACCGTACAGATTCCTCGGCTGTGAAGACCAGTGGGAGCAGGTCCTGGGCTGGTGTCCCTTCCTACATCGGTCTCGCCACCTTTGATATTGGAAAGCAAGTTTCTGTCTACTGTTTCCATTTAGAAGCATCTTTAGCATGCCTTCATCTTCTCTTACATCCCCACACACAGGGATGAAAGAATTCTAGCCCTCCCGCTCATCATCACCCCCAACAAGCTACCAAAGGGCATAGCTGTGATAAGCACAGGAGCTGTCACTGACCATCAGAAGGAATTACAGACTGGTGTTAAGTGCAGGGGAGGGGGAGGTGGTTTTTAGGCAATGTACTTAATCATTCTGCTCTTGTTTTCCCATCTGAAAGATGGGAAGACAGTAATACTCATCTCATGGGTGTCTGTGAATATTAAAGTGAAGTCACTCAGTCGTGTCCTACTCTTTGTGACCCCATGGACTATAGCCTACCAGGCTCCTCTGTCCATGGAATTTTCCAGGCAAGAGTACTGGAGTGGGTTGCCATTTCCTTCTCCAGGGGATCTTCCTGACCCAGGGATAGAACCCAGGTCTCCCGCATTGCAGGCAGATGCTTTACCGTATGAGCCACCAAAGGGCAATATTAAATGACTCAATTTATCCAAAGCACCTGGAACAGTGTTTGCTGCTATGTAAACTTTTATTTGAGTGCAACACTTTCACAGCATCATCTTTCAAGATTTGAAATAACTCAACTGGAATTCCATCACCTCCACTAGCTTTGTTCGTAGTGATGCTTTCTAAGGCCCAGTTGACTTCACATTCCAAGATGTCTGGCTCTAGGTCAGTGATCACATTATCATGACTATCTTGGTTGTGAAGATATTTTTTGTACAGTGTTACACTCAATATGCCAGCAAATTTGGAAAACTCAGCAGTGGCCACAGGACTGGAAAAGGTCAATCTTCATTCCAATCCCAAAGAAAGGCAATGCCAAAGAATGCTCAAACTACCACACAATTGCACTCATCTCACACGCTGGTAAAGTCATGCTCAAAATTCTCCAAGCCAGGCTTCAGCAATATGTGAACCGTGAACTCCCAGATGTTCAAGCAGGTTTTAGAAAAGGCAGAGGCACTAGAGATCAAATTGCCAACATCCGCTGGATCATAGAGAAAGCAAGAGAGTTCCAGAAGAGCATCTATTTCTGCTTCATTGACTATGCCAAAGCCTTTGACTGTGTGGATCACAATAAACTGTGGAAAATTCTGAAAGAGATGGGGATAACAGACCACCTGACCTGCCTCTTGAGAAACCTGTATACAGGTCAGGAAGCAACAGTCAGAACTGTACATGGAACAACAGACTGCTTCCAAATAGGAAAAGGAGTACGTCAAGGCTGTATATTGTCACCTTGCTTATTTAACTTCTATGCAGAGTACATCATGAGGAACGCTGGGCTGGAAGAAGCACAAGCTGGAATCAAGATTGCTGGGAGAAATATCAATAACCTCAGATATGCAGATGACACTACCCTTATGGCAGAAAGTGAAGAGGAACTCAAAAGCCTCTTGATGAAAGTGAAAGAGGAGAGTGAAAAGGTTGGCTTGAAGCTCAACATTCAGAAAACGAAGATCATGGCATCTGGTCCCATCACTTCATGGGAAATAGATGGAAAAACAGTGGAAATAGTGTCAGACTTTATTTTTGGGGGCTCCAAAATCACTGCAGATGCTGATTGCAGCCATGAAATTAAAAGACTCTTACTCCTTGGAAGGAAAGTTATGACCAACCTTGACAGTATATTAAAAAGCAGAGACATTACTTTGCCAACAAAGGTCCGTCTAGTCAAGGCTATGGTTTCTCCCGTGGTCATGTATGGATGTGAGAGTTGGACTGTGAAGAAAGCTGATCACCGAAGAACTGATGCTTTTGAACTGTGGTGCTGGAGAAGACTCTTGAGAGTCCCTTGGACTGCAAGGAGATCCAACCAGTCCATTCTAAAGGAGATCAGTCCTGGGTGTTCATTGGAAGGACTGATGCTAAAGCTGAAACTGCAATACTTTGGCCACCTCATGCAACGAGTTGACTCACTGGAAAAGACTCTGATGCTGGGAAAGGTTGGGGGTGGGAGGAGAAGGGGATGACAGAGAATGAGATGGCTGGATGGCATCACCGACTCTGTGGACATGAGTTTGAGTGAACTCCGGGAGTTGGTGATGGACAGGGAGGCCTGGCGTGCTGTGATTCATGGGGTCATGGAGAGTCAGACATGACTGAGTGACTGAACTGAACTGAACTGAAACTTTTATTATCATGATTCTTTCTTTTCCAAGTACATGAAAGAGGTTAAATGCATGTTGACTGACAAACTGATGATATGGATACAAGAGCTCTAAGATCGTCATGATCTGATCCTGTTCCATGGCCAACCTTACTTCCCATTTCCCCACCTGCTTCTGGAGCCTGTGCTCCACCCTTGATAAGCCTCTTTCAGTTTTGTAAGCTCTCCATTGTCTCCTTACCTTTGACCTTTTCACCTGCTGTGCTTCTGTTTAGAAGGCTGACATCCATACCCCTCCCCCCCAAAATGGCTCACCTCACTGCCTCCAGGAAGCCTTCCTTGACCCCAGTCTCAAGCAGGTGGCCCTCTCTGTGTCCCATGCACCTCAGAACCACATGACTTCACATTCTGTATTACGATGATATGTCTCATCGCCTCTCCCACTGTTGAGTGAGATGTTTGCAAAGTATCACGTTCATTGTGCTGTATTCACTGGCTTCCTTCTACCTGGTATAGGACTTGGCATATAGGAGGAGAAGGGGGTGACAGAGGATGAGATGATTGGATGCCATCATCAACTTAATGGATATGTTGGACATTCCTGTCTTTTAATTTCATGGCTGCAGTCTCCTTCTGCAGTGATCTTGGAGCCCAAGAAAATATACTCTGCCATTCTTTCCACTTTTCCCCATCTATTTGCCATGAAGTGATGGGCAGCCAGAAGAAGCAAGAACTACCATGGACCTAAGTATGAGCAAACTCCGTGAGATAGTGAAGGACAGAGAAGCCTGGCGTGCTGCAGTCCATGAGGTTACAAAATGTCGGACACAAGTTAGTGACAGAACAGCAACAAAGGTATTGGATATGCAAATGCTTTTGTTGAATGAATAAATGAAATGCCTACCAAGAACTGCTATTTATATGAGTCACTGCTATGGGCTAGATTGGAAAATCCAACAAAAAAATCTTACAACTCAATTAAGAAGATAAATCCTAAGTCGATGAAAAGTTAAATAATTTTAAAAGATTCAAATACATAGGTAACTGTGAATAAAAATTAAACCCTCTTGTACCTGTCTCTAACCATGATGTCAAGGTGGCAAGGTAATTTAAGTAGTGCTAGAAATAGTACAGAAAACAAGGCCTTTTGCATGGTCCAGAAGTTAAAATTCCTGTTTCATTGACGATAGTTTCAATACCTTTTCTCAAATGTTCACATCTCACATTCAGGATGCAACTTGTAAACAATGAGGTGTCACAGTTTAAGCAGAATCATCTCTCTTAGTGGCACAGGAAATAATACTTCATTTTACAATCCATGGTGTTCAGTGAAATCCACGATGAAATGAGGGGAAAGGGTCAAGGAAAACTCGTTGCTGTAAATGCATTTCTTCCTTAGAGGAAACATCAGAGAATTTAAGAGGTAGATTTATGAGGACTTTGCTAAACTCTCCTGCAGCAAGTAATTAAAAATAAATGGTTGCAGGGATTCTAGAAAGTAACTCTGCCCCTCAGTGCCCGAGGTGAATATCTGACGTGGTTTTATCTTGACAGTCGATGAGGGTAAAACCTAAGAGATGAAGGGGCACAGGCTACAGTAACGACATCTAAACATCCAGTATAATATTTTAGTCTCATTTTTATGTTCTTCTACATGTAGGTGATCTCGTACCTCTTCCATCCTGTTTTATGAATATTGTGAAAGATAAAAAAATAATTCATCTATCTTGGAAAACTCTTTGTGACTAACTCTTTCCTTTGCCCATTGGTCATTCCTGTGTGCGACTATATTTTGAAAGGTGATAAACAATCTGTTAGTTCCATTAAAGACGCCTCCATACAAAATGAGAGTATTCCTTAAAGTGACATGGTTCCAGCTAGAATCACATGTTCTCTGATGAGTGACACAGAACTTGGAGATATATAACACTCATCAGCATACAGCAACGCCCCACTTGGCAAGTATAATATTTAATTTATTTGATTTCTTAACTGATTTCACACTTACTAGGATTTTCACAGTACAGTCATGCTAATTTTTTTAAAAAAATAATATCCCTGTAATGCCACATCAGATAGTGGAAATTAGATTCTTGCCAGAAACTGTTTTTTCAAAAATTGCAAAATGGAAATTTGGAGGTAACTTATCCCATCTCTCTCTCTCTCACACACACACACACACAGAGCAAAGCAGTGCTCTCCTGTCAAGCTAAATCCATCTTATTTTGATAGTTAAACATATCACATAATTAGTATCTCTAATCAACACAGCCAATTTGGCTAATGCACACGGGGTGATTGGGTGTCTATGTGCTAATAACAGTGTCTGGGTATTAATGCTGAGAAAGGCTAAATGCCCTGAGAACAGACTTGGATTAACTATGAGCATTTGCCTCTTGACTTTCCTAGAACTGTTTGGTTTCACCTCCATTTAACCTTGACATTTATAAACCAAATCTAAAAGTTTGACAAATAGGGATCCAACTTAAAGACAAAGCAGAATGCCAAAAATCCTAGGTGCATTCCCTGAAGGCAGGGAAAGGGAATTCCAAGTTGAGTGCATCTGTCGTCTCCTTACAACACCTGGCACTTTGACCTCATCCAGTAAAGATGGTTCAAGAATCAAGTAGTCTGGTATTAAAAAGACTTTTTTGGTGGGTAAAAGAAAAAAGCATGTCTATTTGAGGAGTACTTAATTACCCACAAAAAATATTCAAGGAATCCTGACCTTAAAGAATGGAGAGTGTCATATTTATCCAGTGTTCTAAGGAATGCCAGCTAGAGTAATTCTGAGTCAATATAAAATTACCTTTTCAAGTAATGGGAATTCTTGAATATAGTGCAGGTCCACCCACCTCTGAGCTTCACTTTGGGGATCTCCATCTTAAGGGCTCAAAAAAGTCTTGCAGCAAAGAAATTTATGTAAATTTAGTTGACCGAGTATTTCTTAAATTATCTGACTACAGAACCATTTTTTGAGCAAGAATGTCTGGGGAATGTTAGTTAAATGAAAAGACAACCAGAAGGAATATCAGGAGACCTAAAGCCGAAGGTGAGCTCTCCCTTTTAGTTTCCTGTCTATAGCCTAGAGTAAATCGTTTTGCGTAATTCATGCTTTCAGAAAAGAAAGAGTTGGGCTAGGTAAGCGCTGAGATCTCTTCCAACTTGTAAATGAAGTGATCTGAGAAAAGCTGATGAAAATGAAAGTGGAGGGTGAAGAAATATTAGACATGCCCTTAAGGACTGGGGTGGGCTTCCCTGGTAACTCAGCTGGTAAAGTATCCGCCTGCAATGCAGGAGACCCTGATTCAATTCCTGGATGGGGAAGATTCACTGGAGAAGGGATAGGCTACTCACTCCAGTATTCATGGGCTTCCCTGATGGCTCAGGCAGTAAAGAATCCACCCTCAATGCCAGAGACCTGGGTTCATCTCTGGGTTGGGAAGATCCCCTGGAGGAAGGCATGGCAACTCACTCCAGTATTCTTCCCTGGAGAATCCCCATGGACAGAAGACCCTGGTGGGCAATAGTCCATGGGATTGCAGTGGGTCGGACAAGACTGAGCGCTAAGCACAGCACAGCACAAAACTGGGATAAACAGTGTGAGAATAATGACCAAGTTGGTAAAAGGATATGGTGGTGGTGATTTAGTCTCTAAGGCATATCTGACTCTGACTGCATGGACTGTACTCACCAGGCTCCTCCATCCATGGAATTCTCCAGGCGAGAATACTGGAGTGGGTTGCCATTTCCTTCTCCAGGGGATCTTCTCAACCCAGGGATGGGACCTGGGTCTCCTGCATTGCAGGTGGTCTCTCTCATTGCAGGAGGATTCTTTACTGACCAAGCCATTCAATCCCAAGAAAGTCTGACCAAGGAAACCAGGAGCAGGTCCAGATACTTGTCAAGGGAAATCCAGGTCAGACTCAGGAAGTCAAGACCCTGAAAAAGCAAACAAAGATCAAAACAAAACTGAGCCGGGAGGGTGGATGAAGAGCCATTTGTATACGGGATGAAAGGAGGGTCACAAAATACCTCGAGGTGAGGGGTTCAAGAGTGAGACCGAGAACAGAGACTTGGCAAGATGTCACCCTTTTCATGCGGCAGGCAATGCCCTGGGAGCAGGGGTAGACTGGACAGAGAAGCTCTGATAGACCACACGAAGCTAAAACGACAGGTCACCCTTTCAGCAATATTCATGCAGCTTTTTTAATTTTTTTATAAGTCTGGAGTGAAATCAATTGTAGATTCAGTAAACAGAAGGAAAAAAAGGACTTCGCTGGCAGTCCAGTGGTTAAGCCTCCAAGCTTCCAATGCAGGGGGCACAGGTTCAATCCCTGATCAGGGAACGAAGATCCCACGTACCACACAGCACTGCCAAAAATTAAATTAGAAAAAAAAGGAAAAAGAATGTGATTAAGACCAAAGTTTTCCAGCCTCGAATCCCTGGGCTGCTAAGGGTTGTAAAAGTCATAGAGGATCGGCAGGTGGCCTTTCTGCTAAAACAAGTGGGACTGTTGCAGCTGCTTTTACAAGATGCTGACTAAGAGGCCATTTCCCAGAGGCGGAGTCCACAGGGACACGAGTAGGACAAAGGGTTAGCATAGGCTGCTGCTGCTGCTGCTGCTGCTGAGTCGCTTCAGTCGTGTCCAACTCTGTGCAACCCCATAGACAGCAGCCCACCAGGCTCCCCCGTCCCTGGGATTCTCCAGGAAAGAACACTGGAGTGAGTTGCCATTTACTTCTCCAATGCATGAAAGTGAAAAGTGAAAGTGAAGACGCTCAGTCGTGTCGGACTCTTAGCAACCCCATGGACTGCAGCCTACCAGGCTCCTCCGTCCATGGGATTTTCCAGGCAACAGTACTGGAGTGGGTTGCCATTGCTTTCTCCGAGGCATAGGTTCAGTTCAGTTCAGTTCAGTTCAGTAGCTCAGTTGTGTCCGACTCTTTGTGACCCCATGAATCACAGCACGCCAGGCCTCCCTGTCCATCACCAACTCCTGGAGTTCACTCAAACTCATGTCCATCCAGTCAATGATGCCATCCAGCCATCTCATTCTCTGTCGTCCCCATCTCCTCCTGCCCCCAGTCCCTCCCAGCATCAGAGTCTTTTCCAGTGAGTCAACTCATTGCATGAGGTGGCCAAAGTATTGCAGTTTCAGCTTTAGCATCAGACCTTCCAATGAACACCCAGGATTGATCTCCTTTAGGATGGACTGGTTGGATCTCCTTGCAGTATAAGGGACTCTCAAGAGTCTTCTCCAACACCACAGTTCAAAAGCATCCATTCTTCGGCGCTCAGCTTTCTTCACAGTCCAACTCTCACATCCATACATGACCATGCATAGGTTCAGTTCAGTTCAGTTCAGTTCAGTCGCTCAGTCGTGTCCGACTCTCCGCGACCCCATGAATCACAGCATGCCAGGCCTCCCTGTCCATTACCAACTCCCGGAGTTCACTCAAACTCATGTCCACAGAGTCGGTGATGCCATCCAGCCATCTCATTCTCTGTCGTCCCCTTCTCCTCCCACCCCCAACCTTTCCTAGCATCAGAGTCTTTTCCAGTGAGTCAACTCATCGCATGAGGTGGCCAAAGTATTTCAGTTTCAGCTTTAGCATCAGTCCTTCCAATGATCTCCTTTAGAATGGACTGGTTGGATCTCCTTGCAGTCCAAGGGACTCTCAAGAGTCTTCTCCAACACCACAGTTCAAAAGCATCAGTTCTTCGGCGATCAGCTTTCTTCGCAGTCCAACTCTTACATCCATACATGACCACGGGAAAAACCATAGCCTTGACTAGATGGACCTTTGTTGGCAAAGTAATGTCTCTGCTTTTTAATATACTATCAAGGTTGGTCATAACTTTCCTTCCAAGGAGTAAGCGTCTTTTAATTTCCTGGCTGCAATCAGCATCCGCAGTGATTTTGGATCCCAAAAAAATAAAGTCTGACACTGTTTCCACTGTTTTTCCATCTATTTCCCATGAAGTGATGGGACCAAATGCCATGATCTTTGTTTTCTGAATGTTGAGCTTCAAGCCAACATTTTCACTCGCCTCTTTCACTTTCATCAAGAGGCTTTTTAGTTCCTCTTCACTTTCTGCCATAAGGGTAGTGTCATCTGCATATCTGAGGTTAGGGGAAGGCAAAAACGCAAATCCTTCGACCAGAGAAACGTCTCAACGTGTACAGCCAAGATTAGGCAATGGTCAGCAGAACCTTGACACTCCCGGTCTGTGCGCCATCATTGAAAAAACTTTGGACACAATATATGCACCTGCACTGTGTGCACATTACACGTGTATAGATTTGTAGCGATAAGTTGCATGCATGACAAAATATACAGAGAAAAGTAGAATATGTAAATCAATGAGGAAAAGCAAGTATTTAGTGCATATGTGTGGAATCTGAAAAAACGGATATAGAAAAGTCTTATTTTAAAAGCAGAAATAGAGACACAGATGTCGAGAACAAATGTATAGATTCATATGGGAGAGGGGGGATGAGATGAACTGGAAGATTGGGACTGACGTAGATACACCATCGAGACTACGTATAAAATTAACAATTAATGAGAAACAAGTGTATAAACACAGTGAACTCTTCTCAAGTCTCTGTGGTGACTTAAATGGGAAGGAAATCCAAAAAACAAGAATACTAAGAATTACGGGACTGCAGTATCTCACACTGTATGATCTGAGGTCATAAACGTGGCCACTTTCTTCTACCAAAACTGCTGGAGTGCCTCCTGGACCACGCCATCCAATAAAACACTCTGCAATAAGGAAAATGTGTATCTATGTGCCCACTATGGTAGCCCCTAGCCCCACATGACCACTGGGCACTTGAAATGCAGCTAGAGAAACCGAATGTTAAGTTTTATTTAACCTTAATGATTTAGTTTTAAATAGCCACATGTGGCTAGTGGCTACTGTGTCAGAGAGAGCAGTCCTAGAATAATGCCTCAAACAAATGTGTAACCATCACTTACTAGCAGCAATTAGCATAGGTTGTGAAGATTTGGGCAGACTTGCTAAAATTCCATACTACAATTTGTCAAGTAGACCTGGAATTCAACAAACCACAAAAATCAAAGGATGCCTTTTAAGAGGCTTTAAGTATAATATATCAGACTGCAAGCAAAACAAAGAAAAGCCACAGATACAAGCGGGTCAATGACCTGCAAAAAAAATAGAGAATCAAAGCCCGCAGAGACCACAATGGGCAGCAAGTGGAAAGAGCCAGAAACGTGTCCAGAAAGAAGATGAACAGGCTGCGCTGAGAGATAAGGATGTAGAAGTACCAGCCAGGGATCCCTCCTCCAGGCTCGGCTTGCATCTTTGGTCTGCCATTCTGAAGAGGGATGAGAAGGAGCTGGAGAAACGACCCAACTGTTGGATCACACAACCACTGTGGGGAAACACTGGCTGCATTGAGGCTTTCTAATCCAGAGAAACAGAACTCGAGGGTGACGATGCCTGCCTTCAGGTACCAGAAGAGTCACCAGAAGTGGCGTCTGCCAAATGGTCTCCACGCACACGGAGAAGAAAACTGCACTTAATATACAACTAGGAAGACATTTCATTTAGCCAGAAGGACGACTTGTCTATCAGAGGTAACCGTTTAAACAGGGAAGCAGTTTCATTTAATCAAAAAGATGTTAAGCATCAGAGCCTGCGGGGACTGAGCCTAAAATACAAATAAGACAGATTCTAAGCTGCAGGACCTTCACATAGAGAGAGTGGGGAGGGGCCTACACTGCCTCACACCCACCCAGCCAAAACTGGGACAAGCTTATTAGGAAGAGGAAGAGGGCTGTTGACAATCCCATACTCACGCCTTCATCTATTCTCTACAGAGGCAGCTGTATAGACATACCTGGTTGAATGCACTTTGCTTTACTGCATTTTGCAGATACTGCATTTTTACAAATTGCCCAGTGGGTCAGCAGTAAAGAATCCGCATGGAAGGTAAGAGACTAAGGACACATGGGTTTGATGTCTGGATTGGGAAGATCCCCTGGAGGAGGAAATGGCACTCCACTCCAGTATTCTTGCTGAGAAAATTCCATGGACAGAGGAGCCTGGTGGACTACAGTCCATGGGGTCACAGAGAGTCGGACATGACTCAGCATGCACTCATGCATTTTTACAAATTGAAGGTTTGAGACAACCCTGCATAGAGCAAGTCTAGAGGCACCATTTCTCCAACTGCATTGGCTTAATTCATGTCTTCATGTCACGTTTTGAAATTCTCCCAATATTTCAGACTTTTTCATTATTATCATATTTGTCATGGTGATTTGTAATCAGTGATCTTTCTTGTTTCTATTGTCATTGTTTTGGGGCACCACGAACCATGCCCACACAATACAGAACTTAATTGATAAATGTTATGTGTGTTCTGGTGGCTCCACCAATTGGCTGTTCCACCATCTCTCCCCCTCTCCCCTCAGGCCTCCCTATCCCCTGAGACACAATGTTGAAATTAGGCCAATTAATAACCCTTCAATGACTTCTAAGTGTTCAAGTGAAAGGAAGAGTCTCAAATCTGTCACTTCAAATAAAAAACTAGAATGATTAAGCTTAGTGAGTACTGCAAGTGTGCTCAGTCGTGTCTGACTCTTGTGACCCCAAGGACTGTAGCTCACCAGGCTCCTCTGTCCATGCGATTCTCCAGGCAAGAATATTGGAGTGGGTTGCCATGCCCTCCTCCAGGAGATCTTCCCAACCCAGAGATTGAAATATCTCCTGCATTGGCAGGTGGGTTCTTTACCACTGCACCATCTGGGAAAGCATGTTAAAAAGCCAAGAGAGACCAAAATCTAGACCTCCTGTGCCAGTTAGCCAAGTTGTGAAAGCAAAGAAAAAGTTCTTAAAGGAAATTAAGAGTGCTACTCCAGTGAACACACATGTGATAAGAAAGTGAAACAGCCTTATTGCTGACATGGAAAAGGTTTCAGTGGCCTGGATAGAACAGCAAACCAGCCACAGCATTCCCTTAAGCTAAAACCTAATCCGAAACAAGGACCTGATTCTCTTTAATTCTATGAAGCCTGGGAGAAATGAGGAAGCTGTAGAAGAAAAATGTGAAGCTGGCAGAGTTTGATTCATGAGAGTTAAGGAAAGAAAGCCGTTCCCATAACATCATAGCGCAAAGTGATGCAGAAAGGGCTGATGCACTGATGGAAGCTGACACAAGTTGTCCAGATACAATTAAGATTATTAATGAAGGAAGCTACACTGAACAACAGATTTTCAACGCAGACATACAGTCTCAACTGGAAGGAGATGCCATCTAGCACTTTCATAGCTAGAGAGGAGAAGTCAGTGCCTGGTTTCAAAGCTTCCAAGAACAAACTGACTCTTGTTGGGGTCTAATGGAGCTCCTGACTGAAAGACAATGTCCATTTACCATTTCAAAAATCCCAGGGCCCTTAAGAATTTACTTTAAAATTACCCTGTCTGTGTTCTATAAATGGAACAACAAAGCCTAGATGACAGCATGTCTCTCTACAACATGGTTTACTGAATACTTTAAGCCTACTTTTGAGAACTACTGCATAGAAGAAAAGAAGAAAAGAAAGGATTCCTTTCAAAATATGACTTCTCACTGACAATGCACCTGGTCAGCCATGAGCTCTGATGGAGATGCATAAGATTCGTGTTATTTTCATGCCTGCTGACACAGCATCCAGGCTTCCCTGATGGTTCAGTGGGTAAAGAATCTTCCTGCATTGCTGGAGACACAGGAGACTCAGGTTCCATCCCTGGGTAGGGAAGATCCCCTAGAGGAGGAAATGGCAACCCACTCCAGTATTTTTGCCGAAAAATCCCATGGACAGAGGAAACTGGCGGACTACAGTCAGTGGGGTACCAAAGAGCTGGACATGACTGAGCGGCTAAGCACACAACTCAGCATCCATTCTGCAACTTATGGATCAAGGAGATATTTCAATTGTCAAGTCTTATTACTTAAAACATACTTTTCATCAAGTTAGTGAAGTGGAAGTCACTCAGTCTGGAGTGGGTAGCCTTTCCCTTCTTCAGGGGATCTTCCCAACCCAGGGATCAAACCCAGGTCTCCCACATTGCAGGCAGATTCTTTATCAGCTGAACCACCAGGGAAGCCCAAGAATACTGGAGTGGGTAGCCTATCCCTTCTCCAGTGGATCTTCCCAACCCATGAATCAAGCCAAGGTCTCCTGCATTGTAGGTGGATTTTTTACCAACTGAGCTACCAGACACCTAGGAAGCCCATCTACTAGATGAAAGTGAAAGTCTCTCAGTCCTGTCCGACTCTTTGTGAGTCGGAATTCCAGTCCATGGAATTCTCCAGGTCAGAATACTGGAGTGGGTAGCCGTTCCCTTCTCCAGGGGATCTTCCCAACCCAGGGATCGAACCCAGGTCTCACCCATTGCAGGCAGATTCTTTACCAGCTAAGCCACAAGGGAAGCCTTTTCATAAAGTTATAGCTGCTGTAAATAGTGATTCCTCTGATGGAGCTGGCAAAGACCATTTAAAACCTTCTGGAAAGGATTCACCATTCTAGATGCCATGACGAGCATTCATGACTCACAGGAAGCGATTGTTGATTCCCACGTCATGGGTGACTTTGAGAGTTCAAGACTTCCCTGGAGGAGTAACTATAGATGAGATGGAAGTAGCAAGAGAACTAGAATTAGAAGTGACTGAACTTCTGATCGGAGAAGGCAATGGCACCCCACTCCAGCACTCTTGCCTGGAAAATCCCATGGACAGAGGACCCTGGCGGGCTGCAGTCCATGGGGTCGCTAAGAGTCGGACATGACTGAGCGACTTCACTTTCACTTTTCACTTTCATGCATTGGAGAAGGAAATGGCAACCTGCTCCAGTGTTCTTGCCTGGAGAATCCCAGGGACAGGGGAGCCTGGTGGGCTGCCGTCTGTGGGGTCGCACAGAGTCGAACACTACTGAAGCGACTTAGAAGCAGCAGCAGAACTTCTGATACCTCATGACAAACTTTTCACAGAGGAGGAACTGCTTCTCATGAATGAGCAGAAAAAGTGGTTTTTTGAGATAGTCTCCTCCTAGTGAAGATGCTGTGAGGATTCTTGAAATGACAACAAGAGAGTTAAAATTTAACATAAACTTAGTCGATAAAGCAACAGCTGAGATAATTGACTCAAATTTAATTGCTTTTTTTCTGGCTATGCAGCATATGGGATCTTAGTTTCCTGACCAGAAATTGAACCTGTGCCCCCCTGCACTGGGAGTTCAGAGTCTTAACCACTGGACTGCCAGGAAAGTCCCAAATCCAATTTTAAAATTTCTCCTGTGGGTAAAATGCCATCTAACACATCTGCATGCTACAAATCATTCATGAAAGGAAGAGGCAATCAATGCAGCAAATTACCGCTGTCTTATTTTAAGAAATCACCACAGCCACTCCAACTTCAGCAACCAGCACCCTGGTCAGTCAGCAGCCATTAAGACCGAGGCAAGACCCTCTACCAGAAGAAAGATTACAGCTTGCAGAAGGCCCAGATGATGGGTAGCACTTTTTAACAGTAACTTTTAACTAAAATAGGTATATTATTTTTAGACATAATGCTATTTCACACTTTACAGACTACAGTATAGTGTTGGTGTTCGGTCGATGTTGTTTTTGGAATCAGTCACTAGGTCGAGTCCAACTCTTTGCAACTTCATGAACTATAGCACACCAGGCTCCCCTGTCCTTCACCATCTCTCAGAGTTTACTCAGCTTCATGTCCATTGAGTCAGTGATACTATCTAACCATTTCATCCTCAGCCATTCCCTTCTCCTTTGCTTTCAATCTTTCCCAGCATCAGGATCTTTTCCAATGAGTTTTCTCTTTGCATCAGGTGGCCAAAGTATTGGAGCTTTAGCATCAGTACTTCCAATGAATATTCAGGGTTGATTTCCTCTAGGGTTGACTGGTTTGATCTCCTTGCTGTCCAAGCGACTCCCAAGAGTCATCTCCAGCACCACAATTTGAAAGTATCAATTCTTCAACGGTGTAAGGTAAACACAACTTTTCTATGCTCATGTGATTTGTTTTATTGCAATATTTGCTTTATTGTTGTAGTCTGAAATTGAACCCACAACATCTCTGAGGTGTGTCTGTCTGTACGCACAAGCCACTGGAGGAAACAAAGCACATTAATAGAAGAGAGAGAAACTGGGAACTCCTAATACCCTGTGTTCAAGTAAACGCTGGACTGGAATATATGGAAAGGCTCAAAGTCCAAAGAAGTCAGTGAGTCTCGCACCCTGAACCTTGGGTGTCAGGGTCTGTGGGGCTGAGCTTTTCCTCAAAGAGCAGGGAGCAAAGCAGAACCAAAAGAGCAAGCAGGCCCTATCTAAGTTAGCTTGTCCCCTGAAAGTGGGAGGTACAAGGAATCGAGCTGCTGATGACTCCTGACCAGGGGTGACCACGTGGTGGCCAATGTAACTCACAGGGCTAGGTCAGGGAAACTGGATGCAGGGTCACCTCCCTTCAAGGTACTGCACGCTTATCAGTTAAACATTCACTTTGCCCAATCAAGGCTCAGGCTCTACCCAATCAGACCGCATCTCCTGTGTTGAGGAGAATGAGTGAAGGTTCCTGCTGCAACTGCTGCAATTATATCACAGACATAATCAAGCACTAACAAGAAATCAGAGGAGGGAGTATAATGGAGGCTGACTGCATATTATGCAACATTGAATTAATTTGAAGCTATGTGAATAAAAATATTAATAAAGTCCCAATTTATGCACAAAATCTGAAATTATGCAATTTTCAAACCATTGTTTAATTCATCAGGGATTGTTTATTTTCAATGTCATTATGCCAAGTGAATTGTAGACAGTGTTTACACTGCTAGCGCTTGAGCTGGTAAACAGAAATACCCACCATCTCTGCTCTCGTTAGGGTTTGAGGAGCCTCGCTGTTCCCTGGAGGGGCCCTGTGGATTCTGTGTGGAGAAGCACCTGCCCCCGCTTTGATGAGGGTAAAGGGTGTGGGGTTGCTGTCTGTTCTAGTCATGACCCTCCCCTCCCCACCACCGCAGGCATTGCTTTAAAGATTCAGCTCTCGTGCAGAGAAGGAATTGCTAGGTTTGCAGTGGGGTGTCAGCATCGGGACCCACGGGGATGCCCCCACCCAACACCCCACCAGGCGCCTTGACTCTTGGAACCTAAGTTCTTTAAAGGGGCACAGCCCAGCCATGTCCACAACGTCAGGGGCCTGGGAGCCCTAGAGTGCTTCCTGAAATCCAGGCTGGCAGAGACCATGGAGTCTGAGGCCAGCTGAAGGTACACTGCTCCCGAAACCGGTGCCAGCCAGTCCCGCCCAAGGCCCTTCTCTTCCAGTGTGCCAGGGGAGCCTGGTTCCCAAGCGGTGATCGAGCTCATGGACTCGCACAGGACTGAGGCTTACCAGCTGGGAGACAGAGGGGCCTGAAGGACTGGGGGGCGAGGGGAGGCATTCAGATCCCAGCCACCAGGAAATCATTTTTAACAACCACGTGAAGAAGAGATATTTTTTAAAAGCATAAATTACTTTCAGTTGTTTTCTGATTATCCTGACTTTTCTTATTTTATTGGAGTATAGTTCCTTTACAATGTTGTGTTAGTTCCTGCTGCACAGCAAAGGGAGTCAGCTACATGCGTACATATAGCCCTGTTTTGGGTTTCCCTTCCCATTTAGGTCGCCACAGAGCATTGATAGAGTTCCCTGTGCTATAGAGTCGGTTCTTACTAGTTACCTATTTTATCAATATACACAGCATCAATAGCGCGTATATGTCAATCCCAGTTCCCCAGTTTATCTCCCCCTGCCCCGTCCCCACTTGCTGTCCATGCGTTTGTTCTCTACTTCTGGGTCTGTCTCTGCTTTGCAAATGAATTCATCTCTACCACGAGAACCAGCAATCCCACTCCTGGGCATCTACCCAGAGAAAACCATAATTCAAAAAGATACATTAACTCCAGTGTTCCCTGCAGCACTGTTTACTCACGACAGCCAGGACTTGAAAGCCATCAACAGAGAAAGCGATAAAGATGACATGGTACATGTGTACAATGGAATATTACTCACTATAGAAAAGGAACAAAATAGTGCCATTTGCAGAGACGCGGATGGACCTAGAGGCTGCCATATGGAGTGAAGTAAGTCAGAAAGAGAAAACAAACGTCATATATTAACACTGGAAAAGGAAATGGCAGCCCACTCCAGTATTCTTGCCTGGAGAATCCCATGGAGAGAGGAACCCAGTGGGCTACAGCCTATGGGCTCGCAAGAGTCAGACAAGACTGAGCAACTAAACCTATATTAACGCACAGATATGGGACCTGCCTCTTCTTTCCCCGGAGACTTCACATGGGTGATTGTTTCATATCAGGTACATCTTAGTGCCCCCTCCCTCCGAGCCCACCCAGCAGTCCTGAGTGTGCGCCCCATCCTTTCTCAGCAGCTAAGATATTCTAGGCAATACTATAGGCACATCTGACTGTGTCTCTCTCTTTTAGTGCAAGAAACTCAACTCATCTTCAAAAAAATACACTAAAAAATTACAAAATAGCAAAAACATCTTTTTTTAAGGGAGAGTTTTCATAGGTATTAATGAATATTTAAGTTGTATGTCTGATATTTCTTAATACCAGTAGCATTAATTCATACTTTTGCAGCAACACGGTATTTTTACAATCAGTGCTTGGCTCAGATCTCCACGAGGGCTTTATGCAGGGCTATCTTGGGACCCTGTGTACCTTGTACTGTATTTTTTTTTAAAATTACCTAGTGTTGCCCTTGCTGTATTAATTAACAGCAGACATTGTTTACACACCTGTGTCAAGTTGGTGTGGCTGCAACAGTCCTCCAAAGAGTCACATTGCACGGGGTTGGAGTTGATAGTTCTTCTGATATTTAAACCCTGATCAGACCTGAGGGTTTATTTAGGGTTTGCGGTTTGACCTTTGGGCTTTTGGTTCCATTTTGTTTTGGTGCCCTTTCTCCATTTACAGCAAAATCAGTTTTGTGATAATTAAAACTTTCACTGATGTCAAATGGAGGAAAAGAAGAGAAAAAAATGAAGAAAGAAAGAATTTTACAAAGTGATAAAACTGAAAACTGAGCTGTTTCAGTATTGCTGTTTTTACCTGTCTGTTCTTGTCCAACATGGAGAAGAGGAACGGTCCACTTGGCTCCTTAAAGCCCAGCCCAGAACTCATCACCCACTACCCCTCCAAATTCTTGCCTCCCAGTTGGTTGATGCCAAGGCTTTTAATGGTTAGAGGATCAGCTGTTGAAATGATTTCTTGTCAGTGTTATATGTATGGTTTTACAGTAAAATGACATTTAGGGAGAAAAAAAAAGAAACAAATACCATCAGAAATATTTTTATTAGATCTGTGAGAAAATTAATCTTTTAATCATGTTAGTTTTGAATTATGTAAATTTTTCAAAAATCGATCCCTCACATAAACTGTCACTTCTGTGTACAGAAGCAGAGGAAGGACATTTCAGGAAGAGACAGGAACTGTTTGCAAACACACAGAGGCAGAAAGAAGCTCAGGAAGGGAGGCGGTGAGGAAAGGAAAGAGGAGGGTTTGGAACATTCGGTGACTCCCCACATCCAGTCCTCATCTCAGGGTCGGGCCGAGCCAGAGCGTCCACTGATTCGCAGTGAGATAAGAACAACGAGGGCAGTGTTTTCTGTGAAGCTAAATATTGTTATTGTTGTTCGGTCGCTAAGTCGTGTCTGACTCTTTCTGACCCCACGGAAGGGAGCCCATCAGGCTCCCCTGCCCTTCGCTGCTCCAAAGCTAAACATACAAAGTGTTTAATATTTCAAATCATCCTCTGTTGTGAGCTCTCGTCTTCCTTAATTTGCTGGCAGCAAAACATCCTGCAATGAAACGCTGGCAACAGGAGGGGACAGATGAAACGTATGATTCTCTAAAAACACATAAATGAACAAATCTGACTCCAGGACTCAAAAACTGAGGTTAATAATTAAGAAAGAAATGTGAAATATAGCCAAGGACTTGGGACTAATCAGGCATCAGACTTGCTCAATAAAATTGTTTGCAAGAGAAGTACTAAACCTATGTCAACTATTTCAGAGCTTGGAAAAATATGAGAAGTATTTCAGTTTTTTCTATTGGATTACCATCATCCTGGTACTAAAACCAGATCCAAAAAATATACTGTACAGACATTATACGAACACACACGCACCACTTTGGCCAAAAGTGAATTACAGGCATAAACAGAAACTTCCAAGTTGCAGGCATACCTCGTTTTCTTGCACTTCACTTTCTTGCACTTCCTACAAACTGGAAGTTTGTGGCAAGGCTGCACCAAGTCAGTCTATCAACACCATTTCTTTCAGCAGCATCTGCTCGCTTCCTGTCTGTTTATCATATTTTGGTAATGCTCAAAATATTTCAAACTTTTTCAGTGTTATCCTGTTTGTTATGGTCATCCATGATCAGTGATCTTTGATCTTATTATCCCAGAGATTACGACTTGCTGAGGCTCAGATGGTGGCTACCACTTCTTAGCAATAGTTTTGCACACGTAGCAGAATACAGTATAATGGAGACGTAACTTTTATATTCACTGGCAAACCAAAAATATTGGGTGATTCACTTTATTTCAATATATTCTTTATTGCAGTGGTCTGAAACTGAATCTACAGTATCTCCAAGCTATGCCCGCAAAATGTGAACAAACAAATCTGGTTTGTATTTTTTAGACATTAGGGGAAACGTTAGGAATGAGTCAACAATAGGAAAAAATACATTAATGAAATCCACTATCATAAAAGATTAGGAAAATAGAAATATATGTATATAATTATAAATTATCAAAAGAAGTATACGTTATATATTTATATAATTATATGTATATAATTTTACATATATACATACATATATAATATATATTTCTTTTTTCATATCTGTGTATATATATACAGTAAGGGCTTCCCAGTTGGCACTAGTGGTAAAGAATCCACCTGCCAGTGTAGGAGATGAGAGATATGTGGGTTCAGTGCCTGGGTCTGGAAGATCCCCTGGAGGAGGAAATGGTAATCCGCTCCAGTATTCTGGCCTGGAAAATTCCACGAACAGAAGAGCCTGGTGGGCTACAGTCCATGGGGTCACAAAGAGTCAGACATGACTGAGCGACTAAGCAATTGAGCGCACACACATACATGCAGCAACCATCTGCTACCAACAGAAGAAGCGTTGTGAATCCCACGGCGGCCGTCTGCACCTGTGTGAGGCCTATGATGTTTTCTCCTGTGCATGTGTGCGTGAAGTTGCTCAGTCACGTCTGACTCTGCGACCCTATGGACTGTAGCTCGCCAGGCTCCTCTATCCATGGAAAATTCTCCAGGCCAGAATAAGTCAATGAGTGGGCCTTATTCGAGTGTTTCACCACTAAGTGTGATAGTTTATTAGTCTTCCCTGGTGACCAGATGGCAAAGAATCTGCCTGCAATGCGGGAGACCCCGGTTCGAGCCCTGGGTTGGGAAGATCCCCTGGAGAAAGAAAAGGCTACCCACTCCAGCACTCTGGCCTGGAGGATTCCATGGACTGCATAATCCATGGGGTTGCAAAGAGTCGAACAAGACTGAGCGACTTTCACTATTATTCAGTATTATGCCAACAGTCCTGGTAATCTCAGTAATACAAGACCAAAAGGGAGAGAAACTTTTTTTAGAAAGAGACAAAACATTCCACACTTGTAGACAATACTATAAGCTACCTAGGAACTCCAAGAACATCCTTTTCCAGCTGTATACCAATTAGGGGACTATTGCATTCTGAATCTGACAGACGGTGATGATATAGACAAAATACAGTGAGGTCTGAGCAGTATTTGGATACAAGATTAAAACATGCAGTTTTAAATGGAGGAGGAGGCAAAGAGGCAAATAGGAAGTGGAAGATTCAGGAATATTTGGGGCTTCCAGCATAGATAATTGAGTGGAAACCTGGTATCATTAGCCTGGATGAGGGATGAAAAATACACCTCAGGTTTGGGTTCAGACAGGCTGATCCGTTCTAGACGGTGATGCCTTTGCTGACCAGCGGCTGTAAGAGTTAGGCGGTGGGGGACAGGTGGTGGGGTTTCAAGTACAGACTCTTCTCTCTCTAGAGCTGTGACCTAGGCACTGTAATCCCTCCAAGTCCTCGTTTCCTCATCTGAAGAACAGGGATACCAAACCCTCCCTTCCAGACTCAAGTGAAAGCATGAACAGAGAAGCACATACAGAGCGGGACTGAAGAAGCCCTCTGTGCTTCAGTTAAAGCCTTCAGCCTCGTGAAGACAAAGTGTGTCAATAATATCAACCCTTCCTGTACTTTGTTAACGTTTGGCCTTCTTGGATGAGAGTCAGAAGATAGAACACAATAATGAGAAATCAAAATGACTTCACGGAGTCAAGTTTTTAACAAAATCTATATTTTCTTAGTTTTAAAAAAATAAATTGGCTCGAATTGTCCTTCGGAAATCAATACGTTGCTTTTACAGAGACACTTTAGGAAAAAGGAACAGTAGTTTTTTAGGATCAATAGCAAATGATTTGATTCTCACCCAGACAAAGAGGACATCCAAGTTAACTCTTGGGAGGTGGGAAAAAAGTTGTCCTCAAAACCCAGGTTTGCCCAAGTCTTGTTCATCCTCAAGGTCCAATGTCCTTGTTGCCCTAAGTTAGAGCAGGGTCATATTTAAGAGCACATGGCTTTTTAAGGGTATCAGAAAGTAATGGGTTCATGCTCCAATTTGATCACTTTTTAGCTCTGTGATCTGCAGCAAGTCATTTAGCTTCTTTAAGCCTTGATTTCCTAATTTGTACAATGGGAATAATAAAACGTTTGCAGAGCAGAAATAGACATGCAGTCTTAGAGAACGGAGGTGTGGACACAGGGGGGACGTGGAGGGTGGGACAAACTGGGAGATTAGGATTGACATATATACACTGATATGTGTAAAGCAGACAGCTAGGTGGGAACCTGCTGTGCAGACAGGGAGCTCATCTCGGTGCTCGGTGATGACCTAGAGAGGTGTGATATAGGGGAGGGAGCATCAAGAGGGAGAGGGTATATACACACACACAGCTGATTCATGTCATTGTACAACAGAAACCAGCACAGAATTGTGAAGCAGTTCAGTTCAGTTCAGTCACTCAGTCGTGTCCGACTCTTTGTGACCCCATGAACCGCAGCACGCCAGGCCTCCCTGTCCATCACCAATTTCTGGAGCCCACCCAAACTCATGTCCATCGAGTCGGTGATGCCATCCAGCCACCTCGTCCTCTGTCATCCCCTTCTCCTCCTGCCCTCCAATGAGTCAGCTCTTCACATCAGATGGCCAAAGTATTGGAGCTTCAACTTCAGCATCAGTCCCTTCAATGAATATTCAGGACTGATTTCCTTTAGGATGGACTGATTGGATCTCCTTGCAGTCCAAGGGACTCTCAAGAGTCTTCTCCAACACCACAGTTCAAAAGAATCAATTCTTTGGCGCTCAGCTTTATTTACAGTCCATTGTAAAGCAACTATACCCCAATAAAAAAATAACAAAATATCATAGCAACCTCGGTTATGGTTGGGATTTTGTTTTTAAATCCATGTATCTTAGATCAGATTTCCCATCTTAGACTCTCAGATGGACAGTGTGCACAGGAAGCTCTTAGAGTATGCTACCCACAGTCAGCACCGATGGGGTGCTGAGGGATGAAGGACTGGACGGGGGATGTGCTGCACCAGGATGCAGCCACAGCAGAAGCCTCAGTTGATTCCCCAGGGAGCTCTGGAGCTGGGACAGCCCTTTGAAGTGGTCTGGAACTAGGGCAAAGGGTTGGTCCTCTGTAGCCTGTGTTCAGGGCTTCCCTGGTGGCTCAGTGGTAAAGAATCCACTGGTCAATGAAAGGACACTTGGGTTCGGTCCCTGGGTCAGGAAGATCCCCGGAGAAGGAGATGAAACTCACTCCACTATTCTTGCCTGGGAAATCCCATGGACAAAGGAGCCTGGTGGGCTACTGTCCATGGGGTTGAAAAAGAACTGGACCTGACTTAGTGACTAAACAAAAACAACAAAGCCCCCGTCTCGCAGTCGCTGGCTGCAGGCTGCCTTCAAGAGGGAGAGTAGCCCAAAGTGAGGCAGGTCTCTTCAGCTGATGACAGTTCCTATGAACTACAGTGTGTCAACGCTAGCTAGGAGCTGGAGAAACAGATTTGCAAAGATTTCCCTGTGCTGTACGGTTGGTTCTCATTGGTTATCTATTTTATACATAATACATTATATATGTATACGAAGAAGGAAATAGCAACATACTGCAGTATTCTTGCCTGGAAATCCCATGGGCAGAGGAGCCCTGAGGGGTCTTAAAGGGTCAGACACAGCCAAAGCAATCTTGAGGAAGAAACATGGAACTGGGGGAATTAACCTGCCGGACTTCAGGCTCTACTACAAAGCCACAGTCATCAAGACAGTATGGTACTGGCATAAAGACAGAAATATAGATCAATGGAACAAAATAGAAAGCCCAGAGATAAATCCACGCACCTATGGACACCTCATCTTTGACAAAGGAGGCAAGAATATAAAATGGACAAAAGACAGTCTCTTTAACAAGTGGTGCTGGGAAAACTGGTCAGCCACTTGTAAAAGAATGAAACTAGAACACTTCCTAACACCATACACCAAAATAAACTCAAAATGGATTAGAGAGCTAAATGTAAGACCAGAAACTATAAAACTCCTAGAGGAGAACGTAGGCAAAACACTCTCTGACATAAATCACAGCAGGATCCTCCATGACCCACCTCCCAGAATATTGGAAATAAAAGCAAAAATAAACAAATGGGACCTAATTAAAATCAAAAGCTTCTGCACAGCAAAGGAAACTATAAGTAAGGTGAAAAGACAGCCTTCAGAATGGGAGAAAATAATAGCAAATGAAGCAACTGATAAAGGATTAATCTCCAAAATATACAAGCAGCTCCTGCAGCTCAATTCCAGAAAAATAAATGACCCAATCAAAAAATGGGCCAAAGAACTAAACAGAGATTTCTCCAAAGAAGACATAAAGATGGCTAACAAACACATGAAAAAATGCTCAACATCCCTCTTAATCAGAGAGATGCAAATCAAAACCACAATGAGATACCATTTCACACCAGTCAGAATGGCTGCTATCCAAAAGTCTACATGCAATAAATGCTGGAGAGGGTGTGGAGAAAAGGGAACCCTCTTACACTGTTGGTGGGAATGCAAACTAGTACAGCCATTATGGAGAACAGTGTGGAGATTCCTCAAAAAATTGGAAATAGAACTGCCATATGATCCAGCAATCGCACTCCTGGGCATACACACCGAGGAAACCAGAATTGAAAGAGACACGTGTACTCCAATGTTCATTGCAGCACTGTTTATAATAGCCAGGACATGGAAGCAACCTAGATGTCCATCTGCAGACGAATGGATAAGAAAGCTTTGGTACATATACACAATAGAGTATTATTCAGCCATTAAAAAGAATACATTTGAATCAGTTCTAATGAGGTGGATGAAACTGGAGCCTATTATACAGAGTGAAGTAAGCCAGAAAGAAAAACACCAATACAGTATACTAACACATATATATGGAATTTAGAAAGATGCAAATGATAACCCTGTATACGAGACAGCAAAAGAGACACAGATGTATAGAACAGTCTTTGGGACTCTATGGGAGAGGGTGAGGGTGGGATGATTTGGGAGAATGGCATTGAAACACGTATGTTGTCATATGTGAAACGAATCACTAGTTCAGGGTCAATGCATGTTATAGGATGCTCGGGGCTGGCATGCTGGGATGACCCAGAGGGAGGATAAAGGGAGGAGGGAGGTGGGAGGGGGGTTCAGGAGGGGGAACTTATGTAAACCCGGGGCGAATTCAAATCAATATATGGCAAAACCAACCAATATAATATTGTAAAATAATTTGCCTCCAATAAAAAATAAATTAATTACCAAAAAAAAAAAAAGAGTCAGACACAACTGAGCACGCCCAAAGATTATATCAATAGAGTATATATGTCAGTCCCTATCTCCTAATTCATCCCACCCACCTTTCCCCACTTGATGTCTGTTCTCTACATCTGTATCACTATTTCTGCTTTGCAAATAAGATCATCAGTAGGATTTTTCACATACATGTTAATATTATTGCTGTTCGGTCTCTCAGTCGAGTCCAACTCTCTGCAACCCCATGGATTTCAGCACGTCAGACTTCTCTGTCCTTCACTGTCTCCTGGGGCCTGCTCAAACTCATGTCCATCGAGTCAGTGAGGCCATCCAACCATCTAATCCTCTGTCACCCCTTCTCCTCCTGCCTTCAATCTTTCCCAGCATCAGGGTCTTTTCAAATGTGTCGGCACTTCTCATCAGGTGGACAAAGTATTGGAACTTCAGCTTCAACATCAGCCCTACCGATGAATATTCAGGGTTGATTTCCTTTCAGATTGACTGGTTGGATCTCCTTGCAGTCCAAGGGACTTTCAAGAGTCTTCTCCAGCACTAGAGTTGGAAAGCAGCAGTGCTCAGCCTTCTGTATGGTCCAGTTCTCACATCCCCACATAACTACTCATAAAACCATAGCCTTGAATATACGAACCTTTGTCAGCAAAATAGTGCAGAGGATATTAAGAAGAGGTGGCAAGGATACTCAGAAGAACTATCGCATGCTAAAATATGATATTTGCTTTTCTCTTTCTAACTTACTTCAGTCTGTATGACAGTCACTGTTGTTAGGGCAAAAATGAACACAACTTTGTAAAACAGCTATACTACAATAAAAATAAATAAAACTGAAGAACTGGCAGAATGATTGTAAAAGGGGATTTGGGAGGAGCAGGGCAACATCCGCTGTAAAACACAAAGGAAGCCGCTCTCTAGATTGTAAGCGACACAAAGGTAACCACTTTCTCTGCTGTCTGCCGCCGCTTCTGATGTTAGTTCCAAGCATACAGGATGTGCTTAATGCATGTTAGCTGAACAGAGAGAAGAAGCATAACGTGTTAGTTATTATTATGATGAATAAGGGCTTCCCAGGTGGTCTAGTGGGAAAGAATTTGCCTGCCAATGCAAGAGACACAATAGATTCGGGTTCGATTCCTGGGTCAGGAAGATCCGCTGAAGAAGGAAATGGCAATCCACTCTAGTATTCTTGCCTGAGAAATCCCATGGACAGAGGAGCCTCGCAGGCTCCATGGGGTCGCAAAGAGTCGGACGTAACTGAACAACCAAGCGCAGCGCAGCAGCGTGATTAGTAACTCTTCCCTGATGCTTCCTGAAGAAGGTGTCTTGTACCCTCTTTACTTTGGTTTTGTCTTTCCTGTTCCCTTCCTATTCTACCTTGCTACCTCGCCATTGTAATTCAATTATTAAATCCCACACCATTCCACAAAGCATAAGATAACCCCTTAATTTTATCTCCTCACATAGTATCTGTAACTCTTCAGCTGAAACCTAGAAAAAATAAGGATCTTAAGGGTACTATGGTCAGGAAGAATCCAGACTTACAATTCCATCCCCCGAGGAAGGTTGGGGGAGATGACACTGGTGTCTGCATAAAAGAACGTGGGGTGAAAGCACTGGCCAAGAGCGGAAGCATTTTCTCACGAAATCATTCCCTACTCCGCCCCTCACAAACACCCAAGAGGGTAACTTCCCATTGTCAGTTCAGTTACTTAGTTGTGTCTCTTTGCGACCCCATGAACCGCAGCACGCCAGGCCTCCCTGTCCATCACCAACTCCTGGAGTCCCAAACCCATGTCCATCGAGTCGGTGATGCCACCCAGCCATCTCATCCTGTGTCGTCCCCTTCTCCTCATTATACCCTGAATACTCATTGGAAGGACTGATGCTGAAGCTGAAGCTCCAACACTTTAGCCACCTGATGCGAAGAGCCCACTCATGGAACAGACTTCGACGGTGGGAAAGATTGAAGACAGAAGGCAGAGGATGAGACAGTTAGAGGGCATCACTAACTCAACAGACACAAGTTCAAGCAAACTTTGGTAGATAGTGAAGGACAGGGGAGCCTGACATGCTGCAGTCCACGGGGTTGCAAAGAGTCAGACCTGACTTAGTGACTGAGCAACAGCAACAGTACCTCCACAGCAGCCTGAACTAATGCTTCAAACACTCACCACCCTCAGAATTACTCTTTCATTGCTAGGGCTCCCACTACGTGTCACGTGGGACCTGAGACCATGGGATGCCATATCTAAAACTAAGCAAGGATGCGTACGTATGAACTACACCAGTCATTCACAACTAGCATCTCTTCTGATCAGCCTGGCCAGTCCAGTCCTGAATGCTCAGCATCCCAGCCATAGCTGCTGTCAAGAGTTCTGAAAATCACCTTCCTTTGCCTTCGGGGCTTAGCGCAGGTCCTGACAAATGACAGATGCTTCTAATAGGCTGAAATGTGTACCCAAAATCTATGTGTTGAAACCTTAACCCCCGCAACTCCAGAATGTGACTGCACCTGGAGACAGGGTCTTTAAAAAGATGATTAAGTAAAAATGAGGCCATTATCGTGGGTCCTTACCCAAACTGGCTGCTGTCCTTAGAAGAAGAGGACCTTTGGACCCAAGAGGAGAGAGCAGGGTGACTAAATGAGGACAGGGAGAGAAGGCAGCCGTCTGTAAGCCGCGGAGAAAGGCTCCAGAGGAACCAAGTCTGCCGACACTTTGATCCTGGACTCTCAGCCCTCGCAACTGTGAGAAACTAAACTTCTGTTGCTTAAGTCACCCAGCCTGTGGCATTTTGTTATGGCGGTCTTAGTGTTTAGTACACTTTTATTGATTGATATATGGGTTATTTGGGTCTCAGGAAGTAAAGGGAAGACTTGATTATTTGTGATCTATGTACTGTAGCCTGCCAGGGTCCTCTGTCCATGGAATTCTCCAGACAAGAATACTGGGGTGGGTTGCCATGACCCCCTCCAGAGGGATCTTCCTGACCTAGGGATTGAACCTGAGTCTCCTGCATCACAGGCAGATTCTTTACCATCTGAGCCACCACGGAAGCCCCGATTATTTCACACACATTTCAACAAATATTTACCAACTCCTGCCATATGCCAAGTCCCGAACTAGGTGCTGGACAACATCACAAAAATAAATAAAATGTGGCCCCACAACCCTGGTGAACAAACAGTTGCCTGAAAGGAGTAAAGGAGAAATGTAAAACTGGGAGGGCCCGGCTGGAGAGGGAGTTGCCAGCCCAGCAGAGGATTTCAGCCGTGAAGGGCTCCTGGGAGCCCAGCCGTCTGATGCTGGCAGGAGCATTAAGATACAGACAGTACGCTATCCCTAAAGCCAGGTGTGTAGACCCCAGACCATAAGATAGAACTTGGCCTTGCTCAAACGTGTCTTTTCAGATCCTCTGTCTTTGGGATCCCAGTAACTGATCATCCGGGGGTAGATGATTCGAGGGTTCTGGGTCATTAAAGCTTTAAAAAGGTCATACGTCGTAAAAACAACCCTCCACAAATGATCTAGCAAATTAAGCAGAATGTCCAGTTGACACTGGAAAAGCATCAGCAACCAATTCTGTTGCCTTGGTAACCAGGCCCCTCCCCAGTCTATGATACTCTCTCTCTCTCTTTCTTTTTTTTCAAACCACAAACATATAAAGAAAACTAGACACAAGGGCAGCATTTGACTTAAGTAGCTCCACCTTAGGAAAGGGTCTTGGAAGAGGTGTGGGAGGCGGTGCAGGGGAAAAGGAAAAGATGGTGAGGATATAAGCTGGACTGTTAACAACAAGAATTGTGTCTCGGTCTGAGTTTTCTTGGGTTCTGCATTGCATTTTCCATTGACAAGGGTTCAGTGAGTGTAAATAATTCAAATGTCTGGGAGCCCAGAGGACCTCGTTGGATTTATTCCCCCACTCCCTCTGCAAGAAAGAAAACTCTGGCACCAGGAAAGCTCTTGCCCAAGTCAGGTGTTGGAAAATTAGCACGAGTTATGCTTGCTGCATTGATTTAAACCCCTCTTCCCCAACATCCATCCAGAAGGGCTGAGACCACCAAAGAGAATGAAGGTGGATCTAAGGAGAAACCAAGTTCTCTAAGCTTAGAAAACATGCTTTCCAGATTTCTCTAGAACCTGGAAACCCTCACTATCTCATGTTTTAGTTCCAGTTTTAAATAATTCTCTCTTCTCTCCTCTCAAACATGAGTCTCATATTTAAGACTCCATCCTTTGACAGCATCATATCCCCCAGCAATTTTCTAAAAAAATAACTAAAACCAGAGTAAATGACAATATTTTTCTGGTCAAACCTCCTCTTCTCTTTTCAGCCTATCACTTTAATGACTTTTCCCTTATATCTTAATCCAGTATTTCTGTTATAAAGTAAATGAACCATCAATGGCCAAGCTCCTGAGCATGTTGAGGAATAGTGATGAATTGAGCAGAAAACAGCTGGTAGAAAACTTTTACAGGACACAAATGGTAAATTTTATTCTACAATGTAGCCACCTCCCTCCACTACCCCCAATGCTTCCAGCCCTCCATCAGAAGCCCCCACTTCTCAGAGATACTCCATCCATTGCTCATGAATCCAGCAGAAGAGTTGAATTTTTTCAGGTTTTTTTTTTTTTTACATCCTTGGTCATTGTTTCTTATGAAGTCTTATCAACTGGAAAATCTCCCCAACCTCTCCTTTTCTTGAAGTCAAGAGAATTAATAAAACAGTCATGCATGGGAATGAACCGTTAGAAGGATGAAGGTTTTCATTCAGAGGGGCTTGCGGGTGGATCCACAAAGAGTTAAAGCCAGACAAAATCAAACAGCAACACCAAGTTGCAAAACATTTGTATTCCACTGACCCCAGTAAAAGCTGTTAATAGACACGTCCTAATTAAATCACTAAACACTTAATACTTATAATGAGCTTAGGGAAAGAAGTTCATTGCTTCATCTCGGCATGCAGCTTGAATACAGTTTTTTTGTTTAATCTGGCTTTGCCAATCCCACTAATGTGGGGCATGACAAAACCTCTGTTTAGAGAAATTGTTAGTCAGACTCTAAGAGAGGCATTACAGAATGGTAGTGAGGATGCCGGCTTTAAAGTCAAACAGGCCAGTGTTCAGCTCTCACTCTGTGACTTAGTATAAGACACTTACTTCAGTTCAGTTCAGTTCAGTCGCTCAGTCGTGTCCAACTCCCTGCGACCCCATGAATCACAGCACGCCAGGCCTCCCTGTCCATCACCAACTCCCGGAGTTCACTCAAACTCATGTCCACAGAGTCGGTGATGCCATCCAGCCATCTCATTCTCCGTCGTCCCCTTCTCCTCCCGCCCCCAACCTTTCCCAGCATCAGAGTCTTTTCCAGTGAGTCTACCCGTCGCAGGAGGTAGCCAAAGTATTGCAGTTTCAGCTTTAGCAGCAGTCCTTCCAATGAACACCCAGGATTGATCTCCTCCAGAATGGACTGGTTGGCTCTCCTTGCAGTCCAAGGAACTCTCAAGAGTCTTCTCCAACACCACAGTTCAAAAGCATCGATTCTTCGGCGATCAGCTTTCTTCACAGTCCAACTCTCACATCCATACATGACCACGGGAAAAACCATGGCCTTGACTAGACGGACCTTGGTTGGCAAAGTAATGTCTCTGCTTTTTAATATGCTATCTAGGTTGGTCATAACTTTCCTTCCAAGGAGCAAGCGTCTTTTAATTTCCTGGCTACAATCAGCATCTGCAGTGATTTTGGAGCCCAAAAAAATAAAGTGACACTGTTTCCACTGTTCCCCCATCTATTTCCCATGAAGTGATGGGACCAGATGCCATGATCTTTGTTTTCTGAATGTTGAGCTTCAAGCCAACCTTTTCACTCTCTTCTTTCACCCTCATCAAGAGGCTTTTCAGTTCCTCTTCACTTTCTGCCATAAGGGTGGTGTCATCTGCATATCTGAGGTTATTGATATTTCTCCCAGCAATCTTGATTCCAGCTTGTGCTTCTTCCAGCCCAGCGTTCCTCATGATGTACTCTGCATATAAGTTAAATAAACAGGGTGACAATATACAACCTTGACGTACTCCTTTTCCTATTTGGAACCAGTCTGTTGTTCCATGTCCAGTTCTAACTGTTGCTTCCTGACCTGCATACAGGTTTCTCAAGAGGCAGGTCAGGTGGTCTGGTATTCCCAACTCTTTCAGAATGTTCCACAGTTTATTGTGATCCACACAGTGACACTTAAGCCCTCTGAAATTCAGGTGCCTCTCTGCCATGTGAGAGCAACCGTATCCAATTTGCAGTGTCATTTTAAGAGTCATAAATAAGATTATACTGCTAAAGTGCCTAACATATCCCCCAAAATGAAAATACAAATTTGAAAAAAAACATGCACCCCCAATGTTGTCAGCAGAATTACTTACAATATCTAAGACATGGAAGCAACCTAAGTATCCATCAACAAATGGATAAAGATTTGGTACCTGTATACAATGGCATACTACTCGGCCACAAAACTGAACGAAGTTTTGCCAGTTGCAACAACACAGATGGACTTGGAAGGTTTTAGACTAAGTGACATTAAGTCAGAGAAAGACATACTGTATGATACAACTGATATGTGGAATCTAAAAACTACAACAAACTAGTGTACAAAAAAGAAACAAAAAAATGCATATAAAAGTAACAGAAACAAATAAAGTGACCAACAGAACTGGACTGAGAAGTCTGTCGGTAAATTTTAGGAAAGGTGATCATAATAATGGCAATTGAAGTGAAAGTCGCTCAGTCGTGTCCGACTCTTTGCGACCCCATGGACTGTATAGTCCATGGGATGCTCCACTGGAGGGGGTAGCCTTCCCCTTCTCCAGGGGATCTTCCCAACCCAGAGATCAAACCCAGGTCTCCCGCACAGACGGCAGATTCTTTGCCAGCTGAGCCACCAGGGAAGCCCTAGTAATGGTGGGCCCTATTTTGACGGTGACGGAGATGATGGTAAGGGTTAGAATGAGGATGGTGATGCTGGAAAAAGAGGACACGAACCAGCTGTTATTCGTCTGCACAGTCCCACTGAATAGGCTTCTCAACTTGTAGAGCTGCAAAAGTAAAAGCAAGTGCTACCCAGCCACCAATTCTGAGCCAGAGTCAGGACAGGACAGACCAGAGAGGGAGAATTGATGCTCACACAGAGGAGAACTTCACCTCCAATAAATTACGTCTTCTCAGGGCGGTGATCCCCCAGCATGATGCGCTTATAAATCAAGGCATCACTTATTACGGGGTCCATCCTCAGGCCTGTCTACATTACACCCAGCAATTGCGTGCCTGGGTTCTCATCTGTTTCAGCCCAGATGCTTTACAGGAATCTGAATCCATTAGCGATTTCTCAGCTCTCTGAGGCAAGGAAGTCTACCTCAATACAATATTGCAAAAATGAATCTTCGACGCTTGATTCATATTTGCATTAACAGTTGGGAATAGAAATAGTGGCTCTTTGTAAACAAGAGGTTCAGCGGAGGCTGGGGAGATGGAAAACTAAGGTGAGTTTTGCCAGGAGGGATGATGGTAATAAATGTCACCAAGTGGGAAATATTCGAAGAATATCCCAGAAACTGGAGGCAGTAGCTCAAAGCAGAAAAACCACAATAATTATATTGCTCAGAAGCTAACGGCACACATAAATCGGGTGCATTAAGCTCCCGCCCACGGATTCACTTTCCAAATAGCATTTTGGCAGCATCGTTTCTGGGAGCTAGAATCCCCTCTTTCTGTCTAGAGATTTCAGGTAATTTGTGCCCCTGCAAAAGGTAATTACTATCAGACTTTTTGCTTGCTTTGCTTGTTTTTTTGTTTAGGAAATATAGGTCCCACAGTTTACCTGGTAAATTCCCAGCCACAAGGAAGGAGAAAGGCAGATGGTGTTTGGCTTGGGGTCTTTTTGCTGCCAGCGGCCATTGTGTGCATGATTTCTCCCTGCTCCCTCCCAGACAAGTCCCACTTGAACCTGGGCTTATGTCATAAACCTCAGAAAAGCTCTGCTCAGGCAATTTCCAAGTTACTAAACTGGTCTCCTCAGTCACCTGGCTTTAAGACGTCACTGGGAGATCATGCCGGAGTCTGAGTGTATCTACGAAAATGCATTCAAAATCTGTCATGCTGAAAGAAGGGATTGGCCTGTGTCTGGGAAAAGCTCAGTTTCACAGTGTGAATGCTGGAGAGACAGAAAGGAATCTTAAAGTCACACGCTTCTGAAATGCAAGGACAAATGATAAGCATTCTGTTTAGTGGCAGGTTTTACACTTTGGAGTAAATGGAAACTATTGGATTTGGTAGCAATCACAGCTTCCTGGTGGCTCAGACCATTAAGAATCTGCCTACAATGCAGGAGACCCAAGTTTGATCCCTGGGTCAGGAAGATCCCCTGGAGAAAGGAACGGCAACCCACTCCAGTATTCTTGCCTGGAGAATCCCATGGACAGAGGAGTCTGGTGGGCTACAGTCATGGGGTCGCAAAGAGTCAGAGAGGACTCTTTCTGTGTTGAGACTCAGGACCAAACAGAAGCCAATGGTGTGAAGACACTGCAGGAGGGTCAGATGGAGAAGGTGCCTAGGGCTGGGGCGGGCAGACAAGAATATGATAACACTCGGAAACTTGAAAGAACATGAGACAGGATAAGTGAGTCCAGGAGGGTAAACTATGGAATATGTCACAATTGCATTTATTCTGAGGTCGTGTCAATATCACAGTTGGTTCAAGATCAAGACCCAAGTTAAACATAAACAAACAGCTCCATCTCACATAGCCCTCTACTCCCTCCAGAGTGGCTCTTCTACCCCAAGGTATTTTCTAAGGGACGCCTTTGCCAAGCATGTTGGTGATGTTGTTTAGTCCCTAAGTCATGTCTGACTCTTTGTGACCCCGTGGACTGTAGCCCACCAGGTTTCTTTGTCTGTGGGATTCTCCAGGCAAGAACACTGGAGTGGGTTGCCATTTCCTCCTCCAAGGGATCTTCCCAACCCAAGGATCAAACACAAGTCTCCTATGTCTCTTGCATTGGCAGGTGTATTCTTTACCACTGAGACACCAGGGAAGCCTGAATTACGGCATGCCTTGTAATTTCCTTATTTTTTAAGGCTGAAAAATATTCTTTTGTATGCAGACACCACACTGTTTTTAACCATTCGTCTGTGGATGGACGTTTAGTTTGCTTTGAACTTTTGATGACTTTGAACAATACTGCAAAGAATCAGTTCAGTTCAGTTCAGTCGCTCAGTCGTGTCCAACTCTCCGCGACCCCATGAATCACAGCACGCCAGGCCTCCCTGTCCATCACCAACTCCCGGAGTACACTCAAACTCATGTCCACAGAGTCGGTGATGCCATCCAGCCATCTCATTCTCCGTCGTCCCCTTCTCCTCCCGCCCCCAACCTTTCCCAGCATCACAGTCTTTTCCAGTGAGTCAACTCGTCGCATGAGGTGGCCAAAGTATTGCAGTTTCAGCTTTAGCATCAGTCCCTCCAATGAACACCCAGGATTGATCTCCTTTAGAATGGACTGGTTGGATCTCCTTGCAGTATAAGGGACTCTCAAGAGTCTTCTCCAACACCACAGTTCAAAAGCATCGATTCTTCGGCGATCAGCTTTCTTCACAGTCCAACTCTCACATCCATACATGACCACGGGAAAAACCATAGCCTTCACTAGACGGACCTTGGTTGGCAAAGTAATGTCTCTGCTTTTTAATATACTATCAAGGTTGGTCATAACTTTCCTTCCAAGGAACAAACGTCTTTTAATTTCATGGCTGCAATCAGCATCTGCAGTGATTTTGGAGCCCAAAAAAATAAAGTCTGACACTGTTTCCACTGTTTTTCCATCTATTTCCCATGAAGTGATGGGACCAGATGCCATGATCTTTGTTTTCTGAATGTTGAGCTTCAAGCCAACCTTGTCACTCTCCTCTTTCACTTTCATCAAGAGGCTTTTGAGTTCCTCTTCACTTTCTGCCATAAGGGTAGTGTCATCTGCATATCTGAGGTTATTGATATTTCTCCCAGAATAGAGTTGCATAAATATCTGTTTTTGTCCCTGCTTTTGACTGTTCAGGGTGTACACTCAAAAGTAAAATTGTCTTCATTTTCCTGACTCCTGCCTCCATCTCTCAAATGGTCTTGATGTCAGGCCCAGAGAAGAGTGTCTTCTGGGACTCTGCAAATGCCCCAACAGACCAGGCTGCCACTTCCATTTCTGTAAATTTTTGCTGTTCATTTGCTCAGTCATGTCCAACTCTTTGTGACCCCATGGACTGCAGCAAGCCAGGCTTCAGCCATCTCCCTGAGCTTGCTCAAACTCGAGTCCATTCTGTGAGTTGGCCTTTCTCAGAAGACCTGGGCTGGGAGGGGCCTGGAACTCTACTCATACATCAACCTGGAAAAGGGTATTTTCCTAAGTCTCCCAAAGTTACTCTGGCTGCAACTTGCCCATGAGGACTCACGTCCTTCCACAATCTTAACTGGGTCTCAGCTGGGTCCCAGCTGTGTCTGCACCCCTCACCCTTGCCCTTTGCTCCAGAGCATTTTTGAGGAGCTGTTTCTTCCTGCCTCTCAGTCCTGGTTCCTTCCAAGGGCCTCCACAGTCTTTCAAACAAAGACAAACGAAAACACACGTTCTCAGACAAGACTTTCTCCTCCTAACCAGCATGATGCAACCAGCCCAGGAAATTTGTGTTGAGAAAAATGTTGAACTCCTCCAAACCTTAAAATTCAACATTCAAAAAACTAAGATCATGGCTTCTTGTCCCATCATTTCATGGAAAAATAGATGGGGAAAAAGTGGAAACAGTGGCCAGTTTTATTTTGGAGGGCTTCAAAATCACTATGGACAGTGACTGCTGCCATGAAATCAAAAGAAGCTTACTCCTAGGAAGGAAAGCTGTGACAAACAAGGACAGTGCTTTTAAAAGCAGAGACATCACTTGGACAACAAAGGTCCATCTAGTCAAAGCTATGGCTTTTCCAGTAGTCATGTACGGATGTGAGAGTTGGACCATACAGAAAGCTGAGTGCTGAAGAATTGATGCTTTCAAATTGTGGTGCTGGAGAAGACTCTTGAGAGTCCCTTGGACAGCAAGGAGATCAATCCAGTTAATTCTAAAGGAAATCAACTCTAAATATTCATTGGAAGGACTGATGCTGAAGCTAAAACACTTTGGCCACCTGATTCAAAGAGCTGATTCACTGGGAAAGACCCTGATACTGGAAAAGATTGATGGCAGGAGGAGAAGTGGGTAGCAGGAGACGAGATGGTTGGATGGCATCATCGATTCAATGTATCTGAGTTTGAGCAAACTCTCGGAGATAGTGAAGAACAGAGGAGCCTGATGTGCTGCAGTCCATGGTGTTGCAAAGAGTCAGACATGACTTAGCAACTGAACAACAACTTCCAAACCATGTGAAAATCCAGTGCTAATATCCTACAGAGTACGGAATACAACCATTCCACAATAATAATTATCACTCAATACTTTTTTAGAACAGTGAAAGTACCACTCTCTTGTGTAGTTGAAAGTCCTTTACAGACGCCAGCACTGAAGCTTGGATCAAAGGCGGCAAGCACGCTTATTGATCAACATTTTCTGATAGGAAAGTCAGGGAGTTTCTGCAGCTCTGCTCGGCTTAGTGACTTCACCAGGATTATGAAACACCTCGAAAGAATTAGGCTGAAAATGTAAGGCTCAAGAAGAGGCAAAAATAATTTTATCCTCTGGGAATTCAGCAGTGTCTTCATTTTTTGTTTGTTTGCTGTAGCAAGTTGCTGAAAATTCCATATCTTGCTTAAAAGCACAATTTTTTTTTTTTTTTTTTGGCTGAAGCATGTGGCATTCAGGATTTTAGTTCTCTGACCAGAGATCAAACCCATCCCTTGGTGGCGTCCTAACTACTGGACCACCAGGGAAGTCCCATAAACACAAATTTTTTTATCATGAACTTCTGAAGGTCAAGAGTCTAACATAGGCCTCACTGGGCTAAAACCAAGGTGTCACAGGGCTGTGTCCATCTTCAGAGGATCTAAGAAAGAATTTTTTTCTTGCCTTTTCCAGCTTCTAGGGGCCACCTACATGCCTTGGCTGGCTGTCCACTTCCTGCATCTTCAAAACCAACCAAGCTGCATGTCTCCCACCCTTCTTCTGTAACAGCGCTTCTCTCTGATTTTGCTCTATGTGTCTCTTCCACTTATAAGGACCCTTGAGATTACGTGGGGTGCACTCAGAAAATCCAGCCTCATATCCTTCTATTAAGGTTGACGAACAGCAGCCTTAATTCTGCCTACGACCTCAATTTGCCATTGCCATGTAACCGAACACACTTACAGGTTCCAGGAAATAGGACAGGACATCTTTGGAGGACTATTATTCCATCTTCCATAGCAGGTAATGTAAAAGCGGAAAACGAGCCAGACACAATCCCAAAAGGAGATGCTAATTTTTATGTGAAATCTTTTGGTTCTTAAATGTTAGCAGCCAAATCAAGTTGTTGCTATTGCTGAGTCTATCAGTCATGTCAGACTCTTTGCAACCCTATGGACTGTAGTCCACCAGGCTCCTCTGTCCATGGAATTTCCCAGGCACAATTAGTGAAGTGGGTTTTCCTTCTCCAGGACATCTTCCCAACCCAGGCATCGAACCTGTATCTCCTACATTGGCAGGCAGATTCTCTACTGCTGAGCCACCAGGGATGCTCACCAGATCAAGTTAAAGCCAAACAAACCTTGTTCAAGTCAAACTCTTCTAGAGGTCAAATTTGCCTGTGGGCTGTAGCTTGTAACTTTTTGCCTTATTGTACATGGGCTGCTGCTGCTGCTGCTAAGTCACTTCAGTCGTGTCTGACTCTGTGTGACCCCATAGACGGCAGCCCATCAGGCTCCCCTGTCCCTGGGATTCTCCAGGCAAGAACACTGGAGTGGGTTGCCATTTCCTTCTCCAATGTGTGAAAGTGAAAAGTGAAAGTGAAGTCGCTCAGTCATGTTCGACTCAGAGCGATCCCATGGACTGCAGCCTACCAGGCTCCTCCATCCATGGGATTTTCTAGGCAAGAGTACTGGATTGGCTTGCCATTGCCTTCTTCCTAACCTTTTTTTCACTACCAAAAGCCCCTTTTGCTATGTCCTACCTAGAACCCCAGATTTTAATAGGGTCAAATAAATAAATAAATGCTATTTATTAAATAATGATTCATTTTCCAAAGTTTTATTAATCAAAGAAAAAGATTAATATCTGTCTTCTGTAAGAACAGCCCAAGATAGGGCTTATAAATAGTAAAAGCTAATGTGAATCTACAAAGAAATGATACAAATGAACTTCCTTACAAAACAGAGACTCACAGTCACAGGGAGTGGACTTACAGTTGCCAGGGTGGAAGGATGAGGAGGAGAGATAATTAGAGAGCTTGTGACAGACACATACTTCCAGCTTTGTCAGGTCTAGGGAGGCGGATGGACCTAGAACCTGTTATACAGAGTGAAGGCGGTCAGAAAGAGGAAAACAAAATGCATGTTGCTATTGTTCATTTGCCAAGTCATATCCGACTCGTTGCAACCCCGTGGACTGCAGCACGCCCAGCCTCCCTGTCCCTCACCATCTCCCCTAGTTTGCCCAAGTTCATGTCCATTGAATTGGTGATGCCATCGAACCATATTAACCCATATATACGGAATCTAGAAAAATGGTACAGATGAACCTATTTCCAGGGCAGGAACCGAGACACAGACGTAGAGAATAGACTTGGACACTGCAGGGGAAGGAGAGGGTGGGATGAACTGAGAGCGTAGCATTGAGACATACACACTACCATTTGTAAAACAGATAGTTAATGGGAAGTCACCATGTGACACCAGGTGCTCTATCCTATAACAGCCTAGAGGGGTGGGGTGAGGTGGGGGACGGGAGGGAGATTCAAGAGGGAGAGGACACATGCATACATATGGTGTATAGTTATGGCTAAATCCGGTTGTACCATGGCAGAAACCAACACAATATTGTGAAGCAATTATCCTCCAATTAAAAAACAAAGTTTAAAAAATAATAAATAAAGCAAAATGGATACCCAACAAGGTCCTACTCTACAGCACGGGGAACTCTGCTCAATGTTACGTAGCAGCCTGGATGGGAGGGGAGTTACAGGAAGAATGGATACCTGTGTGTATATGGCTGAGTCCCTTTGCTGCTCACCTGAACCTACTGCAACATTGTTAATCGGCTATAGCCCAATACAAAATAAAAAGTTAAAAAATAATAATATTAAAAAGGTCAATGTAACTCTTTCCATATATCTCATCCCCCCAAGAGTGTTCCTTGTTCCAAGACATAGAAACTTACACTACCATATGTAAAATAGGCAACCAACAGGAATTTGCTGTATGGCTCAGGAAACTCAAACAGGGGCTCTGTATCAACCTAGGGGGTGGGGTGGGGAGGGAGGTGGGAGGGGAGTCCGACTCTGATGATCTGGATGAGGAAGACTCTGGATGTTTAGACAGCGATGATGACTTGGCTCTTGAAACACAGGAGCCTGGAGAAGAAGCACCTGCAAAAGAGGGTCTGGATGATCTCAAGTCACCCTGGCCCGGGAGCGAGCAGGCACCAGCACTGGCAGAAGTTTCACCACCCAGAAGCAAAGGGAACCTCGATCCCAGACTACCAACAGCGACTCAGAGGAGGAAGATTCTGGCACAGGAGGATCTGTTATGATGCCAGTGGATGTAGATCTGAACCTGGTTTCAAACATATTAGAGTCCTACAGTTCCCAAGCTGGACTGGCAGGATCTGCTTCCAACCTTTTCCAAAGCATGGGTGTGCAGCTGCCTGACAACGCTGATCACAGACTCACAAGTAAGCCAACGAAAGATCAGCCAGCCCACCTAGCCTCTCTTTCTTCTTCTTGAATAAATATTGAGTAAAAAAGTCAGTGTAGATTGAGTCCTTACTGACTGAGGCGCCATGCTCAGCGGTCTCTGCGCATTAACTCCCGGAGTCCTCACAGCAGTTCTGTGACATCAGGACTACCATCTCCCCCAGTTTTCATCAATGTGAAAATCGAGGCTCAAAGAGCTACGTCCTCAAAGTCACATGTTCAGTGAAAGGCCAGACCATGATTCATACCCGGGTCTAACAGCAGGAACCATACTTTGATCACTGTTATTCTGCCGATAGACTCCTAACAAAAGAAAAAAAATAGTTTCATCTGTCTGTGCTGCCTGACGGTAGGCAAACGGGCGCTAGTTTCTTTGGGGCGTTGAGAATACCATGGTTCTGTGTCACTGTTGGGTCCTTTGGCCGCCACAGAGGGCCATCCAGGAGTAGGGCTTGAAACAATTCAAGCTACAAAGCGGTGACACGAAGATTCTCTTCTATCAGGTGAAGAAAGTACCAAGGTCATCTAAAGATTATCACTTCAGAGCTACAAAAATTGCATAATAGATCGGCCATCATACACAGGAGACTCCAACCATGTAAAAAACAGAACAACAACAACAAAAAAAAAAGCCTTAAAAGAAACCCTATTTCTGAAGAGACTTTCCCCACAGTTTGAATTTCAGAGTTAAACAACTGCTGAAGACATCTGACTTCTCGACGGCTCAGCTGTCCTGCCCCCGCCTGGGGCGGTTCTTAATGGTTCCTGCACCTGGAGCAGGTTTACCTCATGTGTCTTAGAGTTATCCGATGCACAGTACGATTGAAAATGTGGCACAGTATCGTATGTGCAAACACAGGCACAGTCATTAATCACCCTCAGCTTCCCTGGTCCAGACGTTTCTGAATTTAGACCTGCAGAACTAAAACAAAGGCCGGTCACTCAGATGTCTCCAGAGTCAAGTCCAAGGCTTAGAAATAAGTCTAGTGTGCTGAGTCATGGCTGACTCTTTACTGTAGCCTGCCAGGCTCCTCTTGTCCGTGAAAATTTTCAGGCAAGAACACGGGTGTGGGTTGCCATTTCCTCCTCGAGGGGATCTTCCCAACCCATGGATGAAACCACGTCTCTTGCCTCTCCTGCACTGGCAGGCGGGCTCTTTACCACTGGTGCCACCTGGGAAGCCTGAGATAAGTCTAGAGCCAGTCCTGAAGACAGATGGAAGAAGGGGAAGAGCGAGAGGGAGGGATGGAAGGAAGGGAGGGAGGGAGAGAGAAGGAAGAAAAAGACCCTGTATCTTAATTCGGGAAACTGCTGGAGTGCTAGGGCTTCGTGACCAGTGTTCTTAGTGCAGGCACAGAAAAGATTACACTTCCTTCCCTTTCTTGGAGGTAGGTGGACTCGTATAACAAGTCTGCTTTGACAGCTTCAATTGCTGGCCTAGCCCCCTCTGTGTTCTCTTCCCCTGCTAGGATAATCATACTGGAATCAGAAGGCTTGTGGTGAGCTGGAGGAGCCACTCCACTGAAGCTTTGTTCTGGAGAGTGGTCCAAATGCTCAGTGGACTTGAATGAGCAAGAAATATACTTTGGTTTCTTAAGCCGCTGAGATTTAGGGGCTGTTTTATTAATGCAGCATCACTTATCTTAACTTGACTAATATAAGAAATTAAAGGCAAAGCTTACCAGAGCCAACTTGCAACATATTTTAATGTTATAAAGCAAAGTTGCACACTGGCTGGCCTCGTCAGGGATCAATAAATACTTGCTGAATATTGCCTACCTGGTTTCCCTCGGCCACCATTCAGTAGTGATACATCTACTAGGGATACGTCAGTTCTTACTCAAGACATCTCTCCCACTGCTCTCTGCCTCACGTCTCCCATCTTCCTTTGCTGCTCAATAAATGTTAGCTGTTGGTGGCAGCGACAGTTCCCGTTTATGATTAGCATTTATTAGCACAGGTAGCATTTTATTATTCCTCCCAACCTCCATCCTTACCATTTTAATTACAACCATTTCCCTCCCCTCACCCTGTCCCTGCTCCCCTCTACTCCCCAGTTCTTCCCAGTCTTCAACAGCCAGCTCAAGTCGCGTCTTCTCCAAGGTGTGACTTTTCCATCCAACCTGATCCCTTCGATCTGTTGCACATACTTGATTCTCTGAGTTGCTGCTCAGTCACTCGGCTGTGCCTGACTCTTCGCCACGCCACGGACGGCAGCGCGCCAGGCTTCCCTGTCCTTTACCATCTCTCAGAGCTTGCTCAAACTCCTGTCCATCAGGTCAGCGATGGCATCCAACCATCTTATCCTCTGTCATCCCCTTCTCCTCCTGCCTTCAATCTTTCCCAGGTTCTTTTCCGATGAATCAGCTCTTTGCATCAGGTGGCCAAAGTATTGGAGCTTCAACTTCGGTCTGCCCAATGAAAATTCAGGTTTGCCTACCCAAGAAAATACATTTCCCTCCTACCTAAACTACTTCCAGAAGAATTTTTGTCACTTGCAATCAAGAATCCCGACAAATCCAAAAAATTACCTCTGCGGAAAGCTTAGTTCACAAGTTCGGCAAACTTGTCCGAGCACCCATTATGTGCAGTCACAGCTCCAGTGTAATTCCAAACACAGAACAGATGTGGGAGGAGATGTGATAAACGAAAAAAAGTTGTTCGTACTATTTATCACTTAGAGGGACTACTCACATACTCGCGTTTGCATTTGGAAACAAGATCTTGCGGCCAAAACCTGTGAGGCAAGAAGCAGAGCCTAAACATAGACCCGGAGCCTGTAGTCTCCCCATGAACCCAGTGTGTCAACATCACCAGCCCCATCTCCCAATCACAGACCGCATACCCACCCAGCACTCCAAGCTGCCCAGATTTCAGCACCTTTTCCAACCTAATATTAAGCTCGCATGTTCACCAGGAGGATAGATTTTTGCACCCAGCATACTTGGAAAGCAGGATAAACCTGGGATGGTATTCTAAATGTTTAACAACCGGATCTGCATGGGCATGGAGCAATAGAACAGAGGCTGGTTATCAACAACTCTATGTTCAAATATAAGGCTCAAGGCAGAGTGGGTGAAGAAACCAGGACTCCAGATCCCAGGGAAAGCTCAGGACTGGGGACTGAGAGAAACAGTGGGCTGACACCGAGGAAACTGAAGAAGAGACTTCTAGTCGTGCCTCAGCCCATACGCCACTCAACCAGCCATCAATCACCAGAAGGAACGAGCCTCTCCGCCGTATTTCTATAGGCTTCTGCTTCAAGTTAGCCCACTGCTTCATGAGATGTGAGCGTCCATAAATCAGAGTAGAGCCAAGTAAAGCCGAGGCCCTCTGCCCCAGGTCCCTTACTGTCTCCGCCGGATCACTATGCATTCAGTTCAGTTCAGTCGCTCAGTCGTGTCCGACTCTCCGCGACCCCATGAATCACAGCACGCCAGGCCTCCCTGTCCATCACCAACTCCCGGAGTTCACTCAAACTCATGTCCACAGAGTCGGTGATGCCATCCAGCCATCTCATTCTCCGTCGTCCCCTTCTCCTCCCGCCCCCAACCTTTCCCAGCATCAGAGTCTTTTCCAGTGAGTCAGCTCGTCGCATGAGGTGGCCAAAGTATTGCAGTTTCAGCTTTAGCATCAGTCCTTCCAATGAACACCCAGGATTGATCTCCTTTAGAATGGACTGGTTGGATCTCCTTGCGGTACAAGGGACTCTCAAGAGTCTTCTCCAACACCACAGTCCAAAAGCATCAATTCTTCGGCGATCAGCTTTCTTCACAGTCCAACTCTCACATCCATACATGACCACGGGAAAAACCATAGCCTTGACTAAACGGACCTTTGTTGGCAAAGTAATGTCTCTGCTTTTTAATATACTATCAAGGTTGGTCATAACTTTCCTTCCAAGGAGTAAGCGTCTTTTAATTTCATGGCTGCAATCAGCATCTGCAGTGATTTTGGAGCCCAAAAGAATAAAGTCTGACACTGTTTCCACTGTTTTTCCGTCTATTTCCCATGAAGTGATGGGACCAGATGCCATGCATTAAGTATTCCAAACTCAGTCAAGACCTTGCATGTTGCAATTTCTGCATTTCAAAGAATCAGGGTCCAGCAGTTTTTAAAAAAAAAAAACAAAGCGGAGTTTATTATACAGAGTGAAGTAAGCCAGAAAGAAAAACACCAATACAGTATACTAACGCATATATATGGAATTTAAAAGATGATAACGATAACCCTGTATGACAGACAGCAAAAGAGACACAGGTGTATAAAACAGTCTTTTGGACTCTGTGGGAGAGGGCGAGGGTGGGATGATTTGGGAGAATGGCATTGAAACATGTAAATTATCACATATGAAACGAATCACCAGCCCAGGTTCAGTGCATGACACAGGATGCTCAGGGCTGGTGCACTGGGATGACCCAGAGGGATGGGACCGGGAGGGAGGTGGAAGGGGGCTTCAAGATGGGGAACACATGTACACCCGGGGCAGATTCATGTCAATGTATGCAAAACCAATACAATATTGTAAAGTAAAAAAAAAGGGGGGGGCTCTAAACTAATTTAACTCTTCACCCAGACCCTTGAGGAAATAAATGGTGAAGAAGGCCAGTGAGTTCTCGATGAAAAGCAAAATGTTTTAATCGCCCTTTGAGTAGAGCGCTTTTGGTCGGTCTCTTTACTCCTGCAGCCTCTCCCCCTCACCCGGCAGCGGCAGCGGGCTCCAGAAAAGTCCTCTCTGACAGTGGCTCTAAAAGTGCTCTTCCGCAAGAGCAAAGACACTGTACTAACACACACATATGTGTGTGCATAGACATACATGCATATGGGTCTAGAAAGAGGGCACCGATGAGCTTACTTGCGCGGCAGGAATGGAGGTTCAGACAGAGAGAACAGGCCGACGGACACGCGTAGAGGTGAGGAGGGAGAGAGCGGGGTGCTGGACAAAGGAGCGGGGAGGCACACACACCACCATATGCAAAATAGATGGCATGTGACTCAGGAAACTCAGACTGGCGCTCTGCAACAACCTAGAGGGTGGGAGGCAGGAGGGAGGTTCGAGAGGGAATGGGCGTGTGTGCACCTGTGGCTGATTCCTGTTGATGTGTGGTGGAAACGAACGCAGTATTGTGGAGCAATAATCCTTCAGTTAAAAACAGATAAGTTTTTTTTAAAAAGCCCCCTTCTCTAGCTCTAATCATCCCCTAACTTGCCCTGCCGGAGAAGGCAATGGCAAGCCACTACAGTACTCTTGCCTGGAAAATCCCATGGATGGAGGAGCCTGGTAGGCTGCAGTCCGTGGGGTCACTAAGGGTCAGACACGACTGAGCAACTTCCCTTTCACTTTTCATTTTCACACATTGGAGAAGGAAATGGCAACCCACTCCAGTGTTCTTGCCTGGAGAATCCCAGGGACGGGGGAGCCTGGTGGACTTCCATCTATGGGGTCACACAGAGTCGGACACGACTGAAGTGACTTAGCAGCAGCAGCAGAACTTGCCCTGCTTTCCTTTGCCCAGAGCTTCCCAATCATCACAACGGCTCAGAAACCTTTCCCTCAGCCCCCCTTCCCATCGCACTGCCTCCTGCTCCCATCAGGCCCCAATAGCAACCTTCAAAAGAGAGGAAGCCCTTGCTGGAGACTTACCTCTTGCAGCTGGGAGAACCAGGGCTTCTGTACCACCCAACTCACTCTCACATCCCACAGAAGGGAGGTTGGGAAGCCCTCTGCTGTTTGCAAAAGAAATTCAAGAGGAAACCCCCAAGAATGGAATGTTCCATCTCTTTGTACCTAACTGCAATTCAGGCCAACTTGCATAGTTTTCCTAGTGTTCCTCATCCCCAGGCCTTACAGATGGCTTTTTTTTACCTCGAGGCACCCTTACACTACTCCTGCCAGCAGGTCTTCTAACCAGGGCCAGCTGTGTGGCCTTCACTAAGTCATACTCCCTGCTGACTTGTCAGGATATCTACAAGGGACCAGATTAATCTTTCTTTTTCATTTTCTTTTCATCTGAGCTCTGGAAGAACAAAAAGACCTTGGAAGAACATGCCATGTCTTGCCTGACTTAAGGAGCCCTGTCCTAAGAATTGGGAAACATGAGTTCTGGTCCCAACCCACCAATCACAAACTGGATGACTCTGAACCCACCAGTTCCTTTCTCCAAGCCTCAGGAGGACAGAAATGTAAGCAGATGACTTTTTTTCATGTTTATTTATTTATTGGGATTGATCATATGATTGATTGTACTTGGGGAAAAAAATCCAGTGGCTAAAAAAGTTTGAAAAATACTGCAAGTTCCTTCCACCTCTCATTGTCCAATTGTCTGTGATTTCTCTTCACTGACCTCCATTTATAGAGGAAGTCTGCAATGGGCAATGTTTTCATTTTTGAAATCAAGCAGAGAATGGTAAGCAATCACAACTGAACTTTCTTAAGCGCTCTAATTGGGAGATGTCTTAGGAAAAAATCGTTACCCTAGATCATGGATTAAATAATGGCTGCCATTTCCTCCCTGGCAGTGCTGGTCGCCCTGCTCAGCATCTCTTAGAGTGGCTATTTCTAAGTGGCCTTGGTCCTCTGGGCTCCAACAAAACCCACTGTCACCACCCTGAGGGCAAATGTCCTGTACCATGGCCACAAAATAATCACAGGAGAATAAAGCCATTCTCAAGGAAAATAATATTCTGCAGGGCACCTGAAGATCAGCGGCAGGCAGTGACTAACGGGGAAAGCTGGGGGTGGGAGGGGACTTGGTTCTTACCGACCAATGCCGAAAGAGGTGTAGAGGCAGGCAGTCAACCCATAATCCCTCCCCCTTCTATCCCTCCACCACCATTCACCTTCCCCTACTTTGATCCTTCCACTGTTTTCAACTGAGCCGTGCTGTCTCCTACCAGCAGCTCAGGCATTACTGAACACCAAAGTTTAGGAAATGCTCAAGATTTTTGTGATAAAATTATAAAAGCAAAACGTAAGTAAGCATTCTGAAGGTCCAAAAAAACAAATTTTAAGATAACTTTGGCTCTTTTAAATTATGTTTATAAGGAATTTAAAATAATGTAGGACACCTTGCTGCTGCTGCTGCTGCTAAGTCACTTCAGTCGTGTCCGACTCTGTACGACCCCATAGACGTCAGCCCAACAGGCTTCCCCGTCCCTGGGATTCTCCAGGCAAGAACACAGGAGTGGGTTGCCATTTCCTTCTCCAATGCATGAAAGTGAAAAGTGAAAGTGAAGTCGCTCAGTCGTGTCCGACTCTTAACGACCCCATGGACTGCAGCCTACCAGGCTCCTCCGTCCATGGGCTTTTCCAGGCAAGAGTACTGGAGTGGGGTGCCATTGCCTTCTCCGTAGGACACCTTACATTATATTAAAAAATTAACCCAAAATATGGGTCAAAGGTCTAAACATAAGAGCTAAAGCTAGAAATGCTTAAAAGAAAATATAGGTCAAGATCTTCATGACATTGACTTTGGCAATGATCTCTCAGCTATGACATGAAAAGCACTGACTACAAAAGTAAAATTATGTAAATAGGACTCAGACAAAATTTAAAACCTTTGTGCATCAAAGGACACTATCAGCAGAGTGAATAGACAATCCATGGAATGGGAAAAATATTTGCAAATTATAAATCTGATAAGAGATCAATATGTAGACGATATAAAGAACTCCTGTATGTGCGTATCGTGTCACTAAGTCATGTCCGACTCTTTGTGACCCCGTGGACTGTAGCCCACCAGGCTCCTCTGTCCATGGGATTCTCCAGGCAAGAATATTGGAGTGGGTTGCCATTTCCTTCTCCAGGGGATCTTCCCGACCCAGGGGTCAAACACACATCTCCCATGTCTCCTGCTTTGGTCCACTGATTCTTTACCACTGAACCACCAACTCAACAAAAACAACAAAAAACAAGTTAAGAAAATGGGAAAAGAACTTTAGACATATTCCCAAAAGATGATACACAAATGTCCAACTTGTGTGTGAAAAGATGCTCAACACCACTAATCATCAGGGAAATGCAAATTAAAATAAAAATTAGATATCAGCTTATCCACTAGGATGACTATTATCAAAAAACAAATAACTCTGCAGTTATTATAGCAAGTATTGGGGAGGATATGGAGAAATTGTAACTCTTGTGTGTGGCCAATAGGAATTTTAAATGGTGTATCCACTGTAGAAAGAAATATGATAGTTCCTCAAAAAAATTAAAAATAGAATCACAGTATGAATCCAGCAATATCACTTCTTGGTATAAACCTAATAGAATTGAAAGTAAGTACTCAAATAGGTATTTGTACATCAATATTTATGGCAACATTTTTCACAGGGGCCAAAAGATAGAGCAATCAGAACATCCACCAACAGATGAGTGGATAAACGAAAGTATATACACGTAAACACATATGGGCTTCCCTGGTGGCTAGCGGTAAAGAATCCGCCCGCCAATGCAGAATGCACGTTCGAGCCCTGGGTCAGGAAGATCCCCTAGAGAAGGGAATGGCAACCCACTCCAGTGTTCTTGCCAAGGACATCCCATAGACAGAGGAGCCTGGTGGGCTATAGTCCATGAGGTCACAAAAGAGTTGGTCACTACTTATTGACTAAACAACAGCATACGTACATGTGTATATAGAGAGAGACAGACAGACCAACAGATGTGTGTACGTACATATATATATGAATGTTATTCTTTAAAAATTAAGAAAGTTCTGATATATCCTAAACATAGATGAACCTTGAAAATATTATGCTAAATGACATAAACCAGTCACAAAAGGCAAAATAATGTCTGATTCCACTTAAGTGAGGTACCTTCAGTTCAGTTCAGTTCAGTCGCTCAGTCGTGTCCGACTCTCCGCGACCCCATGAATCACAGCACGCCAGGCCTCCCTGTCCATCACCAACTCCCGGAGTACACTCAAACTCATGTCCACAGAGTCGGTGATGCCATCCAGCCATCTCATTCTTGGTCGTCCCTTCTCCTCCTGCCCCCAACCTTTCCCAGCATCAGAGTCTTTTCCAGTGAGTCAACTCGTCGCATGAGGTGGCCAAAGTATTGCAGTTTCAGCTTCAGCATCAGTCCCTCCAATGAACACCCAGGATCGATCTCCCTTAGAATGGACTGGTTGGATCTCCTTGCGGTACAAGGGACTCTCATGAGTCTTCTCCAACACCACAGTTCAAAAGCATCAATTCTTCGGCGATCAGCTTTCTTCACAGTCCAACTCTCACATCCATACATGACCACGGGAAAAACCATAGCCTTGACTTGATGGACCTTTGTTGGCAAAGTAATGTCTCTGCTTTTTAATATGCTATCTAGGCTGGTCATAACTTTCCTTCCAAGGAGTAAGCGTCTTTTAATTTCACGGGTGCAATCAGCATCTGCAGTGATTTTGGAGCCCAAAAAAATAAAGTCTGACACTGTTTCCACTGTTTTTCCATCTATTTCCCATGAAGTGATGGGACCAGATGCCATGATCCTTGTTTTCTGAATGTTGAGCTTCAAGCCAACCTTTTAACTCTCCTCTTTCACTTTCATCAAGAGGCTTTTGAGTTCCCCTTCACTTTCTACCATAAGGGTAGTATCATCTGCCTATCTGAGGTTATTGATATTTCTCCCAGCAATCTTGATTCCAGCTTGTGCCTCTTCCAGCCCAGCGTTCCTCATGATGTACTCTGCATAGAAGTTAAATAAGCAAGGTGACAATATACAGCCTTGACGCACTCCTTTTCCTATTTGGAACCAGTCTGTCATTCCATGTACAGTTCTAACTGTTGCTTCCTGACCTGCATACAGGTTTCTCAAGAGGCAGCTCAGGTGGTCTGGTATTCCCATCTCTTTCAGAATGTTCCACAGTTTATTGTGACCCACACAGTCAAAGGCTTTGGCATAGTCAATGAAGCAGAAATAGATGTTCTTCTGGAACTCTCTTGCTTTCTCCATGATCCAGCGGATGTTGGCAATTTGATCTCTGGTGCCTCTGCCTTTTCTAAAACCTGCTTGAACATCTGGGGGTTCACGGTTCACATATTGCTGAAGCCTGGCTTGGAGAATTTTGAGCATGACTTTACTAGCGTGTGAGATGAGTGCAATTGTGCAGTAGTTTGAGCATTCTTTGGCATTGCCTTTCTTTGGGATTGGAATGAAGACTGACCTTTTCCAGTCCTGTGGCCACTGCTGAGTTTTCCAAATTTGCTGGCATATTGAGTGCAGCACTTTCACAGCATCATCTTTCAAGATTTGAAATAGCTCAATTGGAATTCCATCACCTCCACTAGCTTTGTTCGTAGTGATGCTTTCTAAGGCCCACTTGACTTCACATTCCAAGATGTCTGGCTCTAGGGCAGTGATCACGTTATCGTGACTATCTTGGTCGTGAAGATCTTTTTTGTACAGTTCTTCTGTGTATTCTTGCCACCTCTTCTTAATATCTTCTGCTTCTGTTAGGTCCATACCATTTATGTTCTTTATCGAGCCCATCTTTGCATGAAATGTTCCCTTGGAATCTCTAATTTTCTTGAAGAGATCTCTTGTTTTTCCTGTTCTGTTGTTTTCCTCTATTTCTTTGCATTGATCGCTGAGGAAGGCTTTCTTATCTCTCCTTGCTATTCTTTGGAACTCTGCATTCATATGCTTATATTTTTCCTTTTCTCCTTTGCTTTTCGCTTCTCTTCTTTTCACAGCTATTTGTAAGGCCTCCTCAGACAGCCATTTTGCTTTTTTGCATTTCTTTTCCATGGGGATGGTCTTGGTCCCTGTCTCCTGTACAATGTCACGTACCTCCGTCCAGAGTTCATCAGGCACTCTATCTATCAGATCTAGTCCCTTAAATCTATTCCTCACTTCCACTGTATAATCATAAGGGATTAGATTTAGGTCATGTCTAGGACAATCAAATTCAAGCTGTGGCCAGGGGCTGAGGGGAGGGGAGACTGAGGAACTAGTGCTTAGCAGGTACTGAGTTTCAGTTTGGATGACGGGCAACTCCAGGCTGGAGCTGGACCGCGGTGATGTCTGCGCCTCAACGTGCATGTACTTAATGCCAAGAATTATATCCTCTAAAATGGTTTAGATGTTAAGGTTTAGGCAATGTCTAAGGGAGGACTTTCTCGGCGCTGGAGGGAGGAGGGGCCACAGCCCCGCAGGCTTCAAGGGGAAGAGGCACCTACTGCAGTGGAAGGGGTCACCTGCTGAGTGACTGATGGAGTAAGTAAATACGCTGAGGTGATGGGAGGCGGGTTTCTCACTGCCGCACAAAGAACGTACCCATATTGAGAGGGAGAAAACAAGAATGAAGTTTGTGCTAACTGGTTTGGAACTGAAGGCACTGACGTAAATGCATGGTTTTCAGTAGATAGATGGGCAGATGATCGGTGGATAGGTAGGTAATCCATGGATGATGGATCAGTAGATAGGTAGACCATAGATAGACAATAGATACGCTAGGTAGGTAGATGATAGGCATAGATAGACAGACAGGTGGTAGGTGTGTGTGTGTGTTAGCTGCTCAGTCATGTCTGACTCTTTGCGACCCCATGGGCTGTAGCCCGCCAGGCTCCTCTGTCCATGGGATTCCCCAGGCAAGAATACTGGAGTGAGTAGCCATTCCCTTCTCCAGGGGATCTTCCAACCCAGGGGTTGAACATGGGTCTCCTGTGTGGCAGGCAGATTCTTTTACCACTAAGTCACCAAGGAAGCCCCTTAGATGATAGGTAGACAGATAGGTAACCCATGGATGATGGATCGATAGATAGATAGCTATGATAGATGGATGATAATAGACGATAGAGATGTAGACAGATGATAGCGAGAGAGAACACAGAGATGACAGATGGACCAGTAGAGAGACGGGTGATAGATCCAAGAGACGGATGGACGGATAGAGAGATGCAAACGTGGCTATGAGAGAGAGTGCCCAGAAACACCAATACCCCAGTAACAATGAGAACACCTGGTGTCCAGATCTGGGTTGCTAAATGTCTTTGTTTAGTAAGAGGACTCAGCTCCTTGAAGAAGGGGTAGATTCCAGGCAGGACTGGAGGAAGAAACGTACAAGATGAATCAGGAAACGCTCCAACGAGGATGTGACCATTTCAAAGGACACAGAAGCCAGTTTGAAGGGTTCAATCTGGAAAAGTCTAGCATTAAAGATAGTTATAGATTATACTTATCAAATAAAACAGGAAACCATGAGTCTATCTGATATGACTAAAGGAGAACTAGAGAGAGAAGAGTTTGGTGGGGAATGGGATATTTACACAGATTCAAAATACCCTGCCCCCATCAAATGCTTATTAATTAAAAAGGAACAGGAGTAATATTTCAATAGAGAAGCCTGGCCAAAAGTTCATTTATCAAGTGGTCAAGGTGAGTGTCATTACCTTTGGGGCGAATTGAATCTCTGCCACTTGCTAGGGTACAATGATGAGATAGCATCACTGTTTTTGATATTTCTGCCAAAAAAAATTGTAACCTGAATCCAGCTGCAAGGAAACAGCAAAACCTAAACTTCAGGACATCATGCAAAATAAGTGACCTTTACTCTTTAAAAGTGTAAAGGTCATGAAAGTCAAGAAATGACTGAACGGTTTTCCAGGCTAACAAGTAAATGCGATGATTCTGAACTAGCTAGATCCGTTTGTGTCTGCAAAACTTGAGCAGTGTCTGAGGATTAAAGGCAATCCATTGATATTAATTTTCTGCCTTTCATGATTGTATTGTAGTTATATGCGGAGATGTCCTTATTTATAGGAAATAAACACTAAGTATTGGGAGGTGACAGAGCATCAGTGATAACTGTCTCTCCAGGGTTCTGGGGAGGGGATGTTCTTTTTCTTGTACTTGAAACATTTCTGCGGGCTTGAGACTTCTCAACATTAAAAATTGTTTTTAGAAATAATATTGGGTAATTCATGACAGGTTAAATGAAAAAGCAGGACGTAAAATTGGGCATACTTGAAGAGTTAAACTTTCTTAAAAAGAGATATTCAAATGAAAAAAGTCTTGAGAAAGTACAGCCAGAATAGAGTAGTTGATGATAACTGAATTATGCATGCTGTTTTTCTTTACTTCAGATGTTATATTTCAGAGTCTGTGGGAAGCATGCATTTTTCATAAATAATATGCCTCTTTCTTTTGCAAAATTTAATACTTTTCTTTCTCTTTGATGTTCTGATTTTCTAAGGTATGGCTATGAATTAATTTGTTTTATTTATACTTTCCAAAACTGAGAAATCTATTAATACCTTATAGCTTTCTTCAAAACAGAAAAATCCTCCATCATTTTGCCTTGAAGGGGTACTTCTTCTCCGGTATATCCAGTCTAACTTTCTGACACTCTTACCAGATATATTTTTGTTGTGATCTAGTTTCCTTTTCTAATAGTTCTTCCTTCATACCTGTGCTCCATCTGCTTGCATTCCTTAGCTCCATCTTGATCACTTGATCACTTGATTACTTATCTCTTCAAATACTCTAGTCTGTCACTTCATGAGATTTCTCAGGGGAAGCTAGTGGTAAAGAATCCACCTGCAAATGCAGGAGACAAAAGAGACAGAGATGTGGGTTTGATCCCTGGTTAGGAGGATCCTCTGGAGGAGGAGATGGCAACCCACTCCAGTATCCTCGCCTAGAGAATCCCGTGGATAAAGGAGCCTGGTGGGCTACAGTCCATGGGGTTGCACAGTCAGACACAACTGAAGCGACTTACCATGCACCACTTAATGAGTCCTTTTTTTCTCATTTCAGTTACGGTATATTTATTCTTAAATTTCTGTTTGTTTCTTCCTCAAATTCACTCCTTTTGCCATGATGCCCTGTTCTTACCTCATGGCTTCTATCCCTTCCTTTATCTCTCTGAAGATTATAAATGTACTTATTTGAAAGTCTTTCTTAGATTGTCTTATGATCTACAGTTTCTAGAGTATGCATTTGACCATTTCTCGCATTTTCTGGCTCTGACTCAGCAGTTCACTTGTAATTTCCGGAGTGTGATGTCATTTTCACAGGAGGTGGCTTTCGTCGAAGGGTCCTAACCTTCCTTCCCCAAATACTAGCTTCTCCCCAAAGGCTCTTGACTGTGGGGATCACCCACTGCCTAAAACCCTGCCCTCCACTCCTAGAGGCACCCCCATCATGACACTGAGACTGAACACAGTGTAGACCACATCCAGGCTTCCCATGGCCTCCGGTCAATATATCTGAAGTTTCAGCTGCCCTGGAGATGCTGCGATGGAGCACAGGCTCACAGTCAGTTCCCAACTCCATCGCGCACCCTGCCGCCTGAGAGCACCTGAACCTCTTTCTTTACTTCTAGGTGCTGAGTTTTGCCGATAAGCCTTTCCTGCCTGAAACTGTTCCTTGTAAGTAATATGTGCCTTTGAATAGGTGCCTTGTCATCTTAGCCTCATGCATATTAACTAGGAATCCTGGAAGAGACAGCACAGATCCTCTATTTCTAGCACCTTCCTGACATGAAATTAAACTGTTATATTGGGTTGTATTCACTGGAGGCTAGAACCATCCCACAATTTTTTAAAAAATGAAACCCACATAATCATAAATACTTCTCCCTCCTCCTCTTCATCAGTTTTCCTAATTTCGCTACCGTTCTTATTCCTTCAGTTCAGTTCAGTTCAGTCACTCAGTCGTGTCTTGACTGTTTGTGACCCCGTGGACTGCAACACACCAGGCCTCCCTGTCCATCACCAACTCCCAGAGTTTACTCAAACTTATGTCCATTGAGTCGGTGATGCCATCCAACCATCTCATCCTCTGTCGTCCCCTTTTCTTCCCACCATGAATCTTTCCCAGCATCAGGGTCTTTTCAGATGAGTCAGCTCTTCACGTCAGGTGGCCAAAGTATTGGAGTTTCAGCTTCAGCATCGGTCCTTCCAACGAATATTCAGGACTGATTTCCTTTAGGATGGACTGGTTGGATCTCCTTGCAGTCCAAGGGACTCTCAAGAGTCTTCTCCAACACCATAGTTCAAAAGCATCAATTCTTACTCCTTAGACTTGAATAAAGGCAAACAGAGTTTTTGCAATTCTGCTCCACCTTTCCGCCTTTAATAGTTCAGGGGGAAGAGTCTGAGCCAGGTGTGGCCCCTCCCACTCCTCCCACACCTGCTGCAAGCACAGAGCTCAGGGCTGCAGGCATCAGGCCACAGTCGTCCACCTTAGCAAGGCTCTCCATCCTCTGCATGGGCTCCCACAACACCCTCGTTTTCCTCTTGCAGTGCCAACTCACTCGAAGGCAAAGACTGTGTTGCGAGCACAAGGCTAAGGTCTTTATACACCTCACCTCACCCAGTGCTCACAGGTCTAGAAGGAAACTATTAGCATGTCCATTTTACAGATAAGGAAGCTAAGACTCAGAGAAGCCCAGGCACTCAGAGAGGGCACGAAGCCTGAGAATGTCAAAGTCAGGACTCCAAGCCCAGGTATTGCTTTTGGGTCCACTGCTCCCTTGATCTTTGTGGCTTTTCCTTCTGAACATGAGCCAGCCACATCTCCCTCTCTAAAAACTGGAATGTTCATCTCTAGTTTTCTCTTAAGCTTTTCCACTGAATCCTTCAGGAATTGACATCTCAAATTTCTGAGAATCAGCCAGGGGATATGCAATCTTTATTAAATTAGAAAATGGCCAACTGAATAAAAGCTGTATTAAAGTGGTTCATAATGGGGCCTTCTGCTTTCCTAATGAAGTTTTGTGTGTCCCTTCCTGAAAAAAGCTTGTGTTAGGGTAAGAGGTGACCAGACTCACTCACGTTTTTTTTCCTGGGAAGAACCACTTAATACAATAAAACCTCAGACCTGTCAGAGAGTTTGTCTGAGTGCTGCTTCCTGGAAGAATTGTTTAAAGTTCTGTTTACATTAAAATAACTGTTAAGATAACCTCTACCCTTACTCTCAAGGCCACTTTCTATTGCGGCTGACCAGGGAGCTGGAGATACATTCCAACAGGAAGAAATCATAATGAATTCAATGGATGCTAAGTCTTCTGCCTTCCTACTTTCCCTCAGGGGAGAAAAAAAATGAAGTTGCCTTTTAACTCCACCACTGCCAGGTTAGAATCCGTGCCTTATCCTTTTAGCCTCATGCATATTAACTAAGAATCCTGGAAGAGACAGCTCAGATCCTCCACTCGTACCACCTTCCTGACATGAAATTAAAACCATTATATTGGGTAGTATTCACTGGAGGCTAGAACCATCTCCGGGATTCCCTTGTGGCTCAGATGGTAAAGAATCCACCCGCAGTGCAGGAGACCAGGATTTGATCCCTGAGCTGGGAAGATCCCGTGAAGGAGGGTATGGCTACCCACTCGAGTATTCGTGCCTGGAGAATCCCATGAACAGAGGAGCCTGGTGGGCTACAGTCCGTGGGGTTGCAAGGAGTCAGACATGACTGAAATGATTTCGCACACACGCACAGAAGCATCTCACACATTAAAAAAAAAAAAAAAGAAATTCCCATAATCACAACACACAAACACTTCTTACTCCTCCTCTTCATCCATTTTCCTAATTTCACTGCAGTTCTTACTCCTTCAGTTCAGTTCAGTTCAGTCGCTCAGTCGTGTCCGACTCTCCGCGACCCCATGAATCACAGCACGCCAGGCCTCCCTGTCCATCACCAACTCCCGGAGTACACTCAAACTCATGTCCACAGAGTCGGTGATGCCATCCAGCCATCTCATTCTCCGTCGTCCCCTTCTCCTCCCGCCCCCAACCTTTCCCAGCATCAGAGTCTTTTCCAGTGAGTCAACTCGTCTCACGAGGTGGCCAAAGTATTGCAGTTTCAGCTTTAGCATCAGTCCCTCCAATGAACATCCAGGATTGATCTCCTTTAAAATGGACTGGTTGGATCTCCTTGCAGTATAAGGGACTCTCAAGAGTCTTCTCCAACACCACAGTTCAAAAGCATCGATTCTTCGGCGATCAGCTTTCTTCACAGTCCAACTCTCACATCCATACATGACCACGGGAAAAACCATTGCCTTGACTAGACGGACCTTGGTCGGCAAAGTAATGTCTCTGCTTTTTAATATACTATCAAAGTTGGTCATAACTTTCCTTCCAAGGAGCAAGCGTCTTTTAATTTCATGGCTGCAATCAGCATCTGCAGTGATTTTGGAGCCCAAAAAAACAAAGTCTGACACTGTTTCCACTGTTTTTCCATCTATTTCCCATGAAGTGATGGGACCAGATGCCATGATCTTTGTTTTCTGAATGTTGAGCTTCAAGCCAACCTTTTCACTCTCCTCTTTCAGGACTTCAATAAAGGCAAATATAATTTTTCAACTCTAAAGGTCCATCTTTGGGCCTTTAATCTTTCAGGACTGGTCCATGTGAAGCAAGAAGTCACTCATCAACATACCACTCTGCCTCCTTACAGCTGGACTTCCTACATTCCCCTCCTCCCAATTTTAATTAGCTGATGCCTTCTCATTTTACAAATTTCGAGTCAAAGCTCACTACCTCCAGGGAGCCTTCCCAGACTTTCCCTTCTGCTCCTGCCAAGGTAAATTGTGTCCCCACAACACCTGTGCTTCCCTCCCTGGTGGGACCATAGCAACACAGCAACTAGAATGGCTGCTGTGGACTCAACAGATATAAATTCCCATCTGTTGTATTCTCTGATCGGAAAAGTAACCTTGAGTAACTGAACCATGGCTCTGCAGGAGAGTTTCATGGAGTCTGAAGGACATGGGGAGCTTCTTCACAGCTAAGGAAACCATCCGCAAAATGAAAAGGCAACCTACTGAATGGGAGAAAAATATTTGTGAATCACATCTCTGATAAGGGATTAATAACCAAAAAAATATTTTTTAAAAAAACTCACACAATTCAACAGCAAAAAAACAAACAATCCTATTTAAGAACAGGCAGAGGATCTGAAGTCATTTGTTCAAAGAAATCCAAATTGCCACCAGGTAAATGAAAAGTTACTCAGCATCACTTATCACCAGGGAAATGCAATCAAGACCACAAGGAGACATTGTCTCATGTCTGTTAGAATGGCCATCATCAGAAAGAAATATGAGTGTTGATGAGGACATGGAGAAAAGGGAACCCTTCTGCACTCTTGGTAGGAATGTAAACTGGTGAAGCCACTACAAAAATAGCCTATACACGCCCCAAAGTTGCTTCAGTTGAGTCTGACTCTTTGCAAACTTATGGGCTGTAGCCCACCAGGCTCCTCCGTCATGGGATTCTCCAGGCAAGAATACTGGAGTGGACTGACGTGCCCTTCGTCAGGGTATCTTCCCAACCCAGAGATCGAACCCGCTTTCTTACATCTCCTGCATTGCCAGGCAGGTTCTTAACCCCTAGAGTCACCTGGGAACTCCAATAAATTCACTCAGTCTCTCTGCCTGTTTTGTGCCTGCACTACATATGATTCAGCAGTTCCACTTCTGGGTATTTATCTGAAGGAAATGAAAACACTAACCAGAAAAGGTTTGTGCACTCCTATGTTCCTTGCAGCATTACAAACAATAGGCAAGACATTGAAGAATCTAAGTATCCATCAATGGACTAAAGGATAAATAAAAAGTGGCAGATAGATAGATATTGTTGTTCAGTCACTCAGTCATGTCTGACTCTTTGCAACCCCATGGACTGCAGCACAACAGGCTTCCCTGTCCTTTACCATCTCCCAGAGCTCGCTCAAACTCATGTCCATCAAGTCGGTGATGCCATTCAACCATCTCATCACTTCTCTGGTTTCTCTGCCTTTTCTAAATCCAGCTTGAACATCTGGAAGTTCTCAGTTCACATGCTGTTGAAGCCTGACTTGGAGAATTTTGAGCATTACTTTGCTAGCGTGTGAAAATAAGTGCAATTGTGTGGTAGTTTGAACATTCTTTGGCATTGCCCTTCTCTGGGATTGAAATAAAAACACCTTTTCCAGTCCTGTGGCCACTGCTGAGTTTTCCAAATATGCTGGCATATTGAGTGCAGCACTTTCACAGCATCATCTTTTAGGATTTGAACTAGCTCAGCTGGAATTCTATTACCTTCACTAGCTTTGTTCATAGTGATGCTCTCTAAGGCCCACTTGACTTCAAATTCCAGGATGCCTGGCTCTAGGTGAGTGATCATACCATCATGGTTATATGGGTCCTGAAGATCTTTTTTGTATAGTTCTTCTGTGTATTCTTGCCAGCTCTTCATAACATCTTCTGATTCTGTTAGGCCCATACCGTTTCTGTATTTTATTGTGCCCATCTTTGTATGAAATGCTCCCTTGGTATCTCTAATTTTCTTGAAGAGATCTCTGCTGCTGCTGCTGCTGCTAAGTCACTTCAGTCGTGTCCGACTCTGTGTGACCCCATAGACGGAAGCCCACCAGGCTCCCCCGTCCCTGGGATTCTCCAGGCAAGAACACTGGAGTGGGTTGCCATTTCCTTCTCCAATGTGTGAAAGTGAAAAGTGAAAGTGAAGTCGCTCAGTCGTGTCCGACCCTTAGCGACCCCACGGACTGCAGCCTACCAGGCTCCTCCATCCATGGGATTTTCTAGGCAAGAGTACTGGAGTGGCTTCCCATTGCCTTCTCCTGAAGAGATCTCTAGTCTTTCCCATTCTATTGTCTTCCTCTGTTTCTTTTCATTGTTCACTTAGGAAGGCTTTCTTATCTCTCCGTGCTGTTCTTTGAAACTGTACACTCAGATGGGTATATCTTTCCTTTTCTCCTTTGCCTTTCACGTCTCTTCTTCTCTCACTCTTTGTAAGGCTTACTCAGACAGCCATTTTGCCTTTTTGCATTTCTTTCTCCTGGGGACTGTCTTGATCACTGCCTCCTATACGATGTCATGAACCTCCATCCATAGTTCTTTAGGCACTCTGTATATCAGAGCTGTCCCTTGAATTTGTTTGTCATAACCATAAGTGATTTGATTGAGGTCATATCTGAACGGTCTTGTGGTTTTCCCTACATTCAGTTTAAGTCTGAATTTGGCAATAAGGAGCTCATGATCTGAGCCACAGTCAGCTCCCAGTCTTGTTTCTGCTGACAGTATAGAGCTTCTCCATCTTTGGCAGCAAAGAATATAATCGATCTGATTTCGGTGTTGACCATCTGGTGATGTCCACATGTAGAGTCATCTCTTGTGTTGTTGGAAGAGAGTGTTTGCTATGACCAGCGAACCCTCTTGGCAAAACTCTGTTAGCCTTTGACCTGCTTCATTTTGTACTCCAAGGCCAAACTTGCCTATTACTCCAGGTATCTCTTGACTTCCAGCTTTTGCATTCCAATAGACTGCAAAAGATAGAAGAATATTACTTACAAAGAAAATGAAATCTCGCCATTTGCAACAACATGAGTGGACTTTGAAAGCATTATGCTGAGATAAGTCAGACAGAGAAAGACAAACACCATATGATCTCATGTATGGAATTGAATGATGGGAGAAGAGATTGGCAGTTGCCAGAGTTTGCGGGTAAGGGATGGGCAAAATGAGTGAAGGGGGTTAAATGATACAAACATCCAGGTGTAAAACATTATGTCACAGGGATTTAATGTACAGCCTGGTAACTATAGTTAATACTACTGTATTGCACATTTGAAAGTTAAGAGAAAAAATTATAAAAGTTCTCAGCAAAAGAAAAATAATTATAATTACATATGATGACAAATATTAACTAGATTTTTTATCACCGTATTATTATGGTGATCATTTCACTGTATATACAAATATTGAATCATACTGTCCACCTGAAACTAACGTTCAGTGTCAATTATATCTCATTTTTTTTATAAAGGCACAGAAAGGAGGTATAAAACTTCATTGGAGTAAAACTCTTTCACCAACGTAAAGCTGCATTTATAGAGTACTTGTAGGGTATGTGTTAATGCTTGCTAAGTCATTTCAGTCGTGTCCGACTCTGTGTGATCCCATAGATGGAAGCCCACCAGGCTCCTCCATCCATGGGATTTTCCAGGCAAGAGTATTGGAGTGGTTTGCCATTGCCTTCTCCAGTGTTAATGCTTAGTACACTCTTAAATTTTCCATCTTATTTAATAAATCATGAAATCTTCAAACACTTGGAGGTAGATGTACTCACACCCTTTTCCATGAGAAAACAGGTCAGCAAGGCTAATAACCTGCCCCCAGCAGTGATGGAGCTGAGCTCAAGCTCAGGTCTAACGCCACAGCTTCCTATGTTCCTTGTATTCGGCTGTCTCTGGCCATCCATTAGTCCGGAAGTCTCCTAGCCCCTGGTCCCCACAAAGATACGTGCAGACACCCCTACACATCTATAAGATGGTTGCTGTATTATTTAAGATATTCAGTTCTGCTAAGTAGAAATAAACAACACAAACAAGGAGAATAAACAAAATGAAGTAAAGCAGGAGACAGTTTATGAGATACAGGCAGAATTCATTAGCTGTGTTAAGTGCATATAGAAATAGAAAAGTTACATAGGGAGATGCTAGCATCGGTGAAGGAGAGCAAGTGTGTGCTGAACGGAGAAGGGGATGACAGACTAAGAGGCATCAAGTGTCCGTGACTCACTAAATATTAACACAGGAAGCGCCTGAGGTTCCAAACGCTCATAGCGCATTCACACACACCAGGCGCTCTACACGCATGAGCTCTTAGGTCAGCCACCCACGGGTGACCCCCACTCTGGGCCCTCGGCCGAATGAAAGAGGCCACAGCTGCTCATCAGGTGCTGAGCTTCAACTATGGGTCAGGAGTAACCGCCCCTCCATGCCTCTGACAGAACAAATACACCGTGTGGGTCCCAGGCATCTTCATCTGTCATCATCCCTCTTTAGTCTCCTTACCCTGTGGCTCGGTCATCAAGAATCTGCCTGCAGTGCAGGAGATACAGGTTTGATCCTTGGGTTGGGAAGATCCCCTGGAGTGAAAATGGCAGCCCATTCCAGTATTCTTGCTCGGAGAATTTCATGGGCAGAGGAGTCTGGCGGGCTTACAGTCCATGGAGTCGCAAAGAGTTAGACACGATTGGAGCAACTGAGCACCGCCCAACATTCGTTAGCCTCAACTCTCCCCCTGTAACCATTCCTTCAGGCAGGAAGACTGAGGAAGCAGACAGAGCTGGGACGTGGGAGCACTGGAAAACCGGGGCGCAGGCAGGATGGTCCTCTTCCCCGCTTGCTCCATGTCCTAAACCCATCGCCTGCTCACCCTGTCCTTCCTGCTTTGCACTGTGTGTTTTAACTTCCTGCACTAAACCGCACGATGGGAGGATCTTCGCTTTGTCCTTGAGCCTTTCTGTTATAAGAGCTTTGCAACAGCCTCTCACAGAGTTAGCACTGTAGCAAGATAATTTCCCAAGAGACACCTCTGGGCAATTCTTTGTCTCCTCAAAGCATGCCCTTGTCGTCGTGGTTTAAGAAAGCAAGCAATGAATTTGGACTTAGGCTCCTGGATTTCAGCCTGGCGTCAGCCACTATCCACCTCTTTAAGTTTTCATTCTCTCCAGGTCTGTCGAATAAGAATGATAATCCTCTTCTTTCATACAGTTTTTGTTAAGATTAAATGATGGCCTTTGTTAAAATACTTGCAAAACCATGTAACCTGTACGACTTTTTCTGTGGCTCTCAGATAAAATGCTTCTGATTTTACACCTCAGTGTTGATGGGAACCCTAACCTCTGTCTTTGGGTGGCAGGCTCACCCTCACTTGGACATAAGAAGGTCGTGGGGCTTTCGCAGGAAACTCAAGGAGGTGCCTTGAGGCCTCAGTCTCTCCTGGAGCCCTCTGCGGGTGCTGTGCGCTTAGTCAGTCTGTCTGACTCTTTTGTGACCCCATGGACTGCAGCCTGCCCGGCTCCTCTGTCCATGCGATTTTCCAGGTAAGAATACTGGAGTGGGTTGCGGTGCCCTCCTCCAGGGGATCTTCCCTGACCCAGGGATTGAACCTGAACCTTTACGCCTACCTGCATTGGCAGGTGGGTTCTTTACCTCTAGCGCCCCCTGGGAAGCCCCTGGGAAGTGAAGTGAAAGTCGCTCAGTCGTTTCCTACTCTTTGTCATCCCTTGGACTATACAGTCCGTGGAATTCTCCAGGCCAGAATACTGGAGTGGGTAGCCTTTCCCTTCTCCAGGGGATCTACCCAACCCAGGGATCAAACCCAGGTCTCCTGCATTGCAGGTGGAATCTTTACCAGCTGAGCCACAAGATAAACCTACCCCATAGAATTGTTTTGAGGATTAGACTGATTTGTAGATGCTTAGAATCTGGGGGTGGGGTGGGTGAATACACAGAAAACAGAAGGTTTCAGGGCAGTAAAAAAAAAAGAAAAAAAGATACCACACTGATGGATATATCATCACATGTCATTATACACTTGCTGAGAGCCATAGGATGCACAGCTCCAAGGATGAGCCCCACGTAAACTGTGGACTTTGGATAATTATGATGTGTTAGTGTAAGTTCATCAGTTGGAAGAGAAGTACCACTTTGTGGAGGATGTTGATATTGGGGGACAATTTGGAGGGAGGGGAGCAGGGTATATACATAACATCGCTGTACCTTCACTTCAGTTTTGCTATGAACCTAAAACTGCTCTTATAAAGTCTTAATAATTTTTTTAATTAACAGACTCTTGGAACAATTCCCAGCATGAAGTATACCAGAGCTAGCCATTGTTTGGGCTTCCCTGGTGGCTCAGTTGGTAAAGAATCCACCTGTAATGTGGGAGACCTGGGTTTGATCCCTGATTTGGGAAGATCCCCTGGAGAAGGGAAAGGCTACCCACTCCAGTATTCTGGCCTGGAGAACTCTGTGGACTGTTTATTGTTCATGGGGTTGCAAAGAGTCAGACACGACTGAGTGACTTTCACTTTCAGCCATTGTTTATTATTATTATTTACGGTTTAATATTGGAAGGAACAAGACAAGTAATAAAAACAATTTCTTTCTTTCTTTTTTGAGATGACAGAGGATGAGATGGTTGGATGGCATCACTGACTCGATGGACATGAGTGTGAGTAGGCTCCAGGGGCTGCTGATGGACAGAGAATCCTGGCGTGCTGCAGTCCATGTGGTCCCAAAGAGTCAGATGCCATAGAGCGACTGAACTGAACTGAGCTTACATACAATAAAATGCACAAACCTGAGCTGTGCTAGGAGATCATCAGGACCAAGCTGTGGACTGTTTATTGTTCATGGGGTTGCAAAGAAGGAAATGGCAACCCACTCCAGTGTTCTTGCCTGGAGAATCCCAGGGACAGGGGAGCCTGGTGGACTTCCATCTATGGGGTCACACAGAGTCGGACACGACTGAAGTGACTTAGCAGCAGCAGCAGCAGAGCTGTGCTAGGAGACCATCAGGACCAAGGCAGACATTTCAATCTCCCCATTAAGTTCCCATGTCCTTTTCCTAGCCAACACTCCTCCCACCCAGATTACACGATCCTGACTTTATCAGCATAAATGAGTTTTGCCTCTTCTTGAATTTAATGCATCATTTCTAAGCCAGGTTATCCTGTCATGCAACAAGGGGCTTCTCAATGGCCAGATCCTTGCAGTCAGGTGTGTTTCCACTGGATATACTTAGAGAAGCAATGTGAAAGAATGGAGTAGGGAGTTCTCAGGGTGAAAGGGCCCCCACTCTCCTCCACACCTCCCACTCTTGGTTCTGTCCAGCAGGGCAAGAACAGGGGCAGAAGCCTCAGCACAACTGATCTCCTGTAGCCGAGACAGAGGCTGCTGCTTGAATCCCGGGTGTGATCAATAATTGATTCAGAGACTGATTCCAGTTGTGATGGAGATGCTGAGTGCAGACCTGAGTCCCAGTGCCCAGCGTCAGGCTGGGTGGCTTCAGGCAATGGACCCTGTGCGTACCTGCTCATAATTTCAACTCATGTTGTGTGCACGGTTTGTTTCACCTCCCAAATAAATTAATTATGGAGACTTTAAAGGATTTTCAGAGGGAATCTTATTACTAACAGCATGTTCAGCCCTACCAATCAATAGTCCTTTTATTTTTACATAGCAAGTGGGAGAGTAAAAGGGGTTTAAAAAAAAAAAAAAGTCCTTCCCTTTCTCATTTCATCATCTCCAGCCTCGACATTTAATGTGTTCTCTGAAACATGCTGAAACTCCCAGCATTCCCTGTGTGAACTCGGGCAACTGAGGTAAACTCTCTGGGCCTCACCTTTAGAATACCTTTGCTTTGCCCTCCACCTTCGATGCCCATCTCTTTGTGATCCGGGTGAGACACTCCTATTCACTCTACAAAACCCTGCTGCATTCACAAGGGGCAAGAGTTTGGCCTGGTGATGAGAAGACCAAGCTTTAGAGTCAGACAGTTCTGAATTCACATGATGCTCCAGCAGTTAACTAGTTAGGGTGACAGTGGGCACGGGACTTAAGCCTCCATCTCCTCATCTGTAAAACAGGAGCAGAATACATAACTCAACCCTGAATACTCATTGGAAGGACTGATGCTGAAGCTGAAGCTCCAATACTCTGGCCACCTGATGGGAAGAGCTGAGTCATTGAAAAAGACCCTGATGCTGGGAAAGATTGAAGGCAAAAGGAGAAGGGGACGACAGAGGATGAGATGGTTAGACAGCATCACCGACTCAATGGTCATGAATGTGAGCAAACTCCAGGAGATGGTGAAGGACAGAGGAGCCTGGCACACTGCAGTCCATGAGGTCAAAAAGAGTTGTAAAAGACGTAGTGGCTGAACAACAAATACAACTCACAGGTGGTTATGCAGGATAAATGATTAAAATGCATGTAACGCCACTTACCAGAAGCCGGGCACGTAATGTGTTCTCAAGGCCTGAGTTGGTTATTATTACTAACATGAGGCACTTATTTTTTTCTGGGGACAAGGAGGCCTGGCATGCTGTAGTCCAGCCGGTTGCAAAGTGTCAGGGTCTGAACTTAGGGATGGAACAACAACTAACATTTTTTGCACAGCCATCTGTGGAGTCTTCTAGGCGACAGTCATCTTGTTTAGACGGAAGACTTCAATGAGCCACGACCCTCATCTGAACAACATTTCTCAACTTTCCTGCTTTATATTTATTACCATGGGTGGTATATCGTATGTTATATTTGGTGGGTCAGTGGTCCCTTAAAGGGCAAGGGCTGGTCTTATTTGGGTTTGCAGCCACAGAGCTCAGCATGGTCTAAAAAGGTGGTGCCAGTGGTCCCAGCACCTGGGAGGACCCCTGGCAGCGGATAACCCATGGCCCTTTGGACCAGTGAGGGCTGGAAGGCTGGAGAAGGCAGAGGCCAGGTATTAGAGGACCTCGCTGCATGCTAAACCACAATGAGGTTATTTTGTGGGCAAAGAGGTTCTTCTGAAAGGATCCAAGGAGAAGAGGGACACACTCAGACTTGCATTCTAAAGCATATGCTTTGGGAAGCAGACAGAATATGACCTGTAGGAGACAGTCCAGGCTGGAGGAAGCCTGCAAGAACTGGGAGGTGGCCCATGTCTGATTCTGTGCCTTGCTGCATCCACAAGTATCTCACATGTGAACGATGCCCAGTAAATATTTACTAACGAACCAGGAAATGAGACCAAGGAATGCGGACCTCACTTCGGAGATGACGATGCAAGTGCGAAGCTGTGAGAACCTGGAGCAGCGCCGGCCCGGAGAGTCTGTGAGGGCGGAGATGCCTTCTAAGGTGATGGTCTGTAGGCACGTGTGTCCACTGCGCTCTTGAGATGGAACTGGTACCACTGCGGGACTGAATTTAATTTCAGTTAATTTTAACTTAAATAGCCGCCTGAGTCTATCATAGCCCAGACCCCTACTAAGATTGGGACAGCATACATGGAGAGGAAGTACCACCAGCGAATCTCTCATTTTGAAATACCCAAATTTCCAAGGTTACTGTAAGTAGTATTTTTTTCTTATACATTTTTATTCATCACTACACCAACCAGGGTTTCTAATCAGTATAACATAATTCCAAATAAAACTCGGGTACCCCAAGCTCTGAATGATAATGGCAATTATCGCGTCTTGAGTGTGTGCTGTATGCTCATTCACGTCCGGCTCTTTGCAACCCCACGGACTGTAGCCCGACAGATGCTGTATGCCCAGGATGGCAGTTGAGGGCTGTATTTGAGAACACAGACTCTGGAACCGGATGGCCTGGGTTTAAAAGTTGGCTCTGATGATGCAAATTCCTTGTTTCCTTCTCTGTAAAAGCATGATGTCCACTTCATGAAATTGTTACCAGGATTAAACTGTTTGAAACCTATAAAAAGCCTGATGTGTATATAGTCTATATGAGCTATATTTGTGTGTTTCACATATACTATCTCTTTAATCTCCTCAGTAACGCTCCAAGCCAGGTGTTATCGTTCCCTTTCTGCAGGTGAGGAAGCATGGTCGATAAGGACAATCTTAGATGCATATTGTTAAGTGAACAAAGCCAGTCACCCTGAATGGGTCCAACTACATGCAGCCTGTGCTTTAGAGCAGGTTCCTACTAGCCTGCTATAAAGCGCAGGCGACATATTAACATATTTTCCCAGTCAGCAATTTTCTGTTTAGCAGTTAGTGGGAACTGGCATAAAGCACAGGAAACTCAGCTCGGTGCCCCGTGATGACCTGGAGAGGGAGGATGAGGGGAGGTCCAAGAGGGAGTGGTCGTATGCATACATATGGCCGATTCATGGTGTTGTACAGCAGAAACCATCACAACATTATGAAGCAATTCTACTCCAATAAAAAAAAAAGTGCTGCTTGTATAGGTTATACATAGTAAAGGATCTGTTTTCAATGTAAATCCATCACACAGTGATGAAATCAAAATAATAATTAATAGCTATAATTTCTTAAGTTTGTAGTATCATATTTATGACTACAACATGGCATTATTATCAAACCTGTAATGTTATGTACCTTTTAACGTGTGTGTGTGTGTGTGTGTGCTCAGTCGTTCAGTTGTGTCTGACTCTTTGCAACCCCATGAACAGTAGCCTACCAGGCTGCTCTGCCCATGGGATTCTCCAGGCAAGAATATTGGAGTGGGTTGCCATTTCCTCCTCCAGTGCATCTCACTGACCAAGGATTGAACCCACAGCTCGTGCATTGGCAGGCAGATTCTTCACTACTGCACCATGTAGGAAGCCCTTTAAACATATACCAGACTAAAAGCAAAACAAAACAAACAAACAAAAACCACTGCAACTAAACAGCACTATGCTTACCCACTGCTCATAATTTTATTTGGAAATGCTTTTAGACTCATCTCAATCTGAACTCTTATTCTTGTCCCAGCACAAAATGGAATATATACACAAGATAAATTGCCTGAAGCATTGCTGAAGGTAGTGACACTCCATGTTCAACTCTTTAATCCTTTTTGGACTCAGAATAGATATGTTCATTTTTGCTGCCCATATAAGAGCATCCTCTCTGTCATTAAACGCGTTGACGAAACAGCTTTTCTTGAAAGTGGTACACTGTTTTCTGCAGAGCTATTCTTCCACACAGCTGATACCCATTCTGTAAGTTTTGATGCTGAAATGTCTTTTACCAAAAGGTATCCATGGAAGGTTTCTCAATAGCTACCAGGACTTACATTCAACTTTTGAATACCCCTGGACTAAAGACCAAATTCATAGCTTTAGGGACAATGACATCAACAACTCAACAGTCACCTGGCCAAGATCTGTCGTAATATTCCACTGATGGTGGGATATATCCCAAGTCCGGAGAAGTTAAAATATGAAAGAGTGTTTTGAGAGCCAATGAAATACAGTGTGCTTCAGGCACTTCCATTCATCACTCAACTTGTACTTATTATACCCCTATGGTATAGCATAGGGCTTCACTGGTAGCTCATCTGGTAAAGAATTGCTTGCGATACAGGAGACCCCAGTTAGATTCCTGGGTCCAGAAGTTGCCCTGGAGAAGGGATGGGCTACCAACTCTAGTATTCACTGGCTTCCCTGGTGGCTCAGATGTAGAAGACTCTGCCCGCAATGCGGGAGACCTGGGCTCAGTCCCTGAGTGGGGACGATCCCCTGGAGGAAGGCATGGCAACCCACTCCAGTATTCTTGCCTGGAGAATCCCCATGGACAGAGGAGCCTGGTGGGCTGCAGTCCACAGGGTCGCAAAGAGTCAGACGTGGCTGAGCAATGAAGCACACGCGGGATGGCAGACAGTGCGGGAGTCACGGAGCTACAGCACACGCTCTGTAGCACTGCAGCAGGCTGTCTCTGCAGTCACAAATGAGAGTCTCCCCAGACTCCCACAGCAAGCCTGCAAAACTGGCGTGGATGCACTCATTTGAAAAAGTGCAGTGAAAGTGTCGGTCACTTGGTCACATGCAACTCTTTGGGACACCATGGACCGTGCAGTCTGCCAGGCTCCTCTGTCCATGGGATTCTCCAGGGCAAGAATACTAGAGTGGGGTTGCAATTCCTTTCTCCAGAGGATCTTCTTGAACTAGGGATCAAGCCTGCGTATCCTGCATTGCAGGCAGAGTCTTTACTGTCTGAGACACCAGGGAAGCCCAGACTCAACTTACTGGTAAGGAAACCAGTGATGGAGCTTGGATACTGAACAGGGTCTTTCTTACTCTTAAATCTATATGCATTCCATTAAAACATTAAAAGAACATAATTCAGAACTGACCTAAACAGACAAGCCATTAGAAACCTCTAAAGGTTTTCCCCAATTCTTTGAAAAATGAATTGAAAATAAATATCAGAAGTCCACTGTGTCATAGTTATTGGATAAAATCATCCTCACACTGACTGTCTTCAGTTCTTGCTCCAGAGCACGGGGTTGGAAATTCTCAGCTAAACTATTTAAAGTCACCAAAGAGTATCTTGGATTTTACTGCACATAGAAAATATAACTTGTATAGTTGTGGTAAAGAGTAGCCATTAAGAGTACAGATTTTAAAGCTGCCTGGGTCAAAATCTTGGCTTTACTAGATATGTGAATGGGCAGGTTATCCTCATAGCTTAGTTTCCTCTTCTGTAAAGAGGAAATGTTGGTGATCTTATTTCCCTTATAAGCTGTAGTAAAGGTTAAATGAGTTAATATGTATGAATTGGCCACCTCATGCGACGAGTTGACTCAATGGAAAAGAGTCTGATGCTGGGAGGGATTGGGGGCGGGAGGAGAAGGGGACGACAGAGAATGAGATGGCTGGATGGCATCATCGACTCTGTGGACATGAGTTTGAGTGAACTCCGGGAGTTGGTGATGGACAGGGAGGCCTGGCGTGCTGTGATTCACAGGGTCGCGGAGAGTCGGACACGACTGAGCGACTGAACTGAACTGAAACATTCAGAATAATATATGTAGTCAGCATAAGTATAAGCCAAAATATTATTATTCCAAAATATTTCTATACCTAGATTGGTATGTTACACTTGGAATGTTCAACTGATTGGAAAAGACCCTAAAGCTGGGAAAGATTGAAGATAACAGGAGAAGGGGCAGCAGAGGATGAGATGGTTGGATGGCATCACCAGTCCAATGGTCATGAGTCTGAGCAAACTCCGGGAGATAGTGTAGGGCAGAGGAATCTGCGCGCTGCAGTCCATGGGGTCGCAGAGTCGGGAACGACTCAGCGGCTGAACAAAAACGAATAACACCTGAACTGGCATAACATTATACCTGAATTGACGTCCCACTGACATCCTGGTGTTCCAAAAGAGTGACTGAAAGAATCATCAAGAGAATGAGTAGAAGTTGCTTTCCAGGGGCGTCTCTGGTTACGGAGCAGGGTATTACCCTTGTGCCAGCAGAGATGTACTATGTTCATCCCAGGCATACTTATCAGCAAGTACGTTTTGAAGCATGAGATGTAAAGGGATCTCAGAAATCATTCTGCCACTCACATACAATCCAGTTCAGATTTTAAAATACCTTGTTTATAGAAGCTCAACTCTGAGTTCACTTAACCTTGAATCAATTCTTAAAACATTATTTTCTAGTGAAAGTAAAGTGATAAGTGTTAGCGACTCAGTCGTGTCTGACTCTTTGCCACCCCATGGACTGTCACCCACCAGGCTCCTTTATCCATGGAATTCTCCAGGCAAGAATACTGGAGTGGGTAGCCATTCCCTCCTCAAGGGGATCTTCCCAACCCAGGGATTGAACCTGGGTCTCCTGCATTGCAGGCAGATTCTAGAGCGCCTCACATTTCTTTTAAAGTGACATCAGAGGAATAACCTTCAATTAAACCTGAAAGTGTAGAATGGAAATGCTTAAGATCAATGCCCACTCTTTTTATTACTTTATAATTAACAGAGTGACTGCTCTGCCTTGACAATAACAGCTTACTGTGGGAGGGGAAGCCCCTCCCCCAGGATGGGAGTGGGAGAAGCAGGTGAAATAGACCGTAATCCAAGCTTCAGTTGACACTTGTTTGTAGATTTAAACATTTCCAATATCTGCTTATTAGTGGGCACTAAGAAAAAAAAAAAAGCATGTTCTGACATGCTGAGAGCTTTTTATATCTGACACTAGTTTAATTACAATAAATTGTGTGGTTCAGTTACTCAAACTGCACATACAAAAAAAAAAATGTTTAAAATTTGACAGGCAAAGCTCTATTTTCATTAGTAGAATATTATAGCTTATTTGGATGCAATTTTGAATTATGTGTATAATTCAACCAATCCCAAGTAAAAAATTACAATATAGGCTTTATAATTCAGCCTTCATAATTAAAAAATAGTATTTTACTTTGACATTGTGTTGTACCAAAAATTACATTTGTTTTATTATGCTAAATAATTTTATTTTTAATGTTTACTTTTTAATTTACAAGAGTCACCATAATGCCATATAATTCACCCTCAATAGAATGAATTTCTGAATTTATTTAGTTTCCAATAATTGGGTGAAAAATTTAAACCTTTATAAAATTTAACTAATGTCATCAGTATTCCAGAACCAGTCTGCTCCAATTCCTGGGTCCTGAAGTGAAGACACAAAACAAACCTTTAACCAAGCCATACAGACATGTAGTGCCAGCAAGAAATACTGAGTCCTTGCGGTGTAAGCCCCTGACATTTTGTAGTCATTTGTTTTCAAGGCATAACTAGCCTGATGGTCCTCAAAGTGTGGTCCTCAACTCCTGTGAGTGCCCAGACTCAAGTACCCAAGAAGTCAAAACTATTTCGATAACACTAAGATATTGTCTGCCTTTCCCGCCACGTCGACACATTAACGGTAGAACAGTAATGGTGGGTAAAACTGCTGGTCTGACCACCAGTCAAAGCGGCGACACCAAGCCGTGATGGTGTGCACTGTGTTTTGTACCCAAGCACTCAAAGTGTTTTTAAAAATGCAAACTCCACTTCATCACCTAATGAAACAGAAAAAAGGGCTAATTTTATAGGTCTCACTCTTGAGTACACATCTCCTCAATACTCTGTGATGAAATGGAAAGTGGGCAGAAAGCTGTTTGCTGCGCTGTCAGGTGAGGAAGGTCACTTGTGATTGAGTTACAAGCTGAATTAGCCACTTTTTCATTTAAAAAACTTTATTATTTGAAAGGGTAACTGACAAACTATGGTTACTCAGACTGAGTCAATTGTCAAAGACTTTCTTGCCAATGCTAAACTTCAGTGAATATTATAATTCAATTAATATTAGAATGTAATGCTAGCATTAATATTAAAATATTAATATTCAAGGGAATCTTTTAATGTTTTTAAGCTTGTATCTGTCATTGTGATCCTGGCACTTTCTAATAAAGATTTTTTTCCCTGAAGGGATCAGTGGTGATATTAATGAAGCTGGTTTTCTGATATTATGTAATGAAATATGTCACCATTATCTGTATAACTCAGTGAACCAGTATTTTCCAAATGACCAATTTTGAAATTGAAAATTCATGGGTAAAAGACACTCAAAGTATGAGAGAGATCAATGAATTTTAATTTCAGATGCCACAGTGCAACTAACATCTTGAAAGCTATCGCTTGTTGAATTTTTGTGTTGCATCAGAGAATATTCACAAGTGTCTTACATACTCCCCACTTTCCAAACTATGTATCTTTGAGAAGCTAATTTTTCTTCATAAATTTCAAACTAATATGTCACAATGGAGAAGATGCATGAAATGTTTACCAAAGACCTAGAAGAACTAAAAAGCAAACAAACAGAGATGAACAATATACTAGAAAGAATCAATAGCAGAGTAACCGAGGCAGAGAGTGGATAAGTGACCTGGAGGACGGAATGGTGGAAATCACTTCCACAGAACAGAACATAGAAAAAGGAATGAAAAACATGGAGGCGGCTTAAGAGACCACGGGGACAGCAGTAAACACACCAACACTCACATGATAGGGGTCCCAGAAGGAGAGGAGAGAACGGACCCAAGGACACGTTTGAAGAGATATTAGCTGAAAACTTCCCTAATGTGGGAAAGAAAACAGTCAGTCAAGTCCAAGAAGCACAGGGAGTCCAGGCAGGATAAATTCAAGGAGGAGCACACAGAGACACATAGTAATCAAACTGACAAAACTTAAAGACCAAGATAAACTATTTAAAGAAACAAGAGAGAAATGACAAATAACATGCCAGAGAACTCCTATAAGGTTATCAGCTAATTTTTCAACAGAAACTCAAGCCAGAAGGGAATGGCACAACATACCTGAAGCAATGAAAGAGGGAAACCTAAACAATATGGCACCAGAGACCGCAGAAGCGGACATGAGAATCCAGCTGTCTTCACCGAGTCAGACATGACAGATATGCGCAGAAATGTAAACCCATACTACTCTTCTCAATACTTCTGGTTTGAAAAATAAATATTTTTCAATATGATTTAACACATAATGGGTTTATCATTTTATAGGAATTAATAAATACATGCGTTTAAATTTTGTTTCACTTTTATATGGAAAAGTGGAAACAGTGTCAGACTTTATTTTTGGGGGCTCCAAAATCACTGCAGATGCTGATTGCAGCCAGGAAATTAAAAGACGCTTACTCCTTGGAAGGAAAGTTATGACCAACCTAGATAGCATATTAAAAAGCAGAGACACTACTTTGCCAACCAAGGTCCGTCTAGTCAAGGCTATGGTTTTTCCAGTGGTCATGTATGGATGTGAGAGTTGGACTGTGAAGAAAGCTGATCGCCGAAGAATTGATGCATTTGAACTGTGGTGCTGGAGAAGACTCTTGAGAGTCCCTTGGACTACAAGGAGATCCAACCAGTCCATTCTAAAGGAGATCGATCCTGGGTGTTCATTGGAAGGACTGATGCTAAAGCTGAAACTGCAATACTTTGGCCACCTCATGCGACGAGTTGACTCACTGGAAAAGACTCTGATGCTGGGAGGGATCGGGGGTGGGAGGAGAAGGCGATGACAGAGAATGAGATGGCTGGATGGCATCACCGACTCGATGGACATGAGTTTGGGTGAACTCCGGGAGTTGGTGATGGACAGGGAGGCCTGGTGGGCTTTGATTCATGGGGTCGCAAAGAGTCGGACACAACTGGGTGACTGAACTGGACTGAACTGAACTGAACTGATCAAGAGATATAACATACTTAAACAAAAGCTCTTCAGAGTCCTCAGTAATTCCAAGAGTATAGAAGGGGGTCCTGAAAATCAGTGTTTGAGAACTACGGCTGGACTGTGAGGAAGACCAGTGAGGAGACAGCCGCCCCAGTGGAACCTGAACAGGGAAAGCTTAATATGAAAATTACTGACTCTAAGGAACTTCCCAGCATCATAAAGGGGTAACTATAAAGATGAACCAAGAACGCTAAATAACGCCCTGCGGGGCCTCCCTGGCCGTCCAGTGGTTGACTGACCACCTTCTAGTGCAGGGGGGGCTGTGAGTTCCACCCCTCCTGGGAGAGTGAAGATCGCACATGCCCCATGGCCAAAAAAAAAAAAGACATAAAACAGAAGCAACATTGTAACAAATTCAATATAGCCTTAAAGAAATGGTCAACACTAAAAAAAAAAAAAAAAACCCTTTCAATAAATATACCCTAGGGCAATGGCAAGCCACTCCAGTACTCTTGCCTAGAAAATCCCATGGATGGAGGAGCCTGGTGGGCTGCAGTCTGTGGGGTCACTGGGGGTCGGACGCGACTGAGCGACTTCACTTTCACTTTTCACTTTCACACATTGGAGAAGGAAATGGCAACCCACTCCAGTGTTCTTGCCTGGAGAATCCTGGGGACGGGGGAGCCTGGTGGGCTTCTGTCTATGGGGTCATGCAGAGTCGGACACGACTGAAGTGACGCAGCAGCAGCAGCAGCAGGGCTGCACAAGAGAAACTAAGGAAGGACAAAACCTCGCAAGAGAGAGTCCCTCCCCCAGGGCTGGGGATGCCAGAGGACCCGGCGCGGCTGCAGCCCGCTCGGTGGACCTGCAGGCGAGCGCCACAGGGCCCGGGTGAGCAGGAAACACAGCTCCAGGGCACAGGAGGGCAGGCGGCAAGGTTGTCCGGGCAGCGCACAGCCTGAGTGCCCGGTGTGTTCTTCAGCAGGACTGTGTGAGGAGGTCTCCAGGCTGCGTGGGGGCTGTGAGCTTGCAGAGCAGCCGCAAGCCCTGGACTTGGAGCGCAGGAACAGAGCTGCTGACAAGGGTGCATCTGAAGCAAGAAGAAACAGCCGCCTGGCACCAGGAAGAGCATCCTCTTCTTCCTGCGGTGTTTCTCCAGCGCCCTCTACTGACTAACCCTAATATGCTCTCTACAAAGGAGAAGGAACGCTCCATGATGGAGCTGGTAATCTTCAGGGTGCATTTGGAAGGAAGAGGTGATAAATCGATAGTCGGTGCACTGACTTAAAACTCTCAGTGCAGTTCAGTCGCTCAGTGGTGTCTGACTCTTTGCGACCCCATGGACTGCAGCAGGCCAGGCTTCCCTGTCCATCATCAACTCCTGGAGCTTGCTCAAACTCATATCCATAGCGTCGGTGATGCCATCCCACCATTTCATCCTCTGTCTTCCCCTTCTCCTTCCACCTTCAAACTTGCCCAGCATCAGGCTCTTTTCCAGTGAGTCAGCTCTTTGCATCAGGTGGTCAAAGCACTGGAGTCTCAGCTTCAGCATCAGTCCTTCCAATGAATATTCAGGACTGATTTCCTTTAAGATTGACTGGTTAGATCTTCTTGCAGTCCAAGGGACTCTACACACTACACAGACTTTTTTTTTTTAACCTCTGTGGATCTTTCCACAAAGAAATAAAGCTCTGGGCACCACGGGTTAAGAAGCGCTGATCCTTGTATATCATAGATTTACTCTGGGCCTTCTGTCCTCCTTATATGTGTTCATTGTTGCCGAATTCCAAAATTCGCAGGTCAACAACCACATCTGGAAAACACACGCTGCTTAGCAAGACTGCCAGGCACCAACAGCCTGGTATGTAGATATGCAGGTTGAATTCTATAGCAAGATTTTTTTTAGTGCAGGAAGCAAAAAAGAGTTGATGAATCATTAATAAGGGCAATTTAGCAAAATATATCAACAAGTTCTTGCATTCAGTGACAATGTTATGACTACGTTCCCATTAGCCCGGAAATCTGGTTACACCGGCTTTAAAAAGGCCCAAATCACACAGCTCCTGAACTCATGTTTCCGCAGCCTAGGAATAAAAATCTGAAAAGCTAGAGATACAGCACTGGCCATTTTTCATTTCCCACAGAAAGCTGTCAAGGTGTTTCTCGTCCTTCAAGCACTAGCTCAAACACACAGCCTTCCCACCATCCCACTGCCCCCACACCAACGGATCGCTCTCTCCTCTGGATCCCGGCTGTTTCTTGTTTATGCCTCCACTGAAGCGCTTCCCCAGGCTAACTCGTTTTGCAGCTAGTTCTGTGTGCATCTTTCTCTCCCATCGCACTGTGAGCTCCTCTAGGGGAGGGTCCAGGCCTCCCAGAGCCAGACACACGACTTGATGCGGTAAGCCAGCCGCCCGTATGTCTTGAGCCAAATTTCTTCATTTCAAATGAACAGGAGCTTGAAGTCTCTGGATTGCCAAGGAGCCCAGCCACAGACAGGCACTCGGTTGCTTTCTGCTGTGAGCAGTCTTCAAGGCATTTTGAAAACAGGGATCTTCAGGGGGAGTCTTTGGAGCTGGGCAAAGAGTAAGAAGAATTTATTTGAGAATTCTGGAATGCAGAAAGTTTATGAGCTAATTCAAAACCCAGAAAATATAATCAGGCACTATTTTATGCTGTAATTCTCTTGCAGTTTGTCTTGATTCATTGCTTCCCTCCTTCTCACCTCCCACCTCAAACCTCGATCCCTCATAAGCTAAGAAAGGACTGTTTGTCCGGCAGAATCTTAAGATATTTTGTTGGAAGCATGCAATGCTCCTCGTGCCATTTGAAACTCTCCTAAAGGGTCTCTGCTGCTCGGGATCAACTAGATGATGAAGCAGTGACAAGTATCAATAAATTTCAGGGCTTTAATGCCTTAATAGTTTATTTCTCACTTCTGTAAAGTCCACTGCGGGTCCTGGCAGCTCTCCAGGGTTGTGACCAAGGCATTAACTCAGTGGTGCAGGGGACTCACCTAGTTCCTCTGAGAGAAGGTGAAGAAGAGCATGGAGATTTCATGTCTGCACATCCTTTGCTCTGACTCAGAAGTGCCACGTGCTCTGTCAGCCGCAGCCCCTCACCCAGAATGAGACAGGTAACCCCACTAACAGGCAAGGAGGTGAAGAAGAGACACCTCTCTGTCTGTGGACAAGGAAGGTGAGGAAACCAGTGGTCGTGAGCTCTGGCTCTATCTACTTCCAAGGCTTCAGAAGGACTCTGTAAGTCAAGGCAGAGGGAAGGCAGGCTGGAAGGGGCAGCTTCTTCTCCCCCCTTTGCCTTCTGTCCTAAGACACATCTAAGAAACCAGGAACGGCGTCCTCAGCACTGGCGGCTCACCTGCTCAGAGCAGACAGTGGGAGGGCATCCTCCTCCCTTTCTCATCTACAATCTTATTTTCCTGGAGGCACAGGCTTCCCTGGTGGCTCAGATGGTAAAGAATCTGCCTGCAGTGCAGACGAACCAGGTTCAGTCCCTGGATTGGGAAGATCCCGCAGAGAAGGGAATGGCAACCCACTCCGGTATGCTCACCTGGATGGACAGAGGAGCCTGGCGGGCTACAGTCCATGGGGTCGCAAAGAGTTGGACACGACTGAGTGACTAAACACGAATGCGCAGATGTCCTGACAGGTCATTTAGTTAGAAAAGAAGAAATTAGGCAAAGAATTGGCCATTTCAGGACATCTGTCCTTGAAGAGTTTCATGACCAGGAAAGGAAGAAAGAGTTGGGTCTGAATGGTTTCAGCCCTCTTTCCAACTTCAGTAATCTGATTTTCATGTTATACCCCATTTTGACTATTAATATCATGACATCTTCAACAAATAGTAATTAAATATTCACAGTATACCTGAATGCAGAAAATGGGGACCCAGATATTTTTTGAACCACTGTGATGTTTGAATTTTCATACTATATGCTCTTTCAATTCAGTTCAGTTCAGTTCAGTTCAGTCGCTCAGTCATGTCCGACTCTCTGCGACCCCATGAATCACAGCACGCCAGGCCTCCCTGTCCATCACCAACTCCCAGAGTTCACTCAAACTCATGTCCATCAAGTCGGTGATGCCATCCAGCCATCTCATTCTCTGTCGTCCCCTTCTCCTCCCGCCCCCAACCTTTCCCAGCATCAGAGTCTTTTCCAGTGGGTCAACTCGTCACATGAGGTGGCCAAAGTATTGCAGCTCTTTACAGATCATAAATTATTTTACCCTTTTCACAACCTTTGGGGGGATTGTGATGATTGCTCCCATTTTACAGCCAAGTAAACTGAGGTTCAGAGAATTAAATCATATGACCCAGGTCATGGCAAGTAATAGTGGGGAAAGGAGATCTCAGGCTCCCCCGTCCCTGGGATTCTCCAGGCAAGAACACTGGAGTGGAGAAGGAAATGGCAACCCACTCCAGTGTTCTTGCCTGGAGAATCCCAGGGACGGGGGAGCCTGATGGGCTGCCGTCTATGGGGTCACACAGAGTCGGACATGACTGAAGTGACTTAGCAGCAGCAGCAAACTGAGGTTCAGAGAACTAAATCATATGACCCAGGTCATGACAGGTAATAGTGGGGAAAGGAGATCTCAACCCACATCTGTCCGGCTCATAATAAGGGAATCCCACATACTCACTCCAAATTAATTAGAACTTAGAGGTTTGGGGCTTACAGCCTGACTTTTTAGACTTTATGTATTTGAGGAGTATAATCAAGAGATTATTCATTCACTGAAATAACCACAGTTCTCTCTGAAATTTGAAGGAATGTTGATCATGGCTTTTGTGTACTATTCCTTATGCCACGATAACCGTTTAAACTGCATCAACTTCCCTTTCTCTCAAACAAGGCAAGGAACATTATGCTGTCTGTCACGTGGGCCAGAGACGCGAGGGAAACCCTACCCCAGGATTAAGTGAGATCACGTTCACTTAACAAAGTGTCCGTGACAAAGTTAAGCAGTTTATTAAAAAAAACAGCAAGATCAACTAATACGGTGTTTGGCGAATTTGTAGAAAATTGGATCTTTATCTCCTAAAATGAATAAAAATCTGAAAAAAAAATGCTAATACTCTGGTAGATGTGCAAACATTATAAATTGAGATGGAGGTGGAAATCCTTATGTGTGCCTCTATAGCAGCAAATCTTGAGCTTCAGACACATACTCCTGAGCTTAACATAAGCAATGGTGGATTCAGTTATGGACGCCACAGAGCAAAAACAAATTTACAAACATCTTAAAATACTGGGAATTACTGGCAAAACTTGCAACCCAAAGACAAGATGTAAATTAAGATACGATAATATTTGGGAGCTTTTTGAGAACAAACCCTCCCTGATAAGAGATAAGCCTTCTGTTTAGGCCTTCTTACATTTGATTTTATACATATTTTCCTTAGCTATTACACACACACTTAGATCCCAGGGTCTGAAGCAGTGGCTGGCGCACAGTAGGCTCTCAGCAGACATTTGATGAATAAACAAGCAACCAGATCAAGAGAAGAGACTAGATATGGCAGCGAGGGGAAATATTTCAAAAGCTGGAGCAAGACTCTTCTTGGGGAGAGAACTGTCTTTTTCTGGAAGATACCGTGATGGGACCTTTTTAATTCCAGTGGAATATAATTTATTATTGTTCTGTGGACATCGACCAAATTTGTCAGTTTTGTACCTATGCTCAGATGGTAAAGAATATGCCTGCAATTCGGGAGACCCAGGTTTGATCCCTGGGTCCGAAAGAATGATAACCCACTCCAGCATTCTTGTCTGGAGAATTCCATGGACAGAGGAGCCTGGTGGGCTACAGCCCATGCAGTTGCAAAGGGTCGAACACTGCTGAGTGACTTTTTAATCTATTATTTGTGTTAATTTTTTGGTTAAAGACACCTGTCTATCTATATTGGAGCATGATTGCTTTGCAGTGTGGTGCTAGCTTCTGCTGTACTAGAACGTGAGTCAGCTATATGTATACATACATCCGCTCCCTCCTGAGCCTGCCTCCCACCCCCACCCTCCCAGCCCTCTCGGTCATCACAGGGCCCCGAGCCGAGCCCCCGGTGTTACACAGCAGCTTCCCACCAGCTACGTATTTGGATGCCGCAGTACATACGTTGGTGCCGCCCTCCCCGTTCACCCCTCCCATCCCTTACCCCCTGTGCCCCGTGTCTGTTCTCCACATCAGCATCTCTTTTCCTGCCCTGAAAATAGCTTTATCTGTACCATTTTTCTAGATTCCACATAAGGGCATTAACATACTATATTGTTCCTCTCTTCCTGACTTACTTCACTTTGTATTTCTGGCAGGATGGCAGACCAGGAAGGTACTTTGAATTGCATTTCCAATGAAGAATCACTAAAATATGAAATGATATCTTTTTTTAATAACATGATACCCATTTTCTTTCATTTACTGTTTGGGCCTCACCACGCGGCTTGTGGGACCTTAGTTCTCTGACCTGGGATTGAGCCCTGGCCCCTGGCAGTGGAAACCTGGCTTCCTAACCACAGAACCACCAGGGAAGTCCCTGAAATGAAATATTAAAAAAGCATCTTTTAAATGCATCACCAGGTAACCTGGGACAGAGGTAAGGTGTGTGGAGGGGCAGAAATAAACAAGACAAAGGCAGGAGGTCGTGGAGCTCTAGGGCTCGCTTTCACTGATGTTTTCTGCGGCACCTACAGAGCCTGAGCTTTCCTGGGCGGGGCCTGAGAGTAGGAAAGGGACGGAAACACAGATGCTCAAGGTGGCCGGTTCTTGCTATTTTCACCGCGTTCTGAGGTTAACTCCTGCCTGTAAAGCTGGCATTACAAAGGGCTAGAACTCCCTCGTAAAGAAGAAGTCGAAAATAATTTGCTGTTCAGAAGGGCAGCATCTGAAACAGGGAGTACGGGAGCGGAAGGTCTCACAGCGAGACCAGCTCTGTGACCCGCCTCCCCGCTGGGTGATGAAGCCTACTTGCTTTCACGTGTTCTGAGGTCATTCCCCAGAACGGAATGGGGTGTGTGTAAATGTTAGCTCCGCTGAGAAGAGAGAGAAGTCCCTTGACCAAGTAGAGCTCTCACTCTTTATCATTGACTAGGAAGGGCAGGGCCTGTTCGTTTGTCTTGATGCAGCCCTCTTCTTACTTGTCCAATCAAAGTCATTCTTTAACCTAAAAAGGGAGGCATTCAGAGAAAGGAAATGAGCATGCTCCTGAGGTCTGGCTATGTGTGTGCAGGAACTAATGATATACTTCAGCACTTCACCCTACAAAGGACCTGCGAGGTAGGCACCATTGTGTTGTGCAGTCGCTAAATCACATACGATTCTTTTCGACCCTGAGGTAACTCACTATCTCATGGAGTTTGCTCAAACTCATGTCCATAGAGTCGGTGATGCCATCCAACCATCTCATCCTCTGTCGTCCCCTTCTCCTGCCTTCAGTCTCTCCCAGCTTCAGGGTCTGTTCCAGTGAGTCAGGTCTTCACATCAAGTGGCCAAAGTATTGGAGTTTCAGCTTCAGCGTCAGTCCTTCCAATGAACACCCAGGACTAATCTCCTTTAGGATGGACTGGCTGGATCTCCTTGCAGTCCAAGGGACTCTCAAGACTTTTCTCCAGCACCACAGTTCAGAAGCATCAATTATTTCACACTCAGCCTTCTTCACGGTCCAACTCTCACATCTGTACATGACTACTGGAAAAACCATAGCTTTGAGTATATGGACCTTTGTAGGCAAAATGATATCTCTTCTTTTTAATACACTATCTAGGTTTGTCAAAGCTTTTCTTCCAAGGAGAAAGCATCTTTTAATTTTGTGGCTGCAGTCACCGTCCACAGTGATTTTGGAGCCCCCCGAAATAAAGTCTGTAACCGTTTCCACTTTTCCCATCAGTAGGCATCAGTGCCCAAGTTTCACAGATGAGGAGCCTGGGAATCAAGGGCTGCGGTAACGAGTCCAAGTTCACATAGATAGAAATGGGAAAACTTGGGAACTCGAGGCTGCCGTCCACTTCAGAGTCATGTTCCACCCTAGGTCTTTCCCGCTGCTCTGGAATCTAAGATCCTGGAAGGCAGGACCCATCTTTCATCACCAGGGCACCACAGAGCTCCAGGACAGGAGGACTGGCCAGTAGCCAGTAACAAACCTCTGATTCCCAGTGTGCATCATGTCACCTCCCTGACAGCTTCGTAGACCTGCAACTCTGCCTTGTATTCACTTCCCACCCCAGGACGAGTCTTGATGGGTTTGTTCCCTTGACAAGTACATACTGTCTTAAAACTCAAGGTTCTCTTTCACATTTTATCCTTGTGTCCCTGGGGAAAGGTTTCTCATTTCCCGACTCAGGCAGCCAGTGTAGGGAAATCACCCAGGAAGGAGACCTGCTTGTCCACTGAACTGCCAGCCAGGAGCGTGAGCTACATTTGGAATTCACAGCCCAGGAAACCATCCAACCTGCTTGCAAAGCATCGGCAGCGGAGGCTCAAAGAAAACCAGGTACAACGTATCCTCTTCTTGTGCTCTCATTCCGTCCTCACCACATTAATTTTCTTCGTTTCAGCCTGAACTAAAGTCAAGGAAGGCTTCTTAGGAAGCGTTATTCACACGCATCAGACAACCCTAAGATGACAAAATGCTCTAATTCCATCCGCTGATGAAAATTTGATACTGACACTGAGCTGTTATTTTTCAAATAACAATGGTGACATTTAATTAGAATTTAACCTGGCTGCTTGCTTTCACCTAACAACGTACAGTGGAGGTCCCTGGCCAAAGGAAAGAGTGACATCGGGTGTAAACACTGCATTCTAAAAAGAGCTGCTCACTAGTCTAATTATGCACAGTATCCTGCCATAAATCGCTAGCATTTCAAGTGGCTTGAAGGGTCGACTGGTCTTTAGTCTTTCTTATTAAGATCGCAGGTTAGATTACGTCTTTGTGGGGCTATTGCAGTTGCCTATGAGTAGAGTCAACGCTGTGGTTTTTTCCGGTAGTCACGTATGGGTGTAACAGTTGGACCATAAAGAAGGCTGAGCGCTAAAGAATTGATGCTTTCCGATTGCGGTGCTGGAAAAGACTCCTGAAAAGTCCCATGGACTGCAAGGAGATCAACCAGTCAATCCTCAAGGAAATCAACCCTGAATATTCATGGGAAGGACTGATGCTAAAGCTGAAGCTCCAACACTTCAGTCACCTGATGTGAAGAGCTGATTCGTTGGAAAAGACCCTGATGCTGGGAAAGATTCGGGGAAGGAGGAGAAGGGGATGACAGAGGATGAGATGGTTGGATGGCATCACCGATTCAATGGACATGAATTTGAGCAAATTCCAGGAGCTGGTGATGGAGAGGGGAACCTGGCGTGCTGCAGTCCATGAGGTGGCAAAGAGTCAGACGTGACTGAGCAACTGAACAAGAGAAGCACACAGTTGCCTTGTAAAGGTTACTTCTGTAGGGCTTCCCTGTGGTCCTGGGGTTGAGAATCCACCTTGCAATGCAGGAGACACCGTTTCAATCCTGGCTTTCCCAATCCAGAGGTCGAACCCAGCTCTCCTATAGCTCCTGCACTGGCGGGTGCGTTCTCTACCATTGAGCCACCTGGGAAGCCTGGCATCAAGACCGCCGTACCTGTAAAATAGAGTAACCAGGCACGTTTGTCCATGACAACAAATCTGAGGACTGGCCTTCAGCCGACACAGACATGACTAAAATCCCAGCTGGTCCATTAAGTCCACTGCATGACTTCTCTGGGTCTCAGAGTGACTGGTGGGTAATAACTGAGATGATATACAAGGAAAATGTACAAAAATTCCCCTGAGATATTTGCAAAGACTTTATTCCCTTGGGTCCCTCCAGCTGGCCCAGCCTCTAACACTGTCCTGATACATGTTCTGTTCACAATCTGTCCCCTCAAGACCTGGATGTAGAAATCACTCTTTCCCTTAATAGGGAGGAAAAGGGGCCAGAGATAAAATGTCGGCCAGTGTGAAAAAAGCAGAGACATTACTCTGCCAGAAAAGGTCCATCTGGTCAAAGCTATGGTTTTTCCAGTGGTCATGTATGGATGTGAGAGCTGGACCCATAAAAAAGGCTGAGGGCCGAAGAATTGATGCTCTTGAACTATGGTGTTGGAGAAGACTCTTGAGAGTCCCTTGGACTGCAAGGAGATCCAACCAGTTAGTCCTAAAGGAAATCAGTCCTGAATATTGATTGGAAGGACTGATGCTGAAGCTGAAACTCCAATACTTTCTGTCTGATGTGAAGAACTGACTCATTGGGAAAGCCCCTGATACTGGGAAAGATTGAAGGCGGGAGGAGAAGGGGACGACGGAGGATGAGATGGTTGGATGGCATCACCGACTCAATGGACATGAGTTTGAGCAAACTCCAGAGATAGTGAAAGACAGGGAAGCCTGGTGTGCTGCAGTCCATGGGGTCGCAAAGAGTCGGATACAATTTGGTGAGTAAACAACAACAAAACCATCTCCCAGTGTGTAGAGATGATGGGGCCTTTAGAGGTTTGTGACGTGTTGATAGGGGACGAGTCCTTTTCAGTCTAAGCAGTTGTTTTTCATGTATGTGCTGTCATCTGTCCGCAGGAGGATCGTGCTTTTAAAATGTTGCCAGCTCCGTCATGTTTAGGAAGGATCTATGGTAAGTCCACTACGTAAGAACTTTCAAGTCATGAGCTCTCAAAGATACGAACATGCTTTCCATAACGACAGGCGTGAGTGAAATCACAGCTCGCCCTCCGTCTCCTGCTGCTGACGACCCTTCATCCCTACCATCTCCCACGCCCTCTCCCTCCTCCAGGCAGTAACCCTTCTGGCCCGTTCACTCGATGCCAGCCCCTGGGTCCCAGCAAGGCCCTGTGCTGTAAGATTAAAAGCGTGCTCTTTAGTTTTGTGTGCTTGTTCCTTATGCATCATTTGTATAGACAGTGTTCTAACCCTTACAGTTCAGCACTGTAGAGCCGATTGTGTTAGTTGGGTTCCTAGGCTAACTCTGTTGGACTTTTATAAATGAGCTCTCGGAAGGAAACCTATTCGTACGTGGGGGACTGACTGTGCTTGTTTTTGTAACCTGACTTTCCACTCCAGTGAAGAAAGTTCGCCAGAGGAATCCAGAGGAGAAGGGGTGAGAGGAGAGGAGGAAGGAAGGCAGGGAGGGGGAAAGGAGTTGGAATGAACAGCAGCGCGTCTCCAGTGCCCGAGGTTACGAATCGATCTCAGGCCTGCTCAGAAAGCTGAGCAGAGGCCCCGCGAGAGCAAGAAAGTCGAACCAGTTTCACAGGCTGGTTTTCCGACGCGTCTTCTCATCTCTTGCTGACGCCTGCCCCCTTGTGGACATTCTTCCCATCGCTTGGATTTTCAGAAACGGAAAGACTCACAGTGGGAAACGTTTCAGTTTTCAGAGCGTCCCCATTGCCTGCAAGATAAAACTCACTAAACAAAGAGCCTTCAGGATCCAGTCCCTGCCAAGACAGCCTCCTTTCCGGGTCCGCCCCCACCAGCCTTCACAGTTCCCCAATAACAGTTTCGATCAGAGACCAACCCTGGGATCAGACCAGAGCTCAAACTCCAGTCTTCCTTTTCTCCTCAGCTGTGTGACTCTGGGTAAGTCACCTAACCTCTCTGGGCTTGTTCCTCATCTGTAAAATGGGCACAATAATAGCCCCTACCTCCTGGAGCTCTTGCAGGGTTAATGCCATAAAGCATGAAAACCGCCTTACAGGTTACACACCGCAGTGAGCTTCAGCTGCTCTGCGCTGTGTGCTAAGCCACTCCGTTGTGCTCGACTCTCTGGGGCTTATGGGCTGTAGCCCGCCAGGCTCCTCTGTCCTTGGAATTTCCCAGGCGAGAATACTGGAGTGGGTTGCCATGCCCTCCTCCAGGGGATCTTCCTGACCCAGGGATCAAACCCATGACTCTTACATCTCCTGCACTGGCTGGCGGCTTCTTTACCACTAGTGAAACCTGGGAAGCCCTCTCTGTAAATTCATCCTTTCTGCCCCTAAGGTTTAGTCACTAAGTCGTGTCCAACTCTTGCGACCCCATGGACAGTAGCCTGTCAGGCTCCTCTGTCCATGGGATTCTCCAGGCAACAATACTGGAGTAGGTTGCCATTTCCTTTTCCAGGGGATCTGCCTCTAAACCATTCATTTAATAAGAATTTTTTATGAACTACATGGATGACAAAGCAGTCTTTAAAGACCTATGGTCAAGTGGAAGAGAAAGAAATATAGATAAATAATCATGATATTTTTAATTTTGCCAAAGGCAGTGGTAGGGTAGTTTTGCATCCTTAGCTCAGTCATGTCCAACTCTTTGCGACACCGTGGACTATAGCACGTCAGGCTCCTCTGTCCATGGGATTCTCCAGGCAAGAATACTGGAGTGGGTTCCTATTCTCTTCTCCAGGGGATCTTCCAGACCCAGGGATTGAACCCGAGTCTCCTGTATTGCAGGCAGGTTCTTTACCATCTGAGCCATGAAGGATTTTGAGTTCCTCCAAAAAAGGAAACCTAAGATAAAGAATTTAGGCGTTAATTCATCTGGGGAAGTGGTCCTAGGGAACAGGGCTGGGGGCTTGGGAGGAGTGAAGAGGAGAAGGGAAGAAAGCCCATAGAAGGCGCTTTATCGAGCGGGATCTTGTGGACAATGAGGCTTGAGCCCACGGGACTCTCTAAGGAGCCACAGGGAATGTAACTCACACAACTGCCCGGGCCATTTATCCAGCAGCTCTAATGTCCCAGCCGCTGAGAGTGCCCCTTAGAGCACTGACTCCCTCGCTCTCCCAGGCCTGAGTGCCTGCAAGCACCCAGCACACCTCTGCACGCACCCTGAGCCCCAAGGTCAGGCAAGCACAGAGGCAGAAAGCAAAATTAGCAGGACAACTGAGCAAGTGTGGGCAACTTGCACCTGCCCGGAGCTGGTGGCCCAGGAATGGCTGGAGTAGATGAGGGCAGGCAGGCCTCGAAGAGCTGATGCTCTAGAACTTGGTGCTAGAGAAGACTCTTGAGAGTCCTTTGAACAACAGGGAGATCAAACCATCCATCCTAAAGGAAATCCACCGCGAATATTCATTGGAAGAACTGATACTGAACCTGAAGCCCCAATACTTTGGCCACCTGATGCGAACAGCTGACTCATCAGAAAAGACCTTAGTGCTGGGAAAGATTGAAGGCAGTCTTGTCGCCCTGTGAAGAGGGCGACAGAGGACGAGATGGCTGGATGGCATCACTGATGCAACGGACATGAACTTGGGCAAACTACAGGAGACGGTGAGGGACAGGGAAGCCTGGCGTGCTGCAGTCCACGGAGTCACAATGAGTCATACATGACTTGGCAACTAAACAACAACAGGATGCAAGGCTGGGCACAAGAGGTGTCTGATGCTGGCCCAGGAGGTCACAGACACGGAGGACGGGCCCTTAACACAGATCAGCCTCTGGTCAAAGAGCTGGGGTTTCATCGCACAGAGTTTCCTGGAGTGAATGGCTACCCCAGGGCTCGACCACATCACCCTCATGGGGTGGTGGGGGGCAGACAGACTGCTGAAGGACTGATCTGGGGCAATGCCAGGGGTCTGAGGGCAGAGGTAGCAGGAGGGGGTGGTCAAGGGACCTCTGCAGGAGGTCAGGTGGGCAGGGTTTGGTGAGACAATAGTCACAGCCGTCCGTGACTCTGGGTGACCCACAGTTCCAACCTGAACGCTACCATCCAAGACAGAGGAGATCTGCCTCTCTTGGATTGCTGTGGTTTCAGTGATTGAGTACACACACCCCTCCCAAATTCCTGTGCTGAAATGCTAATGTCTGATAGGATAGAATTAGGAGGTGGGGCCTTTGGGGGGTGGTTAGATCATAAGCGTGGAGACTTCACGAGTGGGAGCGTTGTCATCGCTCAGTCACGTCGACTCTTCGTGACCTCACAGACGGCAGCAGGCTCCCTGGTCCTCCACTAACCCCTGGAGTTTGCTCAAACTCATGCCCGTTGAGTTGATGATACCATCCAACCATCTCATCCTCTGTCATCCCCTTCTCCTCCTGCCCTCAATCTTTCCCAGCATCAGGGTCTTTTGCAATGAGTCAGTTCTTCACATCAGGTGGCCAAAGTATTGGAGCTTCAGCTTCAGCACCAGTCCTTCCAATAAATATTCAGGACTGATTTCCTTTAGGATGGACTGGTTGGGTCTCCTTGCAGTCCAAGGGACTCTCAGGATTCTTCAAACCACAGTTCGAAAGCATCAGTTCTTTGGCGCTCAGCCTTCTTATGGTCCAACTCTCACATCCATACATGACCACTGGAAAAACCACAGCTTTGACCAGACGGACTTTTGTTGGCCAACTGATGGCTCTGCTTTTTAATATGCTGTCTAGATTTGTTATGGCTTTCCTTCCAAGGAGAAAGCTTATTTTAATTTCATGGCTTCAGTCACTATCGACAGTGATTTTGGGGCCCAAGAAAATGAAGTCCGTCACTGCTTCCATAAGGGTAGAGCCCTTGTGATGGGGATCAGTGCCCTTATACGAGGCCCCACAGAACTCCCTAGCCCCTCCTGCCGTGTGAGGACATATTGAAAAGTCTGGGACCCAGAAGAGGGCCCTTCTCAGTCCTGTTGGCGCCCTGATCTGACTTTCTTCCAGTCTCAGGCTTTAGGAAATAAAGTCTTGTCATTTGTAAGCCGTCCTGTCTCAGCAGCCAGGATACACTAAGAAAGGGATGAATGCTGAGCTCTGACATAACACGTTCAAGTTCCCTCTGGACACTGCAGTGGAAAGTGTCAATAAGCAGATAGGAACCGGAGTCTAGTAATTAGGGAAGCTTCAGCACTAGAATACGGAGAGACAGAACAGGAGGTTGAAAGGGACCTGGTGAGTCAGTGTTGCTGTTGATGCCCGCAGGTGAGAGCATGATAGCTACCCGGTGCCTGTATCGGTGTGGGGCCCCCTCTAGAGCCTGGGAAGTCACTGCTAGAGTCCTCGCACACCTACCTCCAGCTTGCGACAGAGCAGAGGATGGAGAGGGAGAGATGAGCTACTGAAGAGCTTAGGCTCGTCCCTTCCCTTCTGTGTTAGAGGAACCAAGACTCGCATTCGCTGGGCAAGCCAGAGGCGGCCATGTGGGAAGAAACCCACGTCAAGGCCTCTTGGGAAGGACACTGCCCAGGACAACCAGCCTGGCGGGACAAAGGAGCCCAGCGCAGAAAGGTACCGTGGCATCAAAAGGCGATAACTATGGCAGTTTCTTCTCTGGTGGCTCAGATCGTAAAGAAGCTGCCTGCAACCCAGGAGATCCAGGTTCGATCTGGGTCAGGAAGATCCCCTGGAGGAGAGCATGGCAACCCACTCCAGTATTCTTGCCTGGAGAATCCCATGGACAGAGGAGCCTGGTGGGCTACAGCCCATGAGATAGCAAAGAGCTGGACACAACTGAGTGACTAACTCTTTCACTTTCTTTTCACTTTTATGGCAGCCTAGTGGCCAAGGGTTACACCTGCTGGAGGAGAAAGCTATATTAAGGGTTGCTGGTTGGAGGCAGTGGCTAGAGGACTCCAGCAGAGATGCACTTGATGAAACAATTAGCCTGTAAAACTGCCATTCCAGACAGCACCTGTGGCTGAACATCAGCCCAGCACATCCTCCTGGTCCTGCATGCTTCCTGGAACCAACTTACCGGCACCCTCAGAGGTAGACACGCCAGCCCCAACCAAGCCTCCAGATGAGTGTAGCCCCAGACGACATCTGACAGAAACTTCAGGGAGATGCTGAGCCAGGATCCCCAGATTATTCACCCCAGAAACAGAAACTGAGGAGGATAAGAAATAATGGTTTTTAACCCAATGTTTGTTACGCAGCAGCAGACAACTAATAAGTGGCTCCACCCGCAGAATGGAGGAGAGTCTCAGGAATGCGTGTTTAACAAACTCATTAGACGATCCTTCTGATGACTGAAGCCAGAGGAAGAACGTGACCAGAGCAGGGTATCTGGGGTCCTGACATTTGGTGTCTCTATGTTCAGTGCCTCCACGAAGCTCACAGAGCCTGGCTGCAGCAGGCAATTTTGTTGTTCAGTCGCTAAGTCATGTCCGACTCTTTGCAGCACACCAGGCTTCCCTGTCCATCAGCATCTCCAGGAGTGTGCTCAGACTCATGTCTGTGGAGTCAGTGATGCCATCCAGCCATCCCATCCTCTGTCGTCCCCTTCTCCTCCTGCCTTCAATCTTTCTCAGCATCAGGGTCTTTTCTAATGAGTCAGCTCTTCGCATCAGGTGGCCAAAGTATTGGAGTTTTAGCTTCAGCATCAGTCCTTCCGGTGAATATTCAGGACTGATTTCCTTTAGGATGGACTGGTTGTATCTCCTTGCAGTCCAAGGGACTCTCGGGAGTCTTCTCCAGCACCACAGTTCAAAAGCATCATTTCTTCGGTGCTCAGCCTTCTTTATGGTCCAACTCTCACATCCATACATGACTACTGGATAAACCATAGATTTGACTGTAAGAACCTTTGCTGGCAAAGTAATGTCTCTGCTTTTTAATACACTGTCTAGGTTTGCCATAGCTTTTCTTCCAAGGAGCAAGGTCTTTTAATTTCATGGCTGCAGTCACCATCTGCAGTGATTTTGGAGCCTAAGAAAATAAAGTCAGCCACTGTTTCCATTGTTTACCATCTACTTGGCATGAAGTGATTATTGCAACAGGCAACCATCGATTTGGGGTCTTGGATTTTGTTTCTGTTGAGAGATAACTGACATGCAACATTGTGTCAGTTTAGGGTGTACAGCATGGTGATTTGATCCACTTAAATATAGCAGCACAATGACCACCATAGCTTTCCATAAAGCTTCTCTCACATCACGGAATTATCATCTCTGTGATGAGTCATTCAAGATCTGCTCTCTCACAACTTTGAAGTATAGAATCCAGTATTATCGACTATAATCCTTATCCTATGCATTAAGTCTCCAGAGCTTACTCATCTTCTCGTTGCAAGTTGTTTAGTTATGACTGTAGAATCAGTGTTTGAAGGAGCTAGGCAGTGTTCTGGGGCAGCAGTTTGTTTTGTTTTTTTAAAATCTTAGTCTTATTTATTTATTTTACTTTACAGTATTGTATTGGTTTTGCCATACATTGACATGAATCCGCCCCAGGTGTAGATGTGTTCCCCATCTTGAACTCCCCTCCCACCTCCCTCCCCATCCCATCCCTCTGGGTCATCCCAGTGCACCAGCCCCAAGCATCCTGTATCATGCATCAAATCTGGTGATTCGTTTCACATGTGATAATTTACATGTTTCAATGCCATTCTCCCAAACCATCCCACCCTCGCCCTCTCCCACAGAGTCCAAAAGACTGTTCTATACACCTGTGTCTCTTTTGCAGTTTCTAAGAGTCACTGAAACAGCTCTGGAGGAACTTGCCAATAAGCCAGTTACACTTCCAGCTAAGCTCACAGCACCACCAAGTGGACATTTTATTTATATTTTTTTAATTTTTAACTTATTTATTTTAATTGGAGGCTAATTACTTTACATTATTGTATTGGTTTTGCCATTCATTGACATGAATCTGCCCCAGGTGTACATGTGTTCCCCATCTTGAACCCACCTCCCTCCCTATCCCATCCCTCTGGTTCATCCCAGTACACCAGCCCCTACATTTTAAAATATACACTGTGTTGTTTAGTTTCTAAGTCACGTTAGACTCTTCATGACCCCGTGGACTGTAGCATGCCAGCCTTCCCTGTCCCTCACTATCCCCTTGAGTTTACTCAAACTCATGTCCCTTGAGTCAGTCACGCTATCTAACCATCTCACTATGTATAAAACAGATAACTGATAAGAACCGGCTGTATAGCATAGGAAAATATATACACTGTGGTGATCTAAATGGGAAGGAAATCAAGGAAGAGCGGGTGTGTGTGTGTGTGGCTGATTCACTTTGCTGCCCGGCAGAAACAAACGCCACATTGTAAAGCAAATAACTCCAGTGAAAAAAACAAACCTCTCACCTCAGTGGCTTACTTTTCTATGCCTGCAGCCACAGGCAGCTAAAGCCCACCATCAGCACTGGCCGAAATGCTGATTCAGAGCCTGTCTGTCTCTCTGCTGCTGACCAGCTTTGTTTTTGCTTAGTCACTAAGTCACGTCCTACTCTTTGTGACCCCATGGACTGTAGGCCACCAGGCTCCTCTGTCCATGGGATTCTCCAGGTAAGAATGCTGGAGTGGATAGCCATGCCCTCCTCCAGATCGAACCCGGGTCTCCTGCGTTGGCAGGCGGGACAGCTCATGACCACCTAAACGGCAAGCCCCTCTCCTCTGCCTCCTGAGAAGTCTGGTGAATTTAGAACAAGCAACACCAAAAAAGCGATGTTGGAAAAGTATTTTCAAAATGTTGAGTCAGCTTCTGCCCATGGAAATAAACTTGTTTAAAAAAAAAGAAAAGAAGGAAAATCATTCTGCGTGAAATTTTTATTAACAGAAGTCTGCTTCTTCACAACAGGTATCTTTCACGTTCCATGAGGATTTTCTCATCTCAGTAAGCGCTGTTTGAGAATGTCATGTTTCAGAGTGGTGTTAGGTTTGTCATTAGCATAACCAAGCTGTGCTAGTCGCGGGGCTTATCTGAGGCCGCTGCGGTGTAGTGACTGAGGGCACAAACTCTACTCTGCACCCCCTTCAGCTGCTGGCTCTCTCTACCTCCTGTGCACACTTGGGCAAGTAACTTCTCTCTATGCCTCGTTCTTCTCAGCCGTAAAATGGATACAAACAGAGTTTCTTCAATAGCATTGTGAGCACTGGTTAATCCTGTAAAGCTCGAAGTAAAGAAAGTGCTTGATACTGTTAGCCACCGTGATTACTGAACGATATTTCACTGTTGGTCTTTTGAATTGTTTCAAAGATTGCAGAAATTAATGTATTTGCTACACTTTCTTGTTCTGTGTTCTGTTTTGACTGTGCTGAGTCTTAGTTGCTGCCCGGGCTTCTCTCCAGGCGCGGGGTGCGGGCTTCTCACAGCGCTGACTTCTTTTGATGTGACTTCTGGGCTCGAGAGCACAGACTCAATAGTTGTGGCACAGAGGGGTAGTTGCTCTGTGGCACGTGGGATCTTCCCGTACCAGGGATCAAACCCGTGTCTCCTGCACTGGCAGGTAGATTCTTTGCCACTGTGCCACCAGGGAAGCCCTCCTTGTGCCTTTTTACCTTATTGAAGTATAGTTAATTTACAATGCTGTGTTAATTTCTGCTGTCACAGCAGAATGATTAGGTTACATACGTGTGTGTGTGTTTGTGTTCTTCTCCATTATGGCTTATCACAGGATATTGAATATAGTTCCCTGTGCCATACAGTAGGGCCTCGTTGCTTATTCATTCTATCTTGTTTCTGATTATTTCACAGAATCTAAGATATGGGGTTACTAGATCAAACACTGTAAAGTCTTAAGAGTATTGACAGAGATCCGATGACTCTCCTGAAAGCTTCGATGTGACCCTCCGATCAGCAGGACTGGAAAACACATGTCAGCACACGCATTGAAGGTAGTTGCTGGTTTGTGTCAGGGAGGAAGAAATTTTCCTCCAGCCTTCTAGGTTCTTCTGGCTGGTCTAAGAATTAAATTGACATGAGACAGATTAATAGGAGGAAAGCAAATAAAATTTATTGACATGTACACATGGGAGAGGCCCAGGAAAATGGCCAAAATGGCCAAAGTCCTGACCTTAAATACCATCTTCAGCTAAGGACAAAAGAGGACCTTGTGGATAGTGGTTTGGGATATGGAAGGGGAGAAAGACAATCCATGTGAAGATGGGAAAGAATAAACAAATGTTTGCCAGACCCTGCAGAGACAAGGGACACGGAGTGGACTCTGGTCTCCTCCCACCACACCCAGCCCATGTTCTTCTCAGATCTCTGTGGAGGCAGCCCTATTCTCAGAACAAGCTCTTTATCTAGATTCTTTAGGCACCTAATTCTTCTTCTTGTTTTTCATCGCTAAGACATGTCTGATTCTTTGCAACTCCATGGACTGCAGCACGCTAGGCTTCCCTGTCCTCTGCTATTTCCCAGAGTTTGCTCAGATTCATGTCCACTGGGTTGATGATGCTATCTGTCCTCTGCCGCCCCCTTCTCCTCCTGCCTTCAATCTTTCCCAGCATCAGAGTCTTTTCCAATGAGTTGGTTCTTTGTATCAGGTGACCAAAGTATTAGAGTTTCAGCATCAGCATCAGTACTTCCAATGGATATTCGGGATTGATTTCCTTTAGGATGGACTGGTTTGATCTCTTTAGGCTAAGGGAGAGGTCAAAAGAATGAAGTCCTAAATCCCATTCTTCTTAATCAGCCTAGGAGTTCCCTGGTGGCCCAGGGCTTAAGGCTCCAAGCTTCCAATACAGAGGGTGAGAATTCAGTCCCTGGTCAGGGAACGGGGATCCCACTTGCTGCCAAAAAATATAAAAACAATAAACAAAGTTCAAATAAAAATTAATAGATAATCAGCCCAAAACAACCCTCCTGCCAAAGAGATATGTGTTGAGGTGACAGATCTTGCCCCCTTATGCTTAATGATCACTACTGCCATCTCGTTGATTCCGTTTGCATTTCTTCAATAACGAGTGAGGTGGGACATGTAATTTTCCTCTCAGTCAGATTTCTAGTTCAAACTATTTTATCCAGAGATAACATAGTTTGCAAAACATTTTGGAAAGAAATTCTCCCTGAAGATGGACCTCATATCCCGTGCTCTGTGACAACCTAGAGGAGCAGGATGGGGTGGGAGGTAGGAAGGAGATTCAAGAGGGAGGGGACATGTGTATACCTGTGGCTGATGCATGTGGGTGTATGGCAGAAGCCAACACAGCATTGTAAAGCAATTATCCTACAATTTAAAATAAACATATTTTTTAACTTTGAAATTCTCCCTGAAAATGGAGCAAATATATCTATGGGACACTGAGGCAGAGGGAGGAAAGGGACTTAGGAGTATTCCTCAGGACACAGTCTATCAGTGCTAAGAACATTCTAGAAACCCATCAGGTTCCTATCCATAATCCTCTGCACATAGTCTGGTCTGGACCCCAAGATGGCAGATGCCTCTGGCTGAGATGTGCTTCTCTTAGCCTCCATGATGCTTTGTCCTTCTTTCTTTCTCCCTAGAATGCCCCAAGTAGTATTTATTTTAACCACATTAAAAGTCAGAGGCATCACTTTGCTGACAAAGGTCCATCTAGTCAAAGCTGTGGTTTTTGCAGTAGTCACATAGGGATGTGAGAGTTGGACAATAACGAAGGCTGAGCACTGAAGAACTGATGTTTTCAAATTGTGGTGCTGGAAAAGACTCTCGACGGAGATCAAACCAACCAATCCTAAAGGAAATCAACTCTGAAAATTCACTGGAAGGACTGATGCTGAAGCTGAAGTTCAAATACTCTGGCCACCTGATGCGAAGCGCCGACTCACTGGAAAAGACTCTGATGCTGGGAAAGATGGAGGGCAAAAGGAGAAGGGAATGGCAGAGGATGAGATGGTTGGATAGCATCATCAACTCAATGGACAAGAATCTGAGCAAACTTCAGGAGACAGTGGACAGGGAAGCCTGGTGTGCCGCAGTCCACAGGGTCACAAAGAGTCAGACATGACCGAGCAATTGAACAACAAAATGGTAGCGTCACAGTAGAATTGATCTACAGGGAAACATTAGACTCAACCTTGATTATGTTCCACCAATGGAACCCCAGAATCAGAGCCTTCCTATCCATTCTTCCAAGCCCCTGGATCAGCTCTCCACTCCACGGTAGACGAAGCACCAGCCTTCACGTTTTCCTTAGACAGGATACTTTAGCCTTTCCATTTCCTGGGGTTGTAAACAGCTGCGACTTGAACAAGCCTGGAGCAGCAGCTGACTCTCCAAGACGCTCAGCTGAGCCGCCTGCCATGGACCATGGTCACACTGGGAAGGCCTCGCTCCAGCCCCTGGTCACTCGCTGCACTGATCCAGCCCCTCACGCGTGTCTGGAAGCGTGAGTGATGACATTGTCACCACCTCCCTACAATGAGAAGTGGACACTGCGAACTTGAGTGCCAGTGACTGTGGGGGCAAATTAAAACTGCAGACATCAAAGCAGACTCTTTCCTGAAACAGGCCCACTACTCCCCCCTGAAATATGGTGCTTGCATGCTAAGTTGCTTCAGTCGTGTCCAACTCTTTGCGACCCCATGGACTGTAGCCCACCAGGTTTCTCTGTCCGTGGGATTGTCCAGCCAAGAATACTGGAGTGGGTTGCCATTTCCTTCTCCAGAAATATGGAAATAAGAGTAAATAATCATGTTCTATTTCATTGACTAGGAGCCTCCCTTGTGGCTCAGTGGTAAAGAACCCACCTGCCAATGCAGGAGACTTAAGAGATGCAGGTTTGATCCCTGGGTCAGGAAGGTCCCATGTAGGAAGGCATGGCAATCCACTGTGGTATTCATGCCTGGAGAATCTCATGGACAGAGGAGTCTGGCAGGCTACAGTCCATGCGGTCGCGGAGTCGGACATGAAGCAACTTAACATGGCAGGCAGCACACAGTCCTCTAACCAGAGCGTCTAACAAGCAACACAGGGCAGGGGATCTGCAGACAGCTGGCTGCATCACCTACTTGCATCTCGACCTGGGAGCACACAGGTTAGTCAGCCAACTGCTTCAAGCCAGCCTTCCGTCTATACTCATTCACTTACTGAACAATTGAAGATGTGTTTACCTGCGTTAGCATCTCAGTTGCGTCTGACTCTTTGCAACTCCATGGACTAGAGCCCACCAGGCTGCTCTGTCCATGGAATTCTCCAGGCAAGAAGCCTCGAGGGGGTTGCCATTCCCTTCTCCAGAACACTGAGGACGGGGAGAAACATGATGGCAAACAATGCTTTTAGGGTCCAGGGAAATCTAACGTCCATTCCGCCTCTCCTGTACCTTCTTAACCATCAGGACCAGGCAACAGGAGACACAAAGGCCAGGGTGATACAAGGCAGCTCCTTGAGGGCCAGGGAGGGAGGGCAGGGGGGTGGGAGACACGTATTGCCCAAAAGCCATGCGGGGCCTGGCTCCTGGTCCACACGGTGGCGGTCACTCTTAATGCCCAGCCTCTCCAGTCAGGCGAGTCCCTTGTCCTCCTCGTCCTGGGGCGAGGGCCGGAGAGAGGGAAAGACAGGTTCCTGTGAAACCCACCCCTGGATGTGGACCCTCTAAAGGATATGTGAGGAAGAGAGGCCAGGATGCCCCGGGCTGACCTCTGAGCTGCTGAGAGCCCATCAGGGACAAAGCAGAAGCCTTCCTCTGGAGCTGGGCTGGAAATGGGCACCTGGGACCAGGGACCTTCAGGTGTGCTCTGGTAAAGGCAATCAGAAAATGCCCTCAAGCAGGCTGCAAATCACACGTCTCAGGTCAGCTCTCCAGAAAAGACTTCAGCCATAAAGTAAGGCTGAGAGCAAAGCAGAGCCAAATGCCTGGTAGACTTTGCCGAATTCTGTTCAAGAAATAGAACTCCCATACAAGCCAGCAATCCCACTGCTGGGCATACACACCAAGGAAACCAGAATTGAAAGAGACACATGTACCCCAACGTTCATCACAGCACAGTTTACAATAGCCAGGACATGGAAGCACCTAGATGCCCATTGGCAGATGAATGGATAAGAAAGCTATGGTACATATACACAATGGAGTATTACTCAGCTATTAAAAATAATGTATTTGAGTCAGTTCTAATGAGGTGGATGAAACTAGACCCTATTATACAGAGCGAAGTAAGTCAGAAAGAAAAACACCAATACAGTATATTTACGCATATCTAGGGAATTTAGAAAGATGGTAATAATGACCCCATATGCAAGACAGCCAAAGAGATACAGATGTATGGAACAGTGTTTTGGACTCTGTGGGAGAGGGCGAGGGTGGGATGATTTGGGAGAATGGCATTGAAACATGTATATTATCATATGTGAAATGAATCACCAGTCCAGGTTCGATGCATGATACAGGATGCTCAGGGCTGGTGCACTGGGATGACCCAGAGGGATGGGATGGGGAGGGAGGTGGGAGGGGGGTTCAAGATGGGGAACACGTACACCCGGGGCGGATTCATGTCAATGTATGGCAAAACCAATACAATATTGTAAAGTAATTAGCCTCCAGTTAAAATAATTTTTTTAAAAAAAGAATAACATTTAGGAGACTCCAACAAAATACCTTAACTGAGTTAGGGACTTCCCTGGCAGTCCAGTGGTTAAAACCCCACCTGCCAATGCAGGGGAAGTGGGTTCGCTCCCCAGTCGGGGAACTAAGATCCCACAGGGCAGCTAAGCCCGAGCACCGCAACTGCCAAGCCCGTGAGCACTAGAGTCTGTGCTCTGCAACTGGAGAGCCTGTGTGCCATGGTGACAGACCCTGCAGGCTGCAATGAGCACCCGACAAAGCTAAACATAAAACTAAACATTTAAAAATGCAAACTAGACAGACGTGTCTTCACTCATTCCCTCTCTTCCCTGCTCTCCGACGTGAAGTGTTCAGGACCCATTAGGCTGACTCTTTGATCCAAAGGATTGTAGCCCTCCAGGCTCCTCTGTCCATGGGATTCTCCAGGCAAGAATCCTGGAGGGGGTTGCCATTCCCTCCTCCAGCAGATCTTCCCGACCCAGCGACTGAACCAGTCTCCTGCACTGCAGGCAGATTCTATATCGTCTGAGCCTCCAGGGAAGCCCTTTCTGGAGCTTGCGTGAATCTTTGACCCCCACCGCTCCACTGAAAGTGCTTGCCAGCGTCATGCATGATCTCCCTGCCGCTAAGTCCGATGGTCGGTTTCTAGCCGTTGTCTTCCTTCTCAGCAGCATCTGGCCTGACTGTGCATTCTTTCCTGCTCAATATGCTTTCTTCACTTTCTAAGACAGCACATTCCGCCGACTGGTTGTTCCTTCCAGTGTCCTTTGCTGAGTTTTCCTCTTCCTCCCAATCTCAGAGAGCTCAGTCTCTGTCATCCTTCTCTTCTCTGCACACATTTTGTTTTGCTACTGTCTATGTTCAGGAGAAGGAAATGGCAACCCACTCCAGTGTTCTCGCCCGGAGAATCCCAGGGACGGAGGAGCCTGGTGGGCTGCCGTCTATGGGGTCGCACAGAGTCGGACACGACAGAAGCGACTCAGCAGCAGCAGCAGCAGCAGCAGCGTCTGTGTTCAGGCAGCTGTAACTACCATGGATGGGGTGGCTTATAAACGACAGAAATGTATGAGGAGGTTCTGGGAGCTGGAAGTCTGAGGCCAGGTGGCCAGCATGGCTGGGTCCTGGTGTGGACCCACTTCTTGGCTGCAATGGCCAGCTTCTCGTTGTGTCCACCCGTGGTGGAGATCAGAGTAGAGGAAAGCAAGGTGTCCAGGACTCTCATAAGGACACTAATCCCATTCATGAGGGCTTCGCCCTACGACCACATCTCATCCTAATTATGGCAGCTTGTTGGTCTAGCGGTATGGTTCTTGCAAGAATTGGGCTCATAAAATCGTCTCCTGAGGATATGAATATGACCGTGACTGAGCACACATGGTGGATGAACCTTGAAAACAGGCTAAGTAAAATAAGTCATGTCTGATTCTTTGTGATCCCATGGACTATACAGCCTGCCAGGCTCCTGTGCCCATGGAATTCTCCAGGCAAGAATACTAGAGTGGGTTGCCATTTTCTCCTCCAGGGGATCTTCCAACACAGGGATTGGACCCATGTCTTTCCTGCACTGGCAATGAGCCACCTGGGAAGTAAAATTAGTCAGACACAGAAGTCTGCATAGAGCATGACTGTATTTACATTCTGAAACATTCAGAACAGGCAAACTCATGGAGACAGAGAGGAGACTGTTGGTTGCCAGGGGCTGGGGACAGGGGGAAGAAGACTGCTTAGTGGATAAGGAGCTGGATTTGGGGATGATGAACGTGTTTGTGAGTTAGACCGAGGAGGTGGTTACAGACCACTGCGAACATAGTAAATGCCACCAAATTTTTCACTTTAAAATGGCCAATTTTATACGAATTTTACTTCAATGAAAACAAAATGTCTTTAAAAGAATTAAAAAGAGGACGCACGTGGTAAAGGCCTTTGTGAACCGCAACCATCTTGTGACTGGGGTTCTGGGCTCAGCTCTGATACTTACCGACCATGAGGATGACAGGGCATTGCTGTGGGCCTCAGTTTCGTCACCTGTAAAATGGGTTGCACTGCACCGCCAGTTCTCAGTCAGAGCAGCCTGCATCAAGTCACACGGAGCACTGCTTCTAAATGCACGGACCACCCTTCAGATTCTGGTACACCCACGAGGGAATCGTGCCTCTTGCTGCTGTGCTGAAAACACTTATTTCAAGGTTTGAATCCAACCCCCTTTCTAGAACATCAGGCTAAAGAGCACTGGCAGCCCACAATTCTAGTGCGGTCACCTATGACCATTTATAAGATGCCATTTGAACAGAGAAGACAATACCACAAATGAAGGGCATTTACTAGGAAGATAAGTGCAAGACCATCACAAGTAGTTCCCTTGGGCATTCGGCAACTTCACAGGAAAAAGACACCTTGACAGAGTCCACAGGATTCTGCTTCTACCACAGAAGGAGTTTTAAGGCAGATGAATTCGAAGCTACGAAAACTACATCTGTGATACAGGCACAACATTCAGAAAGAAGTCAGGCTCCAAATGTCTCTGTTCCCAACAAATCTCTGAACAAGTTGGGCGACAGCCACTCTCAGGGATTGACGCAAAGTCTCAAAGCAATTCAATACGACACCAGTGCAGAGGGGGTCATCCTGAGCCCTCCAAAATCTCGTGGTTAACACTGACCCACCGTGCTATCTGTGAGCCTCACATGCTTTTATTTCACACAATCTTGGACACTGTCCCAGGAGAACAACGCACATTAGGCGAGAGGAAAACAGGACTTAGAATCACGTCCCACAAACAGGATTACAGGAAACAAGGGCCACACTCGGCCACGCTGACGGACTGATGACTTTTCTGAAAGACGGTGAAATGAAGCTTATAGAGATGCTGCGGTAAGCTCCGACTTCCCCTCCGCGGTCACCACCTGGATTAGGCTCCCTGAGCTTGGTCGATTCTTCTCTGTGATCCAGTCATGGAAGGTTCTAGAACAAAAAGAAGAAAAGCTTTACATTCTAAAAGCAAAAATCTGGACACAGGCTTGTATTCACATTAGGGCCAAGCAGCAGCTGTAAAAAAGCCTCCAAGGCCTCATGGACACACACCCAGGTCCCCAGTGATTCTAGGACTTCACTGACTGCAGTTCCTGAGTGCTTAGGATTTGGCAAGATTTTCACTTGGCTCTTTTCCTGCGTTGTTAGACTGCATTGTTGGGACACAGTGATTTTATGTGATTACACACAGATTTTCATGAGTTCATCCTAAGAGGCGTGGGCACCGGTTTGGCGCTCTGTGATGACCAGGAGGCATGGGAAGGGCGGAGGGGAGGGAGGGAGCGGATGATCTGCGTTGTTGTTACGGCAGAGACCAACACAACACTGCAAACTCTTTAAAATATGTATTTAAACTAAGAACACAGAATAAAAGGAAAAGAATTAGAAAAACAGAGAGAGACACGGGAGGATACTTTACACTTTGTTGTATTACCTCCCAGGCATTTAAAAAGAAAGAGAAAAAATTATTATTTTCTTAACACACATTTATGGAGCATCCACGGCTGTGCCATGCAATGGAAAAGATATTAAAAAAAACCACACACACACACATTACTGCAATAAAACATATTCGGTGCCAGCATGGGGCATTTAATAACCAGCTCTGTGTGGGGAGGGGTGTTGGTTGCCTGGGGGAGTTGTGGTTCGGTGTGCGTGTGTGTTTGTGTCCATCACTCAGCTGTGTCCGACTCTTTGTGATCCCATGGACTGTAGCCCGCCAGGCTCCTGTCTGTGGAATTCTCCAGGCAAGAATACTGGAGTGAGTAGCCATTCCCTTCAACAGGGGATCTTCCCGACCCAGGGAGGGAACCCAGATCTCCTGCATTGCAGGCAGATTCTTTACTGTTTGAACCACCAGGGAAGCCCTTTCACAATGTATATGAATATAAAAACTCACACTCTATACCTTCAACCTATATCATTTTTTGTCAGTTGTATCTCAGTAAAATCTAGCAGTCGCCAAAAAAAAAATGAGGAAAGAAAAAGGGTACAAGGAATTATTAAGGTTTAACAAGAGGCTGATAATTTTTATTTCTTTATTTTTAATTTGGCCATACCATACAGCATGCAGGATCTTAGTACCCCTACCAGGAACTGAACCTGTGTCCCCTGCATTGGGAACACATAGTCTTAACCATTAGACTGCCAGGGAAGTCCCCTGATCATTTTTAAAGCATTAACTCCTGCTGTTGAGAATACAGTCCCCTCTGACACCCCCCAGGTGGAACTGTGGCCCCTCCTTCACTGGGAAGTCCCCAGGAGCTCCTGAGTCTTTAGTGCCAATGAGTAACCTGCTGGACCAGAGCCACCCTTCAGCTGGCCAGTCATTTGAGCGGCCACTGAGCAGGGGCTGAGGAGGCACAGGGAAGCTGTTGCTGCTGTTGTTCAGTCACCGAGTTGTGCCCAACTCTTTGTGACCCCACGGACTGTAGCCCACCAGGCTCCTCTGTCCACGGGGTTTCTCCAGGTAAGAATACTAGAGTGGGTTGCCATGCCCTCCTCCAGAGGCTCTTACTGACCCAGGGATCGAACCCCCATCTCCTGAGTCTCCTGCTTTGGCAGGCCACCACCTTTACCACCAAGCCACTTAAGAAGCCCCTGCTACAAGCATTTAATAAGACCAGGGTTATGAAGTCAAATGGCTTGGCACATAGGTGCTACACAAGTGCTTGTTCCAAACATAAAAGTTCCAACTATCTCCCAATTCCATCTAATTAAAAGGCAACCTCAGACCAGAAGTACATCGCAAGCTCTATAAACATCCCACATGAATACAGCCGTACAGATGGCTCACCACTCACTATGCTGGGCGAACTGGTCCCTGCTCCACGTCTTCCTCATCATCGTCCCCAGGCCCAGCACAGCCCCCAGGCCCAGTGGGTGCTCAGCGAACATGTGCTCTATACCCCCTTAAACAGAAGGGTCTGGGGGAACTCAGATCCAAGCGAACACAAGCGAGCAGAAAGCACAGCCTCTCCTGACCTTCCAAAGCCACTCACATTCACAAAGGGCCTTGGGGGCCGAATATGACCTGGGGGACAAAGGATGCTTTCCTGAGGCTCGGCACTAATTCAGACACGTGGGCCCAGAGGTCCCACCCAGGTCAGCGGCTCACTCCACGCAGCTATGCTTGCTAACAGAGACGAGCGTTGCGGGTGCCGTGCTCACCCAGCACGTCTGCGGGTCAGGCGTGGGCTGAGAGCCTGACCCACTCTACGACAGCTCACCCTGCCAGAGGTCATCACGACCCCATCATACAGACTAAGGGACTGAGGCCTAGAGGAACTGAACCACCCCTGGTGGAGGGGGCGGCACCATTAACCCCTCCAGCCCGCGAGGGTCAGGCTGAGGTACCAGGCGCCCTTGGAGGTCAGGACCTCATGGAGCAGCGGAGTTGATAAGCCAGGAGAACACCGGCCTGTCCTTTCACCCACAAGAGGGAGGCACGGGGCCTGGGAGCTGAGTTAGTGATGCGACCGCGATACTCACTCGACCAGGAACTCCAAGGGCGTCCAGGAGCTAAAGTCGGCCTCGGGCATCGACTTCCTGTTCACCGGGGTGTCCAGGGTGACCCTGCAGAGCGCAGACAAGCCTGTCACATGTGTGTCCCCACGCCCGGGAGCCAACGCCACCAAGGGTGACGGCGCCGATGTGGACAGACCACTCGAAGCTCACCAGGGCGGCCAGGAAGCCGCCCCCGGTCACACAGACCACAGCCCAGCCCAGCCCTGAGCCAGCAAGGCGCTTTGGCTAAAAGCCACGTTTTGCCTAGTCTTTACTGAGTAAACTGTTCTTCTGTCTGTGTCTCCATTCCCTCCCTAAAATGCGGCAGACTCATGTCTCAGGATTTTTTTAGTGTAATAATAATATTTCTTTAATTTGGGGGAAAGACAGCCTCATCCTTCACTGCGCACTGTTTTCCATGGAATCTTAAGACTTTCATAACAGAATACAGGATTCTGAGATGACTGACTTTCCCCAGAGCTTTCAGGCCTGGGAAAACACTCAAAGTAATAGCCCTGGGACCAGGCCACAGAATCTCAGGAATGAAAGGTGAGAGGGCCGTCCAGTGCCCCAGCACACCAATATCATCTTTCAGGAACACAGCCAGGGGGCAAGGCCTTTGGTCCAGAAATCCTTCAGAAACATCTCCCAGCATTCCCCAAATTCCCTTCCTAAACCCACCCCCATACCCACAGACCAAATAGTCTTTCTTCCATGCTGACATTAACACGACTTGAAAGACAGAGCTACAGATATTAAAATTAAATGTGTCCACTATTTCTTAATAAAGAGGGACAGAAGGACAGAAAATGAGGAAGACCCATCCCATCAGCTAAGCAACCATCCGGGAAAGCCCAGGATAATCCAAAAGCCCAACAAGTGTCGTCAGGGCCTTAGACAACTCTCGGGAGCCGAGGTGACAGCACGCACTCATTCCTGGTGTGGAGTAACTCCAGGACCCACGTGAACCCTCGGCGGGGGTCAGGTGTGGAGGGACCCCCATCCACTTACGGGAGCAGGGCGACGGCTGCAGCCCCAGGCGGCAGGCCACTGTTCTTCCCGGCCAGGCTCCGGCAGAGCTGGTGAACCGCAGCCTTGGCCATGCCGTAGCCAATCATCCCTGGGAAACGGGGAGAAAATATTTCAGAGACCACCGGCCGCGACTGGCACATCCAAAGGGCATCACACCAGGGTCCCAAGGGGGCCGGGAAGAGAAAACCAGGGACATCAATGGAAAGTGGGAAGGACATAACCTACTACTCACCTGGCACTTAATGGTTATCAGAGAAGCCACAAGGCCAATCCTAGTTCTATAGCTAAGGAAACGGAGGCCCAGGCTCACACACAGACTCGTACCGAGGCCAGCGGAGAGGTAAAAAGCCAGGCGAGGGTTCTGAACCCTTGAATCCATAACAGCTTGTGAGCAGCCAGCATACACTGCTGGGTGCCCAGTGGGTTGGCGAAATCAAGCAGTAGTTTGAAGTACAGGCTTTACAGTCAGGCTGTGCAGGTTCAAAGCCCAGCCCTTCCCATTTACCACTACAGAAATCCTGGGCAGGTTCTCAAGACCTTTCTAATCCTCAGTTTTCCCATCTGTAAAACTGGGGATAAAGTACTCAAGTCTAGGCTCAGAACAGGGTAGGACCTCCATACATGTTGCCCATCATATTAACATAAATGCTGTGCCCTGGAGTCCAGCTCACATTAAAGGTCACCATTTGAATCATATGAGACTGCTTACACGTGGAATCTAAAAGAAGTAATAGGTTGGCCAAAAAGAGCCCTCAGGTTTTTCTGTAAAATGTTATGGGAAAAACCCGAACGAACTTTTTGGCCAGCCCAATACAAATAAACATATTTACAACACAGAAATAGACCCAGATGCAGAAAACAAACTCATGGTTACCAAGGGAGGGAAGTGGGGGTGGGATACACTGGGAGACTGGGATCGACCCGTACATACTGCTATATATAAAACAGAAAACTAAGAAGGACCTGCTGTACAGCACAGAGAACACGACTCATTACTCTGTAATGGTCTATATGGGAACAGAATCTAAAAAGGAGTGGCTATATGTGCAAATATATATAACTGATTCACTTTGCTGTACAGCAGAAACTAAAACAACATTGAAAATCAACTAAACTCCAAAAAACATTAATTAAAAAATAAACTACACTATCTGAGCAGTCGCAACATGTGAATACATGCCTCCCATCAGCCTTCCTTTCCTCCCACCAGTCACTGAACACTTGCTGACAGAAGCAAGGCATGCTTTCTTTTTTAATTGAACTATAGTTGATTTATAATGTGTTAATTTCTGCTGTGCAGCAAAGTGATTCAGTTACATATACACACACATACATGGTGGGGGTTTAGTCGCTAAGTCATGGCCAACTCCTGTGACCCCTTGGGCTGAAGCCCACCAGGCTCATCTGTCCATGCAATTTCCCAGGCAAGAATAGTGGAGTGGGTTGCCATTCTCTTATCCATGGATCTTCCCAACTCAAGGCTTGTACCCATGGCTCCTGCATTGCAGGTGGATTCTTTACCAACTGAGCCACCAGGGAAGCCCGATAGATATATATACATACATGCATTCCTTTTAATACCCTCTTCCATTAGGTTTATCACAGGATACTGACTAGTTCTCTGTGTGATACAGTAGGGTCCTGTCGCTTACTCGGCCTGCAGGTAACAGCTGATCAGGACAGGGCTCCGTCTGTCCCACAGACACATGGCAGGCGAGGGCTCTCTTGTCTCAGAAGCACCCAGCTGCGGGTGCACTAAACGCAGCCACCACAGCAACAAAGAACGGCTCGTTGCTACCAACACCCCTCCGCCCTCAGAAAACCGCTACTTCCAAAGGTTGGCCGCTCCCTAAAAGCCCCAGCGGGTCGGCTGTTTAAAGCATAACAGCTCAAGAGGCATCAGAGTCCGGGGGAGGTGGGACTCACAGCCCAGCGGAGCAGCCAATCACTGAACCGCTTCCACAGTGACTCAAATTGCAAAACAGGGTCAAGGTCTCAAAACGTTATTTAGAAGTGCAAGAAGACTATTTCACCATGCCTGGTTTCCTTGGCTTCATTAGGGCAGAAGGCCGATCATGGCGTGAAGATCTAACAGACTCTGTAGCGATTAAAATAAACGAGTGCAAGAGTTGGGAGGCTGCGATTGACACTGCATATACAGTGCTGCTGCTGCTGCTGCTGCTAAGTCGCTTCAGTCGTGTCCGACTCTGTGTGACCCCACAGACGGCAGCCCACCAGGCTCCCCCGTCCCTGGATTCTCCAGGCAAGAACTCTGGAGTTGGTTGCCATTGCCTTCTCCGCATATACACTGCTGCTGCTGCTGCTGCTGCTAAGTCACTTCAGTTGTGTCCGACTCTGTGTGACCCCATAGACGGCAGCCCACCAGGCTCCAAATAGACAACTAATAGAGAACATACTCAGGGTTCCGTGGTGACCACCTAAATGGGAAGAAAATCCAAAAGAGGGGATGTACGTCTACGCATGGCTGACTCACTTTGCTGTGCAGTGGAAACCAACACAACATTGTAAAGCAACTATACTCCAACAAACATTATAACGAATAAATGAGTGAAAAATCACCATTCCAACAGCTGTAAACAAACTAGCACATGCACTTCATCCGACCAGCCCCCGTCACCAGCACTCACTCTTCTCCCAGGACTCTCTCTTAATCCCATTCAAACAGCATGAAAGCAAGGAATCGGATGAGGAAACAAGCAACAGCAACCAGTAGCCCCAAAGGCTCAATTCCACAGAATTCTGTACAATGCTGGTGAGGATCATGTGCAAAACACGGGGAAAGAACGCACTTCATCAACAAGATAAATAAGTACAAAGTGACCAGTGTAGTCCCTAAAGACTGATTTCTCAACACAGCGCAGATCCTTAAATGGTACAGGAGACAGATCACCATCTCTTGGATACTATCTATCCTCCAGCGGACTGTCCACAAATAAACAACCATGGAAATAGGAGTGGGGTGGGGGGTTTCTCAGTGTGCTTCCACATGAAAAACTTCATTTTTGAACACCTCTTCCTGGGTTTTCAAAGACTATTAAGCCTGTTCATTGCCTGCCTTCATAGACTTCCCCAGATTTTTCTGGAGTCTGAATCAAAGTGAAAAGATTTCATGACTCAAATAAGTTTAACAACACCTGACTAAAGAGCTAAAAGAGGAACAAACTTATCAAAACCTGAAGGAGTAATTGAGCAAACAGAAACCTGTAGTAAATAATAATAGTTCACACTTACTGCTGACTCAAGTCCCAACCACCATATAAAGGAGGGATTACTGTTTCTTCTCATTATACAAATGACAAAACTGAGGCTCAGAGAGGTTAAATAATTTGCCAAATATCACACAGCGACCAAATGGCAAAACCGCAATACGAAACCAAACTGTATAGTTCCAGATCCTATAGTCTTAACCAGTATCTGAAACTATAAGCAAAGAATGATATTAATAAAGCAAAAGCAAGGGTAGAAAGCTGTTGCGTCCTTCAGAAAAATGAGTGTTTCAGTCCTAGGGTTTTCTCTTTTCAATGTCAAGCTATTACTCATTTCTGTACTTACTCTCTAGAGTCTCTGATTTTAATAAAAATCAGATCGCAGCCAGACTACCACTGAACATTTACACAGTGTGAATTACTGCCAAGAGCCATGCATTTATAAGATCACTTTCTCTGTGAAAACTAATAAAATGAGTGGCAAAAAAATTATTAACTTGTAAAAGCCTCACAGTTCAGTTCACTACATGAAAACTGAGAAAGACGCTCAAGGCTTCGTCACTTACTAAAGAGGTCCAAAAACACTCCCCCTCTTTTTTTTTTTTTAACGAGTTTAATTTAGGTAATGGAGATAGTTTCTGGGTCCCTGAACTATGTTCCCGACTCCCTGCTTAAATCCCTTTATCCCAATCCAAAGGGAGAGTGAACTGTGCCCAACCCCTCACTAAATTCAGATGGTGACGTCTTAACCATGCCCGCACTTCAGTAAAAGGGTTAGTCACTCAGTATTATCCGAATTCTCCAGGCAAGAACACTGCAGTGGGTTGCCGTTCCCTTCGCCAGGGGATCTTCCCGATCCAGAGACTGAACCTGGGTCTCCTGCACTGCAGGTGGATTCTTTACCATCTGAGCCACCAGGGGAAAGCCCATATTAATGAGCTGAGAGTCAATCAACACCAGCCACTCCCTGGGTGGATCCCAGATACACAGGCACAGGACGAGCGGGGCCAGAGGACAGTGGTCCTTGGCCAGATGACCATGAGGACAGCGCACATGCAAAGACGGGGCGCGCTTCCCCTGAAAGACTGGGCCTAAAAGGAAGCAAAACCCACCCAACCACAAACAGCCCTGGGGGGCAAAGGGCTCTAACACTCCCCCTCCCACGGAGGCGCTCAGCACCCAGCGAGCAAGAAAGTGTGCGCGCTCCCATTTCACAGACAGGGGCACGGAGGCTCACCAGGTGTCCCATCCAGGGCGGCCCTGGCCCCCGCCAAGGTCAGGAGGCCCCCTTCCTTGAGGTGCTTGGTGGCCAGGTGGCTGGAGATGGTGGATGTCCACACGCTCTGCTTCCACATCAGGTCACAGTTTTTAAAGAGCGCTGAGCAAAGAAACACACGAGGTCAGCATTCACAGGGAAGAAACTGAAGGGTGAGCTTGACTCACAGCACCCGACACTGCAGGAAGCCCCCATGGCCACTCTGGGTCTGCAGGCAGATCTAACACACACACAGAGCCCAGGGCTTATGCTCAGAGATGCCGGTTCAAATCCAGGCCACGTGATCACCCAAGTCTCAGCCTCCTCACCTGTAAACTGGTTAGTGTCAGTCACTCAGCCACGTCCAACTCTTTGCGACCCCATGAACAGTAGCCCACCAGGCTCCTCTGTCCATGGGATTCTCCAGGCAAGAATACTGGAGTGGGTAGCCATGTCCTCCTCCAGGGGATCTTCCCGACCCAGGGATCGAACCCAGGTCTCCTGCATTGCAGGCAGATTCTTTACCGTCTGAGCCACCGGGGAAGCCAAACTGGTAAACGTCTACCAATAAATGAGGGCTGTTAACAGATAGGTGGGACCAGCTTTAATTCAAGCACTGCCCTACTTTATAAATGGCATTAGGGGACTTCCCTGGTGGTCCAGTGGTTAGAACTCCATGCTCTCACAGCCAAGCGTCTGGGTTCAATCACTGGTCAGGGAACTAAGATCCCGCAAGCCGTGTGGTGTGGTCAAAAAAATAATTTTTAAAATTACAAAAATAAATAAAGGACATCAGATCTTTAATTAGAACTTATATGTCTAAGTCAAGTTTTATCTGTGATAAAAGATTTCAGGGACTATGACGACATAAAGAGGGCTTTCATGGAGTGACAGTTTTTTATGGTTGAAAGTTTAATGCCAACTTTGAAGACTCTTTAAAAGAAAGCTGAAATAATAACCATTTCGCACTTGTTTTAACCGTCTGGCCTCGCCAGAGACGTGAGGAGGAAGAACTGGTAAGGGAGGTCACGCCACCAGCTGAATGACCATCCCCTCCCCGCTCAGAGGATACACAGAGCCCAGTGCACCCGTGACCCAGAGACAGAGCCCTCCTGATACAGAAGGAGGGTCTGCAGTGGGTGATGACCAAGGCACTGCATTTCCCTGTTACGAAGAACTAGGGGAAAAAAGGGCGGACCCACAATTATCCCTTCCTGGTCCCAAAATACACAAAAGACCATCAGGTGCTCTGCCAAGCTCATCACCGACAAACTGACAATTTCACATTTAGGTGTGAAGAGAAGGAAAAGGAAATGGCAACCCACGCCAGTATTCTTGCCTGGAGAATCCCATGGACAGAGGAGGCTGTTGGGCTACAGTCCACGGGGTCGCAAACAGTTGGACGTGACTGAGCGCACACACATGCATGCGAACACAGAAAAGCAATTCCTTTTTAAATCACTTTGGCTGATAAATGCAGAAGGAACGACAGAACTGGAAAACTACCATTTTCCAAGCCCCAGTGGAATGACTGATTCAGGTAGAGATTATCAATGGATGTTTATAACCACTAGTTTTGGGAAATTTGGGGTTCTCAAGGTGTTTGGGAAAAGGATACTCATACATGATGCCAAAGGACCATCCCACGGGTCACTAACTAATTGCAAATAGAAAAACGGACTTTACGATGGAGATCTATCACCTTAAGCCTGACCCAGCATCAAAGCTGGCATCACTCTGGATGGACGGTGGAGCAGTGGGACTCAAAGGGGTGCAGAGTGAAGTCCACATCACTCAGGAAGCATCCCCACCACCAGAGTATTTAACCTGAATCTAAGCAAGTCTCCAGACCTACCTTCCAGTTCACAGGAAAGACCAGGGGCAGAGGAACAAGATAAGGGACACCTTAAAGAAACGGTCTGACACATTCAGAGTAGGGGACACTCTACATGGAAACTGCCTTGGACCTGCAAGCATATCACAGGAAAGAAAAAACTCTACATTAAGAGACTCAAACAGTAATACAATGCAGTGCATAAACCCTGATTAGAATAAACCTAGGGGAAACAGCTATGGAATAGACTGAGGTAATTGGAACATGAGCTGATACTACTAATCTTACAGAATTACTGGTAACTTTCTTAGGTGTGAGAGTGGTATTACACTAACATGCTGCTGCTGCTGCTAAGTCACTTCAGTCGTGTCCGACTCTGTGTGACCCCATAGACGGAAGCCCACCAGGCTCCCCCGTCCCTGGGATTCTCCAGGCAAGAACACTGGAGTGGGTTGCCATTTCCTTCTCCAATGTGTGAAAGTGGAAAGTGAAAAGTGAAAGTGAAGTCGCTCAGTCGTGTCCGACCCTTAGCGACCCCACGGACTGCAGCCTACCAGGCTCCTCCATCCATGGGATTTTCTAGGCAAGAGTACTGGAGTGGCTTGCCATTGCCTTCTCCGACACTAACATGAGAATGGCCTAATCCTTGGAGACACGTACAAAAATACAGTCACGTGTCAAAGCACTTTCAAATGATTAACAAATGCAGCAAAAATACACACATGTGAGAAGGCACGAGAATGCAAGTATGGCAAACATTAACAAGGACCGAACCTCGACGGGGGCGGAACGGTGTGCGCTGAACCGTTCCTCCATCTTTTCTGTGTATCTGAAAATGTTCATGAAAAAATAGCAAAGAAACTCACAGCTTCAACAAAAGCTGAGTTGTGAACTTCTGAATGACCTCTCCATTCCCTTCACTTTCCCAGTTCCCAGGAACGAGCCTGGAAAGACTGCAGTGGGGACAATGCTGCCTTCGTCCTGTCTCCTGTTTCATCTCAAGGCCCCTCTGCCCTAACTCCTCTGAGTGTCCGTGCAGCTAAGTCACTTCAGTCGTGTCTGGCTCTTCACCCACTATGGACTGTACCCGCCAAGCTCCTCTGTCCATGGGATTCTCCAGGCAGGAATACTGGAGTGGGTTGCCATTCCCTTCTCCAGGGGATCTTTGTGACCCAGAGATCGAACCCAAGCCTCCTGCAACTCCTGCACTGCCGGTGGATTCTCTACTGCTGAGCCGCCAGGGAAGCCCCCTGACCCCCTTTATGGGAAGTTTTTTCTTCCTCTGTAAAACGGGGTGTTGATCCCCACCTTACAGTGGCTGGAAAGATTCTGGGCGGCAGACAGGAAAGCGTCTGGCCTGGCACATAGTACTGACCCGACCCATGCCCCTGGACAAGGAGCAGAGCAGGGCGAATGATTAACTCAGAAAAGGACTCACACTTGGACTTGGCATTGCCCCCAGCCCATCCTCCAGCCACACAAAGGATCGCATCCACCTTCTCTGTACCCAGGAGTTTTCCCACCTCAGCTGTCACCTGAAACAGAAGGGCCAGAAAAGATGCACAGATTGTCAGGTGAACCTCAACGGGCTGACGGCTGGCGTTGCTGTAGTCACCTCCACTGACCTTGCACTTCTTTGTAAGTCAGTTTACGGTACCTGGCAATTAACGCTTTGAAAATCACATGCAGGACCAACTTACAATGAACACTTTGGACAGTAAAGCCTGACTGCATTTCACTGTGATGTTTATAAAGCAACCTAGAGTCTTCTGAATATTCTAAAGGTGGAGATGTACACATTCCTGGGATAAAACAAAAAATAAAGTAGGAAAAGTTAAAAAAAAAAAATCACATACAAATTCATGAAGCATTCCATATTTTTAAAAAAATCACCTAGGATTTCACTGCCTATAGCTATATTTCTGTTATATTTCTTTCCAGAATTTCTTTGCCAATCACAGAATCATAATCTGAGATAATCAATTCTACTCTCCCTCCAATACAAACATTCCATTAACTGTAACTCAAAAAAAAAACCAAAGCCAGAGAGAAAATTTTTCCATTAAAAAAAAGCAATAAAAAACAATTCATGGTAAAATGTTGATAAGCACGGAATACATGGGGGTTCACACTAATTCTCTACTTCTGTTTGATTAAAATGTTTAAACTGTTGAAAACATACACATGTCTTTTGTTATAGTTTATTAAAACAAAAATCTGAGAAGACACACAACCCTGGCCATCATCCATGAATCTTTTCCATATTTTCTTGGAATGGCTGAAAGGATGATAGCCTGTCAACAGCTTTGTTAAGATCAAGCTTCTAAAGCAGCAGCTTAACACAGGACAGTGGAATTCTCCCAGCAGTAACATTTCAGTCTCAGATGGCCTTCCCTAACAATTTCTGAGCCTCAAATCACTCTTTCAGGGGAACTGTCTGGCGGTCCGATGGTTAGGACTCCACGCTTCCACTGCAGGGGGCATGAGTTCCACCCCTGGTTTGGGAACTAGGATTCCGCAAGCCACGAGGCATGGCCAAAAATTTAAAAATCACTCTTTCATAGAGACCAATTTGGCAACGGAAACCAATCTCTCCTCTCCTCTACATTCTATACCAAAATCTTTCAATTTAAGTAGATTCCTGACTGTCCCCTGGCAAGTACCTGACGTAACCCTGGTTCAGCTTTCGAGATCTTCCTCCTGTTACCCTGGTTCCCTGGCTGCCTCCCCTTCATTTCTAAGCCACATCCCATTGTCAACAGCAAGCTCTCATCTGCCGGAAGTTGCATCATCTCCCCTGACCTCTGTACCTACACACAATCTGTGCTCAACCTTTTAGGGAAGCACGGAACCCACAGCAGCAATGCTCCTGCTTGATTTGTCTTTTTTTTTTTTTTTTTTTACCACCTCTGTGTTCTATTTTTATAATAAAATTAAAATTAGGCATTTTAAAATTCCTCCCCCTTAAATTCTTCCTTCTGCCTACCCAATAGTCTTCCATAGGTTTAGTTTTTTTCTCACTTCTTTATCTTCTGTCACTAGTGAATTTTCAGCCTATGGGGGTCAATTTAAATATGCCCACGTGTGTGCTCATTCAGTCGTGTCCAACTCATTGCGACCCTACAGACTGTAGCCCGCCAGGCTCCTCTGACCATGGGATTCTCTAGGCAAGAACACTGGAGTGGGTTGCCATGCCCTCCTCCAGCGAATCTCCCCCACCCAGGAACTGAACATGCATCTCAAGTCTCCTGCATTGGCAGGTGGGTTCTTTACCATTAGGGCCACTTGGGAAGCCCTAATTTACATGTACCTTCCTCTTCTAGAGCTTTAGAATCAAAACCTGGATGTCAGGTTGTTTGTCTAGAAATTCCTGATTGAGTGACTAGCAGATGAGAAGGCGCAGGACGGGTTAAAGATGTTAAAAGCTAAGCTTATAATAACGAAGGCATTTCCCAATCTTCGTCCTAAAGATGCACCGTAAAGTCAAGTCTCAGACGTGGACAATTTCATATTCGAAATGGGATACAGACATCAGAAACCTGCAACTAAAGGAGCAGGAGAGACTGACTACAGAGGACCACGTCTGGAGGAGCTTCAGCTGTCCACGCCCAGGGGCTCCCTTGCATCTGGTTTAAATTTTCCTTGCTTTATTCACACGAAGCTATTCTGCTGAGAAGCAACTTTAACATGCAGTTAAGAGCACAGGCACCACCCCCTACCAGAGCCCAGGTTCAAATCCCGGCTCTGCTACCTACAACCTGTCTGAGCAAATACCTGGGACTTCCGTACCCATCTCTAAACGGGAGATACGATGAGACACTTGATTTTGGGGGTGTTAAAGAGATTAAGCGGCCTACTGCAAATAAGACACTTCTTACGATGTCCGACACACAACAAAGCCATACTGAGTTTTACTATTAAGTCCAATAAAACCACTAAGATCATTAAGCAGAGGAATCATTAGGAGGCTTCCTTGGACTGCGGGCTGCAGGGCTGGCATGAAGACCACAGACAGCTCATCCTTCATGCAGCTGGGGGGAGGGCTCTTCCAGAAATGCAGGCCTGCTTAAGAGGACCTCAGACACTTATACCAAGACATCCAACGAACTGCCAGCAGATCCCCCTCGGGGACACAGTCACAGGGAGAACGAGGGCTTTGTCACAATTCATCTACAGAGCTGTAGAGTTCTGCCTGACTTCTTTACAACACGCCTGGTCAGGAAGATTCCCTGGAGAAGGGAATGGCTAGCCACTCCAGTATACTTGCCTGGAGAATCCCACGGACAGAAGAGCCTGGTGGGCTACAACAGTCTATGGGGTCGCAAAGAGTCAGACGTGACTCAGACGAACACTGTCACTTTCACTTTATGACTGGAAACGACCTAGTTTGTTAGTATTCTTGCTTTGGGTAGGGGGAGCTCCGCTTTCTGGAACGTATCTTCAATAAATAACAGACAGAGATGAAGATGTTTGCCACAGTATTCTTAACATTAGTAAGCAAAAGAAGTTAGAGTGAAAAAAAGAAAAATTGCAAAAAAAGTTTAAATGTACAAGGACAAACCAAAGAAACTGTGACCAATCTATACAAAGAAAAATTACAAGTTGACACAGGTGTTATTAAGTGATTTGAGGAAGAATTCAAGATATATAAGTTGAAAAAAGAGAAGCTGACCATACACACCGCCCTTGGAGCCCTCTCCCCAGGGCTCCCCACCCCAAGCACGGTCCTTCCCTGGAATCACCTGGTCGGCCTGCTCCGTGAACGAGTCTGTCATTTTAACCACGACGTTGGCACTGGCCTCTTCGTTCTCCTGCACGTCGATACTGGCGACCCACTGGAGCGAGGAGAAAACAGGTTTGGTCAAGAGGCAGTCAGGCAGGACAGATTCATGCGGGACTTGGAGACAGGTTAGAGGCTTACGCGAAAACCCACTAGAAGAAAGACCTAGCAACTGACCTGCAAGGCTTTCCGGCTTTGGCCAGCATACCCCGTCCTGATCCCCAGGCCAGTCTACTGTACCTCCAAACACCTCTTCCCCTTCCACTCTCAGCTCTCAAAGCCAAACCCTGCTGGTGCACAGATGCCCGAGACCAGGGGTTTGCAAACCTTTCCTTAAAGAGCCAGAGGCTAAGTCTTTCAGGCTGTGATGGCCACATGGCCTCTGCTGCAACTACTCAACTTTATCACAGCTAGAGAGCAGCCACAGAAAACAGCCCAGGAATCGATGAAAGAGCCTGGCTGTGTGCTGAGAAGACATCAGTCGCTGAATTATGAATTTTATATAATGTTCACATGTGCCTACTCTTCTTTGGATTTCTTTTCACCAATTAAAAATGGGGAAATCTTTTTTAGCTCGTGGGCTCTGTGGTAACAGGTGCCAGGCAAGATCCAGCCCACGGAGAACTGGAATTTCCCAACCCCTGTCCCAGAGCACAAAAGGATGACTGTGGGCGTGGATATCAGGTCAGAGTTTGAATCCTGCTTCTGCCACACAGCGACTTTCATCCACCACTCGGCAGAGGTTCCTCCCCTGCAAAATGAGGGCTGTCAGCAATCAACAGGGTTAGTGTGAGAATGAAATGAAGTGCAGGATGCTATGGTGGATGAGTGGCATCACAGACCCAAGGGACACGGGTTTGAGCAAACTCTGGGAGACAGTGGAGGACAGAGGAGCCTGGCATGCCACAGTCCATGGGGTCGCAAAGAGTCGGACACGACTGAGCGACTGAACAACATTGGCTTCTGACACATGGTGCTGACTCAGAAAGCTCCAGGGCCCTGCAGTCTGAAGGCCCCAGAGATAAACATCTCCCCCACAAGCTTTGAAGAACACAGCATCCATTCAAAACACTCACTGCTCTGTGTCACAGCGAGGAGGGTACTGAGACAAGGAAATAGTTCCAATCCAAAGCCCCCAGAGCTCCCAGGAAGGAAGGGAGGGAAAGACAGAGTCACGGGTAAGTCAGCTTTCCAGATTCACCAAATGAAAGGACACCCCCCATACACCCACCCCACCCCACCCCGAGAGGAAGCACAGTCCTTGGATCTGTTAACACATGGATACAGGAGCCCTGTATTTTTTTAATTGGAGGATAATTGCTTTACAGTGTTGTGTTAGCTTCTGCTGCACAACAGCGTGAATCAGCTATTTATTTGTTCAGCTGCTCAGCTGTGTCCTACTCTTTGCAGCCCCATGCCCTGCGGCACCCCAGGCTTCCCTGTTCTTCACCAACTCTTGGCGCTTGCTCAAACTCATGTCCACCTAGTTCTCTGTCGCCCCCTTCTCCTCCTGCCCTCGGTCTTTCCCAGCATCAGTCTTTTCTAATGAGTCGGCTCTTCGGATCAGGTGGCCACAGTATTGGAGCTTCACCTTCAGCATCAGCCCTTCCAATGAATATTAGGATTGATTTCCTTTAGGACTGACTGGTTTGATCTCCAGGGATCTGTACCATTTTTCTAGATTCCATATATACATGTTTTAACTCTGTATTAACGTTGCTGGAAAGACTAAATGGATCTAAGATTATGCAGGGGCTCTGATGTGCAGGAGCTTAATGCCTGGCCCTGGGCTGGCAGCCCTTAAATGTTCCATGGTCACCACCCACCCCTCCTGCAGACCTGGGAAGACATCTCAAGACAGGTAAACGGTGGGAAGGTGGTGTATTCCGAACCCTTCGAAGCATATTCCTATACTAATACGAGATGAAAACCCTGGCTGCCTTTCTCCCTGGTCCCAGGCTGCTGCTGCTGCGGGCAAGGAAACCCCCAGGAAAGCTCCCGGAGCTACAGTGGGGTCTCTGAGCAAGAAGCCGCTGCAACTGAACACGGTGTGGGCGGAGTCTCCACCTAGAATTCGAAGGGCAGGCTGGAGGCAGGGGGCAGGGTCCCTGGCTCGGTGACAAGCGCCCTCCTACCCATGATGCCAAGTAGTCTTTGCCAAACAAAAGGCATTTGCAAGCTTTTAAAGTATCAGATACAAGGGAAGCTAATGGAACAGGGATATATATCAATAGGGGGTTTCCCACGTGGCGCTAGTGATTTAAAAAAAAAAAAAGGTATGCCAATACAAGAGATGCAGGCTTGATCCCTGGGTCAGGAAGATCTCCTGGACAAGGAAATGGCAACCCACTCCAGTATTCTTGCCTGGAGAATTCCATGGACAGAAGAGCCTGGCGGGCTACAGTCCACGGGGTCGTAAAGAGTCGGACACGACTGAAGCAACGGAGCAGGTATACATCAATAACATACGTATGTCAACAGTAGCTAACATTTAAATAGCTTTTACCAGCGTCAGGTAATTTACAACTTATGCGTAATGACACCAATTATTTAGTCCTCATAACACCTCTAAGAAAGAAATACAATTCGTACCCCCATTTTACAGATGGGGAAAGTGAGGCTCGCTAACACGAAGCGGTCAGTTCAGGGTCACAGGGCTAGTAACCCCAGTGGCCATGAACAAGGTAGTGATTTCAGATCCTTCCCTCCCCTGACCTCTCCCTCCGGTTCTGGTCTGTATGGAATCACGCCCGACACTCCGGGCCCGGCAGAGGCCGCAGAGCAGAGCCCCCTTCACCAGCCTCCCAGCAGAGCAAGGCCCTGCGCCTCGGCGCGGCAGCGCACGCAGACGTGCAGCCCTGTGCGGCCCCCAGCGCCCTTCCAGAGCGCCCTCCGGCGCGGCGCCCGAAGGCTCCTCCGCGCCAGCCCGCCGACTTACCCAGCTGCGGGCCCGGAAGGCCTGCACGCAGCGCGCGCCCAGCGCGCCCCGGCCGCCGTACACCAGCACGCGGCGCGCCTCGCCCGCCGCCGCCGCCATCGCTCCGCTGCGCTCGGCTACCGCTGCTCCTGCAGCGCAGAGGGCGGACGCCCGCCCCGCCGCGGCTCGGCCCCGCTCGGCCCCGCCCCGACCCGCCCCGACCCGCCCCGACCCGCCCCGGCTCGGCCCCGCCCCGCCCCGGCCGCCAGCCCCGGCTCGGCCCCGCCCCGACCCGGCTCGGCCCCGCCCCGGCTCGGCCCCGCCCCGCCCCAGCTCGGCCCCGCCCCGGCTCGGCCGTCAGCCCCGCCCGGCCCCGCCCCGCCCCGGCCGCCAGCCCCGGCTCGGCCCCGCCCCGGCTCGGCCGTCAGCCCCGCCCCGGCTCGGCCCCGCCCTCCCCGCCCCGGCTCGTCCCCGCCCGCGCCGCCAGCCCCGACAAGAGGGGCCCGCGCGGCGGCCGCGCCCCAGCCCAGCCCGCTGCTGCCGCCTAGCGCGCGCCACCCGCCGGAGCTCGGCCGGCCCCCGCCCCGCGCGCAGGAGGGCACTCTATTCAGTAACGCCCCGGCGTGCCACCCACTGGGAGACGTGATCTCCAAGTGCTGTTTCATTTTCCTTTGCACAACAAGCCTGTGACAGCTTGTGTGTGCGTGATGTGATCTCCAAGTGGTGTGTGTGCCTGTGTGTGTGTGTGAGAGAGACGTGATCTCCAACTGCTGTTTCATTTTCCTTTGTACAAGCCTGTGACAGCTTGTGTGTGTGTTTGTGTGTGTGTCTCTCAGTCATGTGCGACTGTTGCGATCCCATGTATTGTAGCCCACCAGGCTCCTCTGTCCATGGGATTATCCTGGCAAGAATACTGGAGTGGGTTGCCTTTTCCTACTCTAGGGTAAGAGGAGAAGGGAGTGACAGAGGATGCGATGGTTGGTTGGCATCACCCACTCAATGGACACCAGTTTGAGCAAACTCAGGGAGATAGTGAAGGACAGGGAAGCCTGGTGTGCTGCAGTTCACGGGGTCACAAAGAATCAGACATGGCTTCAGTTCAGTTCAGTCGCTTAGTCGTGTCCGACTCTTTGCGACCCCATGAATCACAGCACACCAGGCCTCCCTGTCCGTCACCAACTCCTGGAGTTCACTCAGACTCATGTCCACAGAGTCGGTGATGCCATCCAGCCATCTCATTCTCTGTCATCCCCTTCTCCTCCCGCCCCCAATCCTTCCCAGCATCAGAGTCTTTTCCAGGGAGTCAACTCGTCGCATAAGGTGGCCAAAGTATTGCAGTTTCAGCTTTAGCATCAGTCCTTCCAATGAACACCCAGGACTGGTCTCCTTTAGAATGGACTGGTTGGATCTCCTTGCAGTCCAAGGGACTCGCAAGAGTCTTCTCCAGCACCACAGTTCAAAAGCATCAATTCTTTGGCGATCAGCTTTCTTCACAGTCCAACTCTCACATCCATACATGACCACTGGAAAAACCATAGCCTTGACTAGACGGACCTTGTTGGCAAAGTAATGTCTCTGCGTTTTAATATACTATCTAGGTTGGCCATAACTTTCCTTCCAAGGAGTAAGCGTCTTTTAGTTTCATGGCTGAAGAAAAGAACAACTCTAGGGGATCTTCTCCCCCTAGGGATCAAACCTGTGTCTCGTCTGCCTCCTGCATTGTCAGGTGGGTTCTTTACCACTAGCGCCACCTGGGAAGCCCTGTTATATGAATTGTCGACTAAAAAATATTTTCACAACCTGAAATTAGAGAGTTATTTTATTTGGTGGGCAAGTTTAGGACTCAGAACCTGGAAGACAGCATCTCAGTAGCTCTGAGAAAACTGCTCCCAGGAAGCAGGAGCGGAAGTCAGGCTACATACAAGTTTGCAACAAAGGGAGCGGGCAGTCTGAATATCAGAGATCAGGTATCAAGTTAAGGAACTTGGCTTTCTCTGTCTGGGAAGAAGCAAGCCTCTGTACTCACTGAATCCACTCCTTTCATATGCACCTCAGCTATCTGGGGCCAATCCTGTTTCCTTATTCACCTTGCTTCTGGCATTCTCCCAGCTCCTCAGCAATTGGGGCGGGGGGAAGCCTGGGAGGGCCGCCACATCCACTGGATCACACAGATCACAATTAGTTTTGGGAGCCCTCATTCACCTTTGGAGGCCAGCAATCGCTGATGGCTGTTTCATTCCTTGTTTATTGATATGGCAGGAGATATTTTCATTTCACAGTATGTTGTTCATCACCAGAGGGGAAAAAAAAATTGCTATGTCAAGATCATTGTGATGAAGAAGCATTTCAAAGACCTGATCTCCAGCCCCAACCCAGACCTTCAGTTTCCTCAGGAGAGAAGTGTCTGGAATGGCCCGTCCCCTGCCTGCCACAATGGACTGCAGCACCAGCAGGGGTGAGCCTGGTTCCCTGAACTCCTGTTGGTTAACAATGCAACTCCCAGAACCCCCTCCAGAGCTCTGAGACCAAAGGGCCATTTCAACCCTACTCTGCCCCCAGACCTATCCGAGTGGCTGTTGCCAGCCTCACGTGACATGAAGTTGACATTCGGCTGCTACTGCTAAGTCACTTCAGTCGTGTCCGACTCTGTGTGACCCCATAGACGGAAGCCCATCAGGCTCCCCCGTCCCTGGGATTCTCCAGGCAAGAACACCGGAGTGGGTTGCCACCTCCTTCTCCAATGTGTGAAAGTGAAAAGTGAAAGTGAAGTCACTCAGTCGTATCCGACCCTTAGCAACCCCATGGACTGCAGCCCACCAGGCTCCTCCCTCCATGGGATTTTCTAGGCAAGATTACTGGAGTGGCTTGCCATTGACATTCGGCAATTGTCTAAAAATCAAAATTTTAAACGCACAGTATAAGATAGAAATTAGGGATGCTGCATTCCTTGTGCCTGTAAATGAAAAGAAGGTGACATCTCTTCACTGCTGTATGCTCAGTCTTTCAGTCTCGTCCCACTCCTTGCGACTCCATGGACTGCAGCCCTCCAGGCTCCTCTGGAGGGATGCTCCAGGCAAGAATACTGGAGTGGGTGGCCATTTCCTCCTCCAGGGGTGATGGGAGAAGATCATTTGCTAAAACATTAGAAAAATACTTTCCCATTCAGATGACACGACCTGTGAGGGATAAACAGGGTGTGTGTGTGTGTGTGTGTGTGTAAGTGTTGGGTCCGGGCTGTGTGTGTGTGTGTGTGTGTAAGTGTTGGGTCCAGGCTGCCCCAGCCATCTCAAAGCTACAGTCTTACCCACAGTGGATCCACCCAGTGATAAATTCAAGAATCAGAAAGTCTTGCTTACGCATTTCAATTAAAAAGGTTGAGAACAGAGGACATTTCATGGTGTTAATAACACTTCTAGGGGTTCTGACAGCAGTGACGTATCAGAGAAAGCAATGCCCAGGCACGCATCAAAGAGATCAACATCTGATACTGTGCGTTGTTGGCAACATTCAAAGGCCGCACTTTCCATCTTTGTTTTCCTTCTAACATTTGCATTTTGTGAGACTGCTTGTTGTCTCTTTAGACTCAGATCTACCTGATTTTGCCTGCTAATAGCTCCTTCGTCATTAAGAGAGCTTCAGTAGGGTTATTCAAATACTCGAAATGAAGAACAGTTAAACTGTCTGCTGAAACCTTAGTCTAGTGGGAGATATAGGGTTACTCCCTTCGGTAACACACTCCTCCACACTGCCGTCAGGTGAAGACGTCTCTGTAGAGACTGCCCATGTGGTTGTAGTAAACATGGTCTGTGGGGGCAGGTGCTGAGGGAGGACCAGGAAAGGCCCCTGAACTCTTGAGCCGGTGTGTCTGGGAGAACCGACCCTGAAGCAGTGGATCACCCAGTGTCCAGAAGATGCTGAGGACCCCCGGTGTTGCTGGGACCCCTGGGGCATGACCTGCACCCAGCAGCATGCCTGGATGGTTCAAAAAGGCGTGGTACGGGCTGGCTTCTCTGCTCAGCTTCTCCTCCTTCATCCTGATCATCGTTGCCCTGGCACTGCCCCACTGGCTGAGTGGGAAAATCCTCTGTCAGACGGGAGTGGACCTCGTCAACGCCACGGATCCAGAGCTGGTCAAATTCATTGGCGACATTTACTACGGACTCTTCCGCGGTTGTAAGGTGCGGCAGTGCGGGCTGGGGGGCCGCCAGTCCCAGTTCACCAGTGAGTATACTGCGGCCACAGAAGCCGCTTTAGAACACTTCTTTGTAAATACTTGTATGGGGTGTGTGCACGCGTGCTCAGTCACCCCGTCGAACTCTTTGCAACCCCATGGGCAGTGGCCCACCCACCAGGCTCCTCTGTCCATGGGATTTTCCAGGCAAGAGTACTGGAGTAGGTTTGTGTCTAAATGCAGAATTGAAGAGCCGCTTCGGTCTAAGGCATGATGACAAAATCCACAGTTAGCCAAGGACTTACTCTTGTTGAGCATCAAGAAAAGATCTTTTTTTTTTCTTTCTGCAGAGATTTGTAGATCTTTGTAGTTTACCTCTATGAATAATCACTATCAATATATTGAGTGCTAACTTGTGTCAGACATTCTACGAAATGCTTTCCATGGCTTGTCTCTCTTAAGCCTTGTAACAAATTTATAAAGAAGGCATTATTAACATTCCCATTTTGCAGAGGGTTACACGGATACTCGGAGAATTTGTTACATAACTTGCCTGAGGTCAACCAGCCAGGAAACAGCATCAGACTATAGATGCAGGCCATGTAACTGGGGTGCTCTCAGCCAGTCTGACCTGCGAGTGTAGGTCGCCTGCTGAAATGAAAGTTACACTTCTGTTTATGTTAATATAAAAGCTTCAGAGTCTGAAAAAAAAGCCAAAGAGCTCTGCATCCGAGCACTGGAATCAGACGACCTCGGTTCAAAGCCCGAACACGTTGTTTCCTGGCAGGGAGAGCTCGGGCACAGCTGCTGTCTGTGAACGTGAGCAGGTACTGACCTGGGCGGGCGGACATCCAGGTCACATCAGAGCTGCTCTGCGTGTAAACAGAGCAGGAATCTAAGCCCAGCGTATGAAGGGTCCTCTGGGAAGGAAAAGCCAACACAAAAAGGCCAATATTCTGCATGTCTTCAGAATGAAACAGATTGCCGGTGAGAACAGTAGCCTACAAATTCATAATTAACCCACATAATGGAAAAACAAGGGAATAAGGAATTTTATTCACTATTTGATTTCTGTATGTCAGAATTGTAGTGGAGAAGGAAATGGCAACCCACTCCAGTACTCTGGTCTGGAAATTTCCATGGATGGAAGAGTCAGGTACGCTACTGTCCATGGGGTCGCAAAGAGTCGGACACGACTGAGCGACTTCACCTTCTTTCTTTCTTTAGCCAGAGTATCTTTTTAAACATAGAAAGAGAGAAAACTGGCTAATACAAATTGGCTTCACTTATGTACATGAAGGATATTAAAAATTGTTGCTGCTGCTGCAATGAAAAAATCTTGGCGAATATTTATATTTACCCAGAAATTAAACTGGACGAGGGATACTGAAAAAATAGCTAGGTCTTTTAAGAATATGAGGGGATAAAATATATCAGCAAATCTGATTGACTGTGCTGTACAGTAGAAACTAATGTCCATATTGTGAAGCAACTGTACTCCAATAAAACGTAATAAAAAATTACATAAAAAGCTGAAAACACATTCAACATAAATAAATAAATATAACAAAGAAATAGGACCAGCTAAAAGGAAATGATGACAATTGCGTGTAGTACTTGGTTCTGAGCTGGGTCCGTTTACTGTAAAGGACGTCACTAGGATAATTGATGGAACCTGAACCAGGTGTCAGGATTAAACAGCAGTCATACACCAGTGTTAACCCAGTGATTTTGATAACTGTATCATGGTTGTCAAAGAGAATGCCCTTTTTGAGGAAATTGCCCCTGAAGTACTCAGGGTTGAAGGAGCAATGTACCCTCAAATTGTTCAGGGGGAAAAAATTATTGGTAGCATTAAGGTTATTTCAAAAACACTTATAATAAAAAAAAATTAAGTGGGAGATGGCACAATTTTTAAACAGTTGTAGATAATTTGCAAAATTTTTCTTCTATATTGGATATTCTCATCATCAGAAGTGAGTCTCAATACCTTTAGTAAAAGTGAAAGATTTACATGATTTGAAAAGAAAGCAGAGTATATTTCTCGCTACCTTTAGATGTACAGAGCCAACATTATCTACCTGTGTGAGGTACCTAGGGGGTACATCAGAGCCCACCACCCCCAAGATGGAACCAGGATTTACCTGCTACTATCCATAGAAATTTTTAAAAATCCTGCTCCTAGGGCCTGTGTGCAGATCAAGAGAATTGGGGGGGTGGGTGTGAAAGTGCTTTGTAAACTGGAGTAGGAAGGTCTGGTTAGGTCTCGTAAGACAAACAGCCTCCATTCCCACCTTCATAGGGATCTCCCCTAAAGTCACCCAGGAAGGTCAATTTCCAAATCAACCAGCGAGAAAAGTAAAGGGCTATATACACAGGATGACGTCCCAGGTGGTTTAACAGTAAAGAATCTGCCTGACAATGCAAGAGACTCAAGAGACCTCAGGTTCAATCCCGAGGTAAGGAAGATCACCTGGAGAAGGAAATGGCAACCCACTCTAGTATTCTTCCTTGGGAAATCCCGTGGATAGAGGAGCCTGGTTGGCTATAGGCCATGAGGCTGCAAAGAGTTGGAACAGCTGAGCGACTGAGCACATATATAAGCACTCACATATGCAGCACAATCATGATTAAGATACTTGTTTATACCCAGACTTTCTGAAATAAAAGCAAAACAGCCTAGCCGTTTGAGCGGAAAGAAAGAGACAGATGCTTGTTCAGCCACGTTCACATATTCACCCATATTGTAGAGTATCTGTGGGCCTGGCATTCGAGGAAAACAGGGATGAACTAAACAGAGGAGTGTCTGCCTCCAGAAGCTTTCCACCCGGGAAAGAGAAAGGCAGTAAGTGATCCCTAAGCAGTGACACATTAGTGTCACAAGCGTCCTTCTTTGTTCATTTCCTTCATCCATTTCTGTGCTGGAGAAGAGATCTTACTCATGCCCATCTACTGAAGAGGAAACTGAGGATCAGAGAAACCAATAAAGAAAATAATTTCTGTAAAAGCAGCTGATGCAGCGCCTGAAAGGTAGTGTGTGCTTGATCATTTCCAGTTTGCTGGGGCCCTGGTCATCTCTCACCTCCAGACATTCCACCCACAGCCAGACCTGGGACTGACCTCAGGCCTCACGCTTCTCTTGTCACCGTCTATTTTAGGGAGCAGTCCTCTCTCAGACGTGTCTTTCGCAAACAGTTTTTCCCGTTCAGTGACCATGTTTTTGACACTGTCTTTCATAGGGCAGAATTTTCTCCATTTTAATAAAATCCAGTGTATCAATTATTTCTTTTCTTAAATTATCTTTTGCCTTGCTAGGGGTAAAAAGGACCTCTGGACTTCTCTAGGATATTACAAATTATGTAATAACAAGGTAATTATCTAATTTGAGGTGATGATAGGTTGATTAATCACTTCTGGGATTCAAGCAAGGTAACTTTTATATGTACACAAGAAGAATACTTATTCAAATTCAGAACTTGCCTGGTGGTTCAGGAGCAAAGACTCAACACTCCCAATGCAGGGAGCAACTAAAGATGGCAGATCCCACAGGCGGAAATGAAGATCTGATGCAGCTGATAAAGAAATAACGTTTCTTTTTAAAAAAGGAATATTCAAATTCAAAATAAAGCTTCTAGAATTTCAGCTCTGCAAGAACTAATTTTTTACATTTTTGCTTATCCAAGTTATCTGATTTTCTGCTATGCTGTGTGTGTATGCTAAATCCCTTCAGTGGTGTCTGATTCTTTGTGACCCCATGGACTGTAGCCCACCAGGCTCGTCTGTCCATGGGATTCTCCAGGCAAGATTACTGGAGTGGGTTGCCATGCCCCTTCTCCAGGGGATTTTCCCAACCCAGGGACCGAACCTGCATCTCTTACATCTCCTGAATTAGCAGGCGGGTTCTTTACCATCAGTGCCACCTGGGAAGCCCGCACATGACTTCATATGGCCCAAAATGCCCTCACCCATCATAGTAATCGGTTATTTCTCAAATTTTTATTAGGTCAAATCTGGAGATGGTTTCATATCATTACATGGATATGATTAATTCTTTTCAAAATCTATATTGTGTGGATTGTGCTTTAATTAAATAAATCAGTCTCCTACTGATTCATGGGCTTCCCAGGTGGTTCAGTGGTAAACAGTCTGCCTGCCAGTGCGAGACATGCAGGAGACATGGGTTCTATCCCTGTGTTGGGAAGATTCCCCTAGAGGAGGAAATGGCAACCCATTCCAGTATTCTTGCATGGGAAATTTCATGGACAGAGGAGCCTGGGGGGCTACAGTCCATGGGGTCGAAAAGAGTAGGACAGGAATCAGCACAGCCCCAATTCGCATTTTTGTTTCTGTCTAACCTTTTGCTACTTTAATGAATATCTGATACACACACAGACACACACACACACACATATATATACAGCTTTGAGCACATATGGGAGTGCTTTTCCTAGAAGTGAAATTACAATGAGACATGCTGCCAAATTCCTCTCAAAGAAAGTTTATAAATTAATATCACTACCAGGTTTGACATCATCTCCTTCCCTATACCTTCGTCAGCACCGTGTATTAGCAAACCTTTGGTCTTTGCCAATCACATAGGTGATGATTTTCTACTTTAAGTGACTGGTGAGGATTATTGTGCTGGTCGTACGCCCTAAGGATTGCATGAGCAAGTGAGGGGATAAGGAAACAGTTAGGTAATCAGGCAACAAGCTACCACGTTTGGAATGAAAAAAAAAAAAAATGCTAAGAGTTTGCAATAAAAAGTAGAAATCTAAAGGACACTGAGATATAAGGAATGGAAATGAAATTGAGAAGCCCTACAGGGAAAAGTCCCATGGGAAGGAGTTCATTTTCCAGGGTAAAGTTTCTCAGGCCAAGGAGATAACCACATGAAGATAAACACACGTGGAAATACAGAACTAAAAGGAAAATTCGATCAGAACTAAAGATGCAACTGTGCTGTGTCTGGAAACTTCTGAGTGGAAAGGATACTTTAAAGGGAGAGAGACCAAAATTCTTGTTCTCAGACTTGGCATACACCAGCCTTCTCCGAATAAAAATGGGCAAGTGAGACAGCAAAGAAGTGGGTGGACGGGGTCAGGCAGAGAGTGGAGCCAGGAAAACTCTGAGTCCTGGATCCCAACTGGGGTGGGAGACGGGCTGGTCAGTTTGGTGCCGAGAAGTGAAGCAGGGAGGTGGGAGTGCACAGGATGGACCCAAGTTAGACCAGGAAGTGTTCAGTAGAAACCTCGGAGTAGTTGCAGAGAAAGGGGTTTGCTCAGGTGTTTTTATTATTTTTTTTTTTAGCTGTCATTGTTTTATTTTTTTAAGTCTTTATTGAATTTGTTACATCATTGCTTCTGTTTTATGTTTTGTTTTTATGGCCATGAGGCACGTGGGATCTTAGCTCTCCCAACCAGGCATTAAACCTGCACCCCCTGAACTGGAAGGCCAAGTCTTAACCTACTGGACCACCAGGGAAGTCCCCGCTTTCATTGTTTTAAGTCATTCATATGTAATAACTGAAACCAGTGACCCTCAACTCTATATACCATATGGTATATAGGACTATGGGGCTTCCCTGGTGCCTCAGACAGTAAAGAATCCATGTGCAATGCAGGAGACCCAAGTTCGATCCCTGGGTCAGGAAGATCCCCTGGAGAAGGAAATGGCTATCCACTCCAGTCTTCTTGCCTGGAGAATCCCATGCAGAGAGGAGCCTGGTGGGCTACAGTTCACAGGGTTGCAAAAGATTTGGACAAACCACACACTGACCCTGATGAAAGCTTTGTGATCAGCCTTCTTAGACTGCTTCTCATGCCAGGCTCCTTTGCTAAAGAGACACACCCTGGGGCTTGTGTGTATCAACTCACACCAGATCCCAGAGCCGCAAGGCTGATGCAGCTTAAACACCCAGCTGGGGTATATTCTGGTTTTGCATCCACCCTAAGGAAGCGAAGGTTGTTGGCCATCTGATTAGGGGTAAATTTGTCTGGGAAGCCTCTTGCTTTTTGGAAGCCCAGCGCTTGCTGCCTTGCCCAGAGGCTGCGCTAACGCCTTCACGGTAAGCAGCCTCGGCCTTGTACCCTTGAGCTGAACCCTGAGGCTGACGTGATGGCTTGTCTCTGCAGTCTTCCCACACCTGGTGAAGGAGCTCAACGCGGGCCTCCACGTCACGGTTCTTCTGCTCCTCTTCTTGGCCTTGGCACTGGCTCTGGTCAGCACGGGCTTTGCCATTCTCAACATGATCCAAGTTCCGTACCGGGCAGTCAATGGCCCTGGGGGCATCTGTCTATGGAATGTTCTTGCAGGTAAGGAAGTCCCCATGGGGAGAGAGATTCCTGCCCATGCCATGAGGAGGCTGAGTTCCAAGCAGGTGGGCAGAAGGTGTGAAGGAGTGAAAATGCCGCGCCTCAAGCTTCACTTCCCTGGGTCTGTTACCTCCTTGATGGGCACCAATGTCCTTCTTACTAAAAGCTGAAGAACAGCTATCTTCATGAAAAACCAGGTCTCCGCGTGTATGAGTGGCTGAGGACTGGGAGCAGCAAAGAGGCTGGGATGAGAGGGAAGACAGGGAGATGGGGTGGAGATTTGGGGACCCTGGGACCAGTGGTAGGGGAGCTGCCGCCAAGATGCTGGAGGAACCTCACAAAGAACAGAGGAGAAGGAACGTGGGGGGCTCACAGCCTCATTTTCGGTAACCCTCACAACCTCCCTGTGTTTGTTCTTGTTCAGTAGTAAGTCGTGTCTGACTCTTTGGGACCCCCTGTCCTTTGCCATCTTCTGAAGTTTGCTCACATTCATGCCCATTGAGTCCATGGTGCCATCTAACCACCTCATCCTCTGCCACTTCCTTCTCCTCCTGCCTTCAGTCTTTCCCAGCATCAGGGTCTTTTCCAATGAGTCACCTCTGCGCATCAGGTGGACAAAGTATTGGAGCTTCCGCATCAGTCCTTCCAATGAATATTCAGGGCTGATCTCCCTTAGGATTGACTAGTTTGATCTCCTTGTAATCCAAGGGACTTTGCCATATTATTAGACCCATAGTTACAGATGAAGAACCTGAGGCTCAGAGATGTTAAAAGATGCACTGAACGTCACGTAGTCATGAGTAATAGAGGCAAGATTCCAACCCAGGTATAACTGAGTCTAAGCCCTTTGTCTTTCCTTAACCCATGGTGTCATCTATGACCACCATGACCTATCTTCCAAGACAAAACCCAAGTCAAAAGATGTATGTAAGTGCGTGCAGGTGTGTTAATTTGGGAGAGTATCTGGATATAGAAGTTAATTCACCTTTAGTTCAGCACTGAAAAAAACCACCTGTAATGAAACTAACAAAATCCCAAGAATGATTTCAGAAAATCGAGGTCAAATGTGAAGGTGTCCTGATGTCAATAACCCCTCACTACCTCACTACCTTATACAGGATGACCAGCAAGTACAAACACAAGTAATGTTGGTTTTCTGCAGTTTAAAAAGCAAAAAAAAAGAAGGCAAAATTGAAGGCAAAAGGAGATGACAGAGGATGAGATGTTTAGATAGCATCACCGACTCAACGGACCTGAATTTGAGCAAACTTCAGGAGATAGTGGTGGGCTGCAGTCCGTGGGGTCGCTAAGGGTCGGACACGACTGAGCGACTTCACTTTCACTTTTCACTTTCACACACTGGAGAAGGAAATGGCAACCCACTCCAGTGTTCTTGCCTGGAGAATCCCGGGGACGGGGGAGCCTGGTGGGCTGCCGTCTATGGGGTCGCACAGAGTCGGACACGACTGAAGCGACTCAGCAGCAGCAGCAGGAGATAGTGAAGGACAGAGGGGCCCAATGTGCTGCCCTCCACGGGGCTGCAATGAGCCGGGCGTGGTGACTTAGGGCCTGAACGACAAAGCTGCCTTATCATGCACTAGAGCCTAGAGTCAGTAAATCAGTTATCACACACTCGCCTGTGTTTGCAGACTGTGACCATCCTGTAGAATTTCTTATAAACACGCCTCTCTCCCATCTAGACTTGCATACCTCTGCCTGAATCCTCACAGTGACTGGCACGTTCAACCTCACTCTTTAAATAAATGCTTCTCTAGGTCAATTTCCTTCCTTCTGGAGGCAGTACCCTCAAGCTCAGAGTATTTTTAAGAAGGCAATTTGACAAAACTTGACTCTCAAAAGGCATAAAAATATGAATAGCCTTTGATTAAACAACCCCAAACAGTAATTTATGCTAAGGAAATAACTGGAAAAGAGCACAAAAATATATATTAAAAGGTGTTTCCTGCAGCACTTTATAATGTCAAAAATTGGAAGCAATCTAGAAATCCAGAAATTAAGTCACCCTTAATTAAACTTAATTAAGCGTGTCACTGGAATGAAGCATCATAGACCAATTTAAAGTCATGCTGTGACAGAATATTTAACAACATGGAAAAAAAATATTCAAGTTAGAGAGAAAAAAAATCAAGTGTAAAACAGTAGGAGCACCATAATACTAATTCTGTTAAAAAAGAGAGAAATATAAAGAAATATGCTTAAACATTCCAAGTGTTTTCATTTGACTTTTAGGGGAAAAAGCAAATTTGTCTTTTTCATCGTTATGATTTTTTTGGATGTCCAAGTTTTTTTTTTTCAAGGAAAGAGTAATAATCTAAAGAAAGAGAATAATAAATGTGTTTTAAAATGTTAATTAAAATCAGGGTAGGAGAAAAGTTGAGCAAAAGAGAGAGGGATGGGGAGAGAAAGCGACAGAGAAAAGCCGGAAGGTCCGAGTCGGACGCAGCAGGTGGGAAAGACATGAAGTCTTCCCCTCTCTCCTTTCCTTCCCTCCTCCTCTTATCTGTCCTTATCACTAAGCTTGGAAGGAGGATATTAAAGAGGAGAGAACTGTCTAGCCCTCTGTTGATCCTCCAGCCCACCCCATAAGATGCTCTTGTGTCTTCCTTATAGCCTCAGGGTCTGCATACACAGGCTGAATTAGTTAGAGATTGAGCGTATCCAATGTGGGTAAGTGCCCTGCTCTGGGTAAAGGGAAAATTAAAGGACTTGAGATTCAAAGTTGATCTGGCAGGAAGCTTATTCCCACACCTCTTGCCCCTCACACAGTGAACTATCTGCCGCTTCTAAAAGCAAATTAAAATTTGTGTCACCCTCAGAATGTTTTAAGGGGCTTCCCTGGTGGCTCAATGGTAAAGAATCCGCCTGCCAGTGCAGGAGACCTGGGTTTGATCCTCAGGTTGGGAAAATCTCCTGGAGGAAGAAATGGCAATTGGCTCCAGTATTCTTGCCTGGAAAAATCCCATGAACAGAGGAGCCGGGCAGGCTACAGTCCCTGGGGTCGCAAAGAGTCAGACACAATCAAGCAACTTAAACCCCAAAAGTTTGTTGCTTGTGCCCCAGAAAAGCCACCTCACCTCTAGGAGTTGAACTGCAGAAAAAGGACTGTGTATGAGGGTATACTTTCCGGGTTTCAGGCGGAGTTGTGGCCTTGGCCATCGCCAGCTTCATGACTGCAGTAAAATTTCACGACCTGACAGGACGAATCGCCAACTTCCAGGAGAAGCTCTTTCGCTTCGTCGTGGTGGAGGAACAGTACGAGGAGTCCTTCTGGATCTGTGTGGCCAGCGCCTCAGCCCACGCCACTAACCTGGCTGTGGTGGCCATCAGTCAGATCCCCCTGCCGGAGATCAAGGCCAAGGTGGAAGAGGCCACAGTCACGGCCGAGGACATCTTGTATTAATAACCTGCACCTTAAACCAGTTCTTGGTATGAATGGAAACCTCCCTTTTCTTTTTCCAGGTTTCACAGTCCAGAATGTCTGTGGTACTGGCAGGAAGAATAAGGAAGTGGAAGCGGGGAGGGTGGAACGTGCACCAGAAAAGAAAACTTTCTGAATTTCTAGCATCTCTGTACTTCTTTCTCACTAACCTTGGAGTTAGAGACTCTGCCACTTGCCACCTGTCTGTATGCTGGACGATTCACTTAACATCTATAAAATGAAAATATTAATGACCTTGCAAGGTTGTAATGAGTTTTTTGTTGTTGTTTGGTCACTGAGTCATGTCAGACCCTTTGTAACCCCATGGACTTCAGCATGCCAGGCTTCCCTGTCCTTCACTGTCTCCTGGAGTTTGCTTAAACCCTTATCCATTGAGTTGGTGATGCAACCACCAATCTCATCCTCTGTTGACCCCTTCTCCTCCCGCTTTCCATCTTTCCCAGCATCAGCATCTTTTCCAATGAGCTGGCTCTTCACATCAGGTGGACAAAGTATTGGAGCTTCAGCGTCAGCATGAGTCCTTCCAATGAATATTCAGGGTTGATTTCCCTTCAGATTGACTGATTTGATCTCCTTGTTCAAGGGATTCTCAAGAGTCTTCAACACCACTGTTCAAAAGCATGAATTCTTTGGTATTCAGCCTTCTTTATGGCCCCATTATCACATCTGTACACGAATACTGGAAAAACCATACCTCTGACTATGTGGGCCTTTGTCAGCAAAGTAACGTTACATGGATGATAGTGTTGCCAGCCTTTGTATACTGGCTGGCACCCTGTACATATAAGACAGTACACATTCCAAGAAATGTCTAGAGACTCTTGGTATATTTCACTCAATACTAGGAAAGATGCTAACAGGAAGATGATAATATGCCTGACCTCCAGAGACACCTAATCTTTCCACAGGACACAGGAATCAGAGAGCAAAAATAACAGCAAGAATGTAAAATAACCACCCTTCTTTGGGGGCTTCCCTTGTGGCTCAGCTGGTAAAGAAACCACCTGCAATGTGGGAGACCTGGTTTTGATCCCTGGGTTGGGAAGATCCCCTGGAGAAGGGTAAGTCTACCGACTCCAGTATTCTGGCCTGGAGAATTCCATGGACTGGCTACAAAGAGTCAGACACGACTGAGCGACTTTCACTTTTCACTCTTCTTTGGAGTGGCTACTGCCTGCAGTTCTAAAAGTTTTACATGTAGTAAGTCATTAGGTCCTCAGCACAAGTTTGTTGGTATAGTACTACTTAAGTCCCATTTCATAGATGAAGAAACTCAGGCATAAAGAGGTCGGATCACTTGCCAAGGTCAGGAATTAAATGGAGGGAAGTCTGAAGCCAAAGGGTACATGTTTAACCACTTGGCTAATCTGATGTTTGGTGTACAAACAATTGCAGGGCAGTGGGATACGTGTCATAACAGCATATGGAGAAAGGACCCAACAAGGAGTTCATGCTTCAGGAGGGGATGCGGTGTGTGTCCCAGAGTTGACACTCAATCTAAACTTTGAAAGAAAAGGAGACTTTTTCCAGTGGTAAAGGAAGCAAGGTTGGAGAAGGATTCCAGGTCAAGTCAGTAATGATAAGGAGGCACAGCATATGACTTTACAAGTGTTAAGTGTGTTAGCCGCTCAGTCCTGTCTGACTCTTTGCAATTCCATGGACTCGATCCCCACAGGCTCCTCTGTCCATGGGATTCTCCAGACAAGTATACTGGAGTGGGTTGCCATGTCCTTACAAAGGGGACTTGAAAGTATGTGAATGCCCAGAAGGGTTAGAATATTGCTCTAATGCAGCTGTTGGACAAACCCAGATGCTTTGTATTAGGTTTTCCTAAGTGGTGCTGTGATGATGGTTAATTTTATGTGTCATCTTGGCTAGGACATGGTACAGAGATATTGGAGAAACACTACTCTAAATGTTGTTGTGAAGGTATTTGGGGGGGTTGGGGGGAATGGGGTTAAACAGTAGATTTTCAGGAAAGCAGATTGCCCTCCATAATATGGGATGGTCTCATCCAATCAGTTGAAGGCCCTAAGAAAGAGACTGACTCCCCCAAGGGAGAGGGAATTCTGCCAGCAAACTTCCACTGGACCCAAACTGCAACTCTTCCCTCGGTCTTCATACTGCCAGCTTACCCTATTGATTGTGGATTTGCCAGTCTCCACATCATGTGAGCCAGTTCCTTGTAATAGATCTCTCTCTTTCACACACACAGACACACACAAACACATACAGACACACATACAAAGACACACACACACAAATCCTATTGGTTCTGTTACTTTGGCACATGACTCTAGTACACAGCTGTTTGCTGTTGTTCAGTCACTAAGTCATGCCTGACTCTTTGTGACCCCATGAACTGCAGCACACCAGTCTCCTCTGTCCTTCACCATCTCACAGAGTTTGCTCAAACTCATGTCCATTGAGTCAGTGATGCCATCCAACCATCTCATCCTCTGCCACCCCCTCCTGTTCCCTTCAGTCTTTCCCAGCATCAAGGTCTTTCCCATGAGTCAGCTCTTCCATCCAGTGGCCAACTACATCCAGTGGCCAAAGTATTGGAACTTCAGTTACAGCAACAGTCCTTCCAATGAGTATTCAGGGTTGATTTTCTTTAGGGTTGACTGGTTTGATCTCCTTGCAGTCCAAGGGACTCTCGAGAGTCTTCCCTAGCACCACAATTCCAAAGCATCAATTCTTTGGCACTCAGCCTTCTTTATGTTCCAACTCTCACATTGTACATTACTACTGGAAAAACACAACTCTGTTAACTCTATTAATTCATTTTCCCACTATGCCAGCTGGAGTGAATCCTTTCCCAGCCCTCCTGTCTTCATGCCAGGTAAAAGTTATTCCCACCTCCTCCACAGATTAGCTTCCACTATAATGACACCTGATATGGACTCAGCCTACTTCTCTTAACAATGAGCCTCAGAAAGTTTCCATGGAATCTCTTCTAATTGCTTGTGATTCCCTCTGTGCCCTGCCCCTTTCAACCCTCTGTCCCCACCCCAGACACAGCTGAGTTCTACTTAGCAGACTGTTGTCACTCATCAAATATGCAGAATGGCGCAAGAAGGAAGGAAGAAAAAACGTGATCGGAGATGCATCCGAAAGATAGAAGCAGGCTGCAGTGCTGTCTTGAAAACAAGTGGAAAGGTCAGTGTTCTATCAAGTTTAAAATGAAGTCCTACGGACAGTTCTTTACAATCAATAACATAAACACAAAATTTGGGCAACAGTTTATATGATACACATCTGATGGTCGTGGAACATGTATTCACTCATTCAACAAGTGCTGAAATTTCTGCAAGTAGAGCAGTAAACAGGCAAAACTTCCTGCCCCTGCAGAGATTTTGTTCTCTGACCAGCTGTGGTTGGGTGGGTGTTGGTGGTTGGTGACTCATCTCTGACAGCTTGTGATCTCCTAAGAAATGCCAGCCTAAGCCTCAGCTTTCCCCCTGATCAGACTCAGGTCTGTGCAGACTCTCAGGTGGTGGAAGAGTGAATTTGGTTTTGCTTCTAATAGTAGAATTGCCTTATCAAGATGGCAACCTTGATCAAGAGCCATCTGCTCCATGGTGTCAAAGGGCAGGCTTTTGTGTGACTGTGTATATTTTCAGTGACAGGATCTACAACTTTCCAAAAGGTTTCAGAAGTGTCTATAACTTAAAATTTTCAAACCCTGGTCCACCAGGCAGCGACCTCCATGCTTCTGGAGATAGTCAGGTTTGATCTGAAAGGTGTCTCTTAGGGATATCACAGAAGAACTTCCTAAATGGAATGTACTGAGTTTTGTTAGGAGTGAGGGGAGAAGGAGAGGAAACAATACATGTCTGGGCCACAGTGCACTCATGTGAGACTCAAACGTACAGAGAAAGCATCGCTCCTTTATTCTGACTGCAGTTAATCTGGTCATTTTATGAGTCAAGAAAAAAAATAATAAATGCCTAATTCAGCTTATTATTTTTCTTGAAGACTTGAATATTACATTTTATTTTTTAAATTAATTTATTTATTTTAATTGGAGGCTAAATAGTTTAAAATATTATAGTGGTTTTTGCCATATATTGACATGAATCAGCCATGGGTGTACATGTGTTCCCCATCCTGAACCCCCCCTCTCACCTTCCTCCCTATCCCATCCCTCAGGGTCATCCCAGTGCAGCAGCCCCGAGCACCCTGTCTCATGCATCAAACCCGGACTGGCAATCTGTTTCACATATGATAATATACATGTTTCAGTGCTATTCTCTCAAATCATCCCACCCTCACCTTCTCCCACAGAGTCCAACAGTCTATTCTTTACATCTAGGTCTCTTTTGCTGTCTCGCATATAGGGTCATCATTACCATCTTTCTAAAATCCATAGATATCCATTAATATACTGTATTGGGGTTTTTCTTTCTGACTTACTTCATTCTGTATAATAGGCTCCAGTTTTATCCACCTCATTAGAACTGATTCAAATGCATTCTTTTTAATAGCTGAGTAATACTCCATTGTGTATATGTACCACAGATATCTTATCCATTCGTCTGCTGATGGACATCTAGGTTGCTTCCAGGTCCTGGCTATTATAAACAGTGCTGTGATGAACATTGGGGTACACGTCTCTTTCAATTCTGGTTTCCTCGGTGTGTATACCCAGGAGTGCAATTGCTGGGTCATATGGCAGTTCTATTTCCAGTTTTTTAAGGAATCTCCACACTGTTCTCCATAGTGGCTGTAGTAGTTTGCATTCCCACCAACACTGTAAGAGGGTTGGTTCCCTTTTCTCTGCACCCTCTCCAGCATTTATTGTATGTAGACTTTTTGATAGCAGCCATTATGACCAGCATGAGATGGTACCTCATTGTGATTTTCATTCACATTTTCTTTTTTTTTTCATTTAATTTAATATTTATTTTCATTTTAATCCAGGTCACATTTTCTACATTAAAATATAATCATGCTGACTTCCCCCACCCCCACCCCCCACAACTTCAGAGAAAAAAGTGAAGAACTTTACACAACTTGAAAGAAAGATGGAATGCACAGAGAAGCTGCTATTGCACCCAAGGAACAAAGAACACAAAGAGACCCAACAGCAGACACGTCAGAAGTGCATAGAAGACAGCTCAGGGCTCGCAGCAGGAAGGAGGAGTTAAAAGGCTAAAGCTTTTAATGCTGCCACTTGTGCCACAAGTGTACCCTGAAAAGGCAAAGAGGTCGAAAAGCAGGACCAAACAGGGGATTTCTCAAAGGCTACTATCTAACAGAGTATAAAATATCCATACATTAAATTAAAAACGCCATACACAGAAGTGCTTTCTCTTCCCCACTTGCCTTTTTAGCATCTGGTCAACATTCTAGAAACTTAAAACCACTGTCGGCATGTCCAAATGTAGAAATAATTTTTTTTTTATTCTTAAAAAAGTGTACCCCAGCTCTTTCCAAGCAACACTTCTATTAATTATTGTATAATTATTGTAATGATGATTCTTCTGCATGGAAACCCAGTAAGGATTAGGACAGGGCATCTTGCTGCTCAGAGCGATGCCAGCAGGGCAAAAGAGGCATGATTCTGTGTTACTCACAGGGAGGGAGAGCAGTAAGACACGGGGGTTGAAGCTAATCCGTACCAAAGAGGAAAAGGAAACTCCTTTTCTAAGCTATCCATTAGACAGGAAAGAGCAGGTGGGCAGTAAAAACCATCTGCTGTGAGCAGCGGCACAGACCCCGAGGCATACCAAAATCTAAAACCAGCACTGGGGAAAGCCTCTTGGCTCTGAGAAATGTCTTTCAGACCCCTCTCTTGTCCCTAGCTTGGAGACCAAAGCACTGTAACTTCAGATAGTGGTACTATTGCCAGGGTGGAGAGGGAAGGGCTAAGAGACCCCAATAATGAGGACACTAGGCAGTTAGGTACACCACTATGTACAAATACACACATCGATGAAAAACTTCACATCCAACTCTCAGCTGCTCTAAAGAAAGCGTTGGAAGGATCCAGGTTTTCCTAAACAGGATATTTTAAAGTCTGTTAGCAGTTTAGAACATTGCAACACTGGCACAGTATGTTACCTGGTCTTTGTTTTTAATTACAGGGAGACACAGTAAACTCCAACACAAAGGTGGGGATGGGGGAGTGCAAAAGGAATAAAGAAAATAGAACCAGTACTTCACAAGAGCATCGAGCCAGCGATGAAGTAGCAGCTAATGCTTCTCAGAGTCTCGAGGGTAGAATTCGCTCAGGGTGCTCTGAGGGATCCTCTTCAGCATTTCTTTGGGGAAGATTCGGAGCAGTTGCCAGCCAATGTCCAAAGTCTCATACACAGTGCGGTTTTCATAAGGACCCTGAGCAATCAAGTTCCTCTCAAACTTCTGCAGAAATTCCAAGTAAAGAAGATCATCTGAGGTAAGGGCTTCTTCTCCAACGACAGCTTTCATGGCTTGTACATCCTTACCAATAGCATAGCACGCATACAGCTGGTTAGACACATCGGCGTGATCCTTTCTGGTCATGCCTTCTCCAATAGCAGACTTCATCAACCGCGACAAGGAGGGCAGCACATTAATGGGTGGGTAAATCATCGTTAGGCATGGTGAGAATAGGAATTTGAGTAATAGAGCCATTTCGACCTTCCACTCGACCAGCGCGTTCATATATTGTGGCTAAATCTGTATACATGTAACCTGGGAAACCTCGTCGACAAGGAACCTCTTCCCTGGCTGCTGAAACCTCTCGAAGTGCTTCAGCATAAGAACTCATGTCTGTTAGGATAACCAATACATGTTTCTCACACTGATAGGCCAGGAACTCGGCCGTGGTTAGAGCCAATCGAGGAGTGATAATTCGCTCAATAGTTGGGTCATTAGCCAAGTTCAAAAACAGGCACACGTTGTCCATTGAGCCATTTTCCTCAAAGTCAGATTTGAAGAACCGGGAAGTTTCCATGTTTACACCCACAGCAGCAAATACAATCGCAAAATTTTCCTCACTGTAGTCCACTACATCTTTGGATTTTTTTACCAAACCAGCCTGGCGACAGATTTGAGCTGCAATCTCATTGTGCGGTAAGCCAGCAGCAGAGAAGATAGGAATCTTCTGCCCCCGAGCAATACTGTTCATGCCATCTATGGCCGAAATGCCAGTTTGAATCATCTCCTCTGGATAGATTCGACATTGAGGGTTGATTGGCTGGCCCATGATGTCAAGGAAGTCTTCAGCCAGCACAGCAGGACCTCTATCAATGGGCTTTCCTGATCCATTGAATACCCAACCAAGCATATCCTCAGACACTGGCGTTCGGAGAATATCCCCGGTAAACTCACAGGACGTTTTCTTGGCATCTATACCTGAAGTCCCTTCAAATACCTGAACCACAGCTTTGGAACCACTAACTTCTAGAACTTGCCCGCTCCTCTTCGTCCAGTCAGGGAGTGCATAATCTCAGCGTATCTGGGAAATGAGACGAGGCTGGGAGAGGTAGTTGCGGCTAACTGCCAGCGCCTGCTCTCGAGACCCCGCCAGGGGCCCACTGGTGGGTACTGGTAGCTCAGGCGCGGCCCCGTTCACGATCCCCCGCATCGCCCGCAGCACCATCTTGTCTCCTCCGTCCTGACTGGCCCCCCATTCACATTTTCTTCTTTGAAGAAATGTCTGTTTAGTTCTTTGGCCCATTTCTTGATTAGGTCGTTTATTTTCCTAGAATTGAGTTGCAGGAGTTGCTTGTATATTTTTGAGATTAGTTCTTTGTCAGTTGCTTCATTTGCTATTATTTTCTCCCATTCTGAAGGCTGTCTTCACCTTGCTTATAGTTTCCTTCATTGTGCAAAAGCTTTTAAGTTTAATTAGGGCCCATTTGTTTATTTTTTCTTTTATTTCCATTACTCTGGGAGATGGATCACAGAGGATCCTACTGTGATTCATGTCAGAGAGTGTTTTGCCTATGTTCTCCTCTAGGAGTTTTGTAGTTTCTGGTCTTACGTTTATATCTTTAATCCACTTTGAGTTTATTTTTGTGTATGGTGTTAGAAAGTGTTCTAGTTTAATTCTTTTACAAGTGGTTGACCAGTTTTCCCAGCACCACTTGTTAAAAAGATTGTCTTTACTCCATTGTATATTCTTGCCTCCTTTGTCAAAGATAAGGTGTCCATAGGTGTGTGGATTTATCTCTGGGCTTTCTATTTTGTTCCATTGATCTGTATTTCTGTCTTTGTGCCAGTACCATACTGTCTTGATGACTGTAGCTTTGTAGTATAGTCTGAAGTCAGGCAGGTTGATTCCTCCAGTTCCATTCTTCTTTCTCAAGATTGCCTTGGCTATTCAAGGTTTTTTTGTATTTCCATACAAATTGTGAAATTATTTGTTCTAGTTCTCTGAAAGATACCGTTGGTAGCTTGATAGGGATTGCATTGAATCTATAGATTGCTCTGGGTAGTATACTCATTTTCACTATATTGATTCTTCTAACCCACGAACATGGTATATTTCACCATTTGTGTCGTCTTTGATTTCCTTCATCAGTGTTTTATAGTTTTCTATATATAGGTCTTTCGTTTCTTTAGGTAGATATATTCCTAAGTATTTTATTCTTTTCATTGCAATGGTGAATGGAATTGTTTCCTTAATTTCTCCGTTTTCTCATTGTTAGTGTATAGGAATGCAAGGGATTTTTGTGTGTTAATTTTATATCCTGCAACTTTACTATATTCATTGATTAGCTCTAACAATTTTCCGGTGGAGTCTTTAGGGTTTTCTATGTAGAGGATCATGTCATCTGCAAACAGTGAAAGGTTTACTTATTCTTTTCTGATCTGGATTCCTTTCATTTCTTTGTCTGCTCTGATTGCTGTAACCAAAACTTCCAAAACTATGTTGAATAGTAGTGGTGAGAGTGGGCTTCCTTGTCTTGTTCCTGACTTTAGGGGAAATGCTTTCAGTTTTTCACCGTTGAGGATAATGGTTGCTGTGGGTTGCTCATATACTACCTTTATTATGTTGAGGTATGTTCCTTCTATTCCTGCTTTCCGGGGTGGGGGAAAATGGATGTTGAATCATAAATCATCCATTTATCATAAATGGATGTTGAATTTTGTCAAAGTCTTTCTCTGCATCTATTGAGATAATCATATGGTTTTTATCTTTCAATTTGTTAATGTGGTGTATTACATTGATTGATTTGTGGATATTGAAGAATCCTTGCATCCCTGGGATAAAGCCGACTTGGTCATGACATATGATCTTTTTAATATGTTGTTGGATTCTGTTTGCTAGAATTTTATTAAGGATTTTTGCATCTATGTTCACCAGTGATATTGGCCAGCAGTTTTCTTTTTTTGTGGCATCTTTATCTGGTTTTGGTATTATGGTGGCCTCATAGAGTGAGTTTGGAAGTTTACCTTCCTCTGCAATTTCCCGGAAGAATTTGAGTAGGATAGGTGTTAGCTCTTCTCTAAATTTTTGGTAGAATTCAGCTGTGAAGCTGTCTGGTCCTGGGCTTTTTTTTGCTGGAAGATTTCTGATTACAGTTTCAATTTCTGTGTTTGTGATGTGTCTATTAAGATTTTCTATTTCTTCCTGGTTCAGTTTTGGAAAGTTGTGCTTTTCTAAGAACTTGTCCATTTCTTCCAAGTTGTCCATTTTATTGGCATACAGTTGCTGATAGTAGTCTCTTATGATCCTTTGTATTTCTGTGTTGTCTGTTGTGATCTCTCCATTTTCATTTCTAATTTTGTTGATTTGATTCTTCTCCCTTTGTTTCTTGATGAGTCTGGCTAATGGTTTGTCAATTTTATTTATCTTCTCAAAGAACCAGCTTTTAGCTTTGTTGATTTTTGCTATGGTTTCTTGTTTCTTTTCCATTTATTTCTGCCCTATTTTTAAAGATTTCTTTCCTTCTACTAACCCTGAGGTTCTTCATTTCTTCCTTTTCTGGTTGCTTTAGGTATAGAGTTAGGTTATTTATATGACTTTTTTCTTGTTTCTTGAGGTAAGCCTGTATTGCTATGAACCTTCCCCTTAGCAGTGCTTTTATGGTGTCCTGTAGGTTTTGGGTTGTTTTCATTTTCATTCATTTCTATGCATATTTTCTTTTTTTTATTTCTTCTGTGATTTGTTGGTTACTCAGCAGCATATTGTTCAGCCTCCATATGTTGAAAAAATTAATAGTTTTTTTTCCTGTAATTGATGTCTAATCTTACTTCATTGTGATCAGAAAAGATGCTTGGAATGATTTCAATTTTTTTGGATTTACCAAGGCTAGATTTATGGCCCAGGATGTGATCTGTCCTGGAGAAGGTTCCATGTATACTTGAGAAAAGGGTAAAATTCATTGTTTTGGGGTGAAATGTCCTATAAACATCTATTAGGTCTAATTGGTCCATTGTATCACTTAGAGTTTGTGTTTCCTTGTTAATTGGCAGTTTTAGGTTCAGAGAAATTAGTGAATTGCTCAGGTCACATTATTCATCAGCCATGGGGAAAGGATTCAGTCACCACCTATGCAATGTCAAGGTCACCATTTTCCCACAGCAGGATTGCACTTCTTGCAAGACTTCTAGGGCTCCTTCCCAGGACTCCTGCAGATAGCTGTGCAGGTTGAACCTCACCCACAGGAGAACTGCTCACATCTATCCCATCCTCCACTGACCTGTTGTGGCCTGATCCCTGCAGATGCTTCCGCCAGAGAAGATGCTTTTTCTTCCTGTACACCAAGATGCCCGGCAGGCTCACAGCACCTCAACCCAGTCCACACACAATCAAACCGTTAATCATAATATTACTTTATGACATTGGTTATCGGGGTTACAGTCTGTGATCTACTTCCTGGTAGTCAGGAGTTTTTTCTAGTGGTAGTGGTGTTCTTCAGTTGTTACGTCATGTCTAACTTTTTGTGACCCCATGGACTGTAGCACCCCAGGCTTCCCTGTCCTTCACTATCTCCCTGAGTTTGCTCAAACTCATGCCCATCGAGTCAGTGATGCCATCCAACCATCTCATCCTCTGTCTCCCCCTTCTCCTCATGCCCTCAATCTTTCCCAGCATCAGGGTCTTTTCCAATGAGTCAGCTCTTCGCATCAGGTGGCCAAAGTATTGGAGCTTCAGCTTTAGCATAAATCCTTCCAATGGATAGTCAAGATTGATTTCTTTTCAGATTGACTGGTTTAATCTCCCTGCAGTCCAAGGGACTCTCAAGAGTCTTCTCCAACAATGAAGTTCAAAAGTATCAATTCTACGATGCTCAGCCTTCTTTATGTTCCAACTCCCACATCCATACATGACTACTGGAAAAACCATAGCTTTGACTAAACAATGCACATCATGAAATATCCTTCCTGCCCCTGTTGTCTGTGCTCCACAAAAGTGGGGATTTTGTGAGTTTCTCTCTGCTGTTTCTAAGTTCTTGTACAAGCAGTTGCCTGATAAACACTAAATAAGCTATGAAGTAAGTTGTTGTACAGCTCAGATTTGTCCCTGAATGTCTGTATTGTAATGGGTTAAATTGTGTCCTGTCCCAAATTCAGATGTTAAAATTGCAACCCCTAGTGACCATGTTTGAAAATAAAGTATTTGCAGATTTAACTCTAAAAGGGGACGACGGAGAATGAGATGGCTGGATGGCATCACCGACTCTGTGGACATGAGTTTGAGTGTACTCCGGGAGTTGGTGATGGACAGGGAGGCCTGGCGTGCTGTGATTCATGGGGTCGCGGAGAGTCGGACACGACTGAGCGACTGAACTGAACTGAACTGAATCCAGTTTGACTGGTGTCCTTACAAGGAGTGGAAATTAGGACACAGGCCTTGGAAAGATGAAAGCACAGAACAAGTGATACTTCTACAACACAATGAAGGGTAAAGATGGCACCTTCATCTCCAGAAGCTGGGGCAGAGGTGTGGGACACATTATCCCACACAGACTCAGAAGGCAGCTGCCCTGCTAACACTTTGATCTGGCCCTTTCTATGGCTTAACATACCCAGTTTGTGGGTCTCTGTTGTAGTAACCACAGGAAACCATTACATGAATATCTGTTGACTGATTGATCACTCTCCTGGTCAGATACAACTTGCACACAATTCCAGATATTGAATTGTTATCATATGTTTTATCACCATTAAACACGTATTGTGTAGGAACCCTGGCAATAAAGAAAAGCCAGTGAAGCACTGATACGAAATTCCATATAGTGGCTACCTTACATGGTGGGGTGTTTGAGATCCTGATGCAGTGTGATATGGGATCACAGAAGGCTTCTAATGTACTAGAAAATTTACCAGTTCTGCACATTCTTCTAAACATGATTGCACAGTATGCATCTTTCATGTTTGCCTTTGTTCACTAGGTACAATGTTAGGAGATTCTTTGTTCTTCTTAGAGTGGTGTAATGTTATGACCAACCTAGACAGCATATTTAAAAGCAGAGACATTACTTTACCAACAAAGGTCCACCTAGTCAAAGCTTTGGTTTTTCCAGTGGTCATGTATGGATGTGAGAGTTGGACTATAAAGAAAGCTGAGTGCCGAAGAATTGATGCTTTAGAACTGTGGCGTTGGAGAAGACTCTTGAGAGTCCCTTGGACTGCAAGGAGATCCAACCAGTCCATTCTAAAGGATATCAGTCCTGGGTGTTCATTAGAAGGACTGATGTTGAAGCTGAAACTCCAATACTTTGGCCACCAGATGTGAAGAACTGACTCATTTGAAAAGACCCTGATGCTGGGAAAGATTGAGGGCAGGAGAAAGGGATGACAGAGGATGAGATGGTTGGATGGCATCACCGACTTGATGGACGTGAGTTTGAGTAAGCTCTGGGAGTTGGTGATGGACAGGGAGGCCTGGTGTGCTGCAGTCCATGGGGTCACAAAGGGTTGGACACGATGAACAACTGAACTGAATTGAATGGTGCTGTAATAGTCCACTGTGTGCATGAGGAAAGTTTTGCAGTATCTAGGTTATCTTAGACGGGCACTCGAGTCGTGTCGACCTTTGATCGTTGGGAATAATGCTGCTGTGTATATGCATGAAATAGCTCCTGGTGGTTGACTGCATAGTCCTAGGAGAGGAAGCTCAACTTTTCTTATCATTATTAATTCTTATACTAAATGTCCTCCATTTCACGTGCTGTGGTTTTATCTTTTGGTGGCCTGAGTTTCAGGGCCTTCTTGCTGGACAGGTGTGCCCTGGGGAAGGGGAGGAGTCTGGAGTTGGACTCCCAGCTTGATCCACACACCAAGCTGGCACAGCAGCTCCCTTCACTGTACAGTAGGCAGAGCCAAGCCCTTACAAGGGTGTCGTCACCCTGGGGTGGGCGCCCAACATGCAGTAGTGGACTTGCTGAGATCTGGCAGGGTTGCAGGTCTTTTGGTATCACTGGGGATTATTCCTTCTGTCTTTGGGCAAACTTCCTGGCTTTGCCTCTTGCAGGTGAAGCAGGGGTGTGAGCATGTGTGAAGTTACAGTCTGTGATAGAAGAGGAGAGAGAGGGCTGGCTCCAGTGGGCAGGGGAACACACAGGTCCTTAATGCGATTTTATTTAAGAAGTCAGAACACACCCCCATCCATCCATTTCCTGCCGTCAGCCCAGCAGATTGGCAGCTTTCCTGTCATCCCTCTAGGCAGCTTTCCTGTGCCCTGGGACCAAGAATCTGCCAAGGGCTCACCGCTCTTTAAAGTAAATGAAGAACGTCCGTATCTCCTTCGGGTAGATGGTGATGTTGGGGCCTCTCGGGGGTAGTGAGGGCCGACTGGATTTGCCTGGGAGCAGAGAGGGTCTGTCCAGCATGGCCCCTGGACCACCTGCTTCCCCAGGTCCCCTCCTCCCAGAATCCCCCTGGCAATACAGCTCCTACTGTGTCTGTGGCTCCCACTGTAATCACAGACCTCAGCTGCCCCCTCTTGACAGGACTCCACTGCCAGGGAGGCCTCTTTCATTTCTGGCCTCCCCTGAGGGCACAGCACTTTGAAGGCGTGTACAGCAGACTGGTTCCAAATAGGAAAAGGAGTACGTCAAGGCTGTATATTGTCACCTGCTTATTTAACTTATATGCAGAGTACATCATGAGAAACGCTGGGCTGGAAGAAGCACAAGCTGGAATCAAGATTGCTGGGAGAAATATCAATAACCTCAGATACGCAGATGACACCACCCTTATGGCAGAAAGTGAAGAGGAACTAAAGAGCCTCTTGATGAAAGTGAAAGAGGAGAGTGAAAAAGTTGGCTTAAAGCTCAACATTCAGAAAACTAAGATCACGGCATATGGTCCCATCCCTTCATGGGAACTAGATGGGGAAACAGTGGAAACAGTATCAGACTTTATTTTTGGCAGCTTCAAAATCACTGCAGATGGTGATTGTAGCCATGAAATTAAAAGATGCCTACTCCTTGGAAGGAAAGTTATGACCAACCTAGATAGCATATTAAAAAGCAGAGACATGACTTTGCCAACAAAGGTCCAGCTAGTCAAAGCTATGGTTTTTCCAGTGGTCATGTATGGATGTGAGAGTTGGACTGTGACAAGAGCTGAGCACCAAAGAAATGATGCTTTTGAACTGTGGTGCTGGAGAAGACTCTTGAGAGTCCCTTGGACTGCAAGGAGATCCAACCAGTCCATCCTAAAGGAAATCAGTCCTGGGTGTTTACTGGAAGGACTGATGCTAAAGCTGAAACTCCAATACTTTGGCCACCTCATGCGAAGAATTGACTCATTGGAAAAGATTCTGATGCTGGGAGGGATTGGGTGCAGAAGAAGGGGACAACAGAAGATGAGATGGCTGGATGGCATCACCAACTCGATGGACACGAGTTTGAGTGAACTCCAGGAGTTGGTGATTGACAGGGAGGCCTGGCGTGCTGTGATTCATGGGGTCGTAAAGAGTCAGACACGACTGAGCGACTGAACTGAACTGAACTGAACAGGGGTCCTGGCCCCAGTTGGCCTCGTATCTCCATAGGTTGTGGCAGCATATATGTGCCTAAGAGCCTTCTCACTGAGGCCGTGAGGGGACCCTGCCCTTGATCTCGATGGGCTCTCCTTAGACACACTCTGGGGTTTAGGTTTCATGCTTGGGATGAAAGTAGTTCATCCATTCAACCACACATGCTGCCATCCGTCCGTCCGTCCTTCCATCTCTGAATCCAGTTCCTCCACCCGTCCATTGTTGTCACTCCATACAACCTCCAGGCATCCATCAACCATCCAACTTCTTTTCCTCCGTCCTCTCATCCATCCACCCATGCATACATCATCCATCCGTGTTCCTTCCTTCCATTCATCTTTCATCCATCCATTATCCAACCATGTGTCTTCCCGCACCCATACTTTCCTTCCTTCCTTACATCCTTTTTCCAGCTAAATACCCTTCATTCCATCAGTCTATAACACACTGGCTAGGTGTCTACCCAAATCACTGCAGATGGTGACTGCAGCCATGAAATTAAAAAACACTTGCTCCTTAGAAGAAAGGCTATGACCAACCTAGACAGCACATTAAAAAGCAGAGACATTACTTTGCCAACAAAGGTCCATCTAGTCAAAGCTATGGTTTTTCCAGTAGTCATGTATGGATGTGAGAGTTGGACTGTGAAGAAAGCTGAGTGCTGAAGAATTGATGCTTTAGAACTGTGGTGTTGGAGAAGACTCTTGAGAGTCCCTTGGACTGCAAGGAAATCCAACCAGTCCATCCTAAAGAAATCAGTCCTGAATATTCATTGGAAGGACTGATGTTGAAGCTGAAACTCCAATACTTTGGCCTCCTGATGTGAAGAACTGACTTATTGGAAAAGACCCTGATGCTGGGAAAGATTGAAGGCAGGAGATGAAGGGGACGACAGAGGATGAGGAGGTTCGATGGCATCACTGACTTGATGGACATGAGTTTGAGTAAGCTCTGGGAGGTGGTGATGGGCAGGGAAGCCTGGCAGGGTGCAGGCCATGGGTTTGCAAAGAGTCAGACATGACTGAGCTACTGAACTGAACTGAGGTGTCTACCTACATACCCAGACTATGCTGTGTGCAGCAGACAAAGAAGAGATAAACAGGTCAGAGCCAATTGACAAGGAAGGAGGAGCAGAGGAGGCATCTGACCCAGACATGAACCTGAGGGACCCTTACTAGGAGCTGGTCCAGATGAAGGTCAAAGGCAAACCAGGTGGAGGGGGAGCACTGGTAAACGCTGGGAGGCAAGAAGTAGCCTGGGGTTCACAGGAGTAAATGTCGGGTGTGCAGTGCAATGCACACCATGGAGGGCATCACAACCCCTCAGAGTACACGTGCAAATTTTGGGTTCACCTAGACCTGGGTGGGGTGTGTGGTCTTCAACGCACATGTGCACAAACATTCACACGGCCACACACACTCTGTGTGGAGCCCTGGCAGATGGAAACTGAACTGGAACTTAGAGTCTATAACCTTCTTTGGTTGATTCAGGAAGGCTGAGACCCAGAGAAGGAGGACGGTAAGCTCCAGGTCACACAGGCCTTATGGGCAGAGCTGGGGTCTGGCTAGGGGTCAGGCTGGGGACCTGGAACACGGTCAGAACCAGGGCATCCAAACCTCTGTGGCGGTGAGGATCCCGCGTGCTCCAGGTCCAGCGATGCATGTCGCTCACGTCCCAGGTCCCTGTGAGTGAGCGCTCCTCCACGGACACCACGGAGCCCAGTCCCCGCAGCACAGCCTGCAGGACAGAGCACAGGGAGGGGTGGGCACCCGGACCCCAGATCTGAGCAGAGAACCTGACAGCAGGGCGGCCGCACCAGGGCCCAGGGCCCAGCATCCCCACATTCATTGCAGTTCAAGTCCCTGCGGGAGGAGGGGCGGTGCCATTTTGCAGATGAGGGACTGAGGCTGGGGGGAGCTGGCCGCCCGGGCTCAAGCTGGATCAGCACTCCCAGCAGGTGGCAGGCAGGTGGGGCCGCCCCAGGAAACGCCCGGTCACCAGGGTTGTGTCCCAAGGGGGCCTCCTGCTGGGGCCGCAGCGGGACGCGGGAGGGGCAGGTCACCTGCAGGCTCATCGTCACAGGCCGAGACAGCAGGGGGTCCTGGTCCACCTCGTACAGGTGCTGGAGCCGCAGCAGGACGCGGCGGAGGGCTGCCTTGGCCTTGCGCTTTCGGTCTTAGGGACAGAAGGAAGGCGGCGTGAGCACAGCAGTCTGGGCCTGGCGCGTCCCACTCTCAGCCCCACTGCACATCTTCCACCTCCCTCGGAGGCAGCGAACACAGCCCCACTTTGCAGATGAGCCAAACAAGGCTCAGAGAGGGGCGGGCACTTGCCCAGACACACACAGCTGGTGTGCATAAAGAAGGAGGGGGCGGATTCCACCCCAGGTGCAGCCAAAGCGACCGCCTCCCTCCGCCCACACTGGGGCCAGCGCTGAAGTCTGGAAAGTCTTTATTCTTGTTCGCTGGTGAGGTCCTCATTGGGCCTGGCCCTCCAGCCTCCTGTTCTCTGGAAGATTCTCCCTGCCCCAGGCCCTGTGAAGGGGGGTGTGGCCCTGTAACCCTGGAGATGACGCACCATCACAAGTGTGACTGTACATGGTGCGGTGACTCTACACAGTCACTGCTGTTATTTCTGCCACCGAGACCGAGGAAACGTGTTATAATTCAGCCTCCATCTGCTGGTCCTTTGAGACCACATGAGAAGGGCCATCCTACCGATCCCACAGAGCAGGGAGACAAAATGACCTGTGCTGTGGGAGGACAGCGATCCTGTGGGCTCCTCGCTGCTGCAGCCTAAGAGGTCTGCAAATTCTCTTCTCTCCATTCGTAGTGCCAATGTTAGGGACTGGAGCTCTAGAATCGGGAAGGACTTGGTGCAGAACATGGAGCTGATGAGGATGGTGGTGACGATAACGATGGCAGTGATCATGCTAGTGGTGATTCCTTGAGGTTTCAAGCACCATGAGAGGCAGCAGGCCTCACGGCACCCCTTGTGGCTGTGGCTCCCCTGGCTCAGTCTATACCAATCTCTCCCTAACAGGATGGACTTGACCAGCCCAGCTACTTTCACCTCCAGAGTTGAGCCACACTCAGCAACACCCCTCTATCAAGGACAAAGATGACCTTTGGCCTCTGCCTCTTTTTCCTCCTTCTCCTCGTTCCACAGACACTTACACTGGAGGGTGACAGCCCTTGGTGGGTCTCTGAGAGCAGGAGAGCGGCTGAGGCATAGTGAGCCCTGCCGTTGAGATACACGCAGTGTAACAGAGCAGGTAGGGTGGAGTAAACCCCTTGGTGATGTGAATAACGGGTTCCTGGCAGTTGTTTCCTCCTCCAGGAAGCCCTCTCTGATCCCCTGCTGGGGACTTCCCTCTGTACACAGTCACTGCATCTGATGTTATCCAGACCCACCTTGTTCCTGCTTGCTGAGTGACCTGCCTCCCTGAGGGCCTCAGATCTCTCTTTGGGCAGATAAGGGAACCAGGTGACCTCACAGAGCCTGGATGACTCTGAGGAGAGCCCCTCTGTCCAGTGATGGGCTGGGGATGACATGTGGAGGCAGGAGTGAGTCTGGACACCTGAACACCTGCCGCACCTTTCTGGAGAGACTGCAGGTGCTCTGTGTGGCTTGAGCTGTACTTCCAGCCGGGGATGCTGAGGATCTGCAGGTGGACGCTTGGGGGCAGCGTCACAGCCTCTTGCTGCCTGGAGCCTGAGCCATGCCTGGCAATCTCTGCAAGGCAGATGGACAACAAGGAGAGACTTTGGGCCAAACTCTCCTCCTGACACTCACAGCTCGCCACACTAAGTCTCCCACTTCATCTGATCTCACTCCCTCCCACCTGCGGCCCACGGGGCAGGCAGCCTGAAGCACCTGTTGGTGTAAAAGCCCCAGCCTGCCTTGAATCTCTGGCCCATCTGGTTCAAACTGCAGACTGGGAGATGGGACCAGAGAGAAGACGCCATTTCTTCCAGAACTTGCAGGGAGTTCACACAGAGACCTGCTCTGTGAACAAGGTCTCAGGCTCCAGCTCCCGTGCTGTCATCTATCACTGCCTCTGCCCAGAGGGACTCTGCCCTCCTCTTCCAGGAGATGCTCTGTTCAACTCTGGGCTCCAGCTGGAGCTGCCACCTCTTCACAACTCCCAGGGCTCAGTGATTGGTCAGGCTTGAGTCACGTGATTTGATCAGGGCCAATCAGAACCTTTCCCTGGGATCTCTGCTCTTGAAACAGGAGTCTCAAGACTCCCTGGGGCTTCCTTGGTGGCTCAGATGGTAAAGAAACTGCCTGGAATGCAGGAGACCCGGTTTCGATCCCTGGATCAGGAAGATCCCTGGAGGAGGAAATGGCAATCCATTCCAGAGGGGCAACCCATTCTCTCTTGCCTGGAGAATTCCTTGGACAGAGGAGCCTGGTGGGCTACAGTCCGTGGGGTCACAAAGAGTTGGACATGACAGCGACTAACACACACACACATCTGTGTGACCTTGAATGAGTCATTGAACCCTCTTTGCACCTCAGGATGCCCACGTTTACAAGGAGGGGCTTAGATCTGAGGCCACTGGTCACTTCCTGCCCCGTAGTAGCCCAGATCCCTGCGGGCACCAGCTCAGCCCCAGTGCTAGACAGGTCGGCTCACCCAGGGCGGTGATGACAGATGCACTGAGGACCCCCCACCTCACCACTCATCTCTCTCAGCATCACGACGGGCCGGTGCTGCAGCGCCAGCCCGCTCCTCTGGCGCAGGTCGCTGGTGAGGGTCCTGGGTCCCAGCAGGAGCCAGAGCAGCGGGCGGACGACCGAGGTGTCGTTCAGTGTGAGGCCGTTGCCCAGGGCACCCCTGTCATTGTTCCACAGCCGCCGGTGGAGCATGACCTGCAGGGACAGCTGTCTGAGTGGGCCTGCCTGGGCCCTGCAGTCCCCAGGAGTGACCAGAGGGGCCTCCTCCTACCTCCACCTGCCCATTCCCTTGGCTGGAGACGCCATGCGCCTGCTCGGACAGCAGCACCAGCCTGCTTCGTCGGTCCTGGATGAAGGCCGATTGGACCATGGGGTAGTAATTCTGTGGACAGAAACATGGGCAGGCTGGCGGTGGGGGCTGGGGGCCAGGTCAGCCAGTAGGTCCGGGGTCTCCCTATGGCCCCAGGCGGCCTCCTGCATGGGCACAGCAGCAGCCCAGGGTGGCACAGTAGTGGAGGGAAGGGCTCTGACTTGTGAGATGGACATACTGGGATTCCAATCCAGCTCCACTGCTTCCTGACCTTATGCCCTGGGGGACCCAGCCTGCACAAGCCTCCATTTCCCCATCTGTAAAATGTGCCCAAAAGGCCCCCCTGGTGCAGGGGGACAATGAGGCATCTGTGCCAGTCCAGCCTGGGATGACCCCCAGCCAGGGGTTCCCAAATAGAAAGGGGCTGGTGTCTGGGCTGGAAAGCGCTCACACAGCCCTGCCCTTTGCTCTGTTGGAGCAAGACGTCTTGAGCTGATGGTCCCGGACCCTCTGGAGCCCAGGCCACAGTGGGTGAGGACCAGGCACAGAGATGAAGGGACAGAATTTCAAGGAAGACAGGGCAGGGAGGGACCACACCCCTTCTCAGGGCCCCGGTGGAAGGAAAGAGAACCAACAGGGACGGAGGCTTAGGAGGTGCCCAGCACGGCACTGCCCCTGGATCATCCCAGCGCTCAGTGCACTTCTCTTCCCAGGAGAGCACCGAGGCCCAGGGACTTGCCCGAGGCCACGCTGATGGAGGGAGAGGCCCGGGGAGCTGATTGATTTTGGAGTTCAGCCCCTGCTTAGCTCTCCCTGGCAGCCAGGCTGTGACTCAGCTCAGAGCAGCCAAGGAGGGTCACACCCCGTTCAACCTAGAGAGGAACCATGTGCTTCATCCTCAAGCAACCCCTGTCGGTCACCCATTGACCGAGGAGGACCCGCGGTGCACGCAGGAGACCTCAGGGACACGCCTCACCCGCGGCCCCAGACTCTGAGACCTGGTCTGAACACGCCTGGCCACAGGCCCGGGGGGCAGACATCCTCGGGGAGATGCTCTGGAGCTTGAGGGATCTCTCCTGCCTTCTGGAAACCTGCCACCAGGACTGGATCTGCGGCTGCCACACCCCGGGACAGCTCAGGGCGTACCCGAGCGATGGAGTTCCACACGTGCTGCCGGTAGGGCCTGCGCTGCATCTGGTAGCCATTGTTGTCCGAGTAGAGGACCCGGCCCGTGTTCAGGTCAGTGCTTGTCCTCAGGATGGCCTCGCGGTTCAGCTCCAAGGGGCCCACCCGGTACTCCTGCTCTATGCGATGGCAGAGCAGCTCCCCGTCAGAGCTCTGGGGCCCGCGGGCCAGCCGGGAGTGGATGGCAAACATGGGCTCACTGTCGTTCACCTCCCTGGAGGAGAAGCAGGACAGGGAGGGCAAGCCTGGGGAGCCTTCTGGACGCCCTGCCCTTCTCCTTTCTTCCTTCCTCTCCTTCCGTTTCCCTCCCACCACCCTTCCTGCAGCCAGGGGGCCGGGGAGCCTGCTTGGGCAATAACAGGAGGGACCCTGTCCTCTGAAGACTCTGGTTACCCAGCCAGCCCTGGGGGCTCTGTCTGTCCTGCTAATGAAAACACAAGGACTGCTCTCGTGTGTTGGTCGCTGTCACCGTGGGCTCCTGTCCCGCCTCCGGACTTAGGTGCCACCAAGGTGACACAGCGCAGGCGAGCACAGCAGGGCTGCAGAGACCGGAGCAGCTCACGACGTCATCGAACTTCCGTGGAGGAGGGACCGTGCGCCGCGCCCAGGTCCAGGAGCGGGGTGTCTGAGACGAGGACGGGCCCTCATTTCCTCCTTCACCTGCCTGTGAGCACCTCCATGTGCTGAGCCCAGCAGGGCCGCCTCACCTGTAGAAGTACTGCCGGATCTCAGTCACCAGCGGCCCCGCCACGATCTCCATCCTCACAGCCTCCCATGCTGGCTCTGCTCTACCACTGGGTGTGAACACATAATTGTCTGAAACGGGGCCTTGCCTGACGTCACTGTTTGCGTGATACTCCATGAAACTCTGGGTCACCTGTACTGTTCGGTTACTCTGCCTGCGCAGAAGGGAAAGAGAGAAGAGTGTCATCGTCATGGACAATGTGTCATCCTCATGCTAGAACCAAGCTCACAGAGCCTCTATGGAGATGCCAGCCTGGAACAAGGGGGGACACAAACAACCTCCTCAGCTCTTCAGTGACAGATATGAGGTCACTGAATGAAGTTCACACACTTGGCTTGGAGGACAGCTGGCTGGACCCACCAGAGCCTACGCGGCATCCGACCCTATCTGTGTCCGCGACCGGCTCCCACAGAGGAGGGCACACTGGCTTCAATGCAGGCTCCTGAGGATACAAGCAGAGAGGGTATCATGTCTGCAGAGGCTTTGCCTTCATTGGCCTGGCCCCACTATCCTAGATGCCAGCAGGGGGATATCTACTCCTTCAGAAAGTCATCAAGTCAGGACACCGTGGAAGTCTGTCACACTGCTGCTGTCCCCATGTCACTCGTCAGGACCCTCACAGGCAGGGATTATGAACCCATCTCAGGACAGAGGCATAGCACACTGGGAGATGCGACCTCATTTCCTGAGATCCCACACACAGGAAGTGCCAAGGAGAGCTCAGACTCAGTTCCAAACCCACACTCCATTCTCACTCCCTTAGGTTAGGACTGGAGGTGTGGATACACTGGGGATAAGGGAGGAATCGGCTCAGAGCCTTGCACACATGGATTTGCGTTGTCCCCCTGGGTGTGGCCTAAGCAAAGCCACAGCTATGCATTCGTATCCCAGCTGGCCCTGTCTGGCAGCAGGGGTTGAAGAGGTGACATGTCTGTGCCCCTTTATGGACTTCTGTAGGGTTCTTGTGGCCAAGGAAAGAAGAGGTCTTGGAGGAGCGCCCTCCTGAGCTCCTTAGAAGAGGAGAGGAGGAAAAGAACCCTTTTCATTAGTCTGGCACCCAAGCCTTTCTCATCTGACCCCAGGCCCCTGCCCCTAGCTTCCTTTCATAAGAGGGCCTCTCAGTGCCATGTTGAAACTTGCAAGTCAAACCCCACTATGGGAGACATTCACAAATCATGCACCAGATGATTGATGTGTATCTAGAAAATAGGAAGAACTCGTATTATTGCTGTTGTTCAGTTGATAATCATGTCCAACTCTTTGTGACCCCATGGACTGCAGCACACCAGGTTCCCCTGTACTCCGCTCTCTCCCAAAGTTGGTTCAGGTTTATGTCCATTGAGTCAGTGGTGCTATCCGAGCAACTCATCCTCTGTCACACCATTCTCGTTTTGCCTTCAATCTTTCCCAGCATCAGGGTCTTTTCCAATGAGTCGGTTCTTTGCATCAGGTGGCCAAAGTATTGGAGCTTCAGCTTCAGCATCAGTCCTTCCAATAAATATTCATGTTTGATTTCCTTTAGGATGGACTGCTTTGATTTCCTTGAAATGCAAGGGACTCTCAAGAGCCTTATCCAACACCACAGTTCAAAAGCATCAACTCTTTGGCACTCAGCCTTCTTTATGTTCCAGCTCTCACATCTGTACATGACCTCTGGAAAAACCATAGCTTTGATATATATTGGACTTCCCTGGTGGCTCAGATGGTAAAGTATCTGCCTACAATTCAGGAGACCTGGGTTCAATCCCTGGGTCAGGAAGCTCCCCTACAGAAGGAAATGGCAACCCATTTCAGTACTCTTGCCTGGAAAATCCCGGGGACGGAGGAGCCTAGTAGGCTACAGTCCATGGGGTCACAAAGAGTCGGACACAACTGAGCGACTTCACTTCTACTTCTTCTTCTTGATATATATGGACTTTTGTTGGCAAAGTGATGTCTCTGCTTTTTAATACAGTCTAGGTCGGTCAAAGCTTTCCTTCCAAGGAGCAAGCGTCTTTTAACTTCATGGCTGCGGTCACCATCCACAGTGATTTTGGAGCCCAGAAAATCAAATGTGCCATTACTTCCATTGTTTCCCCTACTATTTGCCATGAAGAGATGGGGCCAGATGCCATGATCTTGGTTTTTTGAATGTGGAGTTTGAGGATGGCTTTTTCACTTTCCTCTTCACCCTCATCAAGAGGCTCTTTAGTTCCTCTTCACTTTTCTGTCATTAGAGTAGTACCATTTGCATATCTGAGGCTGTCGATATTGCTCTCAGCAATCTTGATTCCAGCTTATGATTCATCCAGCCCAACATTTTGCAAGATACACCGTGCATATAAGTTAAATAAGCAAGAAGACAATAAACAACCTAGATGTACTCCTTCCCCAGTTTGCAGCCAGTTCATTGTTCCCTGTCCACTTCTAACTGTAGCTTCTTAACCTGCATACACATTTCTCAGGAGAAGGAGAAGGTGGTCTGGTATTCCAATCTATTTCAGAATTTCCACAATTTGATGTGATATAATTAGTCAAAGGCTTTAATGTAGTCAATGAAATAGACATTTTCCTGAATTCCCTTGCTTTTCTATGATCCCATAAATGTTGGCAATTTGATTTCTGGTTCCTCTGCCTCTTTGAAACTGAGCTTGTACATCTGGAAGTCCTCGGTCCACTTATTGTAGAAATCTGTCTTGAAGGATTTTGAGCATAACCTTGCTAGAGATGGTGCAAAATAACTGTGGTTTTTGCATTGTTGAAATTTGCTGTTTGATATTGGAATACATTCTTAAATAAATGAAACTATATATCATTTTAATGTGCATTTCTCACTTTATGTTTTTCTGCTAATGACATTACTTCCTGTTTGTTTTATGTTTATTTTAGGCTACAGAAATGATGTTAGATAAAAATAAAATTTCGATGATTTTCTTGAGTTCAAAATGAGTTGGAAAGCAGCAGAGACAACTTACAACATCAACAATGCATTTGGCCCAGGAACTACTAGCAAGTGTACACTAAAGTGATGGTTCAAGAAGTTTTGCAAGGTAGATGAGAGTCTTGAAGATGAGGAGAATATTGACTGGCCATCGAAAGATGACAACCACCAATTGAGAGCCTTCATCAAAGCTGGTCCTCTTACAACCACGTGAGAAGTTGCCAAAGAACTCAGTGTTGACAATCTACCATCATTCAGCATTTGAAGCAAATTAGAAAGATGGAAAAGCTTAATAAACGGGTGCCTCATGAGCTGACCAAAAATTTAAAAATCAGCCTTTTGAGTCTCATCTCCTCTAATTCTATACAACAATGATGAACCAATCGAATCTTGAAGTGTGGCAAAAGTGGATTTTGTATGACAACCATCAATGACCATCTCACTGGTTATCTGAGAAGAAGCTCCAAAACACTTCCCAAAGCCAAACTTGCACTGAAAATAAAAGGTCATGGTCACTGTTTGGTGGTCTGCTGCCAATTTGATCCACTACAGCTTTTTGAATCCCAGCGAAACCATTACAACAGAGAAGTATGCTTCAGTTCAGTTCAGTCGCTCAGTCGTGTCCGACTCTTTGTGACCCCATGAATCACAGCATGCCAGGCCTCCCTGTCCATCACCAACTCCCGGAGTTCACTCAAACTCATGTCCATCGAGTCGGTGATGCCATCCAGCCATCTCATTCTCTGTCATCCCCTTCTCCTCCCACCCCCAATCCCTCCCAGCATCAGAGTCTTTTCCAATGAGTCAACTCATCGCATGAGGTGGCCAAAGTATTGCAGTTTCAGCTTTAGCATCAGTCCTTCCAATGAACACCCAGGATTGATCTCCTTTAGGATGGACTGGTTGTATCTCCTTGCAGTCCAAGGGACTCTCAAGAGGCTTCTCCAGCACCACAGTTCAAAAGCATCAATTCTTCGGCAATCAGCTTTCTTCACAGTCCAACTCTCACATCCATACATGACCACGGGAAAAACCATAGCCTTGACTAGATGGACCTTGGTTGACAAAGTAATGTCTCTGCTTTTCAATATGCTCTCTAGCTTGGTAATAACTTTCCTTCCAAGGAGTAAGTGTCTTTTAATTTCATGGCTGCAATCACCATCTGCAGTGATTTTGGAGCCCAAAAAAATAAAGTCTGACACTGTTTCCACTGTTTCCCATCTATTTCCCATGAATTGATGGGACCAGATGCCATGATCTTTGTTTTCTGAATGTTGAGCTTCAAGCCAACCTTTTCACTCTCCTCTTTCACTTTCATCAAGAGGCTTTTCAGTTCCTCTTCACTTTCTGCCATAAGGGTGGTGTCATCTGCATATCTGAGGTTATTGATATTTCTCCCAGCAATCTTGATTCCAGCTTGTGCTTCTTCCAGCCCAGCGTTCCTCATGATGTACTCTGCATATCAGTTAAATAAGCAGGGTGACAATATACAACCTTGACCTACTCCTTTTCCTATTTGGAACCAGTCTGTTGTTCCATGTCCAGTTCTAACTGTAGCTTCCTGACCTGCATGCAGGTTTCTCAAGAGGCAGGTCAGGTGCTCTGGTATTCCCATCTCTTTCAGAATTTTCCACAGTTTATTGTGATCCACACAGTCAAAAGCTTTGGCATAGTCAATGAAGCAGAAATAGATGCTTTTCTGGAACTTTCTTGCTTTCTTGCTTTCTCCATGATCCAGCGGATGTTGGCAATTTGATATCTAGTGCCTCTGCCTTTTCTAAAACCTGCTTGAACATCTGGAAGTTCACATATTGATGAAGCCTGGCTTGGAGAATTTTGAGCATGACTTTACTAGCGTGTGAGATGAGTGCAACTGTGCGGTAGTTTGAGCATTCTTTGGCATTGCCTTTCTTTGGAATTGGAATGAAGACGACTTTTTCCAGTCCTGTGGCCACTGCTGAGTTTTCCAAATTTGCTGGCATATTGAGTGCAGCATTTTCACAGCATCATCTTTCAGGATTTGAAATAGCTCAATTGGAATTCCATCACCTCCACTAGCTTTGTTCGTAGTGATGCTCTCTAAGGCCCACTTGACTTCACATTCCAAGATGTCTGGCTCCAGGTGAGTGATCACGCTATCGTGATTATCTTGGTCGTGAAGATCTTTTTTGTACAGTTCTTCTGTATATTCTTGCCACCTCTTCTTAATATCTTCTGCTTCTGTTAGGTTCATACCATTTCTGTCCTTTATCAAGCCCATCTTTGCATGAAATGTTCCCTTGATATCTCTAATTTTCTTGAAGAGATCTCTTGTTTTTCCTATTCTGTTGTTTTCCTCTATTTCTTTGCATTGATCGCTGAGGAAGGCTTTCTTATCTCTCCTTGCTATTCTTTGGACCTCTGCATTCAGATGCTTATATCTTTCCTTTTCTCCTTTGCTTTTCACTTCTCTTCTTTTCACAGCTATTTGTAAGTCCTCCTTAGACAGCCATTTTGCTTTTTTGCATTTCTTTTCCATGGGGGTGGCGTGGCCGAGAGGAGCTACCCCACATCCAAGGTAAGGTACAGTGGCTGCGCTTTGCTGGAGCGGCTGTGAAGAGATATCCCATGACCAAGGTAAGAGAAACCCAAATAAGATGGTAGGTATTGCAAGGGGGCATCAGAGGGCAGACACACTGAAATCATAATCACAGAAAACTAGTTGATCTGATCACATGGACCACAGCCCTGTCTAACTCAGTGAAACTAAGCCATGCCGTGTGGGTCAACCCAAGATGGACGGGTCATGGTGGAGAGGTCTGACAGCATGTGGTCCACTGGAGAAGGGAATGGCAAACCACTTCAGTATACTTGCCTTGAGAACCCCATGAACAGTATCAAAAGGCAAAATGATAGGATACTGAATGAGGAATTCCCCAGGTCGGTAGGTGCCCAGTATGCTACTGGAGATCAGTGGAGAAATAACTCCAGAAAGAATGAAGGGATGGAGCCAAAGCAAAACAAATACCCAGTTGTGGATGTGACTGGTGATAGAAGTAAGGTCCGATGTTGTAAAGACCAATATTGCATAGGAACCTGGAATGTTAGGTCCATGAATCAACGCAAATTGGAAGTAGTCAAACAGGAGATGGCAAGAGTGAATGTAGACATTCTAGGAATCAGCGAACTAAAATGGACTGGAATGGGTGAATTTAACTCAGATGACCATTATATCTACTACTGTGGGCAGGAATCCCTTAGAAGAAATGGAGTAGCCATCATGGTCAACAAAAGAGTCCGAAATGCAGTACTTGGATGCAATCTTAAAAACGACAGAATGATTTCTGTTCGTTTCCAAGGCAAACCATTCAATATCACAGTAATCCAAGTCTATGCCCCAACCAGTAATGCTGAAGAAGCCAAAGTTGAACGGTTCTATGAAGACCTACAAGACCTTTTAGAACTAACACCCAAAAAAGATGTCCTTTTCATTATAGGGGACTGGAATGCAAAAGTAGGAAGTCAAGAAACACCTGGAGTGACAGGCAAATTTGGCCTTGGAGCACGGAATGAAGCAGGGCAAAGGCTAATAGAGTTTTGCCAAGAGAACGCACTAGTCATACCAAACACTCTCTTCCAACAACAAGAGAAGACTCTACACATGGACATCACCAGATGGTCAACACTGAAATCAGACTGATTATATTCTTTGCAGCCAAAGATGGAGAAGCTCTATACAGTTAGCAAAAACAAGACCAGGAGCTGATTGGCTCAGATCATGAACTCCTTATTGCCAAATTCAGACTGAAATTGAAGAAAGTAGGGAAAACCACTCGACCATTCAGATATGACCTAAATCAAATCCGTTATGATTATACAGTGGAAGTAAGAAATAGATTTAAGGGACTAGATCTGATAGATAGAGTGCCTGATGAACTCTGGACGGAGGTTCATGACATTGTACAGGAGACAGGGACCAAGACCATCCCCATGGAAAAGAAGTATGTTTAGTAAACCTAAAATGCTTCCATAACCAGCAGGAGACAGAAAATGCTTTCCAAGAGTTCATGGTATCCTGAAGCACAGATTTTCATGCTATCAGTTCAGTTTAGTTCAGTCGCTCAGTCGTGTCCGACTCTTTGCGACCCCATGAATCGCAGCATGCCAGGCCTCCCTGTCCATCACCAACTCCCGGAGTTCACTCAAACTCATGTCCATCGAGTCGGTGATGCCATCCAGCCATCTCATTCTCTGTCGTTCCCTTCTCCTCCCACCCCCAATCCTTCCCAGCATCAGAGTCTTTTCCAGTGAGTCAACTCTTCACATGAGGTGGCCAAAGTACTGGAGTTTCAGCTTTAGCATCAGTCCTTCCAATGAACACCCAGGACTGATCTCCTTTAGGATGGACTGGTTGAATCTCCTTGCAGTCCAAGGGACTCTCAAGAGTCTTCTCCAACACCACAGTTCAAAAGCATCAATTCTTCGGCCATCAGCTCTCTTCACAGTCCAACTCTCACATCCATACATGACCACAGGAAAAACCATAGCCTTGACTAGATGGACCTTGGTTAGCAAAGTAATGTCTCTGCTTTTCAATATGCTATCTAGGTTGGTCATAACTTTCCTTCCAAGGAGTAAGCATCTTTTAATTTCCTGGCTGCAATCAGCATTTGTGGTGAATTTGGAGCCCAAAAAAGATAAAGTCTGACACTGTTTCCACTGTTTCTCTATTTCCCATGAAGTGATGGGACCAGATGCCATGATCTTAGTTTTCTGAATGTTGTGCTTTAAGCCAACTTTTTCACTCTCCTCTTTCACTTTCATCAAGAGGCTTTTTAGTTCCTCTTCACTTTCTGCCATAAAGGTGGTGTCATCTGCATATCTGAGGTTATTGATATTTCTCCCAGCAATCTTGATTCCAGCTTGTGCTTCTTCCAGCCCAGCGTTTCTCATGATGTACTCTGCATATCCGTTAAATAAGCAGGGTGACAATATACAACCTTGACGTACTCCTTTTCCTATTTGGAACCAGTCTGTTGTTCCATGTCCAGTTCTAACTATTGCTTCCTGACCTGCATACAGGTTTCTCAAGAGGCAGGTCAGGTGCTCTGGTATTCCCATCTCTTTCAGAATTTTCCACAGTTTATTGTGATCCACACAGTCAAAGGTTTTAGCATAGTCAATAGAGCAGAAATAGATGTTTTTCTGGAACTTTCTTGCTTTTTCCATGATCCACCGAATGTTGGCAATTTGATCTCTAGGAATAAACAAACCTTTTTCTCATTGGCAAAAATGTGTTAATTGTAATGTTTCCTATTTTGATTTATAAAGATGTATTTTAGCCTAGTTATAATATTTAAAGAGTTTCCCAGGTGGCACTAGAGGTAAAGAACCCACCTGCCAATGCAGGATATGTAAGCCATGTGGGTCAGATCTCTGGGTTGGGAAGATCACGTGGAGAAGGGCACGGCAACCTACTCCAATATTCTTGCCAGAAGAATCCCATGGACAGGGGAGCCTGGTGGGCTATGATTCATAGGGCCTAAAAGAGTTGGACAAGAACTTTTACAACTCCATAATAAAGAACAAACCAACTCTGAGATGGGCAAAGGATCTAAAAAGATATTTCACCAGAGAAGATGCACAAATGGCCAAGAGGCCCATGGAGAGATGCTCAATGTCTGCAGTTCTCAGGGCATGCAAATCAAAGTCACAATGAGACGCCACATCATATCCACTAGGATAGCTATATCCAAAAGGCAGATAAACACAAGTGTAGACGGAGATGTGGAGAAATCGGACCCTCATACACTTGGATAGAATGCAAAATGCTGCAGTCACGTGGGAGACAGTCCAGCTGTTTCACAAACAGCTTAACATAAGAGTTTCCAGTGACCTAGTAGTTCCACTCCTAGGAACTAACCCAAGAGAAAGAAAAGCTTTTGTCCACACAAAACCTTGTACATTCACGGTCACAGCAGCCTTTTTCACCACAGTCCCAGCGTGGAAACCACCCGCATGCTAGTGAGATGAGGACTGGGCAAATGAACCAAGGAATATCTGTCAGAGGAATTTTATTGGGCCCTGAAGAGAAACAGAGTTTCACTCACACTGCAATGTGGATGAAACTTGGAAAACTCAGGAAGATAGACAGCAGGACATGAGTTCTCCTCCTGGGAGGCAATGTGTGGGGTTGTGGCTTAGACGTGAGGCATCTGAAGGTGGGCAGGAAGGGGCTGGGAGCTGGAGCTGGCCTTTCAGGGGTTCTGCAGAAGGGGCAGGGGCCTGAGTGATGACAGAGCTCCAGCTGGCCCGCAGACTCCACCTTTCCCAGCCAGACACCGGGGCCGGGGGGCACTCAGAACCGCTGGGGTGACCCCCGATTGCTGCTCCCCACACTCTCTGCAGTCTGTCCTGCCTCCGCGCCTCATGCCCTCTCAAGAAGGACTTGTGGGCTGACGGGAAGACAGCCCCATCGGGGGCAGGGGTTCCGGGTCTGTGCTTGCAGACTGCTGACAGGTGACGGGGCTGAGCTCCAGCTGACTCTCACCTCTCACCCGTGCACCCTGCCTTCCTCCCCTTCTCTGTCCGCCTCGCCCTTCTCTTTCCTTACCTCACTTCCTGCCAGATGCCCCCCCAAGCTTCCTGTCCGCTCCCCCCACCCACAGACTGCTGCTCCTGTTAGGAGATCACATCAGGAAACAGAAGCGGATGTGCTGGACAAGAAGCTGAAGAGGAATAGAAACTGCCTGGGATGAGACCTGAGCATGCACAGGGTGGCTTCAAACTCTGGGGAGCCTTTCCTGGGCTCAACTAGCAAAGAAGGCTGGTGAATGAATAAATACTGGAGTGGATGGATGGGCGGAAGGATGGACAGAAGGATGGATGAATGAACGGCTGAACAGGACAGAAGGATGAATGGAGGGATGCACGCATTGATGGATGGAAATGTGGAGGCTTAGGTGCATGGATGAGCGGGTGGGTGAGAGCATACATGGACGGGAGTCTGGGTGAACAGATGGATTTCTGTGGCTCTGAATATTAAAAAGTAGGTAACATGACTATTACCTGTTCCCAGGATGTGATCTGCAATGCCCCGTTCTCTGTGAATCAAAATCTTTGGAATAAACAAATTCAAGAAAGGTTGTATGGATCTGGCCTAGATTCCCACGACTAGACATAAACCTGGTTGCGCTGCAGGGAGCTTCACCACCATCACACCCTCGCCCTGCAGCTGAGGAAATGGAGACCCACGTGGGGCATTACCTGCCCAGGGCCGGGGTCCTCCTGGCCTCAGAGGCAGCAATGACTGCACCTCACCTCTCCCAGATGCTGTGCATCAAGTTGGTGTCTGTGTCCAAGAACACAGTGTAGCAGTCATTCTTCACAGGCACTAGGCTCCTGCCCATCTGCTTGCCACTTCTCCTGAGTCTGCGTCCAAACTGCCTGGAGCTGGCCAAAGAGGTCACAGGCTCCTCAGTGTCCTCCTGGGGCCTTCTGCTGGGCCGGATGCTGTAGTGCCGGTAACTGAGTCCTGGGATCGTGGTCAGCACGTGCAGGTCATAGGCAGAGGGCACCTCCTTTGATCTTTGGACCTGAAAGGCCTGAGGGACAAGAAGAATGATGGATGTCTGGTATGGAAGATGTCTTAGTCTCCTTGGAAACCCTGGGCTTATACACCTGGTGGATGGAGTGCTTGCTCTGCACAGAGACAGCTGGGTCATCCATCACTGGGCTGAGCTGGTTTCCTCTCCTGCATCCTCCCTGCACAACAGAATCAGTCCTCTTCCCCCTCCTTCTTCCTTCTCCATCAGGGCTGCAAACCACCTGCCCTCCTCCCACACTCCTTCCTGTTCCTGCCTCTGAGCCTTTGCTCATGCTGTTCCCTCAACCTGGAAGTCTCGTCTTTGGAGGGTGGGCTATTGTCTCTTACTCCTCCAGTTTCCCTGAGGAGGGAGGTTTCCAGGTCACCCCTGCAGGCCTTTCTCCATCTCCACGTGATCTGATTCAGGCAGGGGAATTGGGAGATGACACTGAATCCACGTGGGGTGTGGGGGATGGGGCTCGCTCTCTAGGGAACAGATGTCATCTCTGGGCCCTGTGCGAAGGATTTAGGGAGCTATGAGCAAATTTATGTTGCTTCTTACAGCATCCAACCTGGCCTTTCTCTGAACTAGCAGACACCCTGTCCCCACCCCAAACCCCAAACCTCTCCTGAAGGTTTTCCTTCACCACAGTTACCATCTATCACTTTCTACACTTGCTTATTTTCTTCCTGCCTGGATCCCCCACTAGAATAGGAGCTCCCTGAGGGCAGGGACTTTTGTCTACTTGGTTATTGAAGTTTCTCCAGTGCCTAGAGTAATGCCTGACACATACTAGGTGCTCAACAATATTGAAGTGCATTGACATTTAGAGAGGGTTGCCTTTGGGTGGGGAGGGGGATGTTTTGTGTTGGGTCAGCTCATCCCAATCCCCTCCCCGCCCCTGACCACAACAGAGGAATCTTCCTCCTCTGTCTCAGTTAAGGACTACAGCCCTGGCCGACAGGCCATCACTCCACACTTCAACTGCCCTTATCTGCGTCTGTTCCTCGAATTCCATGGGGACTTCAGTGTCAGGGACAAGCACTCCACTAGGGGCCACACCAGAACAGAATTTCAGGCGTGTTTGCTGAATGGCTGACTAATGGCATCACCTCCTCCACCTCATCTAGGAAGAGCTGGCTGGGTGACAATAGGGTCACCTCTAGACCCGAGTCTAGCTTCAGGTCTGGGAAGGCCATGGGGAGGGACCACACAGGATGTGGGTGTCTCAGACAGGCAGTTGGGCCCTACTTGTAACACAACACCTCCATAAAGATGCACATTTAGGACTCCTGATGGACTTCTCATGCAAAGTGGATATTTTCCTGAGGGTATATAAGCTCTCCGTGTAACCCAGACCACTGTGAGACCTTACAGGGTAAGCAGAGCAGAAGGGACTTCTGGTCAACTCAGATGCCCGAAGCCCAGGGTCAGGCCCCGCGGTGAATCCGCTGGCCCTGATGGTGGCTCACCCCATGACACCGTCCTCACAGGGGGGGCAGCGCGTCACATGTTCCCTTTAGAGCCCCACTTCTGCGGGCCCAGCGCAGAGCAGGGGCAGCAACAGGGCATGCACCATAGACGGGATGTCCCCCTTACCTGTGCAGGCACGGGGCGGCCTGACTCGTCTGTGACGCTGACATTGGGGAAGTCCACAGTCAGGGTGATGATGGTGGTGACCGTCCAGGCCAGCGGGTTGTAGACCACCGCAAAGTGACCCCCAGGCTCTGGGCCTGCACACAGAGAACAGGCTCTACTGCGGGACCTGACCTATCCCTCACCCCTGCTGCCCCTCGGAACAAGGGAAACTGCGGCAGGTGAGATCAGCTCTGCAGAGGCCAGGGGGAAGGACAGGCAGACACATGGGCTCCCACATGCAGCCCCCTCCTCATCTGTTCAAGCTGTGTCCTGGCTCCCAGGAGGGGTGAGAGAGCGTCCGCCCAGAGATGAGCTCCTCACTCATCTCTTCCTGTCAGCCCACTTTACTGAGGCTGAGGGGGACACAGGTGAGGACACAGGTCCAGAGTGAACAGTCAGCTGTCCAAGGTGACCCATGTCCTAAGGCCTGGCTCCAAAGCTTGAGCACTTGGCAATGTACAGACAGAATTCTCTGAACCTTGGAGGGTCAAGGTCAATCACCTAGGTCAGCACTGGAGCCCTCTTCGATATGAAACTGGATTCTCTTTCTGCTCCATCCTCCACCTCACGTGCCCCAGGTTATGACCACGTCTGATGACTTCTGGATCCCTGAACATTGCACACACTGTCCGGTCTCTGGCCTCTGCCCAGGCAATTCCCGTGGCTGGATGCCTTTCTGAGGTCTCCACCTGCTCCTTCCTTGGGGCACTGCCCCCGTGAGCTCATGGGAGTGGCTGGCCTCACCAGACCCTGGAAGGACCCAGTTCTACCTCCCTTTCTATGCCCATCATCCCCTCCCAACCCAGTCCCTGTGGACAGGATTCCAGCCTGCTGTACTCCTGACCCCAGGGCCCTTCCAGAGTCTGAAGGTAAGATGGGACTGCACACAGACACAGAGCAGAGGGCAGAGCTGGGCAGGTGAGCGGAGGGGCAGAGTGGGGAGGGCATAGTGAGAGAGCGCGGTGAGTGTGGACCCTGGGAAGGCGGGCCGGCCACGTGCTCCTGCACGGAGAACAGTTGTCTCTGTTTGCCCAGGATTGTCAAGGATGAAGCCCGTCAGCTCCAGGCAAACGGGGTGATACTCACTCTCCACCTGTGAAACCCTCATAGACAAAGAAGCTGGTCACATGGCAGCCCAGATGCGATGTGCCTCCAAGCTGAGCTCAGAAGGGAGAGCAGGGGCCAGACTGGCCAAGGTCCCTGAGAAAACTGCATGCTGTCTGCAGAGCTGGGAAGCACTTGGCTAAGGGTCCCAATCCAACCTGTGTGACCCCGGGCAGGTCCATGACCTGTGAGTTGTGTGTGTGTCCTCAGCCATGAAGTGAGGACAGTAACAGTTTCAGCTTTCAGGATGTGTGATTCTTGTCAAGTCACTCAATAGCGTGTGACTCTCTGCGACCCCACGGACTGCAGCATGCCAGTCTTCCCCATCTCTCACCGTCTCCTAGAGCTTGCTCAAACTCATGTCCACTGAGTCGATGATGCCATCCAGCCGTCTCATCCCCTGTCGTCCCCTTCTCCTGCCCTCAGTCTTTCTCAGTATCAGGCTCTTTTCTGATGAGTCAGTTCTTCACATCAGGTGGACAGACTACTGGAGTTTCAGCTTCAGAATCAGTCCTTCCAATGAGTATTCAGGGTGGCTACCTTTTAGGATTGACTAGTTTGATCTTCTTGAGGCCAAGGGACTCTCAAGAGTCTTCCTCAGCACCATACCACAGTTCAAAAGCATCTATTCTTCAGCGCTCAGCCTTCTTTATGGTCCAGCTCTCATATCCGTACATGATTACTAGAAAGACCACAGCTTTGACTATATGGGCCATTGTCAGCAAAGTGATGTCTCTGCTTTTTAATACCCTGCCTAGGTTTGTCAAGGCTTTTCTTCCAAGAAGCAAGGGTCTTTTAATTTCATGGCTGCAGTCACCGTCTGCAGTGATTTTGGAGCCCAAGAAAATAAAGTCTTCCACTGTTTCCATTTCCCCCATCTATTTGTCATGAAGTGATGGGACCAGATGCCATGATCTTCGTTTTTTTGAATGTTGAGTTGTAAGCCAGCTTTTTCACTCTCCTCTTTTACCTTCCTCAAGGGGCTCTTTAGTTCCTCTTCACTTTCTCCCATAAGGGTGGTGTCGTCTGCATATCTGAGGGTATTGATATTTCTCCTGGCAATCCTGATGCCAGCCTATGCTTCATCCATCCCAGCATTTCACACGATGTATTGTGCATGTAAGTTACATAAGCAGGGTGACGATATACAGCCTTGATGTACTCCTTTCCCAATTTTGAAGCACTTCATTGTTCCATGTCCGATTCTAAATGTTGCTTCTTGACCTGCATGCGGGTTTCTAAGGAGGCAAGTAAGGTGGTCTGGTATTCCTATCTCTTGAAGAATTTTCCAGTTTGTTGTGATCCACACAGTCAAAGGCTTTAGTGTAGTCAATGAAGAAAATGTAGATGTTTTTCTGGCATTCTCTTGCTTTCTATGATCCAAGGGATGTTGGCAGTTTGATTTCTGGTTCCTCTGCCTTTCCTAAATCCAGCCTGTACATCTGGAAGTCCTCCATTCACATACTGCTTAAGCCTAGCTTGAAAGATTTTGAGCATAACCTTACTAATATGCGAAATCGGCACCATTGTGTGGTCGTTTGAGCATTCTTTGGCATGACCGTTCTTCGGGATTGGAATGAAGACTGACTTTTCCAGTCCTATGGCTACTGCTGAGTTTTCCAAATTTGCTGGCATATTGGGTGCAGCGCTTTAACAGCATCATCTTTTAGGATTTAAAAGAGCTTAGCTAGAATTCACCCCCATTAGCTTTCTTCATAGTAATGGTTCCTAAGGCCCACTTGACTCACACTCCAGGATGCCTGACTGTAGGTAAGTGATCACACCATTGTGTTTATCAGGTCATTAAGTGTTACATTAAATTGTGCAAACAGTGTGTTGGCAACATCCAGAATGCATTAGCAGTTATTCCTGCCTCTAGTCTTCACAACAGCCCTTCCTCAGTCACAGAGAGGAAAGAGGGCTCAGAAAAGTGAAGGCATCTGCCCAGCTCACACTGAAATGAGAGCCTCCCCTGGACGGGACTCGAGTCTGAAGCTCAGGTGTCCCGGTCCATCCCCTGACCCTCAGGCTCTCTTCTCAGACCAGGGCGGACACCTGCCACGGCCCACTGTGCCCACACGGGCCTCGCTCACCTGAGTGGGCTGGAGACCTGTCCTGGATGATGGAGGCCATTAGCTGGCGCACCCCTTGCATCCCGGTGCTCAGGTGCTCCACAAACATGTCACCAACCTTGAGCGCATGAGTCCCGGTGATGGCGTCGTGGTGCTGGACCTGGACCCCCATGGGAGCAGGACAAGAGTGGGGTCAGGCCGGCCTCTGCTCAGCACCTGCTGTCCTGATGCCCACTGGGCCCTGACTCCGCTTCCCTCTCAGCAGGGGCTGCTGGAGAATTGGGGGTTTCTCATCTGTAAAGTGGACATGTAGTGACCAGGGACTGGGAGGTGTACTGGGCTGGGAAGGCGGAAGCACACACCCCAGGAGGGTCCAATCCTGTCCTGTCTCTGGGAGGCATTGTGTTACCTCGGAGACTGCCCAGCGGAGCTGCTGGAGCTGCTGCAGGCCCCAGGCCGGGTCCAGGAACCGGTGGCGAGCCAACAGCACATAGCGTGTGAACATGGACTCCCCAGCATACAGCAGAGCGCTGGCTCGCCTCGCCAGAGCCTTGAGCCTGCTTTGGGAGGCATAGAATCCGGTCCAGGCATTATGCATGTCTAGGAGCAAAAGGCCAGGAGTCGGTGGGAGGGCCTACCCTTAAAGGCCCCTGAGCCCCACCTGGGAAATGCTGAGGAAGATGAGGTCAGAGACAGATCTGCCCGGGTCCCCAGGGACACAGCCTAGGCCTGGGGTGATCTCAGGGTTCCAGGTCCAGCCAGGTCAGCAACGGTACGAGATCCCGGGACGACCTGAGTAGCTGGCAGGGTCAGGCTGGGCTGGGGCAGGCCTGGAGAGGCCCAGTGCTGAAGGACTGTGACGAGGACAAGGATCCCAGTGTGTGCCTGGGCCCCTGGAATGGCCTGTGGGGAAAGGCCCTGGAGGAGGGATGATGGCAAGACCCAGAGGGAAGGGCTGGAGTGTGGCCGCGCTGTGTACCTCTGAAGACAAAGGAGATCCTTTACTGGCCTGCATCTCAGTAGGTCCCTCTGGCTGCCTAGCAGGGATGGATGGCAGGGGGGTGGGAGCTGAGGTACCCCTGTAGCTACTACCTTGACCCTGGACAGAGTTCAGAGCAGGATTGGGAGGAGACATGCTGAGCACCTGAGGTCTGGGCTGCCTCTCAGCAAGCGTTTTGCTTCCCACTCTTCTCCACTCCTGCATCTTCTACAGACTACTCTGTGCCTTCACTCCAACCATCCTCTCTTGCTGAGTGATCCCAGTGAGGCCCTAGGGTTGGGCAAAGTTGGCTGGGTGGCAGGGCCTGATCAGGGTCCCTGGGCTGCCCTGGTCCATGGGGTCCTGGCCGCAGTCTCCCCACACACCCACAGCTCTTAGCTCCTCTTTCTCTGCCAAGGGGAGCAGAACAACAAGGATCTTTCAAGGATTCTGGCATTGTATGCAGTAAGGGTTTCAGATGTTCAATAATTTGGCCAACACCATCCCCCAAAGATGCCCTGAGCAAGGGCTGGACCCGGTGTGGAGGGCGTTCCTGCCTCCCCAGCTGCCAGTGGGAGGCTGTGTGTGCATAATTCCTGTCTGGCTTGCAGATAGGGGAGCTGGACCTTCTGGGGATCCGCTTGGAGGTGGGTGGGGTTGGACCTGGAAGAGGCTCTGATGCTGGGCTTCCTTCAGGACAATCAGGCCCCAGGCTAGCTTCCTCAGCATGGAGTGCCCACAGCATGTCCAGGATGGCACCTGGCCTCCCAGGATGGAGATGCTGCTCTAAGTGTTAACATCTGCCTCTGCTGAGCCCTGGCTCTGGCCCAGGCAGGCACTAGGCTAAGGGCTCTCCTCATCTCACTTCATTTTCACACTGGATGTGCTAACCTAGATGAATGTCCCTGCTTTCCTGACACAATGGTTCCACGTGTGCACACCGCCCAGCACAAGACTCACTCCACGACCTTTCACCCTGAGGCTGCGCCAGTCACAGCCAAAACCATCCTGGCCTCCAGGACACAGGCTTGTGTGAGACAGGCCCCCCAATAATGATTGTAGTAATAGGTGAAAAGTGGGACCCTGAGGGGAAGAGGAGACAACCGATCTAGACTTAAGGGCAGGAAAGGCTTCCTGGAGGAGGTGACACGCATGCATGCATGCTCAGTCATGTCTGACTCTGCAACCCCGCGGACTGTAGCCCGCCAGGCTCCTCTGTCCATGGGATTTCCCAGGCGAGAATCCTGGAGTGGGTTGCCATTTCCTCCACCGAGGGATCTTCCCTACCCACATCCCCTGTGTCTCCTGCATTGGCAGGGGCTTCTTTACCACAAGCACCACCTGGGGGTCAGAGGTGACACTACAGGCCAGTTGGGACTTTGCAGAAAGAGGAGGCAGGCACGGGGCAGTCCTTCCGGCAGCACTGCAGTGAAAGGCAGAGCCAGGACCTGTTGCCTGCGGACAGCGCGAGAGGCTCCGGGAGCGAGGAAGCGGGCGGAGTGTGGAGGGGGCAGGCAGGGGGGTCAGGGCCTGTACCTCCCCCAGGGCCCCTGCAGGCTCCAAGCAGAGGCCTGAGCAGGCACTGAGTCTGGGGGCCCCTTTCCTCCCTGCTTCCCCACCAGAGGCGCCTACCTGAGGAATAAGGCAGGAAGTCTCGGTGGTCCCGGACCTTCCAGGAGAGCCGGTGAGCGTGAACAGCCCGGAAGTAGTTGCCCAGCGTGGCGTACTGCATCACGATGCCGTGCTGGGGTGTGAACTTGTTGACCTCCTTCATTACACGGTCCATGTTGGAGAATTGCAGCGAGGCGTTGAAGAACTGCCTGTCACATCCCTGCAGGCCCGGGGACAGAAGCAACGCCCTGCCCTTGGTGCAGAGCCCGGCCCGCGCAGGGAGAGCCCCCCAACCCCGTGGCCACGCCCCGCTCCCCACGGGGGCGGGTCCCAGGCCCTGCGCTGTGTCTTCCTCTGTCTGCCATGTTCAGGTTGCGTCCCCAGCGCTGCTTTGCCCCACAGCCGCGGGTTTGCACCCTTTCACTACATCACCCTGGTCTCCACACTCTCCAGGGCCACCTTTGACCGCCAGAAATCTGATCTCCTTCTCTATGAGACTGGTTTTGTGAAATTCCACACGTGAGGTGATTCAGGTTTGGTTTTTCTGTGTCTGATTGACTTCACTTCTTGACTGTTTCTTAAACCCCAGCACATTACTAGATATCAATAACCTTAATTATGATAAGATACGAAACAGGAATAAAAAGCAGAATGGCTTGCTTGAATTTACCGACCTTAATTACATCCTCTGAAAGATGTCAAGTACAAAAGCTGATAAATTCCTGGAAATATATAATCTAAATTATGCATAAATAGAAAGAATGAACAATGGATTACTAAATTGAACCAGGATTCAAATACCTCTCAAGAAACCAATGATCAACTTTCAGTGGAGATTTCTATTAACTATTGAAGAGGAACTGATACAAATTCTTGTTAGTCTGTCCCATGAACTAGAATTGGACAGAAAATTTCAATATAATTTCTTAGTCAAATACAAGGCCAAGATCACCCTGACATGAAACTAGGCAAAGAAGCCTCAATGTCTCCTAGGAACATAGACACAAAAATTCTCAACAACACATTAGCAAAACAAATTCAAATACATGAAGACAATATTACACCATCTTCAAGCAGAGTTTATTCCAGGAATGCAAGGAGTGTTCAACATCCTCAAATCAATCCATGTACCACAGAACACTAAGACAACACAAGATAAAAATTGTATGATCATCTCAACAGACACAAAAAAAAGCATATGACATAATTCATCTTCCATTTATGGTAAAAACTCTCATCAAAGTAGAAGTGGATGGGACGTATGTCAACATAGGAGAGATCGTATATGACAGCTGTCAACTGACATCAATTCAAGGATGAAAAGATAAAACCGATTCCTGCGAGATCAGGGAAAAGACAAGGGTGATCCCACTCACCACTTATTTAGCATGGTATTATAAAGCACAGAGAGCAGCAAACAGGAAAGGAAAGACATGGAAATTGGAACAGAAGCAGTAAAACTCTCACTAATGGCAATTGTAACGGTGTTACAGAAATAGAGATCATATAAAACCCGAAAGACAAATCTTCAATGAATAACAGCAGTAAAGTTGCAAGATAAAAATATCAATACACATAATCACCTGCTGATTAGTGTTTCCACACACTACTAACAAATCATCAGAAAGAGAAATGAAGGAAACAATCCTATTTATAGTTATATCAGTGGGCTTCCCTGGTGGCTCAGAGGGTAAAGCATCTGTCTGCAATGCAGGAGACCTGGGTTTGATCCCTGGGTTGGGAAGATCCCCTGGACGAAGGATAGGCTACACACTCCAGTATTCTTGGGCTTCCCTGGTGGCTCAGACAGTAAAGAATCTGCCTGCAATGCTGGAGGCCTGGGTTCAATCCCTGGGTCAGGAAGATCCCCTGGAGAAGGAAATGGCAACCCACTCCAGTATTCTTGCCTGGAAAATCCGATCTTCTGGATGGAGAAGCCTGGTGGGCTACAGCCCATGGGGTCACAAAGAGTCAGACACGGCTGAGCGACTTCAGTTATAGTTATATCAAAAAGGTAAAATACCTAAGAATACATTTCACGGAGCAGGTGACAGCCCTGAACACTAGACGACGCTGTGATGATAGACATGGAGGAAGACACAATAAGTGGGAAAACACTCTGAGCTTGTGACTGCAAGAGGAGGGCCTCCTTTCCAAAGCAATCTATAGCTTCAATGCAACACCTGTTAAAATTCCAAAGACGTTTTTCACAGAAATAGAACAACTAATCCTAAAACTTGTGAGAACCACAGAAGACCCTGCGTAGTCAGAGCAATCTTTAGTGGGAAGAACAAAACTAGAAGCATCGTGCACCCTGATTTCAGACTTCACTGCAAAGTCACAGCAAGCCAAATAGTCTGGTACCAACAATAAAAGATACAGATAGATCCATGGGATAGAATAGAGAGCTCAGGAGCAAAGCCATGTGTGTATGGTAATTACATTACAGCAAAGGGGCAAGAATATAAACTGGGGAAAGGACATCTACCAGAAATGGTCTTATGAAAACTGAACATCCTCATGAGGTTGGACCGCTGCCTGACACTGTACTCAAACAGTAACTCAAGTTAAGCAAAGACTTGACTGTAACTCCTGGAACTATAAGGGCTTCACCGGTCGCTCAGCTGGTAAAGAATCCACTTGAAATGCAGGAGACTCCAGTTCAATTCCTGGGCTGGGAAGATCTGCTGGAGAAGGGACAGGCTACCCACTCCACTATTCTTGGTCTCCCCTGGTGGTTCAGCTGGTAAAGAATCTGCCCACAATACAGAAGACCTGGGTTCAATCCCTGGGTTGGGAAGATCCCGAGGAGAAGGGAACAGCTACCCACTCCAGTATTCTGGCCTGGAGAATCCCATGGACTGTATAGTCCAAGGGTTCACAAAGAGTCGGACATGTGAAACTATAAAACTTCCAGAAGAAAATGTGTGCAGTGAATTCCTCATCATTGGTCTTGATGATGAGCTTTTGGACTGACACCACGTGGAAAGGGATAAACAAGAACAATCAACAAGCAGACTACATCAAACTAAAAGCTTCTGCACAGCAAAGAAACATCATAAATAAAGACAACCTATGAAATGAGAGAAAATATTTGCAAGTCATAAATCTGAAAAGGGTTAATATCCAAAATATATAAAGAGCACATACAAATCAGTAGTAATAATGCAAACAAGTCAGGTAAAAAATGGACAGAGGGAGGTCTTGAAAAGACATTTGTCCAAGGAAGACAGGGAGATGCCAACAGACAGAAAAAGATGCTGAACAAATCAAACCAGACAGAGGCAGAGCCTCACAACTATTAGAACGGCTATTGTTTATGAGAAAAGAAACAACTAATGTATGTCAGGATAAAGAGAAAAAGAGACATTCATGCACTGTTGGCTTGAGTGTAAATTGGCCCAGCCATGATGAAAACAGTATGGAGGCTCCCCCCGAAATTAGTAATAGAGCTGATTCAGCCATCCCCTCATCATACTTATTCAAAGGCAACAAAAATACTATTTTGAAAAGACTTTTGTATCCTCATGTTGACTGCAGCATTATTTATAATAGTCAAGGCGTGGAATCAACCAATCATCAATGGATGATCAGATCAAGAAAACATGATATACGTACACAGTGTTATTCACCATCGAAAGAGGAAATCCTGCCACTTCCAACAGCATGGGTGGAACCTGAGGGCATTATCCTCGGGGAAACAGTCAGAGGAAGATGAGATACTGTATGGTGTCATGCATACATGAATTCAAGGAAAAGAGAAAACATGTGAAAAGTGGGTTCATGTACAGAGAGAACCAATTGGTGGATGCCAAAAACAGGAGGGTAGGGTGGATGCATGTTGGAGGCCGCAAGGTACAAACTGCCATCTACAAAGTTAGAAGGTTGTAAGGGTGCAGGGTACAGAATGGCGGCTGTGGTGAGCAATGCTCTATTAGTTTATTTGAAAGCTGTTAAGAGGTAAATCTTAAAATTTGCATCACAGGGAAAAATTGTGTAACTATTTGTGGTGACAAATATTAATGAGATCTTTGTGGTGATCATATTACAATACATATATATATGCATACATGAAAGTGAAGTCACTCAGTCATGTCCAACTCTTTGCGACCCCATGGACTGTAGCCCACCAGGCTCCTCAGTCCATGGAATTTTCCAGGCAAGAGTACTGGAGTGGGTTGCTATTGCCTTCTCCAGGGGATCTTCCCAACCCAGGGATTGAACCTGGGTCTCCCGCATTGCAGGCAGATGCTTTACTGTCTGAGCCACCAGGGAAGCCTCATATGCATACATACATATAATTCTTGAGACAGTAAACATTTCATTGTATTTTTTTTTACTGCCTACATATATGCCTGTCAGGCTGCCATAAATTAATATATTTTGATTTAAGTTGTCATACCAGTTTGCCTGTTTACCTAATATATACAATTTTTGGTTAAAAATTTGTTAATGTCTGCTCATATATACTGGAGTAGGAAATGGCAAACCACTACACTGTCTTGCCTAGAGAATCCCATGGACAGAGGAACTTAGAGGGCTACAGTCCACAGGATCACAAAGAATTGGGCACGACTGCGCGACTAGCACATACACACACACACACATACAGATACACACACACATACACACACACATACGCACACGCACTCACGTATTAAAAATAATTTAAATCCCCCCACAAAAGAGGCAGTTGTAAGCAAAGAAAGCAGGCTGTGTAGCTTTTCCAATGGATCTGAGCACAAATTCCACTTTCTTAGCTGCCCCGCTAAGTACCTATGTAGCTCAGGGAGATTCCTTTACCTCCCTGGCTCTCGGTCCCTTATGAGTAGACGGGACACAGTAGGGCCTGCCCCTGCGCCCAGTGGGGCAGAGGAAGACGGGGGAGACGCATACATCCCGTGGACTAGTACCAGGCACGCAGCGGGTGCTGCGCACAGTTCAGCTGTGACAACAGTGGTGACTGGGTGTCAGGCACTGTCCCCTGGGGGTGTCTTTCCCACGTGACCTCCAATCCAGCCTATGGAGCAGGTCCTGTCATCCCCATTTCACAGATGACGAAAGTGAGGCCCAGAGGGTCCCAAGTCTCACAGCCCCTGAGTAGGGAGCCAGGATTCAGGCCCAGGTCTCTGCTCCCAGCATTGAGAAGGGGAAAGGACGGGAGAGCTGGGGAGAGGCTGGAGCCTGCTTTGGGGAGGGGATGCAGCGGAGGCGGAGGTTGTGGGGGTGATCCAGGGTTGGGGGAGGAGCTGGTAGGCTGGGTGAGGACTCGGGAAGGAGGACTGAGCCGGGCTGGGATGGCCCTGCCTGCACGGACACTGGCCTGGCTAACGCTGAGCACCAGTCCCGGGTGGACCCAAGTGCTGAGGTCGGACCCGTGGCAGCACTCCCTGGGCAGAATTGAGGAACCAGGGCCTGGTTGGGTCCCCAGCTTACCCAGGGCCAGAGGAGGTGTGGTGTCTGGAACCAGGTGACTCGTTCCCACACACTGTACAACATGGCCTTAACAAAGGGTTGGAGTCTTTTCCGAGTGACAGGTAATTCCATGTTGGGGTAGAAGCCATCCGCAGGTGGATGTGGGAAGACAGGTTCACCATCCCAGTAAAATCCCTCACTAAGAGAGGGAGAAGAATGTTAGGCCAGCCCGGAGAAGGGCAGCAGCCCGAGGTCCGGGAGGCAGGCAGAGCTCAGCAAGGTCGGAGCAGCAGGGCCCCTGTTGCAGACAGGGCGCTGATGGGCAGATGAAAGCTCTGTGGACAGAAGGTGTCACATTTCAGTCCTGAAGGACCTTGGGCACGTTACCCTGAAAGGCCCATGATTTTTCAGCTGTTCTGTGGAGCACACACCCTCTGGTCCCCAGTTCCTCCACATGGATCAGGTGCGATTCCTGTGATCATTCATTCATTCCTGTGACTTCTGGGCCCATCAAATCTTACTCCAAGGACCCCGAGCAGGGCTGGGAACAAAATGAGGCAAGCGAGATAGTTGCCTTCGCACAAAACTTCACGCTTGCAAAAATCTCAGTATCACCATGATGAGATTTTCACACTTTTGAAATAAAATATAATGCAAAAAAGTCAGGATGAACAGAATCACAAAATTCTACACAAAGATACAGTAGTAGAACAAAATCCTCAGACTCCAATATAGCTTGGGAAGCTCTGACCCCAGGAAGGAACCTCAGGGCTCTGGACAGCCCCGAGTGAGGGTCTCGCCATTCATGCTGGGCAGCAAGGAGTCACATAGGAGGGCCCATTGACCAGCCCACAGGAAGGACCACTTTGAAACACTGTGATCCTCAGTCTCCTGATCATAAAATGTATGAAGATCACTAAGAGGACTGAGGGAAAGTAACTGAGTAAAAGTTACTGGAAAAGCTGAGGAACGGTGCCAGGTGCAGAGTGGAGCCCAGTGTTGGTAACCTGCTTGTGAGTCCCCCCAGGTTCTTCTCCCAGCTGCCCCTTCATCCCACCTCCCCTGTTCACGAGGGCTCAGCCCCTGCCCACAGCCTCCCAGGCACAGAGGGCAGAGGGGACTGGATGTAGGGCTGCCCACAGCAGGGCTGAGGACACGGAGGCCTTGGCGCTGCCTCCAGAGCCCAGTGCAGCTGCCCTACAGCTGCTACCGCAGGACCTTGGCTGCGTGTCCAGGCCTCAGTTGTTCTTTCTGTAAGATGGGTGCTCAGTGCGTGCCCTCAGGGCTGGCCATGAGGGGCGTGGCTGAGGTGGTCCAGGGAGGGTGCTGGGACGGGGACTGAACCAGGGCAGGTGCTCACGAGCAGTAGCCGTATTGGTCCAGGACGTGTGTGAAGATTTCCTGCTGCGCCGACAGGGATCTGGACCCTCGCCACACGAACTGCAGCTCCTGCAAACCCGGAGGGAACAGTGAGGGCGCAGGGGCGACACGGCTGCCGCTCCCCTCCCCAGACCCCGCCTGAGTCTTCTAGCTGCCCGCACCTCCTCCTCTCGGTGGTTCAGGGTCAAGATCTCCCTCTGCTGCCCCCTCCTCCAGGTTCCCCCTGACCTCCCAAAGCCACAGGAGGTGGAGGTATTGGCCCTCCAGATGGTGCTTGCCTATACTTTCATCTGACCTTCCTTAGGGCAGGATTCTCTGCCAGGACCTGCCAGCCAGGCTGTCTGTAACTCTGCTTGAATGTCCCTAGACATGGGGAGCTCACTATGGATCATTATAGGTGCAGCAGCTTTTTTCAGTTCTGATGGTGAGAACGTGGATGAGCAGATGCAGCTCACCACTCACCCGGTTATCCTGCATGGCCTCCTTCAGGTTGTAGTCGATCCTGGAGATGACGTGGGCATTGAAGCCCGCCAGGGCAAAGAGGGTGGGAGTCGTGGCGGATGCACCAAACGGGTCCACCTGCCAGGAGAACTGCGGCCGAACCCCAAATGTTTCATAGAGAAAGCTGTGTCCTTCTGCAAAGAGATAAAACTACTCAGTGACTGAATGGTGGCCCCTCACCCCCTCACTCTCTCAGGCCTCATGCCCTTCTCCAGGGCTGAAATTCTATTCCAGACCAAGCAGGCTTTCGCTGAAACAGATACGAAGTCAAATGGTCCATCCCAGAATTACCAAATATTCATCTATTTATTCATGATTTTCATGCCATCCCTATGTGCAGAGATCAAGGTGACTACAGAAGTCCCCAGATTTGAGAAGCCATTGATTAAACTTCCCAAAGATGCTCCTGAAATATAATATCTGAACACTCTGAGCTGAGGCTAAAGTCTGCATTTTAGGACGAGAGAACAAAGACTCAGAATTCAAGGGCCTGGTGCCAAGTCAAACTGCCCTTCACTGATGAGCTCACCAGGCTGGGACACTGGCTCTGGCCCGGAAGATTCCAGGGTTCTGGGGCAGAAATGGGGTCAGATCCACAAACAAGGTCCAACCAGGAGGTGGGTGACTTCTGGGAGGCTGGGGGGAGCCTGGAGTGGATTTGGGGTCTGGCGCAGAGGAGGTGATGAAGTCCACCAGGTGGCTGGACTTGGGGTGGGCTCCAAGAACTCGGGGACCAATGGGAGCAACAGCTGGGGTATGGGAAACAGAGGAGACCAGGAAGGAGCGGCTGGAGGGGAGGGGAGACCGGGGATGGGGGGTCAGTGAGCTGTGCAGAGCACACCCTGACCCCGGATGGTTCGTCTCAGTAGGGCAGGCCCAATGGGTGCTGATTTGGTGGCCCCTAATTCCACACTCAGAATCTTTGCTTCATTCAGGGGACACTGACCCCGACTAAAGGGATGACTTAACATTACTCTCATAGGTCATGGCAAGATCATCCACATCTGCCAGACTTTAAACACAAAGAACAAGTATTAAAAGCAGCAAGGGGAAAGCAACACACAAGGTGTTTCTCATAAGGCTAACAGCACATCTTTTAACAGAACCTCTGCAGACCCGAAGGAAGTGGCAGGATAGACTTAAAGTGACTAAAGGAAAAAACTTGCAACCAAGATTACTCTACCCAGCAAGGACTGCATTCCGATTTGAAGGACAAATCAAAAGCTTTCCAGACAAGCAAAAGTTAACAGAATTCAGCAGCACCAAAGCAGCTTTTCAACAAACGCTAAATGAGCTTATCTAGACAGAAAACACAAGAGAAAGAATGGACCTAAAAGAAACCCAAAACAACAAAGTAAATGGTAATAGGATCACACATATCAATAATTACCTTAAATGTAAATGGATGAAATGTTCCAACAAAAAGACAGGGGCTGGCTGAATTGATATAAAAACGAGACCCCTGTGCATGCTGTCTACACGAGACCCACATCAGACCTAGGGACACACGCAGACTGAAAGTGAGGAGCTGGAAAAATGCACTCCATGCAAATGCAGATCAGAAGAAAGTGGGAGTAGCAATACTCATATCAGATAAAACAGACTTTAAAATAAAGCCCGTTACAAGAGTCAGTGAAGGATCCCACATAATGACCGAGGGGCCAGAAGCTACAGCAGTTATAAGTATATATGCACCCAACAGAGGAGCACATCAATACGTAAGGCAAATGCTAAAAACTGTTAAAAGGGAATCAACAGTAACACAATAACACTGGGTGACTTTAATACCCTACTGACATCAATGGACAGATCATCCAGACAAAAAATTTACAAGGAAACAGAAGCTTTAAATGATGCGTTGGACCGGTTGGACCATTTCATCCAAAAGCAGTAGATTTCACATTTTTCTCAAGTGCGCTTGGAATATGCACAAGACAGATCATATCTTAGGTGACAAATCAAACCATGGTAAAGTTTAAAAACTGAAATCATTTCAAGCATCTTTTCTGACCACACGCTATAAGAATAGATATCAGTTACAGGAAACAAAATCTATAAAAACACAAACACATGAAGGCTAAACAATATGCTTCTGAATAACTAAGAGATCACTGAAGAAATCAAGGAAAAATCAAAAAATATCTAGAAGCAAACGACAATGAAATCATGACAACTCAAAGTCTACAGGTTTCAGTAAATGCAGTGCTAAAAAGGAAGTTTGCAGCAAAACAAGAAACAAGAGAAGGAAAAAAAAAAACATGAAACAAGAGAGTCATCAAATAAACAACCGAACCTGACATATAAAGCAAATAGAAAAAGAATAACAACAAATACTCAAAGTTAGAAGAGAAGAAATCATAAATATCAGAGCAGAAACAAATTTAAAGAAATGAAGGCGGTAATAACAAAGATTTAAAAAAAAAAAACCTAAAAGCTGATTCTTTTTTTTTTAATTTTATTTATTTATTTGCATTACAATAGTTTAATATGAACAATCAGAACTAATTAACAGTATAACAATATTTTACAACTGAAATAATTAAAATAAACTATAAAATTACTACATAAAACAGGTCTGATCTAGCTTATTTACTTTCTATAATCTCTTCAGTGCTGCAAAACCATTTATTTCTCTTTTTTTTCATGTTTTAATAAACACTTCGTCTTTTTGTATTGCTTTTTTTTTTCATCACAATAATAGAAATATAACATCATATATCACTGTAAAACACATTTCCACATAAATGCTGATAAGCACAAAATATTTTTCATCATTTACATTTTAACTGTAATAATATATGGCAGAATTAAAGCTGCATCCATCATGTGTCTAACTCACCTTGCTGTAATGAATTTTTAAATGTAATGGTTTCTGTCGCAAAGTAAAATCGTACATAATGTCTAGTGACACAGTACGCTGGTGGATGGGTGGATTTGGAAAATGGAAATGCAACTTCATTTTTAATTAGATTTATAAACTTCACCACCTCCACCTCCAGCCAGCTTCCCAACCCTCCCTCCCACCACCATTATTTATTTATTTATTTATTTTTTTAAAATGAGGCTTTTAATTAATGTTTGACAGAGCTGATTCAGGTTGAATAGACTAAATTTCTTTAAACAAACTTACTTATACTCCAGAGTCCTTTAAAAACTTAATAGCATTTATACATTGAAGGTATTTGATTTTCTTGTAACTAGCACTTCAAATGCAACAAGCATTTGAAGCAACAAGCATTTGACCCAACAAGTAAAACTTTCTACAGTTCATAACTTTTATAAATAAAATAAATTAAATGTACAGTGAATAAGTTCTCTGAAATATTTCAATATTTCTGCAGGTTTAGTAACATCGTAAAATACATTACAACTAAAATTCACAAATCTAAAAACCTGTTAGGCATTTTTAGGCGTTTTAAGTTGGAAATGAAGACCAATGTTACATCGTAATATGCCAATTACAAATAGTACTTCAAATAGCAAATACTACAGTTTGTCCCAAACTTTAAAAACTATTCATGAACTCAACACTGAACTATTGATGGCTATGAGAATTGTTTCCTAGCCTTTTTGAAAATTGCAACCCATTTACGTTTAAGGTAATTATTGATAAGTACGATCCCGTAGCCATTTTCTTTATTACTTTGGGTTCAAGTTTATACACTCTTTCTGTGTTTCCTGTCTAGAGAAGATCCTTTAGCATTTGTTGGAGAGCTGGTTTGGTGATGCTGAATTTCCTCAGCTTTTGCTTGTCTGTAAAGCTTTTGATTTCTCCTTCATATTTGAATGAGATCCTTGCTGGGTATAATAATCTGGGCTGTAGGGTATTTTCTTTCATCACTTTAGGTATGTCTTGCCACTCCCTTCTGGCCTGAAGAGTTTCTGTTGAAAGATCAGCTGTTATCCTTATGGGAATCCCCTTATGTGTTATTTGCTGCTTTTCCCTTGCTGCTTTTAATATTTGTTCTTTGTGTTTGATCTTTGTTAATTTGATTAATATGTGTCTTGGAGTATTTCGCCTTGGGTTTATCCTGTTGGGGACTCTCTGGGTTTCTTGGACTTGGGTGATTATTTCTTTCCCTATTTTAGGGAAGTTTTCAACTATTATCTCCTCAAGTATTCTCTCATGGTCTTTCTTTTTGTCTTCTTCTTCTGGGACTCCTATGATTCGAATGTTGGAGCGTTTAACATTGTCCCAGAGGTCTCTAATATTGTCCTCATTTCTTTTAATTCGTTTTTCTTTTTTCCTCTCTGTTTCATTTATTTCTACAATTTTATCTTCTAGTTCGCTAATCCTGTCTTCTGCCTCTGTTATTCTATTGTTTGTTCCCTCCAGAGTGTTTCTGATCTCATCTATTGCATTATTCATTGTATATTGACTCTTTTTTATTTCTTCTAAGTCCTTATTAAATCTTTCTTCCATCTTCTCAATCCTTTTCTCCAGGTTATTTATCTGTAACTCCATTTTGCTTTCAAGATTTTGAATCATTTTCACCATCAAAATTTGAAATTCTTTATCAGGTAGATTCCCTATATCTTCTTCTTTTGTTTGTGTTGGTGGGCAATTATCTTGTTCCTTTACTTGCTGGGTATTTCTCTGCCTCTTCATCTTGCTTATATTGCTTTGCTTGGGGTGGCCTTTCCCTCTTCTTGCAGTTTGTGGAGTTCTCTTTATTATGTAGTTTCTTCGCTGTGTGTGGGGTTGGACGGGTGACTTGTCCGGGTTCCCTGGTTAGGGAAGCATGTGTCGGTGTTCTGGTGGGTGGAGCTTGATTTCTTCTCTTTCCTTTAGAAGACAATGGCTGCTTTTCTGGGAGCCTGATGTCCTCTGCCAGTATTCAGAAGTTGTTTTGTGGACTTTACTCCGCATTCAAATGTTCTTTTGATGAATTTGTGGGGAAGAAAGTGGTCTCGCCGTCTTATCCCTCCGCCATCTTGTTCCTTCCTCCCCAGAACACTGGATTCTTATATTCCACTTGGTCGTGGAGTACCTCTTCCCAGCTGCTCCAGCAAGGCGCAGCCGCTGTACCTTACCTCGGACGAGGGGTATCTCCTCAAGGCTGCCCCTCCTGCTTTGAATGTGGATCAGCTCCTCTCGGCCCTCCGGTGCCCAAGCAGCCACCGCCTCCTGGACGTGGTACAGCTCCTCTCGGCCACCGCCCTAACCCTGGGCGCGGGGCAGCTCCTCTCAGCCACGATTCTGCACGTGGTCGGTTGCGCCGGGGGCCGGGCGTCTCTCGCGTCTGCGCCGCCGGGAGCCGGGCGTCTCTCGCGTCTGCCTAAAAGCTGATTCTTTAAGAAGATAAACAAAACTGACCATCCATTAGAGAGACTCATCAGGGAAAAAAGTGAGAAATACAGAGACACATGTACCCCAGTTTTCACTGCAGCACTATTTATAATAAGTAGGACATGTAAGCAACATAGATGTCTGTCAACAGATGAGAGGATAAAGAAGCTGTGGTACATATATGCGATGGACTGTTAGTCATAAAAAAATGCATTTGAGTCAGTTCTGATGAGGTGGATGAACCTAGAGCCTATTATACAGAGTGAAGGAAGTCAGAAAGAGAAAGCAAACATCGAATATTAACACACACATATATGGCATCTAGAGAGACAGTGCTGATGAGCAGCAGTGGAGGCAGACACGGAGAACAGACCTGTGAACACAGCAGGGGAGGAGCCGGCGGGCTGAACTGCGAGAACAACACTGAAACACACATACCGCCCTATGTAAAATTAGATAGCCAGTGGAAAGTTGCTGTATGACACAGGGAGCTCAAATGCAGCGTTCTGTGACAACCCAGAGGGGTGGGGTGGGGTGGGGTGGGAGGTGGGTGGCTGGGAGGGAGTTTCAAGAGGGACCAGACATATGTATACTGATTTTTGCTGACATAAGGCAGAAACCAACACAATATTATAAATCAATTAACCTCCAATTAAAATTAAATAGAAAAATTTTAAAAGACATGCCCGAGAAGCCGTGCTACAGCAGCAGATGGTCAGAGGCCTGTCCTCTCCCGACAAGATCCTGCCCATTCTGACCCCTACCTGAGAAATCATCTTGACCTTAGACTGAGCCCACGGTGACCTCCTTGCTTCCTTCTTCCTGTCCAGGGCCTGACACTCAGCAGGGACTCAACAAAGGTGAAGAGGGGGGAATGGATCCAGGACTGGTGAGGTGTGATCCAGCATGACCCGCCCAACACATCAGAGAAACACGGCACACCGTGGACACAACCATAAGTGGTGGTCCAGGAAATCAGGGATGATGGTTTGAAAAGGCCCCACTGAAATGAGATGTACACCCCTGCCTGGGGGCACAAGTTACAGACGGAGCAGAGCCAGATGGCCCCGGCTGGAGTCCACTCTGAGTGCTGGCCGCATGGACGTCCTTGCAGCTGTCTGTGCTCGGTGTCCCCATCTTGAGAATGGGCTGTGAACAGCAGCACCTGCCCCCGGGCTGTTCAGACGCCCCCAGGAGAGAACAGATGGGCAAGCCTTGCTTCACCCTCCTGGGAGAGGGGCTAAGCTCTCAAGCCCCTTACTGACTGGGCCAGGCTTGCTCAGAATGAGACCCTCACCTGCTGGGTAAGAGTCAGCAACTTTTGAGCCTCAAATCTGACCTCAATGAGCAGGAGTTTGTAAGACCCCTCATCTCTAGGACTGCCTCTTGGACTGCAGGACCGAAGGGATTAAGTGAATGCCTTGTTCTTAGAACAGGAGGTCATCATGAGATGAAGTCAGACCCGTCATCTAGGGCCCCGGCAGCCTGGCTGGTGTTGGAAATGGAGCCCCAGAGAATCCCCTGGGGAGGATCCATGGCTCCACTTCCCTTCCTGTCCCAGGCATGGGAGCCTGACTTTGCTTGGATTCTGGCTGCTGTGGTTAGGCCAGCAGGGTCAGCTCTGGGATGCTCAGGACGGTGGGCGTCGTGGGCTGAGACCAGAGGTGAGGGATGCCTCTGCTGTGGGCACCTGGAGGAGGACAGATCGGTGCTTACTCCCTCCCTCTGTGCCCACCAGCCCTGTCAGCCCTGGACTAAGTCCTGGGGACCCAGAGAAGAATCAGACACTGGTCACTGTGGAAGCAACCTGTAGTTCATGGTGAAGACGGGAGGTGCTCGAATATTGTGGCCCCAGTGGAGAGTGCCTGGACCATGAGACTCCTCAGCTGAGTCTGAGTGAAGCAACAGGAAACCTTGTTCTGAAAGCACAGGAGACTCTGTTATGGGAGCAGGTCAAGGGAAGTAGGAGGCAGAAGGAACAAGCAGTCAGAAAGTGAGGCCTGAGGCTGAAGATCTGCAGGCTGGGGAGTTCATATGATAAAGCTTCTCTTGGAAGAAAAGCTATGGCAAACTTGGACATTGCATTCAAAAACAGAAACATCAGTTCGTCGTCAAAGTGCCACAGGGTCAAAGCTATGGTTTTACCAGTAGTCATATACAGATGTGAGACTTGGAACATAAAGAAAGCTGAGCATCAAAGAACTGATGCTTACAAACCATGGTGCTGGAGAAGACTCTTGAAAATCTTGGAAAGCAAGATCAAATAACTCAGTCCTAAAGGAAATCAACCCTGAATATTTGTTGGAAGAACTGATGCTGAAGCTGAAGTTCCAATACTTGGGTCACCTGATATGAAGAGCCGACTCATTAGAAAAGATCCTGATGCTGGGAAAGATTGAGGGCAGGAGGAGAAGGGGGTGACAGAAGACTAGATAGTTGGATGGCATCAACGATTCAATGGACTCAATGAATTTGAGGCCACTCCGGGAGATGGTCAAGGACAGGGAAAACTGGTATACTATGGTCCATGTGGTCACAAAGAGTCAGACATGACTGAGAGACTGAACAGCAATACAAACTCTACTCAGTACGCTCTGTTTGAACTATCCCAGTTTAAGTTGGACACGACAGAGTGACTGAACTGAACTGAACTGAATCTTCATAACACCCCTTTAAGGTGGATCTTCCATCACTATGAAGCGCTTTTACAGAGGAGGGAACTGAGCCCTAATGAGGCTGCACCACTTGCCCAGGGTCACAGGGTTGGGAGTTAGCAGAGTCAGGAGACAGCCAGGCGGGCTCGTCTAGAATCCACACCCTTACCCCCTGCACTCAGGCTCACACGGACACGGCGCCAGCAGTCACAGTGTTGACCGTCACCGTCTCCTGCTGAGGGCGGAAGATGGTGCCCAGGACGAGGGCTCAGACACCCAGTCCCAGCCCCGCAGGAGGCCACAGGGACCCTGCTCTGGGGAAGGGCAATCAAACCTGTGAGCTGGAGGATCTGGTCATCAAGGTGGGTCACGGCCTCGTCGTGCATGACCTGGCCTCCAAGGACAAACTCCAGGCGACCTTCGGCCACGAGCTGGCGGACCTTGGCATGGTGGGCAGAGAGAAAAGGCCAGGTTACACCTCCCCGGCTGAGCCGTTTATGTTTGCTAGTCTCAGGTCTACTGCATCTCCCAGTCCTTCCTTCAAACTCCTCAGCCTCATTTACTCTGCAAAAGCGGGACACTGTCTGTCCCGGTCAGCGCTGTGTCCAGCTCCAAGAACAGCTCCTGGCCATGCCTGCTGCTTCGTCAGGCGTATACACAGGCACATATGTTCACAACTTTTGCTTTTGAATGATGCCAAAAGTATGAGAAACTTGTGGGAAATGTACCCAGAACTCCCATAAATCCATCTCCAGATTATCTGCTGCTGCTGCTGCTAAGTCACTTCAGTCGTGTCCGACTCTGTGTGACCCCATAGACGGAAGCCCACCAGGCTCCCCCGTCCCTGGGATTCTCCAGGCAAGAACACTGGAGTGGGTTGCCATTTCCTTCTCCAATGTGTGAAAGTGGAAAGTGAAAAGTGAAAGTGAAGTCGCTCAATCGTGTCCGACCCTTAGCGACCCCACGGACTGCAGCCTACCAGGCTCCTCCATCCATGGGATTTTCTAGGCAATAGTACTGGAGTGGCTTGCCATTGCCTTCTCCGCCAGATTGTCTAATTGCTAGTATTTGTATCTATTTCCCTTAACACCCCCACATATCATTACACATATTATGTTTTTCCTAAGCCTTTTGAAAGTATAAGTTAGCAACAGCATGCCTTTATCTGAATACTTCAGTATGGTTTTAATAAGAATAAAAGATTACAGTTGCTACATAATGATCAAAACTCAGGATATTTCACGCTAATTATATGTGCATGTGTACTCAGTCACACAGTCATGTCTGACTCTTTGCAGTCCTATGGACTGTAGCCCATCAGGCTCCTCTGTCCATCGAATTTTCTGGGCAAGAATACTGGAGTGGATTGGTATTTCCTTCTCCAAGGGATCTTCCTGACCCAGGGATCGAACGCACATCTCTTGTGTCTCTTGCATTGGCAGGTAGGTTGTATACCACTGAGCCACATGGGAATCCCGATTCATAAGTCTACTATTGAATTAAGAAACCTCACTCAAATTTTGCCACTTGTTCCACTAATGTCCTTTCTCTGATGCGAGATTCAATCTAGGTTCATGATTTGGTTTTAGGATCAGTTCTCTTTTTCATTCTTTAATTTACAATACTTCTTGAGCCGTTCTTTTGCCTTCAGAAGATTTACAGTTTTGAGGATATCAGGCTACTTATTTTGTACAGCGGTCTTCAGATTGTATTTGTCACATGATTGGCTAACAAATATTTTGAAATACACCAATGAGAAGCATTGTCCGGTGGTCCAGAATGTAGGTCATATTTTCAGTGCCAAGGACGTGAGTTTGATTACATTTTGGGATTCCCTGGTGGCTCAGATGGTAGACAATCTGCCTGCAATGCAGGAGACCCGGGTTTGACCCCTAGGTCAGGAGGATCTGCTAGGGAAGTGAGTGGCTACCCACACCAGTGTTCTTTCCTGGAGAATTCCATGTACAGAGAAGACAGGCAGGATACAGTCCATGGGGTCTCAAAGAGTGGGACACGTCTGAGCGATTTTCACCTTCACTTTCACTGGGGGACTGAGATCCCACAAACCTCATGGTGTGGACGATAAAAGATATCCGTGAGAGAAGGGAAGAGTGGAAGCATAAGTGCAGTCAAGGACCCTGACACTGAGCACACCATGCTCTGGGGAGACCGTGGTTTTGATGTGATCTGAAAGCACTGTCTTTGCAGATCATTCACTCGAGAAATGTGGAATGACACCTGCCGTGTGCTGTTTAAAATGTGCACCTGCTTCATGCTGGGCCCATCCGGGCACTGGGATTCAGCCCACACAGCTCAGGGAACAGCGCTAGTTTCCAGGGACATATGATGGAATTTCCTGTCTGGGTCTCAGCCAGCACACCTAGCTGTGGGAGTAGGATCATGGACTTGCGTCTGGACGCATCCATGTAAAGACGGCAGAACTGTCCAGTGGACACCAGAGGGATATGCCTTGATTCACCAAACTGACCCAGAATCCACCTGTCAGGTATAAGCTGTGTGACCTTGAGAGAGATGCCTACCCTCTCTGAACCTGGACCAGCTCTGTGCAGTAGGATAAGGGTCCTCAGCGTGCTGGCTGTGGGAAGGAGTCAGACCTGAGCCCAGCACCTGGCACGCGGCAGAGCCCATCAGATGGGAGTCGTCCTCTCGGCTCCACAGGCTGCAGGGTCACATCCCCTCTGGGGACCTGGTGGACACCCTGCTTCACCGTCTGAACTCTCTGCCTTGAGCAGGTGGCTGAGCCTCTGTTTCACCATCAGCCACTGTTCTGAGGGCAGGTGATGCCTGGAGGGGACCATGCCCACAGGCACCATCGGTGCTTACATCATGGGCACATTCTGGGCACAGCCTCTCTGAGAAGGGAGGTCACTCCTGCCTCCAAGTGTGGGACTTGTAGCTGAAGAGCCAGCCCCGCCTGTGATCACACAGGGATCGGGGGGAGGACCTGGCCCCAAGCTGCCCCTCCCTGGACCAGGACCTCTGACCCCCTGTGACATGGAGTTAATCAGCCCCGGAGGTTAATCCACAGGGACTCCAGCTCCCCTGCCTGGTCCTGGGCTCTGGTGCCCATGGGGGCCACGCAGATCCACGAATGAAGTCAGAAGGTGTGAACACATGTCGCCCCAGAGCGCGTAGTGTCAGAGGTGACCCCATTCACACCAGCTGAGTGCCTGGTTGGGCTGCCAGAGCTGCAATTATTCAGGAGGAACCAGAGAGGCAGGATCAAACACAAACCTGTCCCCTGGGCATGGGGCTGACCACAAACCTGTACTAAACGAACCCTGGGCACAGCCCCACCGGGTTGAGGCCTCCTGGTTTATGCAGCCCCACCCTGGCCACACGGACCACAACCCAGGAGCTTTCTGAAGGGTTGTCCCCGGGGGTCCTGCTCTCATCTGATTGGTGAGGAACCCCTGAGGGCAGCGTTACCTGGCCTTTCTGCCTGTCCGAGGCGACGCCATCCCACCACAGCCGGAAATACTCCTGCTCCACGGCGATGAACCTGCGATTCTCCTCAAGGGTCAGCGCCTCCACCACGGAGTTGTAGACGTTGGTGACATAAGCCTGCATGTTCTCCTGGGGTGGGGAGGGAGAGAGACCATCAGTCCAGACCCGTGGGGGAAGCCAGAGGGCGTGGACCAGGGGCCGAGGAGGAACGTCCAGGGAGACACGCCGTCCGGGGGCCCCTGGCGCTCCCACCAAGCCTGTCCAGACCCTGCAATCAGCTCCCCCTGCTCCTCAAACAAGGGAGCCCGGTGTCCACTCTGTGCTGGATGGGGGTGAGCCCTGCACTGAGAAGGACCCGGGCGGACCCCCTTAGATGGGAGCCGGCCCCTGAGGACAGTCATGAGGAGACAGACACTCTACATGACACAGGGTCATGCCAGCCCAGTCCCTAGGGGCGTGCTGACCACGCCTGCCTTGCAGGACACACCAGTTGACAACGGGGCCCAAGGAGTGAGGTCCAGGGACTCTGATGGGCCTACCTGGGATGAAATGATGGGGAAGTGTGTGTGTCAAGAGCTGAGGCTGAGAGGAGCTGACCTCGCGAATCGTCTCTCTGGATCTATCTCCTCCCCAGAGGCTGGGAGCCCCCAGGATGGAACTCTGTCTGCTCCCATCTGGGTCAGGCTGGCTCACCGTGGTGCCCAGACATGCCGATAAAGGAATGCAAGGAGCCCTGGGAGGGAGTCAGTGGACAGGGCGGCGATGTCTGCTGACTGCGCGGCACCCCACCCCGGGCCTCAGTGTCCCTTCTGTAAACTGGGGGTGACGAGCATGCTTCCCGCACATCAGCAGTTCCGCACGCAGGTGGGTGAGCCGGGACCAGACTCAACACTCGGCCTCAGGGCCTCTTGCTGCCCGACTCCCTTTAAAATGAGCGACTCCCTTATTAACATCTCATGGAAGGTACTGTATCCACGGTCACAGAGCGGTCCTATGCACTTATTGCCCTCCGCCTTCCGGAAAGCGCTTGTGCAGGCCTGGGTGCTCATCTCAGTTTCCTGCGCCAGAAACTCATGGAAGTCAGCCTGTCCCTCTTTTCCTCTGCCCTGGCTCATGCATTCACTCAGGAATAACTGAGGATCACCTTCCAAGCACTGCGGCGGGGACACACTCACCCCTGTCCACAGCCCGCCCATGTAAGTTGCTCAGCCGTGTCCCACTCTTTGTGATCTCACGGACTGCGGTCCATCAGGCTCCTCTGTCCTTGGAATTCTCCAGGCAAGAATACTGGAGTGGGTTACCATTGTCTTCTCCAGGATGTCTTTCCACCCCTGGAATCGAACCCGTGTCTTCTGCATTGCAGGCAGATTCTTTACCATCTGAACCACCACAGAAGCCCAGAGCCAGGCCATAGACAAGGGAGGTGGACCCTAGGCTGAACTCCACGATGGCAGAGACCCGGGACACAAACCCACTCTGGAGTCCAGATGGTAAAAGAACCACAGCTTCAAGAGGTGTTCAGGGGTCACTTGGGGCACCTACCTGTACGGTGTGCAGCCAGCCCACGTCCATGTGACTGTGGGGAACCACGAATACCCTCAGTTGGGGCTCATGCCGAGCCTTCAGGGCCCACATCAGGCCCAACTGCAGGAGCAGAGGCAGCCAGCCCCGCAGTTCCATCTCCTCAGCCAGCACAGGGGCTAGAGGACGTCTGCCTGCCTGCAGGGCCCGGCCTCCTGCCAGCTGACTGGGCCACCACCCTTTGGTGGGTGCAGTGGGAAGGAAACCAGGAGTGACACCCACACAGATGCTGTCACCTGATCAGGGCAGGTGGGTGGCCCTCGCTCACTGCCCTGCAGCACTCTGCTCCATCTGCGGTTTCCTGACCGTCTGCCTTTAGCCAAACCCCAAATACTGCCTCCCTGGGAAGACTGCCAGCTTCCCACTGGCCGGGCCTGGCTCTCCTCGCCCCAGTCCTCATATCCCTCCCTTAGGCCTCTCCCAGCATTTCCCACTGGGCATCTTGCCCATCCCTGCTCCCAACCCACTGGACTGACTCCTTGACACTGCCCTGCAAATCGTAACTCTCAGTGTGGGGCCTGCCACCACCAGGAAGCTTGCCGTGATACACTCTCCTTCACATGAATCCCCCAGTCTGAGACTTGCAATAACGGTTGTCATCTCTCTTTTAAGTAAGAAAGTTGGCTTCACAAATAGGACCTGATTATCCGAGGTTGCACAGCTGAAGTAGGAGCAAGAAGGCATGAAAATTTCAGAATTAGGTCTGGATCATGGATAGTGACCTTGGCAAGATGCTTAAACCCTCTAGGTCTCAGCAGTCTGTAAAATGGGATGCCGTTAGAGGAGCTGGGGACCCGAGAGGGAATTCACAGGAGATGATAACAGCAGAGTCTCCTTCCTGGAGGACGGCTGGCACGGTGGTACAGCCTGCAGGGGCCAGAGTGTTGCCTGGGGGTCTCTGTAACCTTGACTTGGAACAGGGGTCTGGGAGTGGGATCTTCTGTCTGACACCCAAATGCCTGAGTGTCTCTTTCTATGGCTGCCAGACCTGAGACTCACTCTCCCTTCTGGCCACCTTGTCCTCTCCCCCAGCAAATACATCTGGAGAGCACGGCCTCCAAGCAGGTCTCCATCCTCTCTCTCCCATCCCTTCCCTGGTACCCACCTGACCTGACTTGACCTGGACTTTACTTCCACTGAGGGTCTTAAACAGCAGACATGTATTATCTCACAAATCTAGAGACCAGAAGACCCCCAGAGAGTTAGGGCTTAGGCAGATTCTGTGACAGCCTCAGGGGCTTGCTGTCCTTAATTAGTTCTTACCAAATCGTTTTAGTTGTGTCCAACTCTTTGGGACCCTGTGGACTCCAGGTCCTCTGTCCATGGGATTCTCCAGGCAAGAATACTGGAGTGTGTTGCCACGCCCCCTTCAGGAGATCTTTCCAACCCAGGGATCAAACCTGAATCACTTAAGTCTCTGGCATTGGCAGGCAGGTTCTTTACCAGTAGGTGGCTCAGACAGTAAAGAATCCACCTGCAATGCAGGAGACAGGGGTTCGATCCCTGGGTAGGGAAGATCCCCTTGGGAAGGAAATGGCTACTCACTCCAGTATTCTTGTCTGGAGAATTCCATGGACAGGGGAGCCTGGTGGACTTCAGTCCACGGGGTCACAAAGAGTCAGACAAGACTAACTAAAACACTTGTCCTTCAACAGAAGGTAGCATTTCCTTGCAGGGACAGGCTACAGCACAGGAGCAGTTCTTTCTGGATCAGGCTCTGTCATGCCCAGTGGTCCAGTGGAGGAGGATCCTTGAGGTTCTGGGACCCACGACCTTGGTTCCTGGCAGCAAAGTGTTGTCAAGTGAAGGGGCCCGTGCACATGTGTTCGGCTCCAGTGAGATGCACCGTGAACTCCACACTGAACCCAAGCACCATGAGAGGAACACAGGGTGCTGGCAATTCCCCACAGCAGAGCCAGCTTGTGCCCAGGGTCACACATGGGCACGCAGCCTGTGACTTCTTCCTGATCCAGGTTGAGTGGCTCGTGAGTGCGTGAAGCATGACTTGTGCTGGCTGTTCCAGAGAAAGAACAGCCCGACCCTGCTCTGTGCTGCGTGGGAGTTTGTAAGATGGTCCCGCCAGCACCATTTCCACGTGTCCTTTGTGACATGAGTGCTATCTGTCCTCTAGGGCGTGTGACTGGCCTGGGGGCTCAGGATGCCCTGATGGGCAGACTGCCTGGGGCTGCACCCAGTGCCAAGCACCTCCCCACAGCAGCAGGGGCCCGGCATCCTCTGGCTTCCATCCTTCCATAGCTCCCATGCCTACCCTCTGGGAGCCTGACCCGAAGCCTGCACCTGGACCCTCCAGCACACGTCACCCCCTGCCTTTCTGCCCTCACCTCCACCCACTCTTCTCCCAGTCCACACTGCCCCCCGTCCTCACAACCCTTCCCTCTGCTGTGTCCTGGCCTCTGTGCTCCTGGCCTGGAAGGAGCCCCAGCCTCCCAGCACCACAGCTGCAGTGTCAGGGCCTGCCTACAGGTCGAGCCCTTTCCCAGGCCAGGCCTTTGCACGTGCTGCTCCCTCTGCTGGGAAGCATCTTCCTCCACTTCCTGTCTGGCAGGTTGCTATTCCTCCTTTATGTCTCCCCATCTCCTAGAGATTTTCTCTGGGCCTGCCATCCCTCTTACATAGCACTTATTGAAGAATATTATTCTGTATTAACCTGCATGTCTGGTTCACATGGGTCCATTCTGTTCTCTGCTCGATCAGCTCCAGGAACAAAGCAGGAGCTTTGGGGGAAAGAACCCAGGGATGTAACTGTCAAGTATGTGGCTGTCCCCCTTCTACCATGGATGGCATGGGTGATACCCACAGCACAGCATATAAAGCTCAGCTCAGCAGTTCCTCCCAACTCCACCTCTACCTGCTGTGTGATCCAGTCCCTCACTCCCGGAGCAGGACAGTGCACATCTCCTGAAAGCCTGACTCAGAGCCCCGGGCTCCTGGCCTGTACAGTGGGCACTTTTGGGTCAGTCCATACGGTGGTTTGGATACTAAGCTGTTGGAGATGTACGTGCCCCCCCGGTGCCTGACCACAGAGATAACTCTCCTCACACACAGCAGGTCTACCCCACCCCAGGCTACAAGGCTGCCCTGCACCCCAGTCTCAAGTTTTCATCACTTAACAGCCACTGGACCCTGACTCTGTGCCAGGCTCTGTGCTGGAGGTGAGGGGACAGGAGTTGTGCTGTTCACAGGATGTCTTTTTGGAGAGACAGGACTTGGCCGTGGTGGCTCTGCCCACAGAAGAATCTGCTCTGGTGGTTTGGATGTGTTTGGAGGACCCTGGAGGGCTTCCTGGAGGAGGGGTGGAGGGCACAGGGTGCTGGGGAGATGGCTGGTCCTGGGCCATGGTGTGAGAGGAGAGTCAGGGCGAGGCTGGGTCTTGTAGGCTCTTTCTCTCTCTCTGCTCTGGCTTCCTCTCTTTGTAACTCCACCTGTTTCCTTTCCCTGGCCACCTCCCCTCTAATCTTGCTCTGGGGCTGGGAGGGGCAAGCAGCGTATTCAAGTCCATCCACTCCTGCAGTTTAGGGTCTTTAGTGTCTAGAAGGGAGGTTATTGTTCCCACATTGGGTGAGGCAGCTGGAATCAGAAGGTCCTCCATTCATTTGTCAAGATCTCACCAGAAGCATCTCTAGTGTCCTCCTTGGAACTGGCTTCCAGAGCTTTGTCCAGCTCTATAGGGCATCCTTGGGGAGCAGGGGAGTGCAGCCATCCCTGCCCCAAGCAGAGGGCGTTTGGGGGCTGGGGAGAAGGAAAAGGTTCTCAGAGCAGAGTCAAACATCCAGTCTGAGAACCTTCCTGTCTAGCCATTCCCCTTCCGTTTGTCTTGGGTAAAATGGGCTTCTTACTAAAGCCGGTGACCCCAGTGTGGTACCTGGGCACAGAGGACATAGCTGCATGGCATCCACACATTTCTGTCTGGTCATCCCCAGAACCCATTTCTCCTTCTCGCCTCCTTGTACCAACTCTTCCAGGAAGGGCCCCCAGGTTCAGAGCCCCTCCCATGACCTGCTCTTTCTGATAATGGCCACCAGGGAGCACAGAGTCCTGAGGCAGCTGCTGTTCTTGGTCCTGAAATTATGACACCGACAGGGAGGTCGTGAAGATTCCCTGAATTTTGGTGGCTGCAACCGTTTTAGCTGTTCCTTTGGAAGACATAGGTATTTAGGTTCAGTAATCATGGAGAAAGCAAGAGAGTTCCAGAAAAGCATCTATTTCTGCTTCATTGACTATGCCAAAGACTTTGACTGTGTGGATCACAATAAACTGTGGAACATTCTGAAAGAGATGGGAATACCAGACCACATGACCTGCCTCTTGAGAAACCTGTATGCAAGTCAGGAAGCAACAGTCAGAACTGGACATGGAACAACAGACTGCTTCCAAATAGGAAAAGGAGTACGTCAAGGTTGTATATTGTCACCCTGCTTATTTAACTTATATGCAGGGTATATCATGAGAAACGCTGGGCTGGAAGAAGCACAAGCTGGAATCAAGATTGCTGGGAGAAATATCAATAACCTCAGATATGCAGATGACACCACCCTTATGGCAGAAAGTGAAGAGGAACTGAAAAGCCTCTTGATGAAAGTGAAAGAGGAGAGTGAAAAGGTTGGCTTGAAGCTCAACATTCAGAAAACAAAGATCATGGCATCTGGTCCCATCACGTCATGGAAAATAGATGGGGAAACAGTGGAGACGGTGTCAGACTTTATTTTTGGGGGCTCCAAAATCACTGCAGATGCTGATTGCAGCCTTGAAATTAAAAGACGCTTACTCCTTGGAAGGAAAGTTATGACCAACCTTGATAGTATATTAAAAAGCAGAGACATTACTTTGCCAACAAAGGTCCATTTAGTCAAGGCTATGGTTTTTCCTGTGGTCATGTATGGATGTGAGAGTTGGACTGTGAAGAAAGCTGATCACCGAAGAATTGATGCTTTTGAACTGTGGTGCTGGAGAAGATTCTTGAGAGTCCCTTGTACTGCAAGGAGATCCAACCAATCCATTCAAATCTGGGTGTTCATTGGAGGGACTGATGCTAAAGCTGAAACTCCAATACTTTGGCCACCTCATGCGACGAGTTGACTCACTGGGAAAGAGTCTGATGCTGGGAAAGATTGGGGGTGGGAGGAGAAGGGGACGACCGAGAATGAGATGGCTGGATGGCATCACCGACTCTGTGGATATGAGTTTGAATGAACTCCGGGAGTTGGTGGTGGACAGGGAGGCCTGGCGTGCTGTGATTCATGGGGTCGCGGAAAGTCGGACACGACTGAGCGACTGAACTGAACTGAGCAAGGGAGTTTCAGAAAAACATCTACTTCTGCTTCATTGACTGTGCTAAAGTTTTTGACTGTGTGGATCACAACAAACTCTGGAAAATCATGAAAGAGATGAAAGTACCAGAACACCTTACCTATCTCCTAAGAAACCTACTGTGTTTCGAGCAGTAACAGTTGGAAGTGGATATAAAACAACGGACTGGTTCCAAATTGGGGAATGTGTACAACAAGACTATATTTTCACCCTCTTTATTTACTTTATATGTACAGGACATCATGAGAAATGCCAGGCTGGATGAATCACAAGCTGGAATCCACATTGCCAGTGGAAATATCAACAATCTCAGATATTCAGATGTTACCACCTTAAGGGCAGAAACTGAGGAGGACCTAAACAGCTTCTTGATGAGGGTGAAATAGGAGAGTGAAAAAGCTGGCTTGAAACTCAACATTTAAAAAAACTAAGATCTTGGCACCTGGTCCCGTCACTTGCATGACAAATAGAAGGAGAAAGTTTGGAAACAGTGACAGAGTTTATTTTCAATTTCACTGCAGATTGCGACTGAAGCCATGAAGTTATAAGATGCTTGCTCCTTGGAAGGAAACCTATGACAAACTTAGACAATGCACTTAAAAGCAGACACATCACTTGCCAACAAAGCTATGGTACTTCCAGTAGTCATGTACAGATGGGATAGTTGAACCATAAGAAGCCTGAGCACCAAACAATTCATGTTTTTGAATTGTCATGCTAGAGAAAACTCTTGAGAGACCTTGGGTCTACAGAAGATTAACCAGTAAATCCTAAAGAAATCAACCCTGAATCTTCATTGGAAGGACTAATGTTGAAGCTAAAGCTAAAATACTTTGGCCACTTGATACGAAGTGATGACTCATTGGAAAATACTGATGCTGGGAAAGATTGAGGGCAGGAGAAGGGAGTGGCAGAGGATGAAATGGTTAGATTAACAATACTGACTCAATGGACATGAATTTGAGCAAACTCCAGGAGATAGTGGAGGACAAGGAGCCTTGTGTGCTACAATCCACGGGATAGCAAAGAGTTGAACACAACTTAGTAAATGAACAATGAGCACAAAAGGGTTTCATGTTGATGAACACTTTCAATCATTTGGAAACAGACGTGGGCACGAATATCACCTTTAATATTAATAATTCTTACATTGGGTATCCTGTGTTTCACTTGCTGTGTGGTTTTCTTTCATCTCTTGGTGGCCCGAGCTGTAGGACCTTCCTGTACGGCAGGTGATTCCAGGGGGCAGGGGAAGAGTATGAGGTTGGACGCACAGCTTGGCATCACATACCCAGGTCAGTAGGTCAGCGCTGTAGGTCCCTCCCATATTTCTTAGGCATATCCCTCCACAGCAGGGGCATCTCCACCCTGGGATGAGCCCATGAAGGTGCCCGGGACACAGCAGGGTCACAGCTAACACTTCCTGGCTTTGACTCTTGCAAGTGAATCAGGAGTGTAAGCGTGTGTGAAGCTACCATCTGTGACAGGAGAGGAGAGAGAGGGCCGGCCCCAGTGGGCAAGGGAAGACACAGGTCCTTAATGCGATTTTATTTAAGAAGTCAGAACACCCCCCATCCATCCATTTCCTGCCATCAGCCCAGCAGATTGGCAGCTTTCCCCTCATCCTTCTAGGCTGCTTTCCTGTGTCCTGGGACCAAGAATCTGCCAAGGGCTCACTGCTCTTGAAAGTGAATGAAGAACGTCCGGATCTCCTTCGGGTAGATGGTGATGTTGGGGCCTCCTGGTGGAGGTGAGGGACAACTGGAGTTGCCTGGGGGCAGAGAGGGTCTGTCCAGCACGGCGCCTGCACCATCTGCTTCCCCAGGTCCCCTCCTTCCAGCATCCCCCAGGTAACACAGCTCCTGCTGCGTCTGTGGCTCCCACTGTGATCACAGCCCTTAGCTGACCCCTCTTGACGGGACTGCACTCCTGGGGGGCCTCTTTCGTTTCTGACCTCCCCTGAGGACACAGCACAGTCGAGGCATGTACAGGGGGCTCTGGCCCTGCTTCGTCTCGTATCTCCATGGGTTGTGGCCCCGTATATGTGCATAAGAGTCTTCTCACTGAGGCCATGAGGGGCCCTGCCCTTGATCTCAACGGGCTCCATTGAGCGTTCACACCCTGGGGCTTAGGCATCCCCCTTGGGATTAAAGTGGTTTCTCCGTTCATCCATCCACCTTACCATCCGTCCGTCCTTCCATCCCTGAATCCAGTTCCTCCACCCGTCCATTGTTGTCACTCCATCCAACCTCCAGGCATCCGTTCTCTCATCCATCCGCCCATGCATACATCATCCATCCGTGTTCCTTCCTTCCATTCATCTTTCACCCATCCATATGCAACCAGGTATCTTCCTGCGTTCACATACTTCCTTCCCTCCTTACATCCTTTTTATCCAAGTAAATATCCTCCTTTCTTCAATCTGTAATACATTGATTATTTGCCTACCAAAATCAGTGCAGATGGTGACTGCAACCATGAAATTAAAAGACGCTCCTTGGAAGAAAATCTATGACCAAACTAGACAACATATTAAAAAGCAGAGACATTACTTTGCCAATAAAAGTCTGTTTGGTTTTCCAGTGGTGATGTGAGAGTTGGACTTTAAAGAAAACTGAGCACCAAAGAATTGATACTTTTGAACTGTGGTGCTGAAGGCTCTTGAGAGTCCCTTGGACTGCAAGGAGATCCAACCAGTCCATCCTAAAGGAAATCAGTCCTGAATATTCATTCGAAGGACTGATGCTGAAGTTGAAACTCTAGTACTTTGGCCAGCTGATGCAAAGACTTGACTCATTGGAAAAGACCCTGATGCTGGGAAAGACTGAAGGGAGGAGGAGAAGGGGACGACAGGGGATGACATCTCCTGGTTGTCATGGTTGGATGGTTGGATGTCATCACCGACTCAATGGACATGAGTTTGTGTAAGCTCACGTGCAAGTCTTGGGTTCATCTAGACATGGGTGGGGTGTGTGGTGTTGAACACACAGGTGCACACACACTCACACAGCCACACACACATGAACACACACACGGTGTGGAGCCCTGGCAGGTGGAAAGTGAACTGAAGCTTAGAGTCTACAACCTTCTTTGGTTGATTCAGGAAGGCTGAGACCAGTAAGCTCCAGGTCACACAGGCCTTATGGGCAGAGCTGGGGTCTGGCTAGGGGTCAGGCTGGGGACCTGGAACACGGTCAGGACCAGGGCGTCCGAACCTCTGGGGTGGTGAGGGTCCCACGTGCTCCAGGTCCAGCGATGCATGTCGCTCACGTCCCAGGTCCCTGTGAGCGAGCGCTCCTCCACGGACACCACGGAGCCCAGTCCCCGCAGCACAGACTGCAGGACAGAGCACAGGGAGGGGTGGACACCCGGACCCCAGATCTGAGCAGAGAACCTGACAGCAGGGCGGCCGCACCAGGGCCCAGGGCCCAGCATCCCCACATTCATTGCAGTGCAAGTCCCTGCGGGAGGAGGGGCGGTGCCATTTTGCAGATGAGGGACTGAGGCTGGGGGGAGCTGGCCGCCCGGGCTCAAGCTGGATCAGCACTCCCAGCAGGTGGCAGGCAGGTGGGGCCGCCCCAGGAAATGCCCGGTCACCAGGGTTGTGTCCCGAGGGGGCCTCCTCCTGGGGCCGCAGCGGGACGCGGGAGGGGCAGGTCACCTGCAGGCTCATCGTCACAGGCCGAGACAGCAGGGGGTCCTGGTCCACCTCGTACAGGTGCTGGAGCCGCAGCAGGACGCGGCGGAGGGCTGCCTTGGCCTTGCGCTTTCGGTCTTAGGGACAGAAGGAAGGCGGCGTGAGCACAGCAGTCTGTGCCTGGCGCGTCCCACTCTCAGCCCCACCGCACATCTTCCACCTCCCTCGGAAGCGGCGAACACAGCCCCACTTTGCAGATGAGCCAAACAAGGCTCAGAGAGGGGCGGGCACGTGCCCAGACACACACAGCTGGTGTGCATAAAGAAGGAGGGAGAGGATTCCACCCCAGGTGCAGCCAAAGCGACCGCCTCCCTCCGCCCACACTGGGGCCGGCGCTGAAGTCTGGAAAGTCTTTATTCTTGTTCGCTGGTGAGGTCCTCACTGGGCTCGTCCTTCCACCTTCCAGTTATCTGGAAGATTCTCTCTGGCTTGGCCACTGTGAAGGGTGGTACACGGCCTCATAACCCTGAAGATGAGGTGCCATCTTTAGGGTTGATGTGTCAGGTCATTGCCACCAAGAGCTAGGAAATGTGTTGTAATACAGCTTCCACCTGCTGGGTCCTTGGTGACCAAATGAGAAGACCCATGCTGCCCACCCCACAGACCACAGAGACATAATGACCTATGCTGTGTGAGGAGAGAGGGCATGTGGGCTCCTTGTTACTGCAGCCTACGAGGTCTGCAATGTCTCTTGTCGCCATTCAAGTGCTGAGACTAGGGACTGGAGCCCTAGAATCAGGGAAGGACTTCTCAGAGTAGAACATGAAGTTGACCAGGACAATGGTGATGAAGATGGAAATGCTGGTGATAATGTTGGTGGTGATGATGATGGTGATAACGGTGATGAGGGCGGTCATGGTGATGATGGTGTGGTGATTATGACAGTGATGGTGAAGACAATGATGGCAATGCTCATGCTGGGGGCGATTCCTTGAGGATTCGAGCATCATGAGAGGCAGCAGGCCTCACGCCATCGCCTGTGGCTCCCCTGATTCAGTCTCTACCGATGTCTCTCTAGGAGGACGGACCTGCCCAGCCCAGCCCCCTTCGCCTCCTCTTTGGCACAAGCTGCCCCCAGAACGTGCGTTCTCAGTGCACTCAGCCTGACACACACAACAGCGGAGGAGGCTCTGTCACCACAGGTGAGGCTCCCCCATCTCACCTGCTGTGACAAGTGGAGATGCTGTGGGTCAGTGTTAGAATTCTCGAGTCTACAGGGTTGAGCCACAGTTGGCAACACCCCTCTACCAGGTGCAAAGATGACCTTTGGCCTCTGCCTGTTTCCACCTTCTCCTCATTTCACAGACACGTGGAGTGCGCCAGCCCTCGGTGGGTCTCTTGGAGCAGGGGGCTGGCTGAGGCACAGTCGGTCCATCCTTTGAGAAGCATGGAGTTAAGGGAGCAGATAAGGTGCAGCAACCCCAGTCTGAGGAACAGGTTCCCGGCAGTTGTTTCCTCCTCCAGGAAGCCCTCCCTGATCCCCTGCTGGGGACTTCCCTCTGTACACAGTCACTGCATCGGATGTTATCCAGACCCACCTTGTTCCTGCTTGCTGAATGACCTGCCTCCCTGAGGGCCTCAGATCCCTCACTGGACAGATAAGGGAACCAGGTGACCTCACAGAGCCTGGACGACTCTGAGGAGAGCCCCTCTGTCCAGTGATGGGCTGGGGACCGGGCTGACATGTGGAGGCGGGAATGAGTCTGGACACCTGAACACCTGCCGCACCTTTCCGGAGAGTCTGCAAGTGCTCTGTGTGCTTCGAGCTGTACTTCCAGCCGGGGATGCTGAGGATCTGCAGGTGGACACTGGAGGGGAGTGTCACAGCCTCTTGCTTCCAAAAACCATTCCAACTGCGTCTGTGGGCAGTTTCTGCAAGGCAGATGGACAACAAGGAGAGGCTTTGGGCCAAACTCTCCTCTCAGCATTCTTAGCTTTCCACACTAAGGCCCCCATTGAATCTGATCTCTTTCCCTCGACCACGCCGCATGCAGCCTGAAGCACCTGCTGGTGCAAATGCCCCAAACTGCCCCGAACCTCTAGTCCAGCCCTTTCAAAACTGCAGACGGGGAGACTGAGACCAGAGGGAAGACGCCATTTCTTCCAGAAAATGCAGCGAGTTCACACAGAGACCTGCTTTGTGCACAATTTGAGAAGCCAGCTCCCGTGCTGTCATCTATCACTGCCTCTGCCCAGAGGGACTCAGCCCTCCTCTTCCAGGAGATGGTCTGTTCAATTCTGGGCTCCAGCCGGAGCCGCCGTCCCCTCACAGTTCCCAGGCCATGGGGATTGGTCAGGCTTGGGTCACGTGATTCGATCAGGGCCAATCAGAACCTTTCTCTGGGATCTCTGCTCTTGAAAGAGGAGTTTCATTTCCTCACACTAGCTGTATGACCTTGAACAAGTCATTGAACCCTCTTTAACCTCAGGATGCCCACGTTTACAAGGAGGGGCTTAGATCTGAGGGCCCTGGTCACTTCCTGCCCCATAGTAGCCCAGATCCCTGCGGGCACCAGCTCAACCCCAGCGCTAGACAGGTCGGCTCACCCGGGGCGGTGATGACAGATGCACTGAGGACCCCCCACCTCACCACTCATCTCTCTGGGCATCACGACGGGCCGGTGCTGCAGCGCCAGCCCGCTCCTCGGGCGCAGGCCACTGGTGAGGGCCCTGGGTCCCAGAAGGAGCCAGAGCAGCGGGCGGATGACCGAGGTGTCGTTCAGTGTGAGGCCGTTGCCCAGGGCACCCCTGTCATTGTTCCACAGCCGCCGGTGGAGCATGACCTGCAGGGACAGCTGTCTGAGCGGCCTGCCTGGGCCCTGCAGTCCCCAGGAGTGACCAGAGGGGCCTCCTCCTACCTCCACCTGCCCGTCCCCTTGGCTGGAGACGCCATGCGCCTGCTCGGACAGCAGCACCAGCCTGCTTCGTCGGTCCTGGATGAAGGCCGATTGGACCATGGGGTAGTAATTCTGTGGACAGAAACATGGGCAGGCTGGTGGTGGGGGCTGGGGGCCAGGTCAGCCAGCAGGTCTGGGGCCTCCCTCTGGCCCCAGGCGGCCTCCTGCATGGGCACAGCAGCAGCCCAAGGTGGCACAGTAGTGGAGGGAGGGGCTCTGACTGTGAGATGGACACATTGGGATTCCAATCCAGCTCCACTGCTTCCTGACCTTATGCCCTGGGGGACCCAGCCTGCACAAGCCTCCATTTCCCCATCTGTAAAATGTGCCCAAAAGGTCCCCCTGGTGCAGGGAGACAATGAGGCATCTGTGCCAGTCCATCCTGGGATGACCCCCAGCCAGGGGTTCCCAAATAGAAAGGGGCTGGTGTCTGGGCTGGAAAGCGCTCATACAACATTTTGTTCTATTTATTTGTTCTATTGGAGCAAGATGTCCTGGGCTGATTTCCCCGGACTCTCTGGAGCCCAGGCCACAGTGGGTGAGGACCAGGCACAGAGATGAAGGGACAGAATTTCAAGGAAGACAGAGCAGGGAGGGAACACACCCCTTCTCAGGGCCCCGGTGGAAGGAGAGAGAACCAACAGGGACGGAGGCTTAGGAGGTGGTCAGCACGGCACTGCCCCTGGATCATCCCAGTGCTCAACACACTTCTCTTCCCAGGAGAGCACCGAGGCCCAGGACTCGCCCGAGGCCACGCTGATGGAGGGAGAGGCCCGGGGAGCTGATTGATTTTGGAGTTCAGACCCTGCTCAGCCCTCCCTGGCAGCCAGGCTGTGACTCAGCTCAGAGCAACTGAGGAAGGTCACACCCCATTCAGGCCTAGCCAGGTACCACATGCTTAACCCTCAAGCAACCCCCAGTGGGTCACCTGCTGACCGAGGAGGACCTGCGGCGCACACAGGAGACCTCAGGGACATGCCACACCCGCGGCCCCAGACTCTGAGACCAGGTCCGAACATGCCTGGCCTGCAGCCCCTAGTGGCAGACTCAGGGCAGCGGGGCTCTGGGAGATGCTCTGGACCTAAGGGGTCGCTCCTGCCTAAGGCCACCAGGACTGGATCTGCGGCTGCCACACCAGGACAGCTCAGGGCGTACCCGAGCGATGGAGTTCCACACGTGCTGCCGGTAGGGCCTGCGCTGCATCTCGTAGCCATTGTTGTCCGAGTAGAGGACCCGCCCCGTGTTCAGGTCAGTGCTTGTCCTCAGGATGGCCTCGCGGTTCAGCTCCAAGGGGCCCACCCGGTACTCCTGCTCTATGCGATGGCAGAGCAGCTCCCCGTCAGAGCTCTGGGGCCCGCGGGCCAGCCGGGAGTAGATGGCGAACATGGGCTCACTGTCGTTCACCTCCCTGGAGGAGAAGCAGGACAGGTAGGGCAAGCCTGGGGAGCCTTCTGGACGCCCTGCCCTTCTCCTTTCTTCCTTCCTCTCCTTCCGTTTCCCTCCCACCACCCTTCCTGCAGCCAGGGGGCCGGGGAGCCTGCTTGGGCAATAACAGGAGGGACCCTGTCCTCTGAAGACTCTGGTTACCCAGCCAGCCCTGGGGGCTCTGTCTGTCCTGCTAATGAAAACACAAGGACTGCTCTCGTGTGTTGGTCGCTGTCACCGTGGGCTCCTGTCCCGCCTCCGGACTTAGGTACCACCAAGGTGACACAGCGCAGGCGAGCACAGCAGGGCTGCAGAGACCGGAGCAGCTCACGACGTCATCGAACTTCCGTGGAGGAGGGACCGTGCGCCGCGCCCAGGTCCAGGAGCGGGGTGTCTGAGACGAGGACGGGCCCTCATTTCCTCCTTCACCTGCCTGTGAGCACCTCCATGTGCTGAGCCCAGCAGGGCCGCCTCACCTGTAGAAGTACTGCCGGATCTCAGTCACCAGCGGCCCCGCCACGATCTCCATCCTCACAGCCTCCCATGCTGGCTCTGCTCTACCACTGGGCGTGAACACATAATTGTCTGAAACGGGGCCTTGCCTGACGTCACTGTTTGCGTGATACTCCATGAAACTCTGGGTCACCTGTACTGTTCGGTTACTCTGCCTGCGCAGAAGGGAAAGAGAGAAGAGTGTCATCGTCATGGACAATGTGTCATCCTCATGCTAGAACCAAGCTCACAGAGCCTCTGGAGATGCCAGCCTGGAACCAGGGGGGACACAAACAACCTCCTAAGTGCACCAGTGACATCTGTGAACTCACTCAATGAAGCTCATGCACTTGGTTTGGAGAAGAGCAGTATGGACCCACCAGAGCTCACTTGACATCAGATCCTGTCCCTTTCCTGGTTGTTGCTGTTGTTCGGTTGCTAAGTCATGTCCGAATCTTCTGACCCCACACACTAAAGCACACAAGGTTTACCTGTGCTTCACTATCTCCTGGAGTTTGCTCAAAGTCATGTCCATCGAGTTGGTGATGCTATTTAACCATCTCACCCTCTGCTGCCGCCTTCTCCTTTTGCCTTCCATCTTTCCTAGCATCAAGATCTTTTCCAATTAATGGCCTCTTCCCATCACATGATCAAAATATTTGAGCTTCAGCTTAAGCATCAGTCTTTCCAATGAATATCAAGGGTTAATTTCCTTTAGGATTGACTAGTTTCATCTCCTTGCAGTCCAATGAACTCAAGAGTCTTCTGCAGTACCACACTTCAAAAACATCTTTATGGTCCAACTCTCAAACCCTCACAAGACTACTGCAAAGACCAAAGCTTTAAGTATATGGATATTTGTTGGCAAAGTGATATATCTATTTTTTAATATACTGTGCAGATTTCACATAGTTTTTTTGCCATGGAACAAGGATCTTTAATTTCACGTTACATCACGACTTGCTGCAGTAATTTTTGGAGCCCAAGAAAATAAAATCTGTCCCTCTCTCCATTTTTCCTGCTTCTATTTGCCAAGACGTGATAGGACCCAATACCATAATCTTAGTGTTTTGAATGTTGACTTTTAAGCCAACTTTTTCACTCTCCTCTTTCACCTTCATCAAGAGGCTCTTAGGCTCCTCCTTCACTTTCTGCCTTTATAGCGGTATCACTTGCAAATCTGAAATTGTTGATATTTCTCCCAGCAGTCTAGATTCCCCCTTGTGGTTCATTCAGCCTGGCATTGCACATAAGTTAAATAGTCAAAGTGACACTGCACAGCCATGAGGAACTCCTTCCCCAATTTTGAACCAGTTGGTTATTCCACGTCCAGTTCTAACTCTTGCTTCTTGAGTTGTATACAGTTTTCTCATGAGATAGGTAAGGCGGTCTGGTGTTCCCATTTCTTTAAGAATTCTTCACAGTTTGTTTTGATCCAAATCCAAGGCTTTAGTATAATTAGTGAAGCAAAAATAGATGTTTTTTTCTGGAATTCCCTTGCTTTTTCCCTGATCCAACATATGTTGGCAATTTGACCTCTGGTTCCTCTGACTCTATAAATCCAACTTCTGCATCTGGAAGTTCTCAGTTCACATACCGCTGAAGCCTAGCTTAAAGGATTTTGAATACATCCTTGCCAGCATGTGAAATGAGAGCAACTGTACAGTAGTTGGAACGTTCTCTGGCATTGCCCCTCTTTGGGACTGGAATGAAAGCTGACCTTTTCACAGTCCTGGGGCCACTGAGTTTTTCAAACTTGCTGACATACTGAGGGCAGCACTATAACATCCTCTTTTAGGATTTTAAGTCGATCAGCTGGAATTCCATCACCTTCACAAGGTTTGTTCGTAGTAATTCTTCCTAAGTTGAAAGAACTCTTACAACTCCACAATAAAGAACAGCCCAATTGTGAGATGGGCAAAGGATCTAAAAAGACATTTCACCAGAGAAGATGCACAAATGGCCAAGAGGCCCATGAGTAGCTGCTCAGCATCTACAGTCCATAGCGTTGGAAATCAAGCCACAATGAGACAGCACATCACATACCCTAGGGTAGCTATATGGAACTGGCAGTTCATGCAAATGTAGGGGGGATGTGGGGAGATCAGACCTTCCTAGTTTTGGATAAGATTGAAAAATGGTGCAGCTGGGTGGGACACAGCCCAAAAATTTCTCAAAGTGTTAAACATAGAGTTTCCTGTGACCAAACAATTCCACCCCTAGGAAATGACCCAAGAGAAAGGAAAGCTTTTGTCAACACAAAATCTTGTACATGCAGTTCACAGCGGACTTATTCACAAAAGGCCCAGAATGAAAAGCACCCACTTGTCCATGAGGTAAGGACTGCATAAGTGAACCAAGAAATATCTGTCCATGGAATATGAGTCACCCCGCAAAGGAGCTGGGCCTCACTCACACCGCAGTGTGAGCGACGCTCGGAAATATGATGCTGCGTGGAGGAGTACATCATGCGAAAGGCCAGGCTGGACCACAAGCTGGAATCAAGATCGCCAGCAGAACAGCAATCTGAGATATGCAGATGAAAGTGAAAGTGAAAATCCCTCAGTTGGATCCGACTCTGTGCAACCCCATGTACTTTACGGTTCATGGAATTCTCCAGGCCAGAATCCTGGAGTGGGTAGTTTTTCCCTTCCCCAGGGGATCTTCCAACACCAGGGATTGAACCCAGGTCTTCTGCATTTCAGGTGGATTCTTTACCTGCTGAGCCACAAGGGAAGCCCAAGAATACTGGAGTGGGTAGCCTATTCCTTCCCCAGGGGATCTTCCCGACCTAGGAATTGGAACTTGGGTCTCCTGCATTGCAGGTGGATTCTTTACAAACTGACCTATCAGGAAAGCCCTACATATGCAGATGATACCACTCTAATCATAGAGAATGAAGAGGAACTAAAGACACTTTTGATGAGGGTGAAAGGCAAGAGTGAAAAAGATGGCTTAAATCTGAACATTCAAAAAACTAAGCTTATGGCATCTGTTCCCATCACATCATGGCAAATAAAAGAGAGAAAAATGGGAACAGAGACAGACTTAATTTCTACCTCCAAAATCACTGCAGATAGTGACTGCAGCCAAGAAATTTAAATACACTTGTTCCTTGGAAGGAAAGCTATGACAAATGTAGACAGCATACTAAAAAAAACAGAGATATCACTTTGCCGACAAAGGTCTGCATAGTCAAAGCTATGGTTTTTCCAGTAGTTATGTAAAGATGGGAGAAGTGGACCATAAAGCCATAGACTTGATGCTTTCAAATTGTGGTGCTTGGGAAGATTCTTGAGAATCCCTTGGACTGCAAGGAGATCCAACCAGTCAATCCTAAGGGAAATCAACCCTGAATATGCATTGGAAGGACTGATGCTAAAGTTGAAGCTTCAATACGTTGGCCATCTGATGAGAAGAGCAGACTCATTGGAAAAGATTCTGATGCTGAGAAAAATTGAGGGCAGGAGGAGAAGGGGATGACAGAGGATGAGATGGTTGGATGGCATCACTGACTCAGTGGACATGAATATGAGCGAACTCCCGGAGGAAGTCGAGGACAGAGGAGCCTGGGGCACTGCAGGTGACAGGGTCACAAAGTCGGACACGCTGTAGCGACAGAACAGCAACAACCAGGTGAAGGATACCAGGCTCAAAGGGCGCACAGGCTGTGATTCCACTGAATTAAATGTCTAAACTAAGCAAGTCCAGAAGATTCCACTAGCCAGGTAGCCCTGTGTGTGTGCTTAGTTGCTCAGTGGTGTCTGACTCTTTGCAACCCCATGGACTCTAGCTTGCCAGGCTCCCTTGTCCATGGGATTCTCCAGGCAAGATTACTGGGGTGGGTTGCCATGTCCTTCTTCAGGCGATCATCCCAATCCAGGGACTGAACCCAGGTCTCTTGCATTGCAGCTGGATTCTTTACCATCTGAGCCAGCAGGGAAGCCAGGTCCCTGAGGGAGGTGAAAAAGGACATGTGAGGATTCTCTTGGGGGTGATGTGAATGTCCTAACCTGAGTGTGGAGATGCCTGTACAACGCTGTGATCACAGGGAACCGCACAGACGTGTACAGTGTAAGGTGATGACTAGGACAGTATGTGAATTTCAGCAACACCCTTGCCATATATAGAACAAAGGCCCTCCTCCAGCAAAACTGCCCTGGGGTGGTCTGTGCACATGGTGGCTGCCTGCCTTAGGCCTTTGCACATGCGGGTCCTTCCCAGGAACCTCTGCCCCCTCCTCTGACCCTCAGACTCCCTCCGGCCCTTCAAGGCCTCACCCCTGGCTCCAGGGCCTCATCCCCGCCAAGCCCACGCTGCCCCACCCTTTCTCAGTCCCAACAGCCTCCCCTCTCCGACTCTGCAGCAGGCGCTAGTGGTTCCCCTACCGGGATGTGAGGTGGCCCCATAAGGAACACGCTGTCCTCCCCTGAGCCTAAAGCTGAAGACACAGAAGGTAAGGAAGGTGGGCAGCCGGACATGTGCTCTTCCCCTGGGAAGTGCTGTGTGGGGTTCCAGCTTAGGGATGGGGTCCCTGAGGGAGGGAAGAACGGGGTGGACAGATGGAGCTGGCTGTTCAGGGGTGCTCCAGAAGGGGCATGGGGCCTGAGTGATGACAGAGCTCAAGCTGGCCTGCAGACTCCACCTTTCAAAGCATGACCCCTTGGGCGGGGGAGCGGGTCACTCACAACCTGCTAGGGTGACAGTCCATTTCTTCTGCTCCACCACACTCTCTGCAGTCAGCCCTGACTACGCACCTCAGGCCCTCTCAAGAAGGACCTGTGGGCTGACTGCAGGAGGGAGCCCCATTGAGGGGGTCCAGGTCTGTGCTTGCAGACTGCTGACAGATGACAGGGCTGAGCTGCAGGTGACTCTCACCTCAGACCAACGTGTCTTCCTCCCTTTCTCTGGCTGCCTCTTCCTTCTCTTTCCTTACCTCACTTTCTGCCTGGTGCCCGGCCCCCCACCCCAGGTTCCTTGCCCCTCTCCCTGGCAAACTTCTGCTCCGGTTAGGAGATCACATCAAGAAACAGAAGTCGGTGTGTTGGACAAAGAGCTGAAGAGGTATCAAAACTGCCTATCATGTGGCCTCACCTTGGACAGGGCTGACTTCAAACTCTGGGGGCCTTTCCTGGGGCTCAGCTGCCCTCTCTGCTGCCAACGAATAGCTGGTGGTGAGTGAATAGTTCAGTGGATGGGTGGATGGATGGACGGATGGTTGGATGGATGGATGATGGATAGAAACCGGGAAGGTTAGATGCATAGATAAGTGGCCGTGTGAGTGCGTAGTGGATGGGACCGTGGGTGAATAGATGGATTTCATGTGGCTTTCAGTTTTAAAAAGTTGATCTCATGATTAGTATATTTTCCCAGGGTATGTTAGTAAATACCCCATTTTCTGAGGATTAAAATCTTTGGAATGAACAAGTTCAAGAAAGGCTGTATGGACCTGGCTTAGGTTCCCACAACTAGATATAAACCTGGTTGCGCTGCAGGGAGCTTCACCACCATCAGGCTCTCGCCCTGCAGCTGAGGAAATGGAGACCCAGGAACGGCATTACCTGCCCCGGGCCGGGGTCCTCCTGGCCTCAGAGGCAGCAATGACTGCACCTCACCTCTCCCAGACGCTGTGCATCAGGTTGGTGTCTGTGTCCAAGAACACGGTGTAGCAGTCATTCTCCACAGGTACCAGGTGGCAGCCCACTTGTCCGCCACGTCTCCTGAGTCTGCGTCCAAAATGCTGGGTGCTGGCCACAAAGGGTGCAGTCTCCCGAGTGGCCTTCTGGGTACTCCTGCTGGGCCAGATGCTGTAGTGCCGGTAACTAAGTCCTGGGATCATGGTCAGCACGTGCAGGTCATAGGCAGAGGTCATCTCCTTCGAACTCTGGACCTGAAAGGCCTGAGGGACAAGAAGAATGATGGATGTCTGGTATGGAAGATGCCTTAGTCTCCTTGGAAACCCCGGGCTTATACACCTGGTGGATGGAGTGCTTGCTCTGCACAGAGACAGCTGGGTCATCCATCACTGGGCTGAGCTGGGTTCCCCTCCTGCATCCTCCCTGCTCAACTGGGTCCAACCTCTTCTCTCTCCTTCCTCTTTCTCCATCAGGGCTGCAAACCACCTGCCCTCTTGCCACACTCCCTCCTGTTCCTGCCTCTGAGCCGTTGCTCATGCTGTTCCCTTGACCTGTTTGAAGGGGGCTCCCTTGTCTCTTAATCCTCCAATTTCCCCCAGAAGGGAGGTTTCCAGATTATCCTGCAGGACTTTCTCCATCTCCATGTCATCTGATTCAGGGAAGGGAGTTGGATGAGGACTCTAGGTCCATACAGAAGGTCCTTCACTCTCTAGGGAACAAGTGTCATTTCTGAGTCTTGTGCGGAGGGTTTGGGGGATCTATGAAGAAACATGTTTCGCTTCATAGTCTCCAGCACGGCCTTTCTCTGAGCTAAAGAAGACACCTCACACCCCAAACCTGTCCTGAAGGATCTCCTCCACAATTGTCATCTGTCACTCCTACACTTTCTTATTTTCTTCTTTCCTGCATCCCCCACTAAAATAGAGCCCCATGAGAGCAAGGATTATTGTCTACATGATTATTAAAGTTTCTCTGGGAGTTGGTGATAGACAGGGAGGCCTGGCGTGCTGTGATTCATGGGGTCGCAAAGAGTCGGACACGACTGAGCGACTGAACTGAACTGAACTGAGTGCCTAGAGTAAAGCCTGGCACATACTAGGTGTTCAGTAGTATTTAAGAGCATTTAGACTTAGTGGATGGTGCCTTTGGGTGGGGAGGGGACGTTATGTGTTGGGTCTACTCATCCCAACACCCTCGTGTCTCCCGACCATGACAGGAATCTTCCTCCTCTGTCTCAGCTAAGGATCAGTGCCCTGCCTGCCAGGTCATCACCCCACGCCGTAACTGTCCATTTCTGTGTCTGTTTCTTGAATCCCAGGACGATTCCAGAGTCCACGGATGAGCACTCATCTGAGGCCAGGCCCAGAACAGACATCTGGCAGTGTTTCCGGAATGATGGACTCTCTCACCTCTTCAAAAAAGGGCTGACTTGGTGACAGTAGCGTCACCTCTAGAACCAAGTCTAGCTCCAGGTCTGGGAAGGAGATGAAAAATGACCACACAGGATTTGGGTGCCATAGCCGGGGCCTGCCCCTAACACAGCACCTCCATAAAGAGGCACAATGAGGGCCATTACTGGCCTCCCCATGAGAAGCAGAAATTTACATGGGGATATATATATACTCCCAATGCGGGGCCGGACAGTGCGTGGATGCCTCCCATGGAGCTGAAGATACCATGAGACCTTCCGGGGCAGGAAAAGCAGAGCAGACTTCTGGTCAACTCAGATGCCCGAAGCCCAGGGTCAGGCCCCGGGGTGGATCCACTGACCTTGATGGTGACTCACCCCATGACACCGTCCTCACAGAGCGGGCAGCGCGTCACATGTTCCCTTTAGATGCCCTATGTCTGGGGGCCCAGCACAGAGCAGGGGCAGCAACAGGGCATGCACCATAGACGGGATGTCCCCCTTACCTGTGCAGGCACGGGGCGGCCTGACTCATCTGTGATGCTGACACTGGGGAAGTCCACAGTCAGGGTGATGATGGTGGTGACCGTCCAGGCCAGCGGGTTGTAGACCACCGCAAAGTGACCCCCAGGCTCTGGGCCTGCACACAGAGAACAGGCTCTACTGCTGGACCTTACCTATCCCTCACCCCTGCTGTCCCTCGGAACAAGGGAAACTGCGGCAGGTGAGACCAGCTCTGCAGAGGCCAGGGGGAAGGACAGGCAGACACATGGGCTCCCACGTGCAGCCCCCTCCTCATCTGTTCAAGCTGTGTCCTGGCTCCCAGGAGGGGTGAGAGAGCGTCCGCCCAGAGATGAGGGTCCATGAGCTCCTCACTCATCTCTCCCTGACAGCCCACTTTACTGATGCGGACACTGAGGTGCAGAGAGAAGGGTCAGCTGTCCAAGGTGACCCATGTTTTAAGGCCTGACTCCAAAGCTTGAGAGACTGGAAACGTACAGCAAGTTCTCTGGAGCTTGAAGGGTCAAGGTCAGTCACCAAGGTCAGCACTGGAGGTCTCCTTGGTATGAACCTGGATTCTCTTTCCGCTCCATCCTCCACCAGATGTGCCCCAGGATAAGACCATGTCCAATGACCTCTGGATCCCTGAACACTGCATACACTGTCCAGTCCCCGGCCTCTGCCCACGCAGTTCCCATGGCTGGATGCCTTTCTGGGGTCTCCACCTTGGGGAGTCAGTCACCCTTCTGAGCTCATGGGAATAGCCAACCCCACCAGGAACTGGAAGAACCCAGTTCTAACTCCCTTACTGAGAAAGTCTTCCCCTCCTGACAACAGTCTGCATGGGCAGAGTCCCTGTATGCTGCACCCCTGGTCCCCAGGGCCCTTCTAGACTCTGAAGGTAGGATGGGACTGTACAGAGACACAAAGCAGAGGGCAGAGCTGGGCAGTGCAACCAGGTAGATACCTGCCATGGCCCACTGTGCCCGCACGGGCCTCGCTCACCTGAGTGGGCTGGAGACCTGTCCTGGATGATGGAGGCCATCAGCTGGCGCACCCCTTGCATCCCGGTGCTCAGGTGCTCCACAAACATGTCACCAACCTTGGGCGCGTGAGTCCCAGTGATGGCGTCGTGGTGCTGGACCTGGGCCCCCATAGGAGCAGGACAAGAGTGGGGTCAGGCCGGCCTCTGCTCAGCACCTGCTGTCCTGATGCCCACTGGGCCCTGACTCAGCTTCCCTCTCAGCAGGGGCTGCTGGGGAATTGGGGGTTCCTCCCACTTTACAGAGGAGGAATTTCAGGTCAGAGAGGTCGATGATTTTGCCCAGGTGTTGTTGAACTTGGGAAAACACGTAACTGTGTCCCTGACTCTGGACAGAAAACTGACTTCCGGAAAGGACCCTCCCCAGCTTCCTTCCATGACCCAGTCATCCCATAATAAGAGGGTAACAGCAGGAAGACCAGGGGTCTCCCAACGGAGGAGTGTCAAACATTTTATCTCTCTCTTAAGGGGCAGGAGGAAACAAACTAGTGTTATATTTTTTTCCCTTCTCTATGCAAATTTAAAAAGAGGTTTATCTTAAAATTCTGTGTTGCCATAATGACACCTGGTTCCACCTGAACTTTTCTCCAACCTTGAGCTAACCAATGCATTTTTCTTATGGAGATATTCGTCTTAAGCTTTGTTAATGTACTATGTATTTACCCCAGACTGTCTTCAAGTTGGCCCCCGCTAAAGACTCAGAACCCACTTGGCAAACCAGTATGTTATACTCATACATTGTCTCCTAATCTATGTTAATGAAACTGTATATGTGTATGAAAATCTGCCTTTCTTCAAGATTCATGTCAGTCGTTTTATGGCCTGGGATGACTCACCTGCTGCTAATGTTATCTCAATGAATGTTGTGGCTGAGGGGGCCTGGTGCCATTCTCTGAGTTTGGAGACATTTCCTTTCTCTAATTAGCAGATTTCTAGTAGCTGTATAACATCCAGCTAAAGACTGGCAGGGGGACACTCTTTCTGCCCCCTTCTGATGTCTATGTCAGAAGCTTTCTCTATCTCTTTTATACTTCAATAAAACTTTATTACACAAAAGCTCTGAGGGATCAAGCCTTGTCTCTGGCTCTGGATTGAGTTCTTCTCCTCCAGAAGCCAAGAATCCGGTGTTTTTCATGGTTCAGCAACAACCTGTCAATAAGTGCTGATAACCTGCTCCAGAAAAGCCCCACATATGGCCTATTACTTGTCTGTACCATGTAGGGTTGGATGACCTCCTCTTCACAGAAGGGAAACTTGAGTCCCCGTGAGGCGAAGCCACATGGCCACCCACTCTGATGGATGCTAAAGTCAATCCCCTTCACCCCCAGCACAATGACTAGTCCTGCCAGCAATTCTTTTTAGTGACTATGAATGTCATGGGCAGTGTGGCCCATTTCTGACTAGTGAAGAGACAAGTTGTAGGAGATCTTCAGCCTCAGTTTTCCCATCTGTACAGTGGGAACAAGTAAGATGCAGAGTTACGAACAACTTCCTTTGTGGCAGCAAAGCGCCCAACAACTTATGTGTATTATTAATTTGGATATAGGGTTCTCATTTTCCAAGGAGGAAATTGGAGCTCAGAGAGGGCAAGTCAATAGCCTGAGCTCACAGAACTGAGCTGAGATTTGAGCCCAGCATTGGATTCTTGGACATCAATGCTAGTCC